>NW_026042343.1:0-626862 GCF_023856365.1 Brienomyrus brachyistius
CAAAGACACACACTGGCCTTTTTGTTCTTAACCTAAGATGTCCCCCTTTTGTCTCTCTAGTCTTTCCCCCCCCCCCCAGAACAATGCCCCAGTAGGTCTGTGCACTTCCGGAACTCAGGCCCTGTGGCCAGACCCCTGAAACAGGTCATTAGCATTTAAAAGGTCTGAAGAGTGAGATGATCGGGCTTTGTGACAGTGGAAAGCAGACACCTGAAGTCTCTAACCGCCGCAGAAAGAATTTCTTAAAAGTTGTCCTAGAAAACTCTCTACACATATGTGACTGTCGAGGGGCTTGTTGGAAAGTTGAGGAGTCGGTACTATTTACCGATTGGCTGTTTTTCCACACCTGAAGCTGGGAGACATTGAAGTTGTGTAAATACTTAAATAAACAGCAAACACGACTGTTAAAATGGTCCAAGCTCGATCGGCCCGTATTTATGGCAGAGGTGCAGTAAAGATGCGGCTCTGGGTGGACGTGTTGGGTTACCCCGGACCACCTGCCGCTCCGAACGACCCGGCCGTGGCACGACGTCGCCACTAAACGGTTAAGCAGCCGCCTGCTACGGAGCCAGACATCCAGCTTTAACGGAGGCTTCTGTTCATGGCCGAGCCTTTGATACAGGGTGACAGGAAGTATGAAAACTTCTGAGATCTTTTGCTGGAGGACCTGGATGAAGGTGACGTCAGATGTGGGCGGGTGGAGTCTCAGGTGATTGATTAGAAAGTGAATCAATTAGCTTGGGTGGGGGGGGGGGGGTAGATAGTTGGTGGCCTCATCCCATTCCTGCCATACTCGCATGTTCCCCGCCATCTCTTATTTTATTTAATTTGAAGTCAGCTGATTAAGGGCATAGCCAGTCAAATATGGAGCCGCTTCTTCGACCAAACCTTAGAAACTTTGGACAGGGTACTGAACCGGAGTAAGATCCAGCTAAAACTCCCCGGTGGTATCGAGCAGGACACCGCCGCTGCAGAGAAACAGGTCCGCTAAACGGGAGGAGCGTGGATGTTGGACAAACGTTTGGCGAACTCGCTGCCTCTGCCGCCGACCTCGCTTTGACATGGAACCCTGGATCTCTGCGGTTTGCAGTATTTATGGCTCCTCCCAGGGATCCAGTCTCGCTTTTCCACGTTCAGAATGAAACGTCCCTCGCCGGCGGTTTATCGCCGCCGTCTGCTCTGCTCCCGCCGCTTGCCAGTGATTCATTTTCCACGCACCTTCGTTTCAGGAGTGGTGCCGGTGACTGCAGCTCGCTGCGTGTGTCTTAAGGCCGAGGTCAGGCCCCCAGACCTTCGCCCCTCCCCTGCTGGGGTGAATTTAACGTGAGCCTCTCTCCTCTCACATGGGCGCCGCGTCGGTCCTGGGAATCAGCTGGACCACAGTCTGGGGGCTGAGAGAAAGTTTCCGCGGAGCCAAGAAAAAATCGTGGGGTCCGCATTCCGCAGCTGAGCGGCGCTGGCCATTATTCCCCTTGCCCTCAGTTTAACAGATCTGCCCCCCCCCCAAGCACCACACACCACACACACACACACACACACACACACACACACACACACACACAGCACTGGGTCATGAATCACACCACCGAGCCTCAGTGCACCGAGACAGCCAGCTGTAACAGCACTTTAGAGAAGAGTGACTTTGTTAAACAAACACTCAGCCTCTCGCGCTGCTTTTCCTCCCTGAAATTCAAGCCCCCGCTCTCTCAACCCCCCCCCCCCCCAAATCCAGACCCAAAAGGGCAGAGCTACAGACTGCATACTGCTGTCTAACCATCACGGGGAACCGATCATCATACAAAATAATTATAGCATCAGAACCGATAGAATGACTGCCTTCCAAAACCTCGGCACGCTTGTAGCCAGGTCTGAGGTGCTGAGGTGGAGAGAGCGCCCCCCTCAGGTTCCCTTTGTAGCTCCACCCTGCTGTAAAGTAGCTCAAGCTTCTGCCCTATTTGTTAGCGTGTCCTGATGTCTACTCGTCAACACACACAATTAGCCTGGAGGTTTATTCCCTACGTCTCCCCAGTCGTTTATTATAGTTAATATAGTTTTGAATACTGTTAATGCAATAATTCGAATGCATTCCGATCATAGACCAGGGGCTACTGCAAAGAGCAAAGTAGTTAATCCAGCTGCAGAAAAGGAAAAAGACGAGGGAAGAACAATGAAATGACATAATCGGAAAATAAAATGCAATTAAATAGTATTGTTGAATGTTACCTCATCTCCCAGCGCAAAAGGCCAAGTGCTGCCGTGACTGAGTGACTATGAAGTTTCGCTGCACTGATGCACCAATGTTGCCAAGGGAAGATCTGGAATTTGTAAAGCGAATGAGTATTTTTAAATAATCCAGGCCAGTTATTAGCATGTCTTGCCAGGACTGTTATTTTACGCCCGTAACTGTCAGGAAGCAGGGGGAAGGGTCTGCTCTGCTCAGGCGTGACCTGTTTGCTGTCCTCGGGAGCCGACAACCTGCACATGAGGATGGTGGCAGTATCACATGCCATCCTGGGCTCCCAAAGTACTTTTGTCTCGATTCTCCTATAGTTTAGAGCCTCCCTGTCATCTGTTTGCGTAGAGAGCCTGCAACCTTCAGCAGGCAGCAGATGTATATAACCTTAAGTAGTATAACGGACTGGAACACTGAGAAATCCTCAGACTGAAGCCAAATCCGGTGTGTTTTTGATTAACTTCACTCATTCGGTGCTTGAATGGCCGCTGTGTCAATTATTCCCAAATCAATTATTCCTTAAGTATTTAATGTGAGTTAATTGTAATTACGTCAGCTGTTACTTAAGTGTGTTGATGTTCGTTTTTTTTTTTTTTCCCGTGTCTCATTCATACGTTTGTGGGAGTTGTGGGATACGTACAGGGGACAGTAGTTCGTAGCAGCTGAAGATGATTTTTCACAGAGGAAGGCTGTGTTTGCTTATTTTTATGAGATCATGAAACAAATGAGTAAATTAACCGTAACGCAGTTGCACACTCTGTCAGGGGCTGCACGTTCGGCCGCACGTTCTTAAAGAACGCGCGGACCGGGGGGGGGAGGCGAGCGTGCCTTCACCCCACCGGCTGAGCTCACCCTGCACGTGCACGCGTTTGGCAATTTTAAAAAAGAAAAAGAAAATGTAGACTGTTTGTGCAGCCGCCTGCGAGCAGGGCTTGGAGATTAAGACCTGTTGTTGTGCTGCGAGGAGAAAAGATGGGGGCGGATTAAGCTGGGGGCGCGAGCGGGAGGCAGAAACAGATGTGAGCTGCATTGTCGTCGCGCGCGGACGGGGAGAGGACCAGGTGCCGTCTTTGTCTGAGGCCAATTCTGCTCCCTCGCTCTCACTGACGCGGTCCGAGTCGCGTGTGCCCCCCCCCACTTCTCTATATCGCTCGAAACACATTGTCCCTCCCTTGGATTGGAATCCTAAGCCGTCTGTCTCTTTTCTCTTGTCACAGGTGACTGTTGAAGGCCCCAGCTGGCCGGCTTTCGCCCGATTAGATCCATATGGTGGAGAGGACAGCAGAGGGCTGGGGGGGGGGGGTTGGGGAGGGACAGCAGAGGGCTGGCGGGGGGGGGTGGGGTGGAGAGGACAGCAGAGGGCCGGCGGGGGGCAGTGGCCGCATGAGCAAGCCTGCAGCAAAAAAAAAATAAAAGCTACGTTTAACTCTTTTATGTCCAAAGCCGTGAGGACCCGCTGTAGATTCTTAGTGACACCTGGTTCTAGGAAAGTTCTAGGAAAGTAGGTGCATGACAATGGCGTCACGTCTGAACTGAAACTGTGGAGCAAATTTACAAAACTCACTCAGTTTTGGGAACTTGCTCTTCAGTTCCCAATAGCGGCGGCATCATTGGAAGACGGTGAAGGACGATTCATATGGGAGCTTTTCTTTCGGTTCCGATGCTCATTATGCACTGAGGCTGCTGGGTAGGAAGGCAGTGAGTCGCCCTGTGTCACTTTGCCTGTTCCTTCTCTAACCAGGCCTCTGTGGACCTGAGAGGCAGGAAGGGGAGAGGAGGGCTTGGCAGGGGTGGGGTGGGGGGGGGCGGCGGATTGTTATTGTGAAATGCACGGTGGTTGGGGCTCCTGCGTCTTTGTAACAACATGATGCATCACTGTCATTTTCACGCATAGCTCCGTTGCATCAAACTTCAGCACTTTGGCCTACTTAAGCTGTCTGGAATCTTGCTACAAACATAAAGAAGTCAGAGGCTTTCCTGGTGGTATTTTTATGAATATGAATTTCACCGTCCTTTCCCTGTACTAATGTGTGTTAATACAATGGCTGTTCATTTGAAGAAGCTGAGTGAGACTGTAATGATTTTTAATATTAATGTCGGACGAATGTCAGAATGCAGTAATGCGGTTTATGGCCGGTGTAATTCCGGCTCATTCCCTGAGCAGCGGGGGTGCCTTAGCTATGCATCACGGCCAGAGTTAGATATGAAATTGGGGTTGCTGCCTCAGCTCGCCCCGTTATTTAGCGGGTATCTGCCACTTTGTTTGATGCCCTTCATCACAGTACATGCTTGGTGATGTTCTTCAGGAAGCTTGTTGCTGTAGTTCTCATCCACAGTCTGTTCAGACTGACCTCGCAAAAGTGGTTAATCAGGTCCCCGTAACTGTCACAGTCTGCACGGACGTCACAGCCCCAGCCGTAATTTCCATGTTTGCCCCAGCTGTCTGTTTTCAGCAAGGCGAAGACGCCCACGACTGCGCTGACTTCTGTCACAGACTCGGGCTGTTGCCCGTCACAGAACGAATCACGGGGGGCTTTTTAATCCCAGGGAATCTCTAGGGTGACATTCTGAGAAGAGGAGACTGCAGGCGACGCCGATGGCCTGAGAATGGATGCATTTAGCTTCTAATAATGGCTCTATTTCCTGTCAGCTGACACAGGGCTTCCTGCTCTATCCTCCATGCTGTGCAAGCTGTCCAGTTCACACTACAGAAAGTGAGGGAATTGCTGCAAATGAAGATTTCCGAGCGAAAATGTCAGCCCCTCCACCAACCGTGATGATGTTCTCACCAGTCGCTCTGCTTCTGAGTTTTTGAAATTAGGGTTAGGAAACGCTTCAGTTAGGAAAGAGGATTTTCTTAAGTCTGTGTCTTAAGGCCAGGGGTCTGGTATTTTGCACTACAAACAGCCTGAAATGCTGGTATGTAACCACCCTCTTCATCTCTTCCACCTTGACCTCATGTTTTTCCCGCCATATTAAAGCCACGTGCTCATGAATCAGTAAGCGGTTCTCTCTTATCCACACTTCCACTCCACTATTTCGTTCCCGTTTCTTAACATCCGTCCGTTGTTAACCACATCCCGGGATTACCCCATGATGCCTTGCAGGGCGCCCCCCCCCCCCCCCCCCCCCCCAACGCTTCCCGCTATTATCTTTCTTGTTTAACTGAAAAGGTGACGGGTGGCTGGCAGGACAGTTAAGCAAATGCTGTTTGGACCAATATTTACTCTGGATGGGTGTAGGAACAAAACCAGGTCTCGCTGCAGTGACGATGCTAAACAGGGAGACGTGCTTTTCTTTTTATTGACAGGCATTATCCGGTACAGCTGCGTGATGGGGGGGCGGGGGGGTAGGTCGTCCATTAGCCAGACCTGTGTACGGCAACACCCCCGGCAACTGAGTATCATTCTTTTCTAAAACGGGAGCCATTCATTTCCAGTGTCCCACCACCACCGCTGGCCTGTGCTTAGTGTTGCTGACTGTCGGCTTTTGCTTTCGTCAAGCTCATGGTGCGTCGTCTGCGGCCGGGATGAAGTGCGTCGTGTGGTTGCCGTAGCGACTGATACGGCTATGAAGCGGTGTCTGGCTTGTAAGTGACCTCGAACACGGGGGATTCAAGCGGAGATGTTCCTCAAGTTCCTGCGCGGTTCTCCTGTGCCGCTCTGGCCTCCAGGGCGTCCAGATCGTGGGTCTTGTTTGTATGCTGTGCGATTCAAGCACAAAGCATGTTGGCGTCCATCTGCACAAACCCCCCCCCCCCCATTCCTTAAACGTGGCAGGTGGGGCGAGCGAAGCAGCGGCCCTTGGCCGACCCATTAAGAGGCGCTGCTGGAGCACCAGGGGAACCGTCAGAGCCGGGAAAGGCGAGGCATCTGGGGCTCAGGTGGCGGTGATGGGGGGGGGGAGGCGGAGCTGTCCGATAACGGGGTGCAGCGATGCGTGCTGCCACATGCCCCATCGCCATGGCAGCGCTCGCGCGGGTTGCCCTTATCTGAGTGGATCTGCGCGCGGATGCGAGCACTCCCGAGACTGAAGTCGCGGGGACTCGGTGTGTCTGATCTCTGTACGATGCTGAATATGGTTCTTCTCTTTTTGTTGTAGTAAATTGTATGGCGTCGTCCAGTATATTTGAGGCTGGTTGATTTTTAAACTGGACTTTCACTAGTTCTGAAATCATGCTGCTTCAGAAAGAATGGGGGTGTAGTTTGCTCTGAATCAATGATGGGTTATGATTAATGACTCATGGCACATTTTATATGATCAAGTTCACTTTTAATTGATTTTGAATTGCTTACTTATTTGTTGTGTGCCGTGTCTAATCAGCATTTTTAAACAACTGTTACTCTTCGTTTGCATTTGTTGAGTCTCCTCCGGCTATGAGTTGGTTAGGGCTGGCTGCTGGTATTTGTTCATGCACTATGGCAAAACATCATTCAGATTTTCACAGCAATATGCCATTTGACATCTGTCACAGACACTTCTTGAAAGCATGAACATGAATCAGTAGCTGTAGCTTTTCGTCTAGTCTGGAGTTTTCGTGCTTGATACCGATCACTGCAATAAGATGCTGGATGCATTGCACCCAAGAAAGTCAGCGGCTGAAATTTAGCGTTTCAGAAACGTTCAGAAATGTATTTTTTGACACACTCTGTTATTAAAATGTATCTTTTAGAGCTTCTTCTAATGGATCTTCGTATAGATCAAAGTTAGATGGCATCCAGTTAATTCCTGGAACAAGGCTTTTCCTATCCCATTTTGTTGCGTGTCGCATAACAAGCATTTATGGGAGGAAAACTCTGCTCTGGTATTGCTCTGGTGTTGGCGCCCGAACTGAGTGACTCAAACCCATCTTGTGTGTCTGATTTTTATTTTATTTGTTCATTTTTTTCCCCCTTTCCCCTCTGGATGAGAAGGCTTTCTGATTGTTTCCTTTCCAGCACTTACCCGCTGTTTCGATCAGTTGCGAAAGCCGTGTCCAGGCCTGATTTGTCTGGAATGAGGTCATGGAAGAAGCCGGGGAGGTCTTTGTGGCCCGAAAGGACTACTCGTTACCTGTGGGCAATCACACGGCTAATTCTGGGCTCGCCCCTTTCAGACCGAGACAAGAAGAGGTCTGCCATGCCTGGTTCTCCTGTGGATGTCAAAGCTCATTCCAGACCAGCGCCTTCTGCTATGCCCCCTCTGCCCTCTGCCAACCCCAGCGGGCCTCGCCCCGTCTCCTTCCCTTCTGCCACACGTAAGTCCCGCCTCCCTCTTCTGGGCTGCCCCTACAAACATCATCGCTTCAGGAGAACTTCTGTCCAGGAGACGCAGTGATGGATCATTAGACCTGTGGGCCCCAAATTGTGGAGTGGCAAATAATTTGGAAAGAGTTACAAGACCCTCAAAATATGCAAAAAAAAATAAAAATAATTCACCTCACCTGCAAGCTTGACAGATTTTATTGGTAGCTATTTTAGTGTTTTATCATTTTGCCCCCCCCATATGGAAAGGTGTTTTTTGAGGGGGTCTTTTGAGAGCCACTGCATTACACATTCTGATTCAGGCACACTTTGACAATTTGTACAGACATGACTGCCACAGCGCTGTTAGACCAAATTTAATTTTCAGTATTATTTGTTTTGTCTTGTTTGTTTAACGATGGGAGCTCTTTGGCAGTCTCGGTGGGAATTGTGCTATATAAAACTGAATTTTATTAAAGCCAATAAGCGCAATTACTTAATCTTGCGATGCTAGATTATAAAATTGTGTAATTTTTGTTCTTCGTACCACATCGCCAGCAATGTGGCCAGTCACCAGACGAACGCTTATTCATTTCTTTCCTTAGTGACCAATGGGATTAATAACTCCCCACCTACTTTGAATGCAGTTCCCTCCCCGCCCCAGCACTATAGCAACGGGCCGGCGTCATCCTCATCATCTCTGGCCAATCAGCAGCTGCCCGCCACCTGCGGGGCCCGGCAGCTCAGCAAGCTGAAGCGTTTCCTGACGACGCTGCAGCAGTTCGGGAGCGACATCTCGCCGGAGATCGGGGAGAGCGTGCGCAGCTTGGTGCTGGCGCTGGTGGTGAGTGCTTGCAGGGGGCGGAGCCAGCACTTAAAGGGGAATTCCACCAATAATGGAAGATTTCTGTCACGTTTGGTTCAAAGCCAGGGCGTGTCCTACATACTCGGGAAAATGGCAAACATAATGTGAGCAGAGACACCGCACTCTGTTTTGATAAGAGTTTCACCCTCTTGTGTCCTCGCGAGACATTTCTTTCTGTGCCGGAGGTCTGCAGAGAATGAAATATGTGTAATCTGTACAGCATCGCTCTTACGGTTTCGTCAGTTGGCCTGAAACGTCTATTGAAGTGCTTATCGTATCTCTGTCTAGTGGTGTTGGGGTCAAGGCCCAGTGTCTGAATCTCATTTTATCGTAAATGACTGAAAGGCTCAGTGGCAATTCTGCGAAATAGAAAGTAAGCAGAAATGGAAAATCTATATTTTTTAATAGGAAAAAAAAAGATTTTGGGTGACTGCGGCACAGCGTATGGCATTAGGTTTCGGGGGGGACTGCTCTTCACGCCTGCGACCCCCCCGTATTTTTGGAGGGTTTTGCTAAAGCCTCGGCCTGCTTTGTGTCCTTTTCCGTCGCAGAACTCCACCGTCACCATCGAGGAATTTCACTCCAGACTACAGGAGGCGACTAACTTCCCCCTGCGGCCGTTCGTCATCCCCTTCCTAAAGGTACAGCCTTCCTGCTTTTGCCAATACACCCCCCCCCCCACCATGCCGACCAACAACCCCGTTTATGATTGTAATGCAACATGTGTTCCACAAGAACTTTCATCAATGTCATCTGATTCCTATATGCCCCAACTAAGAACTGTCAGAGAAAATGAGTATTTTCAGCATGTTTTGTTCGTGGATTCCGTCCTCTGAAATCTGCCAGTGTTCTGATTTCGCATATAAAAAATCTACGGGTTCTCACTGGCTTATGTGTCCAGGTCGGGCTCAACACACGAATTTAGCCACAACAAATTCTCAACAAAGACCGACCTTTTGGAAACGGAACACGTCAATGTTTTTTTTTTATTATATACATAAAAAGGCACTGCTCATTACCTGCATTTGTGGTCAAGCAAGACTTCTAGGTAGGCAGCTAATTTACAAGATTGCTGTAATAAAGTTTAATGTAAGAAACATTTAGGCTAGTTAACAGGCAGTTTGCTTCACAGTTTAACATGACATCTGGAGAATGTGACACTGTCCCCAATCAGAATGACATTTTTTTTTTACAGCGGAGAAACGCGGCAGTGAAGTTTAGACAGTATGTTTGTTTTTGTGCCATTTCATGTCCTTTGAGCATCACATTTGGTCCACACTGGGGCCTTAAAACTTGCACCCCCTGCTGGATGGATGGGTAAAGGACACGTGGCAAACACTGCCGGGGCCGATCCAACAGGGTGAAAAAGCAGGCCATAATAGTACAGGCGAGGGCCTGTTTCTCATTACACAGAGTGCTTCCACACACCGGGCCCCGCGGTGCAGCTCCGCGGTGCTGGACGGCTTTACTCTGGCACTGACCTTGTATGAGCAAAAAATCTGAACCATTTCAGTTTCCTCCTAGGCCCCGGGCCCAATCGGGTCAGTCTGGATTTCTGCCACCGCAATCCAAATGTCGTGAAACCCCAAACCGTTTATTAAGAGCTACGGTGTTGTAATTTCCCTGAAATGCAGAGAGAGAGAGAGAGAGAGGGAGAGGGACAGAGAGAGAAGATGAAACTCTTGGTTACATTTACCAGATGCCATTTTTGCAGGTCTGGTAGACAGCGGGGTGAAGCTACAGTGCCTGGCTCGGGGGGGTCTGCTCATGTTTTTTTCTATTCCCAAGCATCCCCCTCCCCTCTTCATAACGCTGTCCATGCCTCCTGTTGTTCAGGCCAACCTACCCCTCCTGCAGAGGGAGCTCTTGCACTGCGCCCGGGCCGCCAAGCAGACGCCCGCCCAGTACCTCTCTCAGCATGAGCACCTGCTGCTCAGCACCACACTGGCATCGCCGTCCGACTCCTCGGAGCTGCTCCTGGGGCCCGGCGAGAACGCCAAGAGACACAGCCCCAGCACGTAAGCCCCCTCCCGGCCGTCCGGCCGTTAGGCTCTTCCAGCATCCGTATGCAATCACTCCCCCCCCCCCAACATACCCCATACAGTCAGACCAATGAAGAAATACCAATAATAAAATATTAGCATTCTGCTACTACTGAACCCGCTGAAAAGGAAATATAAAAAAAAATACAAGCTCATCTTACATATGTAATCTCCCAGAGTTAATGGCAGCTCTTTTTAAATAGTTTGGAACGGTTAGATTTAGAACATTTTATTAGATTTGGAACATTTGATTCAGTTAGGGCAGTGGTTCTTATGTTTGGACCCGTGTCCGCAGGGCTAAAGAGAATGGCTTTCACGAGAGGCCCCCAGGTCCCCTGGAACCCCCTGCTAAGCGCATCTGCACCATCAGCCCCGCCCCCAGGCACAGCCCTGCCCACCCCCTGCCTCTGACTGGCCAGCTGCACCCGACGCCCCCGCCCCTGCAGCACTACGCCCTGGAGGACATAGCTGTACCACACCTGTATCGCGAGCCCCAGAGGCTGCTGGAGCTGCGAGACCTCAAGGACAGGCCGCGCCTCTCAGGTAAACCAACCCTTCCCCAGGAGTCATCACCACATACGGCTCAAACTCGGTGTCTTTATCTTTACCATACAAGTAGAGCATTACGCTAACAATGCAATGGTTGTAAGTTCAAATCCCAGGGAGCACAAATGTACTGTAAGTCGCTTCACATATAAGCATCAGGTAAATGAACACAATTGTCAAAATGGAAACCACAACTTGTAAGGTGCCTGTGGTTTGAAGCTGCTTATATGTTAGTCACACACACCTGTCTTAACATGATAGAAAGATGTATGTTGATGGTCAGACTATTGACAATAATTATGGTATAATGGGTGCCATAATCCAGAGACGTGGTGCTTTCCTCTCACAAACATCCGATGACTCAAGCTGTTCCGCTTACTGATCGTGATGCATCCCGGCTGCCTTGTGCCCCGTGCTGCCTGGGATCGGCTCCAGGCCACCCCTAACCCCGACTGGGATAACTGGTCGGAAGACTGACGGCTGGGATCAATGTGTGCTGTCAGTCGCTGCTTTAACCTGCTTCCTATCAGCTTCTTTATCAGCTGCATGCACTGCATTTTCCTGTCGATATTTTGCGCAGAGATGCTGCTTCCAGTCTCACGGAGAAGCTGTGCTGCTTTAGCGCTTGTCTGACGACGTGCTTGAAGGCCTCACCTTTTAACTGGGTCAGGCTTTTGAAAAAGAGGCTGTCTTGGATAAAATGCAAGGCTTAAGAGCCAGGGCCAATTCTGGGATTCCACAAAGGAATACTGGATGGTCCACCATCCCCATGATTAAATTTGATGAGTGGGAGGGTGGGGGGCAATTATTTTCAGGGGGTCTGAGACAAAAAAAGCCCCTGCATTAATAGGATGTACAATCGCCTATGGCGCAAGAGTTGCACGTGTATAAAGTTTCAGCATCATGAATGCGTCAGTCTGGAATAGGTGATATAGGGTTAGGCGGCGGGAGGGTGGGGGTACGCGGGGGGGTGGGGGTACGCGGGGGGGCGACTATCGCGCCTGTCAGCCTGCCTGTCTCCGTGCCGGAATGCCGGAGCCCCAGACAGTCCGGCCGCACACCAGCAGCCCTGTCAGCTCCGGGTCGGCATGCACACAGAGTGGAGGGGTTTGGGGGGGGGGGGGGGGGGGGGCGCTGACAGCTGACTCCCAGATGTGAGCTGGAGCCTGGTGCCAGGGGTCTGGTTCTCATCACAGACCTTCTCCTCTGGAGTGGAGCCCTGATGGAGGTCTGCTGTTCCGAGGCCACCATGTGCAGAGCTGCGCGTCTCCGCGCCAGCAGAGGAAGGTGCTCCAGTGCCCAGAAATGGAAAATATTATTCACCACGCCTAATGTGGGGGGGGTGGCAGTGCTGAGTGATAGCTGGAACCCAGAACGCATGAGGTGTGTCCTAAAATGAGGGCACTTTTAATCAGCCTCATGTACGCCGAACCCTTCAGTAATTCAAACAACAATATACTCAAGTAACTGGAGATGTTCGGTTTCTCGCCGTTTTGGTCCAGATGGCGAATCCGGGCTAAAAGGAGAAAGATTAATGATTTAGTTTTTCTTTCGATTTCAGTTTCTTTTGGTTTCGGGGTGGGGGGGGGGGGCGGTTCTCTGTGCCGTTTCCCCAAACGTGACCCATGAAGGATTTCACCCCCGTTTTCTCACTTAGAGAGTGTGAACAGGATGGCTGAAGTCACACCATTTTTATGGTGTGTGTGCGCGTGCCGGTTTGCACTTAGCACATTGTGGGGACCAAATGTCGTCACCATACTGTCAAATCTGTTACTTTTTAGCTTCTGAGAAAAATTGTTCAGGTCCCCACTATATAAATCTCAATTTAAAAATATAATTCTCAGTTAAAAAAAAAAAAAAATCAATGAATGTAATCATGGTTACTTATGGTTAAGGTCAGGGCTGGTTCTGGTGTTGGGATTAGGGCTATGCCCACAATGATGGGACTATATGAACGGTGTGTGCATGTGTGTTATTAACCAGGCACCAACGGAGCCTTCCGCGAGGAGCCCGTGGACCACAGGCTGACGGAGAGAGAGTGGTCAGATGAGTGGAGGCACCTCGATCACGTAAGAGCCGATCCATCGGCCGCATCCAAGACCTGCAGGGGCATGAAGGAAACATGATCCTTTGTGTGTGCAACAAATCTGGAAGCCAAAGAGAAAAATGCTAAAGAAATTGTTTATATACTGCAGCCGATATTCTTATCAAATGCTTTGTAAATACTATACATACATATATAAATGATTATAATATTTAGCAATATGCCCTACATAGTCATTTAAGGAAATATTCAGCACTAAATAAATACCCATAAACTTTACAACTCATAAAGGGATACCGAACGGGACTGGGTCCGCTGCGCGTGGGCGTCTGTGTTCTGGCTTCTGACGCTCGGCGCCCTGCGCAGGTGCTGAACTGCATCGTGGACATGGTGGAGAAGACGCGCCGCTCAGTCAGCGTGCTCCGCCGCTGTCAGGAGGCCGACCGGCAGGAGCTGCACTATTGGAGGAGGCGCTCCAGTGAGCAGGAGGAGGCCGGGAAGAGCGGCTCCAGCTTCCCCAAAGCCCAGAGCCCGCGGCTGGGTGAGGGAGGACAGACCGGTGAGAGCCCACCGTCGGGAGGGACACTCTCTGCCAGGCCGAAGGGGCAGTATTAACGACACAGGTGCAAGCGGCTAGTAGAATTTAAACCTACTACTGACAGGATGAAATCCCGTCCTTAGTGGCCAAGGCAGCACAAGCACCCGCATTTTCTCTCCTGACCATTTAAGACAGGAATTAGTGAAATATTCTTTAAAAATAATGATTCAAAGTGAAGGAGTATTTTTTTTATAAATTTTTTTTCTACGTAACATGAAAAGGTTCTCTGGGCTGAAGCTAATGTAGCATAGTTCCAATTTTTCCTTTTTAAATTCATTATCAATAATAGTTCTTTATCATCGCGCATTGAAAATCGTCATTCTCTACGTTGTGATCCTCTGTACTTATGAATGTTAATATTTAGATCCGCACGGGTGACTTGGCACAAATAAGCCTCATATTTCCCCCAAAATGAAGGTAAACTATAAGGAATCTTAAAGCTTGACAGCACCAATAGCTAGAATCACAGTTCCGCTGTAACCATGTTGTGGGAATTCGGCGTGCAGCATGGAGGCATTGAATCTCCCCCCCCCCCCCCCCCCCCCCCCCCCCCCCCCCCCCCCAAGGGGAGCGCGGGCGGTGCTGGCACAGCAGAGGGGGCTGGAGCTTGGTACATGGTACATGGTTGCGGCAGGTGCCAGTGGGTCCGATCCAGCTCAGGACAGAAGGCAGAGCTGTCGTCTCGCAAAACAAGCCCCGCTCCCCAGCTCCAAGCCATCTGCCAGGCTCCCCTGTCCAAGCGGGCCTCGTCCGCGGTGCCCGTCACGTGCCACCCACCCACCCACCCACCCACGACTGCAGGGCCTCCTAAAAATGCCGTTTCTTCTGCCCCAACAGAAAACCAGAGAGACTTTGTGCTGAGGCTTGGCTCTGCGTACGTGCCGGACGAGATTTGGAGGAAAGCTGGTAAGATTTTAGTGGGGGTTGGGGGGGTGGGGGGGGGCATAGGAGGCTTCCAGACTGCCTCCTGCTCTCTTGAGGGCCAGTCTGTCTGATCTGAGATCAGTCATCTGGTCGCCAGGGGCTGAGCCATAGCTCTAAACAGGCTCTAGATGGATAAGCGGGAGCCTGAGCGGCAAGGCCGCGGTGCCGGTCCTGTGACCCGCCGTTTCCGCGGGGCATCTCCGTCAGGTGTCACCTTAACCCATTTGGGTTTCCCCCAAAACTGCGCTCACACTCACAGACACGATCTGTTCAGTTTTGGACTGATTTTGGTTTAATCATTCCTAATTGTAGAAAACCTCACAATTATTATGTATAAGTCAGATGTAATACTGACAATTAATCATAAGCTAAACTTTTAAAGCACTCAAACACTTTAGCCCCAACCTACACACATACACACAGGTTTGTAATTGTATAACTATATCTCTCCAGTCATTTGTATGGGGAAAATTCACAAGACTTTGTGGGGACCAGAAAAGTCTGGCAGATATTTTGCCTTCTAATCTGTAAATCTGTATTTTCATCGTCTTGGACTGGACTGATATGGCGATTTTAATAAAATTTTAAATTTGCAACAGTCTTGTCTATATCAGAAAGTGAAGGTTAATAAATAGTTTTCCAAACATTTGTTGATGGTTGACATGATGCATGATGCTGTGTAAAGGGTAACCTTCCGTGAACCTGTAGCATAGCAGGGGAGGGGTGTTCTTCTGAACTAAGGCAGGACTATAACAGCAACCCCCCCCCGCCCACCCCCCACCACAGAGGAGGCTGTCAATGAAGTGAAGCGGCAGGCAATGGACGAGGTCCAGAAGGCGGTGGCTGAGGCCGAGCAGAAAGCCTTCGAGATGATCGCTGCCGAGAGGGCCAAGATGGAGAGGACCCTCGCCGAGGCCAAGAGGAAGGCCACCGAGGACGCCTTCCAGGTCATCAACGAGCAGGAAGACTCCAGCGAGGTGACGGTCATACACACACACGCCCACCGTCACACGCAGAGGGAGTCCCCCACAAAAACCTCCAATCTAGAAAGGGATATGTGACCCACGTACTGCACGAGGACCGGTCCTCCATGTCAATAAACCAAAAGAAGACTTAAGCTGGAAGTTTAATAAACATTTGTACACGAGTCCAACGAAATTCCTACTGACGTGCATCTATAAGCAGGGATTGACATAACTGGTACGCAAGTACGAATTCATCTGTAAAAACTTTAATTTGTACTTCATTTGTATAGAGGTTAAAATGCACGATAATTTCTTGTCATATCGGCGCAAATGCACATAAAACACGTACGCATTCACGCTGTCTCAATTGATTATCGCACGTATCGCTTTTAAAGGTGAATGCATACTTGCATAGCGGTTATGACAATCCCTGCCTTTAAGACAGGAAGAACCACAAAAAATAATGTCAGGGTAGCAGAATACTCTACACCAGTGATTCCCAACCGGGGGTACGCGTACCCCTAGTGGTACGCGAGCACATTACAGGGGGTACGTGGAAAAAATTTTTATATTTAATTTCCCTGATGATGGGTAAATATTATCAGCCATTCCATTAGCTGTGCCCTGGTATAGAAAGAAAATCTATCTGGGATGTGTTGCTTAATGAATTAAATGTTCAAGTTATGGAGATTTAATAAAATGTTTTAAATTTGATAATCAGTTGTACGTTCTACTTTTATTGAATCATCAACACATTTGACAAAGGGGGTACTTGTGGTATGAGAAAATCTCTCAGGGGGTACACAATTCAAAAAAGGTTGGGAAACACTGCTCTACACACACACATTCAGAAGAGATAGAGGCATGGATAATCGGTCAGTTATTCACCTGAAGCTTGCAAACAACAGGGCTGTGTAACTCCGCCATGGAAATGCATTGCAATGACAGTCTGTTGGGTTTCACTTTGTAGTGCTGCTGGAACTGCGGGCGCAAGGCCAGCGAGACGTGCAGCGGCTGCAACGCTGCGCGCTACTGCGGTTCCTTCTGCCAGCACAAGGACTGGGAGAGACACCACCTAATCTGCAGCCCGGGCCTGCAGGCCCAGCCCAAGGCCCACTCCACTGCGGCTGCCAGGGCGACCGGGAAGGCTGACAGTGCCCCCACGCCCAGCCCTGGCACAGAGAAGGTTCCGGTCACTTCCAGATCCTCTACTCCAACACCTGTTCCTGCTCCTGAGACCAATGGACACTAATTCAAGTCTGGACATCCAACAGGACCTGACCAACAAGGATATTCAGCTATCCACCATTGTGGTCAAAAGGAGCTTAAATGGGTTCTGGATCCAGGATTTTGAAAATCCAGTTTTAAAAAACAGACTGTGATCCCTCTTAAGACTAGGAAGAGGGGACCCTCCATCCTCTGTTGGACACATGGATGAGTCAGTGTCTCTATCTCGTCTGTGGAAAAAAAAATCTAGATTCTGGGCAAACTGAAACACGGGACTGATAACGACACAAGGTTTGAATTTTCACGTAAAAATCCTTCCGCATCTGAAGCTGTAACGTTAAGAACTTCCATCAGGGTTTCCCTTCGTATGGTCACTGCATATTCCACATATCAGCTTTATCGTTTGTATATATTGCTGAGAGAATTAAATCAACTTGATGCTGGCCTTATAATTGCATCTATATTGACCATGCATATTTCACTGAAAATGATACAGATTCTGTACTTATCTTTCAAAATGATAATCTGTCATTCATATCGTATGTCCTCAAAGAGTTACCTTTGGTTTCCCCATATCCTGTGTTTGTTTTTAAATCAGTGGTCGCTCCGGAGATTAACTGGACATAACTACCCTAATGCTAAATATTATTATGCTTCAGAGATTACTATATTCAGGTATACAAAGTAAGTTTATGCCACCGAAATATTCTGGTATGTTTTTCGTACCTGCATGTTGCCACACGCATCAGAAATACAGAAACACCTTACCTTATGTTGATATTATGTGAAGTTGTGTTCAGTTGTGCACAAAAAATGCTCACTGCCGGGAAAATGACATGGGAATGATGTACAACACAACTGGCCAAGCTAACTGTTCGAAGAACCAGGTCAGAAATTTTATTTTTAAAACGGTACCACTTTACTTTTTTTGTTGTTGTATTTTTCACAGTTTTATTGATCTCAGGAGGATATTGTACATTTGGTTTTGTTTATTTCACTGTTAAATAAAATAAAAAAATATAGAATGTCTCCTACATAATTTATTTTTGGATATAAAATATGAAAGCACATATATAGAATTACTGTCTGTTGTTGCCATTATGTCACGACCAACACGATACTGGATATGTTCGTTGCCATTATGTCACGACCAACACGATACTGGATATGTTCGTTCGCTTTAGTCACGACCAGCACGATACTGGATATGTTCGTTTGCTTTAGTCACGACCAACACGATACTGGATATGTTCGTTTGCTTTAGTCATGACCAACACGATACTGGATATGTTCGTTTGCTTTAGTCACGACCAGCACGATACTGGATATGTTCGTTTGCTTTAGTCATGATCAACACGATACTGGATATGTTCGTTTGCTTTAGTCACGACCAACACGATACTGGATATGTTCGTTTGCTTTAGTCACGACCAACACGATACTGGATATGTTCGTTTGCTTTAGTCACGACCAACACGATACTGGATATGTTCGTTTGCTTTAGTCACGACCAACACGATACTGGATATGTTCGTTCGCTTTAGTCACGACCAACACGATACTGGATATGTTCGTTTGCTTTAGTCACGACCAACACGATACTGGATATGTTCGTTCGCTTTAGTCACGACCAACACGATACTGGATATGTTCGTTCGCTTTAGTCACGACCAACACGATACTGGATATGTTCGTTTGCTTTAGTCGTTACTTAATGCCTCTGAAACCATCCTTTAAAAGATTCATACCAGCATAGCTTTTATGGTTTTGCTTTGAGTGTTATTGTGGATCTGCAGCCAAATATAACAATTATGATTAATTTGAATCTTATCTTAATTTGGCTGGTAAGGGAAATACCCGTTTCTGGCAGGGACCTCTGGAGGTGTGGAGTGGAAGAAAGGCTGCCAGGGCTGTAGTAACTCTTCCAAACTGTAGATGGCAGTGCAGCCAAGCAAAAGATTAGGCTCACACGTAATGAAATAATGAAGACCCGAGATGAATTTGGCCATCAAAGGTATTCCTCCAAAACATGTCACATCAGAAAACGATGGAGAACATGGAAATACTTTTGTAATAGTGTTTTGGTGGGTTTTATCCCATAGTCTATGGGCAGTGGTGTCTTAATGGTTACGGGAGAACATTGAAAGATTGCTGGATCAAATCCCCGACCAGCAAGGCACCACTGAGATACCCTGAGTAAGGTACTGCTCCCCGGCCGCTGAATTAGCTGCCCCCTGCTATTTCACAATGTCACATAAGGGTTAAATGCAGAAAACACATTTCATTGTTGTGCACTGTGCTCAGTTAATGCCGGGTGCCGTGCAGGCCGTCTCAGTTAGCGCCGGGTGCCGTGCAGGCCGTCTCAGTTAGCGCCGGGTGCCGTGCAGGCCGTCTCAGTTAGCGCCGGGTGCCGTGCAGGCCGTCTCAGTTAGCGCCGGGTGCCGTGCAGGCCGTCTCAGTTAGCGCCGGGTGCCGTGCAGGCCGTCTCAGTTAGCGCCGGGTGCCGTGCAGGCCGTCTCAGTTAGCGCCGGGTGCCGTGCAGGCCGTCTCAGTTAGCGCCGGGTGCCGTGCAGGCCGTCTCAGTTAGCGCCGGGTGCCGTGCAGGCCGTCTCAGTTTGTGCCGGGTGCCGTGCAGGCCGTCTCAGTTAGTGCCGGGTGCCGTGCAGGCCGTCTCAGTTAGTGCCGGGTGCCGTGCAGGCCGCCTCAGCTTGTGCCAGGCACTGTGCAGGCCGCCTCAGTTTTTACGTGATTCACAATTATTTCATAAACTTTTCACAAATATACATTTTTGACTAATTATTCCAGCAGATTATTTAAAGGTTAGTGGGACTTTTTGCTCCCCCACCCCCTTGACCCAGAGCCTGAGGAACACTGACCTGGTTCCCCCTCATCAGTGGCCCTGATTAGCACCTTCTGTATTTTAAGAACATAAAAAATTTACAAACGTGAGGAGGCCATTCGGCCCATCGAGCTCATTTGGGGGGTATTTTATTTGAATACCAACAGTACTTCCACCATGGTAAAATCCTTGAATCTTAGAACTTACAAGTCATCTTCCATTCACAATGGTGAGTATAATTCAGCAATTTAAATGAAAAGGTCTATTCATTGACGGGGGATGAGTGGTGAATGAAGCTAAATTAAATATTGAGGGGACATGTCCCCCCGGTCCCTTTAGTTAAGGTTCCCAGTGAAACATATATTTGGTCTGTCTTGCGAGAGAGCAGCATTTCCAGCAGAAGCATATATTATTATCTTTAAAAATATTTACACAATGCTGAACTGTCCATGTCCAGAGATGTGCACACATGGAGCAACCGGGATGCTCAGGAGTGACGTTTAAGGAGATCACACCATTTTTTGACAACTCACTGTTATCACCAAGTTTATAAAATATTGGTTACACATTTGAAAACACCCAGAACGGGCCCTGAGATGAATACCCAAATCTCTGAATCTTCTTCTGCCTCAATCCCCATCTATTGCTGCATTGATGCTTATGTGCCATTAACATGGGATTTTTGCAAGCTGTCCGTGACTTGTTAAAGTTTCCTTTAAACATTTATTTTGTTACATTTTTAGGAGATGGGCCAATTAGTATTGATTGCATGCCAGATGGCTATCGCTTCGCTCTCCTGACTGCTTCTGGTCCTCAAGGACCCGAGAACGGGGGTGCAAGGAGCGGGTCTCCCTTCCTCCAAATGCATGGCAGGCCTGTATTCAAATACAAATCAACCAGGAACTGGCGCCCTGCTGCTGGTGACTGCTGGTTTGACCTTGACGCACATCTCCCTCTCTGCTATTAATTGTTCCCCGACCAATAGGTGCGTAAAGCGCTCGTCCATTTCACAAAGAGCATGACGATATATGGGAAACCTCTGCTCCGTTAAGCTTAATCATCACGGCAGCATTAATGACGCTTTTGGGAGAACAATGGGTCTGTGCTGAGCACTGTCCAGGCCGCCTCGATCTTATTTTTCCTGGACATTTCAAGGTAAAATAAGAACTGAATTTAAGGATATTGGGTATCATCATACATGCCGATCTAGACTCAATGAAAACAGTGAGATGGGTGAAGAAAAATTTGGTGAAAACTGTAAATCATAAAAAACGGCTGATACATTTTGTGTGTGTGTGTGTGTGTGTGTGTGTGGGGGGGGGGGGGGCTGATGTTCCCTGAAAAACTGGTATTAAACCCGTGAGATTTGCGCATAGGTGCCAGTAGATATTTTGGACCCCATGAAAGCAGATCATATTGGGCTCCCAACCCAGACCAATCCAATTAGTTCCTACATTTTTCAGGGTCTCTGTAACTCAGGGGGCCCTTGGAATCATCCTAACTGCCCCCCCACCCCCCATTTACAGCACCAAATGTGATTTGCAGTGTACGTGCTTTTCATAAGTATATTTTTTATAGTGTATCATGGGTTTCGAACTGTGGAGGTAAAACGAGACCTGAAATATGGGTAGTATTTACAGATATAACCTTTTCTTTTAATAAACATGGATATAATTCAGACTTTTATTAATAAAGTTTGCTTGGTTTACATTCCATTACTTGTGGGTTTTTTTAAATTTTTTTTTAGATTGTTCATCACTGAATTGTTAAAGACGCCCCAAAAGGCACCTGGGCACTAGGCCCTGGCCTCCCCCACCAGTTCTTTGGTCAGACTTGACAAAGACAATTAAACTGGTTTTCCTTTAACTTTAAGATTCCCAGTCAACATAATGCGCAAACATAGGTTATATTCCCTTCGGCTACATTATAACCACAACCCTCACCAGGAAAAGCAAAGCGAAAATTAATAGATGGATATATTTATGGACTACAGACAAATGTGTATGGGCACTTTTCACGAGTAAAAAAACCCCCCAGGAGCAGAAGCATCGGGGTCCTGTTGTGCTACTTCCACATGGAAGCCAGCAGGTGCAAATGAACTGTGAGCTGTCCACTGCTTCCATACTGCAGCGCTGGAAAGACACGCAGAGGTCACCGCAGGTCGTGCAGGAGAGCTACGCGAGGCGAACTGTTTGGCCAGTGATGTCACCAAGCTGCCGCCCTGCTGCTGCTCCACAGCGTATGACCTGAAGCAGCTCTCTGAAATGTTTAAGCCGCGGTGATGAAAGTGTTTTACACTTATAATCTCAGATTTGAGAAGCTTTTTGTTGGTTTTAGAAAAAAAAAAAACTCCACCCCCCCCCGCTTCTGTACAGTAAACAAAGTACAAAAAAAAAACATTTTAAAAGCCTGCATTAATCCCATTAGGACACTTGAAAGACAGATGGCTGAAACTCGTGGAGAAAATTTCAAGCTACCAGGATAAACTAAACAGCTTGTTCCGGCAAAACTCCATTAGCGATTTATTTTTCAGCCGTCATCTGTCTTGCGAGAGACCAATTATCCATTTCCAGCAGAACATAAATAATATTATGAACATGTGAAATCAATTTATTTGCAATAGCTATTCTTAAAATTTGGCTGTTGTTCTACATGACAAAATTTGCATGCTGTATATATTATTTATTTTTTTTTGCACAACAGGTTAGTCGGTCGACCAGGAAGGTTATTCTGCAGAACCGACGTGAGAACAAAGAGGAGAGACATCTTTTCATCGCAGAGAAAGCGTCATCGGCAGCCTGCAGGGAAGCGCTGAACTTCCCTGTACATACGCTTCCCAGATCCACCCTGTGGACCCAGGCAGGTCACTGCCAAGAGTCCTTTTACGAAGCAGCATTTATTGGTTTCTTCCTTCTGGTCATGCTGCATGCGAGAAAGTCAAAGTCAATAAACAACCTCTTAGCAGGTCCTGCGAAAAAGCTAGATGAGATTTATGCACCTATAATATAGGTTCATAAACACATAATGCATGAAAAACTTACACACTGAAAGTGTGTATATTTAAACATAAATGTATGCGATTTAATTAACCATGCTTTAATTAACCATTTCACAATATGTACACTTATATATTTTCATACAGATTTTTTTTTTCTTTTAATATAGACAATTCCCGGACATTGCTGACGTTTGGTTCATTTGTATTACCTTTAGGCTTCATCCAGTTTCCATCTGCCTATCAGTGTTTCAGGATTGAATATCACTGTAAAGGCATCAGGTAGTGGTTAAGGATGAAAAAATAACCTGAAGGCTGCTGGTTCAAGTCCCAGTGACTGCTGATGTACTTTTAAAAGAATTTAGCCTGAAGTGAAGTTCATAGATTAGTGAGGCGTGCTTTAGGTGAAATATATTAACACAACAACTATACATAAATATATTGCAGATTCTTAGTGTAGAAGATTAAAACTAAAAGAGTTAATGGTAAGAGTATATATATATATATATATATATATATATATATATATATATATATATATATATATATATATATATATATATATATATACACACACACACACACACACACACACACACACACACACACACACACAAACTCAAAATTGGCTGAGTGCTTCTAGGCTGTTGGCACAGCTTAAATGCCTCTTGGCACACACTAGAGAAATGTACCATAAACCGTCACCCTGGCAAGATGTGGCATTGGCAACATCTTTCCAGTTTCCTCTAGAAGTCCTGCTTCAAAGCCAACATCTGCCCCGAGACTTGAAGGACACACTGGAACTATGAGCTTGCCAGTTTCACACCAGCACTGCGGACGAGGAAAAGTAACAACATTTTTGAGAGAGGAGAAAGTGGTACAGGAAAAGCAATTCCAGAAAGCGACAACACCTCGTCGCCTGGCCTGCTATAGTTTAGAGAAACAGCTACAAGTGAGATGACGCTTATGACGGTGGGAGGTCGTGGCGTAGCTCTTACAGCAGGAGTGTTACGCAATGAGGACATGCATCAGAAGTTGGCTGGAAGACAAGCAGAAGCACAGAGCTCTTATTCTCGCAAAAGGTAAGGCGCTTAACTCGGGCGACTCAATAAAAACCAACAAATGCAAATTCAATTACTGTGAAACGTGAATAATTTAGAGCACCCTAGGTAACAGCCTCTGCTAAGAAAATCAGCTGTGTATTATAAGGTATTCCATTCATCACTCCAGGCTGGCCTGCCAAGTGGAGAATCGCCTTACAATTCCTGCATGTAGGCTTCATCTCAGAAACAATTTTCAGCAGGATTATTAAAATGACAACCCCCAAAAAAACACTCCTGAACTTGATGACTGAGTGGCCACACGTTTAACAAATGAAAATCGAGACATGGCGATTGAGGAGTATTAGCGTAAGTTTTAATGGTCACCGTTTAACTCAGCTATGGAAGGCTAACCTGAAATCTGAGAGCAGTCGGAGGAACATCACTAAACGAGTCCTGCATCCTCACTCAAGAGCTTCCAGCTTAACGCTTGGGAACGTGAAAGACACGCATGCCGCTAATCAATGCTTAGGGACCATTTCGCCCAGCACAGAAGGCATAAAAGAACGATGTGTGAGGAGTTCCAGCTATTTTGCTCTGTTTAGATGGGGATAACAAGAAGGGAAGTAATACAGACAGCCTACGAAAAGCTTTGCGGAGGAAACATCACGCTCCATGTATTAAACTCCGCTGTCGTTTATGACTCATAGATTGTACAGATATTAATACATGTAGCCAACTTTCTGCAATTCTAATTACAATTCTGTTATACTGGCCCCTCATGGCAAATCAAAACACAGAACACCCCCACGTAAGGGTATTGTGGATTTTATGGCGTTTAAGCTACATAGGGAACAATTTTCGTAGAGATGGTCATATGCAGCAAGGATTATGTGACCCATTTAAAGTTGCGTTTGTCATACCCAAGCAGGTGGTGGAGAATGCATTAGGTAAGGATTGCTGGGTTGATCCCTGCCTTGCCCCATAACCTTTGGCATAGGCGCCATCCTCCCTCCGACCCTGAATAGAACAAGCTGTTTCAGAAAATGGAAGGATGGATGGATGGATGGATGATGGGAGCTAGACACGGGCTCCTCTGTCTGATACGATCATCCCTTCCTATGTTTCACATCAGGGAACTTCTCAACTTCCTGATCTTCTTGACCTGCTGTCTGTTGATATACAGCAGAGTGTGTGGTTGAGTCTCAAAGGAGAGACACTTAAGGGCTACAAATTGTGAAGGAGCAATTGAGTGGTTATTTTATGTGGTAGAAGAGAAAGCCTTTCGAGGTCTGACTTACTTCTAATGGCAGGACTCTCGTTATATCACTCACTAGGGGAGCTGTAGCTGTCCAGTAACACCACTTCCTGCTTCTAACACAGATCACTAGAGAGCCCATGTGTTTCTGGTTTAACAAAGAACACGGGAAATGATGCTGTATGTTGACTGAAGGTGCAGACAGTCTGTGAATAGCCAGCAGGTCGCTCCACTGTGGATGCTGTAAGAACCTCAGCTTTCCTGGTCCATTTCGGGATTCGCCCCCAGGTGCCCATTGTGCTTCCACTGTGTCCAAGCAGCATGAACTTCATGTCCTTCCTGTGTAGCTACCGCTGTGCCTCCTCCATGCTGTTTATTCTTCAGTATTAACATCTCCTATTGAGCAACTTAGATTTTTCTCCCAGTTTTACCACTTTTATTGACCATTAGAATCTAATCGCAATAAACTGCTGTAAATGCACCCTATGACCGACCAGTGATTTCTGCTTCTCTGAACGTAACTGAATTGCACTATCAAGCAGTATGTTTATAAACTGCTGTGCTCCTTGGGATACATCATCCACTTCATGCCGATATTAAACTTACGCCAATGCTTACAGAATTCTTAAGAGTGAGTCCACAAAGTACAAGACCTGGCTCCGTAAGTTTACGTCCCCCAGATCCCCGTCAACTCAGAAGGTCTGCTGGTTTAGTCCACTGGAAGGTTCAAAATGAATACCCCCATTGTGCAAGTGGAGCAGAAGCAGGTGGTGATATATTTAAATCAGTGTTACCTCTGCCAAAGTACAGAGAGTGACAAGGGTAACGAGAAAACCTGACACTTTATGCAATCATTCACAGAGGACTAAAGAGAGACAGATGAGTTTGTGTTAAAGCCCCTTCTGAACCTTTGGCTACTGAGAAGCGGAAAACTAAAAATCCAGAGAAGGTCTATTGTTCCAAGCAGAATGAAAAGCTTCACTGCAAAATAGGACGACCCTAAGCAACAGAAAGACACGCATGCTATACATCAGCAGTCACAGCCACCTGATTTCTTTATAAAATTACATGAACAAAATTGAGGAACAGCTCCCGATTATAATCTGAGAATTCATATTAAAGAATCAGAAAACTGTGTTTGTACTTTATTTAAAAATCCTCCCCTGGGTAAAACTTATTCTGGGGGATAACCACAGGCATGCGGATACAATGACTTCCCAGTTGTGAGAGACGTCAAGGCCATGAAGTCCCAGCCTGAGGCTTGTAGCCTTTTCCTGAGAATAAGCTCAGGTGCTCCCCCAAGTGGTGAAAAAACATAATCCAAAGGGGCAAATTTGAGGAAGTTCACCAATCAAAATTCATAAATAATTGCATCTCCTTTTACTTCAAGGATACTCACAATAGTCTTGGAGTATTTGCTTGATTCAGTAAAAGTACTGCAAATTTATTTGTTTTATAACAAAAATAATTACTTTATGCCTTTGTTTACAAAAATATATATATCACATCAGGAACAGCCAGTAGTTTTAAGTACAACATTCATTTCAAGTAGGAATAAACTGACAGCCATATTATAGTTGTTCCGAGTAAAGGGTTCACTGACAAGCAATCTCACTGGGTGCAACACCTTTGCAATAACATTTGTGTTTAGTATCCATTGGGAACCAATGACTACAATTGCAGTTAATAGCAAAATGGCAAGAACAAAACTGAGTGAGTCAGTGTTATGAAACAAATGAATTAGCAACATTGTTACAGAGCAGTTTGGGCTCATCTGAGCAGATGTTAAACCTTAGCATGGATTAGGTGATCAGTACAGAGGGCGACCTAAAGAGGATGACCTTAGCCTTTTGTGTCATTTTTCATATGTTATATACAGTCTTGGCCAAAAGTTTTGAGAATGACACAAATATTGATTTTCACAAAGTCTGCTGCCTCGGTTTTTATGATGCCTATGTGCATTTACTCCAGAATGTTATGAAGAGTGATCAGATGAATTGCAATTAGGTGCAAAGTCCGTCTTTGCCTTAAAAATGAACATAATCCACTGTGCCATATTCCACTGCATTTCAGCCCCACCTCAAAAGGACCTGCTGACATCATTTCAGTGATTCTGTCGTTAACACAGGTGAGAGTGTTGATGAGGACAAGGCTGGAGATGACTCTGTCATGCTGATTGAGTTAGAATAGCAGACTGGATGCCTTAAAAGGAGGGTGATGTGCTAAGTCATTGTTCTTCCTCTGTTAACCACGGCTACCTGCAAGGAAATAGGTGCAGTCGTCATTGCTTTGGACAAAAAGGGCTTCACAGGCAAGGATATTGCTGCTAGTAAGTTTGCATCAATATCAACCATTTATTGGATCATCAAGAACTTCAAGGAGAGCGGTTCAATTGTTGTAAAGAAGGCTTCAGGGCGCCCAAGAAAGTCCAGCAAATGCCAAGACTGTCTCCTAAAGATGCTTCTCAGCCAAAGGAGTGGGCTCACTCACAGTTTTGCCTAAGAACACAGCCATGAATAAAGAATGGTACCAAAACATTCCCTGAGAGCAACTTCATCCCCTCCATCCAAGAACAGTTTGGTGATGAACAAAGCCTTTTCCAGCATGATGGAGCACCGTGCCACAAGGATAAAGTGATAACCAAGTGGCTCGATGAACGAAACATCGACATTTTGGGTCCATGGCCAGGAAACTCCCCAGACCTTAATCCCATTGAGAACTTGTGGCCAATCCTCAAGAGGCAAGTGGACAAACAAAAACCCACAAATTCTGAGAAACTCCAAGCATTCATTATACAAGAAGATCAGGATTTGGGCCAGAAGTTGATTGAGAGCAGCCAGGGCGAATTGCAGAGGTCTTGGAAAAGAAGGGCCAACACTGCAATATTGACTCTTTGCATAAACTTAATGTAATTATCAATAAAAGTCTTTAACATTTATGAAATGCTTGTAATTATACTTCTGTATACCATAGTATCATTTGGCAAAAAGATCTATAAACACCAAAGCAGCTAACTTGTGTCATTCTCAAAACTTTTGGCCACAACTGTACAAGAATATTCAGAACTAGTTCTTGCAGGATATCAAGTAGAAGTACATTAGTTCTTATAGCAAAAGTACTAATTATGATGGATAGACAGAAACAATTCTTTGAAAAGGACTGTGGCCCAAAATGACATCATTATCCATGTAAGCTTGGTTATGGGGGGGGGTCCTTGTTGGAGTTTGGGTCTGCCTTTGAGTCATCACTGGCTGCAAAACAGAATGCAAGGACAAACCCCTGCTTCATTTGCTAAAATCAAAGCTCATGCTATGTGTGACGAACCTCTTTCCATCCGGCCTGATTTTTCTAATTTGTACAGTGCAATGATTGCAATGCTGTGTTGCACTGAGAAAGACATTAATTATTCAGTTGTTACCGCAACATGCCAAATGAATTTACTGGAATCAGGCTTCATACAAACTTCAATCTGCTTCTACATCGAAAGGTAAGATTACAGCAGAGGTTTAAGTCTTACGATAGAATCATCACTTTAACAAAAATTGTGTCTTTGATCAAGAAAAGAAAATTTGCCTAAAAACAGGGACCGATGGAAACAAAACACAGAACAAATCAAACAGCATCTAGAATTTCGAACAAAACCAAGTTCAACGCCGATTTCAAAATTACAGAAATAAAATATACCGAACAAAAGAAGCACACATTCCAGTTAAAGTCACAAAGACGTATGGGAATTTTTAAAATAATAAATCTGGATGCTTGCCAGGAATGTGTGCGTGTGAGACAGGCTGAGACGAGTAAAAGCATCGTGGAATAACTTGATTTGAAAGAAGAGATGAATGTAAACATCAATTTTTTTCAAGGACATTTCTTAACCTTTTTGCCGACCTATACCTTGCCATTATTTTTTACAAAAACCACACTTTTTAGATCGTATAATGTTTGTTATTAATGTATATTAAATCTATTAAAGTATGATTATATCCTGCTTACGAATGTTCGATGAATCCAGTATGAAGGTGAACTGAATGTTCTATGAATGCATTATAAAGGCATTATGAAGGTGCAGTTCATGTAAAGCGTTACCGAATAAAACGTTCTGATTTATTAAATTTAACTTGGGCCCATTTTCAATTTTTAGCTGCCGGTACCTAATAGAGGGTAACAAACAGCGCGACACCAAACCAACTTCCCTAAGGTGCTGGAAATGAAAAGTCCAATTTCGGGTCCCATCGCTAATAACGGAGCACTTAGGCTTAACAATTACCCCAAATAACCACAATGAATAACCGTAATAACACATTACTAAGGCACTTCAAGGGAACGCTATCTAGGCAATGATTATTGTTTAGGAATTCATTTTCATAATTGTTTTTAGCTTCTGAAACTGCTACAGAGATCACCGGTTGCCATTTCCCAGGATGCCTGGGGAACAGATCCTCGGAATTTAAAATCCTCAGGAGGAAATGGCTGCAGTCTGTTTCTGCGAGGGGATTCGGCATCTGAATCCAACATGGCCATTTTTCTCTCTACTCTCCATCTGGATTCATTGGTACATTTTCTCAGACCTCCCGCCTAATTAGCTAATTAGTTCAGATGGCCACTCAACTCTGTAATCTAATTCTGCACAGGTCACACCGCGAGTTACAAGACACCAGACGATTGCCTGACAGGCCCAGGGAGCCGGGCGGCTTATGTGCTTAAATCTTAAATACTGAAACAGATTCGTTCTTCCATGAAAACGGTTCATTCTACTAAGTTAGGCACTCAGGTTATTTTTTCCCCTCAACCCTAAAAGTTCAGATTTGCTGTAAAAGTCCATTTAAAATTTTAACTACTAATTTTCAGTAAACAGCTTTGAATTTCAATAATTGAATTGTCAGTAAAATGTGGCTGAATTACTCATGCATATAACCACCAAAACAAGTAAACCGGCTATGACACTGGTTATAAAAACATCTTTATGAAGCAAGAAATAAATTTGTTTTCAATTTTGTAAAAATCTGGAACACGTTTTGTCTAATTTTGTTACTCGCTTTCATGATACAAAACTTAAAAAAAAAATAAATCAGAACTTCTGTAACCAACATGAAATAAACCTTACGTTGTATCAATATATTTTCCATCCATCCCTTCATCCACTGGTCAATTTTTTATACACACTTGTCCTATCAGAGTAGTGGGGATCGGGAGCTTTGGGCGCAGGGCACTGAATACCCCAGGATGATGAATACCCCACCCCACCCCACCCCATCACAGAGCACGCCCACCATTCACACATACAGGCACACCAGCAGACATTCTGGCAGCTCCGAGTCATCACAGCATGGTTTGGACTGAGGGGGGAAACCGGAGAACCCGGAGGAAACCCCATGATCACACGGAGAGAGCATGCAGACTCCACTTTCAACACCGAGAATTTATATTTATGTATAAAAATAAAACAATAAGATTAATCTTTATTTATATAGCACTTCATAGACGAGAAGAAGCTCAAAGTGCTTCACATATGAGATTAAAATAAGAATCAAAGATGGAAAAGTTGCATAAAGTACACAACTAAGGCACAGGTGCAAAAAGAAGGAATAGGACCCTATAATTAAATAAGCAAAGTAAAACAAATAGGAATACAATATATAAAACACAGAACAAAACAGAATAAAATTATAAAAGGTTCCATCAGTATTAAAAGAAGAGAACAAGAAAATAAAGTTAAATATAATAAAAAGACTAAAAACAGAGCAAAAAGCCAATTTAAAAATATGTGTTTTAATAGCTTTTTAAAAGTTTTAAGCGACTCAGCTTGTCTAATGTCTTCTGGCAGTTTGTTCCATAGTATTGGACTAGAACAGCTGCCTCATTTCCGTGTTCCACCTTTGGAGGATGCAACAGTCTAAAGCGGGTTGATTGCAGAATACTAGTGGAAATATAAAAGGTAAGAAATTTAGTGATGTATTAAGGTGCTATTCCATTTAGTGCTTTATAAGCAAGTAAATTGGGAAAGTGTGACTTGGCACTTAACCATCTCTCTTATTTGACTCTCCCTGCCGGCCCCTGGAGGATGGGCTCCCCCTTTGAGTCTGGTCCCTCCCAAGGTTTCTTCCTTCTTGGGAGTATTTCCTTGCCACTATCGCCTCTGGCTTACTCACTGGGGGCTTTGGGCAGGGATAATATAAAGCACTTTGAGACAATGTAATGTTGTGATAATGCGCTATACAAAAATAAATTTGTTGTTGTTGTAAAATAATCTAATTTATAAGTCTAATAGATGACAGCATCACTGCTGGGTCAGATGTTACGCATGGTTTCACATGAAGTTGATCAGAAGAAACTGAGCAATGACATTATGATGTACTGGACTTCTTTTGATCATTCTTTGGCGTAGTTATCAATCTACAGTGGGAAAACTTAAAGAAACCCATGTCACATCAACACTCAGATAATGGAAAGTCGTGCTACCAATAATACTGCCTCATGTGAGCCGCAACAAAGACTAACTATGCTAATTATGGCCAATAAAACAACACTCATCACTGTTTTGTTACAATCTGTCCTATTCTACTGTTATAAAAACAAATATATGGCCCTTTGCGTCATGAACGTTCCTGTCACAGTTTGCAGGATGAAACTAAATGTGCAATTTCAGCCTCTTGGTATGCTGCTTGTCTGCTTCATTGAGCCGATGACTTCATTTCTATGGCATGCGGCAAGTATTCTGTTGTTTAGGAGAAAAAAAACTGTGCAAGCCAGGTTCTCACATTCAGCACCTTTGCAATAATAATCCAAGTTTAAAATGTATTAAGTCTTACACCAAATAAGTAATGGGTGCTGAAGCCCCTTTCAGACGTCCACTGCCACCCTGAACCTTTCCAGACATTCCTCAGTGGGTCTATATGTGTGTATGTATCTGTCGTACCGGACATTAAGTGAACTTTACCCTGCCAGCTCCCTAGTACAAAGTCTGGGTAACTCCAGTTGACTCTCATGTGTGAACGAAGAAGGGATTTGGCTGGAGAATTCACTGCGAGTAAGTGGGCGTGTCCATGATGTTTCTATCACGTGATTGGTGCAAAAAAGGAAAAACAAAAACATCAAAGGGCAAAGAAAAGGGTCATTTACACAAAGAAGACCCCAAATAACATGGAGAGGATGGGATTTGGGAACTTCTGTCGTACCCTCCCCCGCTGCATGCGCTACGCAAGCGCCGCCCCTCATGTCTAAACCTACCGGAGTATTTCTTGTAGGTGTGAATACGTTCTCCAGTTATGTGCCACCAGTGAATGTCCAGAGTTCATGTGTGAATACATCTTGACAGAAACAGACCTTACCTTGTCTTTGTATATCTCTGAGTATATCTATTTCAATCACTCCCTGGTTTTTAACCGATTACAGTATCCAGTGGCTTGGACCACATTTTCTGCAACCTATTTGAGGCTGCAAAGAGAGTATTATAACAGACATGCTAAGTAATAATCTACCTAATTAATCAAATTTTGGCGTCACTGCAATGCGTCAGTCTGACATGCATCTGTAGATGTTATGTCAAGCGCCTACATCAGTGTTCCATTACGTAAAAAAAAGGCACACTCCCCAAAGGTAGGCGTAGTGCAAAGCATAGATGAACTAGAATATTTCTTTGGTGATTAATCTGACTGCTTGGCTGAACTTTGGAGAGCCAATGGGTGGAGCCGTGAGCTGCATTGGTTGGCTAGACAACTGACACTCTTTAAGCTTACAAACTTTGGCTCCAAAAACAAAAGGAAAATGGGGAAAAAAAACACTAAGGATATTTTCAAGACACAGGATAAATTCCAGAGAATTCTGAAAGTTAAGACTGGCCAGATATGTCGTACCATATGGTAGACTAATTACCTTTATTCTGCATTCAGTTCTGCGCAGATTTGATTACCATCTGTTTCCTTTGGCCTCCTCTGTAGCCTATAACTGATCTGGATAATATGAGTTACACCGTCATCCGACGCAGATTATTTTTTTTACCCATTAGCTACATGTCTGGACATCACAACAGAAAAAAAAAAAAAAAAACAATATTTACGTTAGATAGCTGGGTTTAATGCAACGCGGGCTGTCACTCAGTTAACAAGTTGGCTACGTCTACCAAAAAGGATTTACTTCATTTCTTATATGCCTCCAGGAGACACGCGAGCAAAGTTTTGAAATTCACACCCAATATCCATTTTGTGAAATGGATTGTTTTATTTACACAGATCATCAGACTGCCTGTCTAAAATACTCTTATTAAATATATGCATTCTTCTTAAAAAAATGACCAAGAGCCAATGCAATCAACAGGGACTAGTACTGCCAGACCAATAAGAAAAAAAGAAAGAAAATCCAACTGTCATTTTTTCAACTAGGGAAAGTGTTATGGGCAAATTTCCATTTCTATCATTTATTTAATTAGGCCTGCTTGTAAACACATCTTTATTTTCGCTTAACTCCCTCCCGTCAACACAGATTTCACACCACATATTGCAGAATGTCCCTAAAACGTAGCTAAAGAAAATATTGACTGTTGCCCTGAGACGATCTTAATTATATATGGGTAAAATAGCTTACTTTAATTGATTTTTCTCAGCTGGTCATTATGTCAAGATCGACTCCTTCCCTGGCATCCCTTAAGCAATACGGCTGTTTACATAACGCTGTGCACGATCAGCACAGATGGTATTTTAGCCGACAAAATCACAGCAATAAGAAGCATTATCTCAATCTGTTTGGTGAATGTAATACTCTGGTACTCTGATTAAACTGACAATGGTATTGCCACTAATAGGTAGACCGATTTCTTTCCACAGGTGTTACAGTTAACTAAGTGAGATATCTCTCTTTTTCTTATTCACAATAAAGAATAACCAATTTCTCAAGGTTTGTAACATCAAAAATAATAAATCTATACTATATGTACATGCCCTACACCCCAGGTCTCCAACCATTTTTACAACGGGACTTACTTTTAAACATAAAATAATATGGGAACCTACCAATATATTTTCCTGACTGGGGAGAGGCCCTCCTCAATATATTTTGCGAGGGTGGGGGGGATGCGTGACAGTGATGGGACAATTAGGAATGTCTTGTAGACCGACCTTTCGATTGTGATCGACCAGTTGGCAACCACTGCTCTCGGCTATGATATTTCCATAGGACGGCTATTTTTTTTGGTTGCGAGGCAAAAGTGTGAAAGAGAACGATAGAGGATGGCCGATATAGTGTTGTGGATTGTATTTTGTGGGCATACGATACGCGTACTACTACAACAAAGAGGTTTGATGAAGACGTCCTGTACGGGGAGGTGCAGACGTTAGCATTGTTGCCTCACACCTCTAAGACCAAAGTTTATGTCTCTACCATGGTTCCATGTGGATGGAGTTTGCTTGTTCACCAATGCCATTGTGGGGTTTCCCCAGGGTGCTCGGGTGTGTGTGACACCCCATCTTGGATTATTCCGTCTTGTGCCCACAGACCTCGTACTCCTGTGACCCTGCATAGGTCAAGCAGGTATAGAAAATAGATGGATGTTCTCTACGATCTAGTGTTAAGCTCACATCTAGGACTTAACATATTTAACTACAGCAATGGGAAAAAGTGAGACCACAGTACAAGTTTTAGTTTCACTCATTTCTCGATTTCTGGCTGTGTGTCCATGAATAATATATTTGTTTTTTTGCAAACTGCAGCCTAGTTTTTCTCTGTTTCTCATTAATGAAGGGCTTCTTCCTTGCTTTATGGGACTTCAGTCCTGCTAGTAGTAGCCTGATATGAACTGTCCTAGCAGTGCACTTCGCACCTGCACTTAATGCTTCCCATTCCTTTGGAAGGTCACTTGATATCATCTATGATTCATGAGAAACTCTCAGATAAGTTAACGGTCATCTCTGGCATTAGAAGGTCGCTTCCACCCTCTACCTGGCTGGTTTCTGGCCGTTCCCAGTGTTTCCTGCTTCACCTTATTCCTGTGTACTGCTGTCTTAGAAATTTTTAACCTGGAAGCAACCTGCCGCTCAGCGTTGCCTTCTGCCAGCAGAATCACGATTAAACAAGGATTTTAAAAATGCAGATTTGATTAAAAATATAGAGTGGTCTTTCAATTTTTTCAGCGGCTGTATTTGCCTACCAGCAATATCGGAATGCCTGGTAGCATTCTGGTTGCAAGTGGATTATTTAACAGGTTACATGTCGGGCCAAGAAAGTGTTGAAAGTTATATTTATGTGAAAGGTAAAAAACAAACCACCAAGGTTCACTTGGTTTCTGATATATTAACTTAATTTTAGTTCACCTTTGACCTCAGTGTCTGGGTTGAATACTTAAGGAGAGCAGCTGACTGTTAACACTTCATCTGTATATTTACTCGAGTCTCACCACAAATATATCTGGTAAACATCAAAGGCAGAACAGGGCCCACTGTTTAAACCACATTCTCGTTCTGCTGGCTGGGTGTTTTACCCTACAGCTGTGCATGCAGTGATCCAAGATCTCAGTCCCACTCAGCTTCCAGCTGGAAGGTAAGAGGCCTCCCTGAAGCTTCCGATCCTACACCCCCAGTACACCCCACCCACCCGACAAGAGGGGGAAGGTCTTACTCTGACGTGCAGAGGCATCAGCTGCACCACTTCTGAACTCTGCAGCCCAAGAAAACAGATGGCAGCGTGCAGCATGGGTACCAGGACAGGGTTTGGAACCCAATCAGAGAGATGAGATGGCACAGACCACACTAGTGTCCCCCCCCCCCGTTAACCCTACACATCTGTGATCTGAACTTCTCTAAACACCCCCCCCCCCCCCAATAAACAAATCTATGAAAAATATTTGTGCATTTTGGAAGATACCTTAGTCGCTTAAGGAGTTCCTTAAGCATGGTACAAACCTTAGTCACTTTTTAAATTCACTACTTAAAAAAAACCTTCAGAAAACGGGAAAAGCTTCAAAGAAAGAAAGTATAACGAAAGTAAAGAAAATATAACGTAAAAAACAAGTCCCAGATAGAACGATATAAAGAGATATAAGGAGATGCTTCATGTAAAAAGTTCATTAGCTATCTTTTAAAGGTTTGGACAATATAAATATTATGGTGATCGCAACAGCAAGGTCACAGAATTAAAATTCTTTTATATATATATATATATATATATACCATTGTACATCATTGGACATTTTGTAGAGTAAATTGTACTTATGCAAATTAAAAATTAAACGTTTTAAAATAAAATGACATTAAATTTAGTATTTGTTCAGATTACCGTAAGTATTTACAAAATGGTAGCACTTGGACACGGATTATCTGCAATGATTGCTGGTTTCACGTACAAAACCTTGTGCAGTTTTAATTTAGAATCCTTGTCATGTGTTTAAATGTCATTCAGCTTGCTATATACTTTTTTATGTTCTTGTTTGTTTAAGAGAGAAAATGTTTTCTTTCTCTTATAAATAACGCACTGAGTGAGATATATTCATGCATTGCCAAGTGCTAGGATGACTGCTTGTTGATCTGTGCCGTGATTTTAAGAATCGTTCCGTGGTTTCAGTGTCCATCCTTTGCAGACATTACTGCCTGTCACGTAATTAAAACATCGTTCCATAACGATGGAAAGTTGGAATTAACTGAGACATTCTTTTTATATCTATCTCCGTAATTCCAATATTTAGTTACAACGTCGAATAGCTATTGCATTTAATATTTTTCAAGCGATAACGTTTTCATTCGTTTAATATGCAATGGTCGCCAAATGTCGATCCTTTATATTCATAGTATCATATCGTGACAACCACCTCCAGATTATTTTCTTGGTAAAAGTAGGTCTCACTGTAAAAAAATTTAGGAGACTACTGTTTTATTGTAGTTCAACGCACTAGTAAGTAGAATAATGCATACAAAGTATGTACAGATTTAAGTATGTAGGCTGATTCACATCTCCTTGTATTGTTGAAAAAGCTATATCGCCACCTATCGAATGCAGCCTTGAATTTCTGATGTTGGGTAAGATGCGCTCCTGTGGTGAGGAACTTGCGTTGAAATAATTAAATATGTATTATTATTGGCCCTTTCTCAGAAATTCGATTTCGTGCGCATGTTATTGAGTTATAAATGCTGTGTTTGATCAGAATACCATTACTAAAAAAAATACCAAAAAACTTTGGCCATTGATTCATCATAGCACACTATAATGCAGCCATGAATCAAAACAGTCAGCCAAGGTAAACAATGACTTACTGTCAGGTATTTTATATTATTTATCTGGACTCAGAAGAAAATGTTAACATTCTATATGAGCTTATTAATCACAGATAAAGTTATGTATTAATACATAACTACGCAATGCAATACGCAATTTTATACACTTGTAAATGGTATGGGAACACTTACGAAATCGAAATGAACTCCTCTTGTGCCGGTCTGTCCTTAGGTGAAACTTTCACGTTAGTCTAAGGGTTTGCACAGCGTATTTCGGTATCCCAAGTCTCGCGTTATTTGCCGCGGCGTGGACGGCAGCCTCTCGCTCGTCACGTGACAAGGTCGCGAAGATGGCGGACGTTTCTCCCCTGAAGTGAGCCGCTATCGTACGCAGAAACTAACAACCGCTGAAATAGTTACCCGGGGCGGGGGGCCAAGAGGACGTACCGCAATAAGCTCTGCCTCGCAGGATCCGGGTAGGCCGATTTTAAAAAGCGATGGCCTGTCATGCATGCCGGCATTTGCCTACGTCTCCCCCTGTCGCCTTCCGTTTAGCCGCCTAGCTGGGTATCGTTAGCTAGTCTGGTAGCTTGATTCCTGTCAGATTTCTCAGCTAGCCACCTGGGTAGGTGAAGTTCGCTGCGGCCTGGGGAATAAGCGCCTGGTAAATGTCGATTAACAGGTTAATTACAGGTGGTCTCTTTAGGGAGCCTCGCGTCTCCTCTTGGCACTCTAGGCGCTGTTACAATCACATTAAAGGAACACGCTGTCGCGGAGTTAGCGAAAGTGGCTCGCTAAATATTTACCAAAGCCGGGTGACTGACCCAGTTAGACAGCGTCGCTACCTGAGTGGCTGATGTTCTAAGTTCCTACATTGTTATTTAGGAATGTTGCTGCTATTGTTGTTGCTCCTGCTTTAGTCAAGATTTCGAGATTGAATCGAAACTGAACTATTCAGTCCGTGGAAACGGCCCCCAGAAGTGAGATGTGAGGGTTTGTTTCTCCTGGTGCGATGGTGAACCATAGCTCAAAATAATCTACTACTAGTCAAAATTATTTGAATTTCTGAAAAGTTTACTAAAGAAACAGACACAATACCAACTCTCAAAGTGACAAAGTTATTCTGAAAAATGACAAACTAAAGTTTTGTAATTGTTTTGAAGTGTTGTACTCTTAAAAATTCACAAGTGCATTTATTTAACCAGTTAGTCAACGATAAGCCGTGCTTCGGAATATTAGGTAAACTCGGTTAATCACTGATTTAATGTGTTCCATTTAAAATTGGTAACGTTCTACTAAGTGAAAGGACGCTAAGGCCTTTTTTGAGCTTGTTACCGGTATGAACGAAGTCAGCGTTTTGCTTCGGGGATCGCAGTTCCGGAAGTGAGTTAGGGTCTATGAGTGTAGTTAGGCTGCAATGCTTAGCATGACATAGAAGTTGTACTGAGTTAGTTCACTGTACTTAAGAAACCATACTAGGCACAGTCTAAGCTATATCTTATATAAGTGAAATGCATCAAATGTAGCATTGCAATGAAGACCGTTGAAATTGGTTTGTAGTTCCAGAAGAAAGTAAAGTCCGTATGTGTGGGAGTACGTATGCGAGACTTTCAGCAACACTCATTAATTTTTTTGCAGATGCTTTATTGTTTTTCCTGGGTGTTTACTTTTTAATATGATATTTGCCACACTTGTATATTGATTTGGACAAAAGCATCTGCCAAAATGTTTTCTGTCAACAAACTCTGTAGAACATTTAAATTCAGAAGGCATGTTTAAACAGCACTGACAGTATTTCAGATTTTCAGGTGCTTAATTGTTTTACTTTTTTTTCCATCCTGGGGCATTTTTATTTTGCCCAGATCAGCAGAAATGAGGAACTCTTGTGGCCTACAGCAGTCAGGCTTATGAGTCACTTAACAGAGTAACCAGCAGAAGCCCTGGATGCTTCCTGGCAGGCTGTGTCGCTTTAGACTCGGTGATGAATTATTAACTTTGAAATTGTGGCAGGGGGAGGTTGTAGAGGGCACTTACACCAGAGCAGATGAAAATAGTCATTGCTCATTTTTGTGCAGCCATCAAAGAGGGTGGCCATTATTTCTGAAGCTTATATTTGTAAAGTCTGGGTCTTAGCAGCAGTCAGTGAACAGTTTATTGTTTTGGCAATGTTTTTGAATACGTGGTAAACACATATTTAATCATGAATGCAATTTATGTATGTATATTCTTTACATATGGGTGTAGCTGATGCTGCAGATCCTTCATATACTGGGTGCTTTAATGTTTGTTTTCAAAAAGCCTAAGTAAACAGACATTGTCATCCATACAAAATTACAAATGATTTAATTTCCTCCAAAGGGGGAGAGTATTTCTATTGTTACTATGTTAACTGGCTATTTCTTAATTTTACATTAATAAACAAAGAGAAATAAATAGTTAAATATTTGCCTTACAAAAATTCAGGTTAGGTACGTAACTGAAAGATTGCTGGTTCAAATCCCCGACCAGTAAAGTACCACTGAGGTATCCTGAGCAAGGTACTGCCCCCAAGCACTCCTCCCCGGGCACTGAATTAGCTGCCCTTTGCTATGTCATGATGTCACATATGGGTGAAATGCAGAGGACACATTTCATTGTTGTGTGCTGTGGTGCTTTAGATCGACATACATAAGGATGTAGTATGGTAGGAGTTCCTTAAGTATGGTAGGAGAATGAAACAAGCATGCAGACAGTTCAAGGAATGAGCAGTTAAAAACACCTCCTGACAAGTAAAATGTGTCTTTTTGATAGACACATTATTTTGTCCATCTGGCCACAGTGTTTTAGTTGGGTTCTGCTGTAGTAATTTATTAGACTGTAATTATGTAGCTGCTGATGTTGTGTATTCATCAGCAGCCTGGATGTATTTTTAAAGGCAACAGTGTAATAGTGTGTGCTGTGTGATACTGGATACTTTGTTCACTGAATTAAATGCTAGGTTGTGAATTACAGAATACGCCCGAGAGTTAGCTCATTTCCTGCTAGGGTCACTTCTCATATCAGTAGCCGATACAATATGTTTTCATTGTTGCTAAATATTGTTGCTCGGACTCTATTCTATGTTGTTTTTCTTGAGAAATGTAGACAACTTAAAGTGACTTTGATCACCTTTTTATTTTTATCGAAAACTACCATGTGTTGATCTTGTAGAGTACGTGAATGATTCTATATCTTCAAATGTTTGTACATCTATTGTGAATGAATGTATATTTCACTATTATTGTTGTATAACTGATGGTAATTGCTAATAAAAGTTCAAGAACAATTATGGCGTGGAGTATCTGAGCCACGATTGCGTGTGCAGGCGCACGTACTTATTTTCACGTTTGCCAGGCTCTCAGATAAGCTAGGAAAAATTGATTCATTGACTTCTTGCTGATGTCATCATAGGCCTTCGGACCAGTTTCGCTAAATGGTTTAATATGGTTATGTGCTTCATGTGTGGTGTACTGGCAACGCCATGAAACAGTAAAATTTATTTTTTAATTTAAGAAAGAATTGCGATATTGAATAAGTTCCATGGTCAGGGTCGCATATTTGCTAAATTAAAGAAACGCATTGAATCATTTTGAGGTGGGAGTTATTCGTGATTGTTCGTGATAGAAATGATGGTTTATCGTTTCTGCAGGGACTATAATTTCAGCACTACTGTTACAGGTGGAGAATTACCTAGAGGTAAATGACCATGTCTGTTACACCAAATGGGAGTCAACTTATTACAAAAAAATCTTGTTTAATTAGATTTACACAACCATGGCCAAAAACCTACACAGATTATCACAAAGAATACTTGTAAAGTAGGCATGATAGGCGGGCATGGCCTAGTTTAAGAAAAACTGAATTTATTTAAACAGTTTTATTGACCTGGATACAGTTTTTTTAAGGGAGTTTTTGCACTTTGTCTGCACCATTCAGGTCAGCTTATTTGAACCAATTTTTAATAATAATAGTAATAAGTTGGTCTGGCTCATTTGATTTGGGTTATTTTCTCAGTTCTTTCCATCAAACATTGAACAAAGCAGGAACTTGGGCTTGGCTAATCACAGTGGTGGTCACTTTTTCAGCTGGGCGAGCTCCATCCTTGTGTTTTCATTTAATGTGGTTATTCATAGACCCAGTGCCTCTACCATGTCTGTATGACACATTGCTGTAGATATTGAACTAAATCTTTGTTTCTTGTGAAATAGTCCAATACATTTCCGACAGACTCTCTCGTTGCCTGTTATTTTCACTTCCCCTTGAATGTTCCTTTAGAATCCCTAGAACTTAGCCTCAAACTTCTGGAATATAGGAAACACTTTTTAGATAAAATCCGTAAATTTTTCTTGCCAATTCTTTTATTTACTGGGTAAAATAAAATTCATTAAATATTCATTTTAAATAATTTACAACAGTCATAACAGTGAAGGGTTAGTTTTCTTTTTTCGTTCCTTGAATGCAACCACACCCAACGAGTCTTGGGACCTCCTCCACACCTCTTAGATTATAGATAGTATGCAAAGCCCTTCAGGAACATCATGCATCTTGCTCCAGTCGTGTCTTTGGGGATTTTTTTTTCTTCTTGTCTTGTTTAGATTTTAGCTTCTGTAAAAATATGAAGGCATCTGTCAAACAGCTGACCCTGGGTATTTTTAACCGTGGCATTGATGTATTCGTGGTTTTATTTTTTATTCAATTAACAACAAAATTGGAACACTTAATTAAATTAACTAATTTAATAGTTTCTGTGCTTCCATAATTAGCAGGGTTGAATAAAATCCTACACCCTTATTGATGTCATTCCAGCAAAAAGTTGTTGAATATGTACCAACCATGATGGGAAGACCGTACCCATCCCTCTGCAGTCTCACTCCTCTTTTTTCATCTGCCGCAGGTTGTTCCCTGACATGGCCTACAGCTCAGCCAAGTCGGGCCCCGTGAACGGCTGCATCATGAAAGCTCAGCTTCAGATCATCGGTGCGTCGGGGGGGGGGACTAATACGTTGCCCAAGGCGCTAGAGTGACATTTCTCACGTTGCTCATTTTTAGCACCGCCCTCATAATTTCGGCCCTTAGGCTTGAGCGATAAGGAGAGGCAGGTCGCCCAGTGGTTAATGGTACCGCCTCGCACCCTCAGACTTGCCGAACCTGGTTCCACGAGGCCCATTCGCTCTGAAATGTCACTTGAATTGCTTCAGTATAATTTATGATTCCCTAAAAGTTCTTCCACATATGTCTTCTGTAAAGGTACACAGTAACAAAATAAACAGGCAGTCATTGAACCGATATGTCGTCTTTCCTTTTTGACCGACCAGTGTTATCAGCAAAGCTGAAAGAAAACAAAAAGAACTGGTTTGGGCCCAGTCCGTATGTGGAAGTTGCTGTCGACGGCCAGTCAAAGAAGACAGAGAAATGCAATAACACCAGCAGTCCGAAATGGAAGCAGCCTCTCACAGTGTGAGTGTCATGGTCCTGCTCTTCTCTTACCAGACATGTTACGCTCTGACTGCTGATGAACTGGTAAAGCTCTCCAGTTTTCCTCTCTAACTGTCCTGCATCACCAGTTAACAGCTGAAAGCCTGGTAATTCTTTCTTCCCAAACAGAATTGTCACTCCATTCAGCAAATTAGTGTTCAGGGTGTGGAGTCACCAAACTCTGAAAGCAGATGTCTTGTTAGGGATGGCAACGTTAGAAGTCAGCGAGACCCTGAAATCAAACAACATGAAAAGTAAGTCTCCTGTTTTCGCCATCTAACTATTACATTATAGTTGCACTGTAATTATTAAACTTATGAGCGTTAATTGTGGTACATAGTTATGTGCATTTTTATTATATTAATCTTGTGATCAACGTTTTGTTTTTGTCATGAACATAGGAATTCTATGTCTGTCTCTAAATCTTTTGAGTGATAGTTTTGTTGATTATGGGCCGCATCATGACTCATTCTTCTGTCACCACGACAACCATAAAGGAAACAAACAGGCTTACTTTATCAATACAAAGGGTCCATTCAGAATTTCACAACATGTCCCTTCGGCCATGTGACTCAAACCATGCAACCCTTCAGTCCAGCTTTAGAGCCCAGACAGTAGCTCCAAGGGCTTAGAGAATGTTATTTTTTATAATTTCAGACAAACTGGCATTTCTTAACAGAAGCTTTTAAATATTTATTTGAGTACTTATTTGAACTTTTTGCTAATCTTTTTTTTTCATCTTTTTTCCAAATAAGTTGAGTAAGATTTATAATTTTTTTTTTTCAGTCTCTGAGGTTGTGCAGACGTTGCAGCTCAGCACAGACAAAGAGCAGATAGACATTGTTGGGGACTTGTGCGTCTGCCTTGATGGAATGCAGGTCGATCCTGAGGTTTTTTCTTCTGTGGACACAAACGACATCGGTGAGTACATCGTTCTCGCATTCTGCAGGCAGGATGTTGGTGTGGGATTGCCGGGCGAGTGATGCGTGGCCACGGCGTGACACATCACGATGCCTCGTTGCGGTTTTTATGTCGCATGCTATGAAGTGAAACCAGTTAATGATTGGATTAAGCTCGCGCTTCTTTTAGTGATAGTCGTAAGTTCTAAACATTGCCAGTTCATCCTCAGTCTGTCCTTTTGTTGTACCATAACCGATCTAAATGTTTAATAAAACACTTTTTTCCCCCCCCCCTGCAAGACTTAATATGGCTCAGCCTTCGCATCAGTGTCCACGAAAAATAACAAATAATACTTTTTCTCCCCTTCACCTAAGAATTGATCATCCAGCTTAATTAGTCCAGATAAACATGGCTGCTGGGATGCACACAGTCATGGGAAATGACAACAAACTCATATGTTCTCACATGGTGGAGAAGGCCTCTTGCAGACATATGCTTGCATTTTGCATCAATATAAGTCACAAGTATTTAAAAAAAAAAACTGCCGTCCTGAATTAAGTTTGCTAGAAGGTAGATGAAGCTTAGGCGACGCGATTAGTCATTGTTGACAAGCAACGACACACAGTCCCCAACAACCCAATGTGTCCTCTGCATTTAACCCATATGTAACAAAGCACGGGGCAGCTAATTCAGCGCCCAGGGAGTAGTACCCTGCTCAGGGTCCCCCAGTGGTACCCTGTTAGTTGAGGATTCGAACCTGCAATCTTTCGATTACAAGTATGCTTTCCGAACCATTAGGCTATCACTGCCAAGCAGGGTGTCTTTCATTAACATCTCTCATGTGGTCACCAGTGAATTTATGGCCTTGCGTGTCTCTGCTCATTTCATAAGCCTGTAAACATTTTTTATTTCCCTCTGCAATCATTCAGTTCTTCTGTAAATAAAATCACATTTATAGACACTTGTTTCAGGAGTAAATAGTATGTATGAATGTAGTTTTAAATTGTATTTTTGCGACGCGGGTGTTTAAAACTGGGAAAAAATGGATGTGGTGGAAAAAACATGCATTTTACCTGTCGAATGAGGCGTTTAGTCATACAAGTTGACATTTAGCTGTCCTCTGCAGGAGCGCTTCCAAACGGGGATTCCCAGCAGAACAGCGATCATCTGAGGTACGTATTTGTGTTCCGTTGGTCTAGATGTTGAATTAAAAGCAGCAGCATTTCATAGCTCATACCTGTATCCAGGGCTTTATGTGCTTTTTAAGAATATGCCAGCAGGCCACTGGGTGGCACGGCCAGTCTAGCGGAACGGCAGCAGGTGGTGGAACCTGACACGCTTTGCCAGTCGGCTGGCCACAAAGCCGCCAGGCTCCCACTGCGTCACAGTGTCACGGATGACCGGGCAGGTGCCTGCGTTGCAGGTCTAGCAGAGACGCATCCCCTTCGGCCGACAGTGTGGAGGACATGGCCTCGGCGGGCGATCGCACCCCAAACAGCGCCGGCACGCCCTCTCCTTCGCTGGGGGACTCCCGCTCGTCCCGGCCGCCCCGGCCCTCTCGCCCGCCTCCCCCGAAGCCCCACAGACCGGCGTCCTCCCCAGGTCTGTGTTGACATCTGTCGTCGTTTTTAATAGCTCTGGCAGTCCCGCTCTCGGTTCCTTCATCTCGGCTGCGTTCTGAACTTAGCGTCCCTGACAGCCTCCACCGGCTCGTCCGTGTCCGGCGACGTCACCAGCACCGAAGCCCTGGCACGCGTCTCTGCCCCGGCGGCTCCGGAAGCCAGTGGCAGCACCGCCGTCGTTCAGGAGCCCGGCCCTGCGGTAGCGCGGCAGGTGGGCAACATTGCCCCGTCCGCTTCCAGGATCAACCCCATCAGCACATGCCCACTCCCCCCCGGGTGAGACCTCCTCTGCCTCCACATGGCTGAGTGCTTCCCCTGCCTGCAGTCAATCTTTCTTCCTTAATTTCATTGTCTGATTACTTGTACTTTGCTCATTGACAACAAAGTTGAATCAAATCGAATCTAATCTAATCGTAATGCCATCTAATCTGACACACATAAACAGCAGAAATCAATAAACACGGAAACTTTTCATTGTCTAGCTTCCCCTGTGATGGGCCGCGTTCTCTCTCCTATCCTTGAGTGTTCTTAGTCATGTGACACGTTGTTTTGGTTACGTCAAGGTGGGAGCAGAGAGTCGACCAAAACGGCAGAGTGTATTTTGTGGATCACATTGAAAAGCGGACGACGTGGGACAGGCCAGAACCCCTACCTACTGGGTACACCTTTTTAATCAGAATAACTCTTGATTTTCCTTTTTTTTCTTTTTCCAGCAAAGTACATATTCAATACGTAATGCAGCAGCCTATAGTGTATCTGTACTCTGAGGTCCTGAGTGCCAGTACGGTATCGGGAAAGTGCTCCAGTTTCATGTATGACATCAGACTGGGTCCGCGCTCACCGTCTCTCCCTGCCCTCCCCAACAAGCTGGGAAAGACGCGTGGACCCCATGGGAAGGATTTACTATGTGGATCACATCACGCGGACCACCACCTGGCAGCGGCCCACGGTGGAGTCGGTGCGCAACTACGAGGAATGGCAACTGCAGCGCAGCCAGCTGCAGGGCGCCATGCAGCAGTTCAACCAGAGGTTCATATTCGGGGTAGGTGTGTGAGGGGCTGGCATGGCGTGGGACAGCTTCTGAAGCGCTTATCTGCGTACTGCAGTCGGCATATTCCCGGAGGCGTCGCATGCGGCCACTGGAACAACACTGAGCATTTTAAATTCTTCACACTTTAATGTTCTTTCTTTTCCCCTTTCTTTGGTGTTACTGCAGCTTCAGGATCAAATTCCCGCTTTGCAGAATAAAGAGTTTGATCCCCTTGGACCTCTGCCTCATGGCTGGGGTAATTATCACACATCAGGCGTTTATAATGATTAATGTTGGAACTGGGGGCTTCAGTTGCGTTTAGCCGTAATCACTCAGTTATTTTCATTTTATACCAAGCCCTTCCTAACGAGAGATGTGGTTAATCCAGTTGGAGTGAAAACATCAGGTGCAACTGTGCTTTACATAAGACAGTCTAATTATTATTAGCAGAACATGTGAAAATGCTTAGACAGCTCTATTTGCAGTGTTATTGCAGACTTAGTATAGTGTTTCCTTGGAGGACTTGCAAACAAAAGCAGTAGATGAGGCACTGAGAGGATTTAGACCTATGTGCTTGTGTAATTTTCCAAAGAGAAAAGAACGGACACCAATGGTAGAGTGTACTTTGTCCATCACCCCACAAGAACAACTCAGTGGGAAGATCCTCGCACCCAAGGGTGAGCTTTTCAGCCTCTTTTTATGTGCGTGATACTTTGGTGTTGCTCGTCGATGATTAGCCACGCCGTTCTGTGTGATTGTTGTTGCGTATAATCGTGATTCAAAACAAGCCCGGTGTCACGCCTGCCAGAGGCTGCCGTGACGTCTGCCGTCTCCTCCCCTCTCGCCAGGCTGCTGAACGAGAAGCCACTGCCCGAAGGCTGGGAGATGAGGTTCACCGTGGACGGCATTCCTTACTTTGTCGACCACAACCGGAAAACCACCACCTACATCGACCCCCGAACTGGCAAATCCTCTCTGTGAGTTTGCCTTCTTTGACATCACGTCTCCAAAGCTGTCATCCTTCATCATAGACTGACAGCTCTTTAAAAAAAATTATGTCAGAAAGATCATCATTCTGTTCAACGCCTTATCACTTATTTATAATTAAAATGTATTGGCCACGTAAATTATTTTGCCTTTTTTTTGCAGTGAAAATGGGCCCCAGATCACGTACGTGCGTGACTTTAAAGCCAAAGTCCAATATTTCCGATTCTGGTGTCAGGTAAGTGTGGTGTTCCGGAATGGGATGACGTGCGTAGCTTGTGATAAGATGCAGCAGAGAATGCAGGGCCCAGCCCTGGTGGCCCCAGCAGGCCGAGCTCTGCAGTCACCCTGGCTGGGTTTTGGTGGCGTGAGAACGAGGAAGTGCTGCTGTGTGATGCTGTCAGTGCTTAAAATGTGGTCGTCTTAGTCGAGCTTTATGCAAAAGTAAACTGTTGCCGATTTCAGGCATGCAAAGAAAATGTTTAAAGCTGTTTAGCTTATATTTGCTCAGGAAAAAGAAGCACAATTTAACATTAGAATATGTGCAAATTAAACGTCACACAATACAAACCAATAAGAATCTCTTCTGTTCTCCAAAAAAGTCACTGATATCATCTTTGATGGCTAGAAGAACACCATTGAAGTTCTCAAACCTCTCCTCAGTGGCACCTCAGTCATTCCATTTATTCGTTTAATTTCACCACCAGCTCAATTAATTAGTTAAGTAACTCAGTGAGGTATTGATTAGCCAAACATTGTAAAGTCATCCAATTAGAAAATACATGGCTGAAATACTTGGGTGACTTGAGCAGAGGTGCTGAAATGGCTGAAGATACTTAGAGAGGCATATTGTTATAGTTTTGCATGAAGATCATTTAAACAACGTTTTCTTGGATGGCCTGAGACGTCTGCACAGTAGTGAATATGCAGGCACCTCCCCACTCGCTGAACCAGCCAGCAGCATTTATTGCTCCTTGACAATAGACAACAAACAAGCCACACTTGATTTATTTATCCCGTTTGTTTTTCCATTTTATTGTTTATTGTAACATAACCATGGTGATGTTTATATGCGTGTCCATGTTATTTTCCGCTGAATATTTTGGCATGAATACTGGTGTTTGGTATTTATTTGTAAATGCTTGGTCTAGTCTTTCTCAAAAATGTGGGTGTCGCCTTATCAGTTAGTATATGGTACCTATGAATAATGTGCTTTAACAGTGAGGAATGGCGGCATATTTTGGATTGATGTCATTAGACAGACGCAACAGACCTGAAACAATCCTGCTTTCTCCCACAGCAACTGTCCATGCCTCAGCACATAAAGATTACTGTGTCCCGCAAAAGCCTGTTTGAAGATTCCTTCCAGCAGGTTGGTACCTGTCTTCCATAATGTCTCACAGAGCCTTATGGTCCCGGAAATTCAGGCCTGAACGTTTGCCCATTTGTCTCCCAAAGCCCTTTCCACTTTGCTCTAAGTTATTTAACCCTTTTCTGCTGTCATGTGACGCCTTTATTGGTCTGTGTGCTGCATAACTGCAGTGCAGTGTTACTCACTGTTAGCATCGTCTTTTATTAAGATAATGAGCTTCAATTCCCAAGATCTTCGGCGAAGACTGTGGGTGATTTTTCCTGGAGAGGAAGGTCTGGACTATGGCGGTGTGGCCAGGCAAGTTAGGCCGTGTTTGGTTTTACATTATTATTAGTATTTTATTAGTATTAGTAAATAAATATTAGTATTTCAACATAGCAGAGTAATACTCAACCTCTGCAACAGAAGCTATATTCTTAAGAAACATAGATGACTATTAAATAAGTAAATAAACTTCCTTGATATATTACCTTTTATTAGGTCGACGCTGTGAGTAAATGAGTGTCCATGTACCTTTTCCAGAGAGTGGTTCTTCCTCCTATCCCATGAGGTGCTGAACCCCATGTATTGCCTGTTCGAGTATGCAGGGAAGGAAAACTACTGCCTGCAGATCAACCCCGCCTCCTACATCAATCCAGACCACCTCAAGTACTTCAAGTTCATTGGCCGGTTTATCGCCATGGTGGGCTTTGTTTCTTTTACATTGGCTTTTCTTCTCTGCAGCAGTGTGTACACGACTGACTATTCATTGCTTAGTGGGAATGTGGTTTTTAAATTTAGGTCAGTTTAAATCTGAATCTTCTGTTATTTTCAGGCTTTATTTCATGGGAAGTTTATCGACACGGGCTTCTCGTTGCCTTTCTACAAACGCATTTTAAATAAGCCTCTGGGTCTGAAGGATCTGGAATCCATCGATCCCGAGTTCTACAATTCCCTTATCTGGATCAAGTGAGTTCCACCTGAAACCTGACCTGTTTGTGTCTGCTGCCGTAATCCCTTTGAATAACCGCGGGGAAGAACGGATACGTCTGTGTGTACAGTGAGAAGGATCCCATCAACTGTGCATCGATACCATTTCCCTTTAGGGAGAACAACATCGAAGAGTGTGGTCTGGAAATGTACTTTTCTGTGGATAAAGAAATCCTGGGTGAAGTCACCACACACGAACTGAAACTAGACGGCAGCAACATATTAGTCACAGAGGAGAACAAAGAGGAATACATCAGGTACTTTTTCCCCCTCCATACAAAACCAAGACTTGCCACAGGGTAGAACAAGAGGCAGTTGCTTTGGCATGGATGCCTTCAGCCTTCCCCCTTGTTAATTGTGGTAATATTTGTCTGGGGAAAAAATGCTTCTTTCTGCTTTACACCCTACGGTATGTTGTGCCTTTTTATTAATGTCTGAAACAAAGATTTCACTGAGCTATTTGAAATAATAAAGTGCTTTTATTTACAATAAAATCTGGGGAAATGTTGCCTGGAAGATGTTGTGGTGTCTGTGTGTTGCAGGCTTGTGGCTGAGTGGAGGTTGTCCAGGGGAGTTGAAGAGCAAACACAGGCCTTCTTTGAGGGCTTCAATGAAGTGCTTCCACAGCAATACCTGCAGTATTTTGATGCGAAGGAATTGGAGGTTAATTTTTTTTGTAATGATATGACTCAACAAGCTTTGTCGATATGAATTTTAACTAGAACAATGGTGGAGAGGGTGTTGAGGTATAAGTACTTAAATGGCAGACCTTGACTGTAGTCTCTCTGGTAATTGGTTGTTTTATAAGGTTCTGACTGCTGATTGGATGTTGGTTTGCTGATAGAGCTGCCATGGCTGTTTCCGGGTGTGTGTAACAAGGAAGTGGTGTTTCTGTTCCGAAAGGTGATGCTTTGCGGGATGCAGGAGATCGACCTGGTAGATTGGCAGAGGAACACAATTTACCGGCATTACGCTCGGAGCAGCAAGCAGATCCTGTGGTTCTGGCAGGTACGTTTTGATGTGCCGGACCTGCTTGTACTGTCGTACCCAAATCTTTTCGGAGCCCTAAAACTTTGTTTTTGAACATGCTTGTTTGTGGGTTTGTATTTACCACATTGCGGGGACTAAATGTCTCAACAATGTAGTAAAATCTGTTTGCAATTTACATTTTCAGGTCCCCACAATATAAACCTCAATTTTAGGAAAAAAAAAGTGAATGCAATCAAAAAGCCCCAAACGTCTTCTATTTTGTTACGTTGCTTATGGTTAAGGTTAGGGCTGTGTAAGTGTTCGGGTTATCGCCGTTAGGGTTATCGCCGTTAGGGTTTCACTCATAGAAATGAACTGATAGTTCCCACAATGATAGGAATATATAAAGCGTGAATGAATGTGTGTCTGTGTCTGTCTGTATATTTTTATATGACAGAAAATCACAAAATGTAATCCAGACTCCACTGTGGACAGCCAGATTTCTGCTCAAAAAGATCAAAGACCCATTTAGTTGGCTATATCTGTAACTACCTTAATGGTTTTTCTTTTGGCCGTAGGTCATACTGGTTATGTTAAAAGATTGCAATGTGCTATACTCTCCCTTTCAGTTCATTAAAGAAATCGATAACGAAAAGCGGATGCGGCTGTTGCAGTTTGTCACGGGTACCTGCCGCCTACCAGTCGGGGGATTCGCCGATCTGATGGGTACGTTTGGCAGGGAGTTCATACTGACCACGCCCCCATTGCCACAAAGGGATCATATGCGTTCACTGAACTGAACGTGTCTCTTTTTGCAGGGAGTAATGGCCCACAGAAGTTCTGCATTGAGAAAGTTGGGAAGGAGAACTGGCTCCCGAGGAGCCACACTTGGTGTGTTTGTATTTAATTTCTGTATGAGCAGTTCCTTTGTGCTACAGGTGGCTGATTTAGGTTCTCAGTGGGCAACAGCCCGGAAGCTCAGAAATGGATATCGCACTCAGTTTAAAATATAACTGTGTGTTGTTGTGCCTTTTGATATATTGTATTTTATGCACTTTGTGAGCAAAACCAAAGAAGAATCATTTGGACTTGAACTGTCCAATTTTCATCTGTTCATCTGTTCTTGGTGTTACTTCCATGATGGTTGTCTGTACTGAATACATGACTAAATGTCTTGTTCTTGTTTTAATTACTAGTTTTAACCGTCTGGATCTACCGCCCTACAAAAGCTACGAGCAGCTCAAAGAGAAGTTACTGTTTGCGATCGAAGAAACCGAAGGCTTTGGACAGGAGTAACCAAGACAAGTAAACCAAGTTACTCTGCTGGCTGACCTTTACGGATCCGTACAGCATTTTGTCCTATACTTGACCCTTTGGTCCTTGGCAGCAATGTGCTACCAATGATTCTGTGGAATTGTCGGTCTTGCTGTGAGATTAGCCTCTTCGCCCACCTGGGGGGTTTGTGCAGAAGCTCAGAAAGTACCTCCCCTGCCCCCGGCCTACTTTCCCTGGTTATATAGCAGAAGCCCGCATGGAAGGGGCATGCAGATCCTCAGGAGCCTGAGGATTAGCTAATGCTGGGGCACTCCTTCCCGCATCCCCGTGTGCTGTAGACCACAGGTTCTCAGTCCCTTAATCTGCCTGACAGAACGGCTACTTCCTTTCGTTTCTGTAAGTTCAGAGTGAGCATGAATAACACGCCACCTTCAGTGAGATACTTCTTCAGATCTCCTCCCCTGCTGGAGAGGAAGCTCACTCCAGGCCCCTTTCCCATGGCTGCCATCATTCTACTTAGAAAATCGGAATCCTCCGCCGGTTGAGTCAGGGTGGGTGGGAGTGGCCTCAGGGCTCCTTAGACTTAGACTAAGTTATTTCCGCACTGGGGAGTCGATTGATCTCAACATTGTGCACAATATTGAATTTAATGTTGAAAGCTTGAGAACTATGCACTATAAACTCCACTGTCCTATCTGTGTCTTCAGCCACGTCGTTCTGAAGTCATTGCTTTGAATGTGAAGTGATATTTATATAAAAAAAAAACAATTGTGCCCTGCTGCCTCGATTTGTGCATCTGTGTCCTCTATCTGTATAACAATTAATCAAAAGCTTTCATTTCTGCCCAAGGTTACAGTGTATACATGGTATTTTTCTATTTCAGACAGTGCCTACAAAACTGTCGTTTCTAATAAGGATGTTAAATGTCGAATCATCTAAGCATTTTGAGTATAGCTGTCGTTTGACGTTAATTTTCTGCAGTGAGGTTTTCATTTTTTTTCCCCCTTGATGTGCTTAGTTTTATCTATAAACTAAATTGCACATCTGACTGAAGATGTCCAAATACCTGTTACATTGGAACTGTGATGGAAGTGTCATGCACCTAAAGGTTTCTTTCAATTATTAAAAAAAAAAGTCATGCGATAAATAGAGCGGGAAAAGAGGCCTCTGTTAGCTCAAAATTATGTGGCGATAATTTTGTCCCCGGCACATACTGTGTACGCAAATTAAGGTTTATTTATAATATGACCAATAAAACTTACTGTAGAGTACTGCAGTGGCATCCTGTCAAGTAATCAAGGAAGTAAAAAGTGCCATGGCACTAGAAAAATCACTAGACGTCCAGATACATTTATCTATTTGTGGTAGTCACAAAATAACAGGGCCACTCCAACTGCTTCAGAGCATTTTAACTGGATTTGCTGAAGGTGTATCTTAAAGCCTGGCTAGATGCCCTGTCTCGGGAGTACACCTACACTGAGGCAATACTTTCCCAGTGTAACCAGCTGTGTGTAGTGCAGACCATGGTGCAGCAGATTTGTATTTATAGAGCATGTGTGTAGCATCAGCAAATCAAATGCTAACTTCCCTAGTTTTATAGGGCCTGTCAGACATTTGTTAAATTCTGCAAATAAACGGTTGGGAATTCCAGTGACGTCTGTCAGGATTCGTGCTTTGGAGAGGCGTAGTTCCTGTCCTGGATAAATCTCGTTTTAATGGGGCACTGAGGTTTTTACTTTTTATCGTTGTTTTTTTTGTTTGTTTGTTTGTTTAAATTCATTCCATCTGTCCCATGAATGCAAGTCATGATACCTGCAAGACAACAGGGAGCATGTGGTGGAGTGATTATGGTGGTAACGGGGGGGGGGGGTTTGATGATTGGCAAAATGAGGTTCAACTGTGACTGCACACGAAAGATAAATGCAGGTGACAGACTGACATGCTCGCTGATAGGTGCAGACCTCATGTCGGTGGATGGCAGGTGATTTAGGTTCGTTATTGCATTCTCGGGCAAAAATATGCATTTATCATCCTTTAGACTCTTAGTTATAAGTGGTCTATAGTGTGCTATGCATAGTGATGTTTCTGGACATCTCAGATAAGGGTGGAAATCCCAGCTTTTTAAAATATCGAATGTGGGTTTATGTGGCTGCTTATTGTAATTGATCTTCAAAAGTTATAAAAATGAGCTAACGACCCCTGAGGTTCTCGTCTGCCCCCTGCATTTATCCAGAGTGGCGTTGCCCTGACGTCACTAGGGTTGTCAATAGCTTTTTGGTAGTGGATTTAACGAGGGAAATAATTGAGATGTAAAGCCTCAAGTCTCGCAAAAATGTTCTCCACAGTGGGGAAAAAAATACAGAAAAGGTTTGTCATAGAAAGCGTATTTTTATACATTTCACTTTATGTTTATAACCTACTTAAAGATAAGGGGGTTTTGCTTTAATCGCTGATATTTTCCCTAATTGCAGAAAGAAACCATTCTCCTCCCTTTGTCTTCATGGTCCAGATACAATTATCAGACATTCTTGTAAAAATGAAACATTTTAACAAATCTAAAATGTGGCAGAACCCCTGGAATAAAAATGTACATGTAGATAGGAAATTTCCTAACCTCAAATAAAATTATTGGTCTCTTCAAAGATGCTTTTATTTTAAAAAAATGGTACTGCATCAAATTCACCTCTGTATTGTATAGATGCTGTAAATAATGTTAATACTGAATGAACTGTAATTTCTTCCTGTAAAATATCTTTTAGTAAATGGAGGTTTGATGGTTTAAATGCTATTTAATTTCTGTACATGAAGAGAACTGAGTGTCAAATGTTTAAATCTGTTTAGAAATGTGAGAAATAAAAATATGATGTATGAATTGGTCTCCTTTTTGTAGCCTTTTGCAAATCTTAAATCCCATTGGAATGATAAATATTTACGGAGATTAGATATTTTCTGAATGGACCTGTGTAATAAAAATTGGTACATTGCTTTCACAGAAATGTCTGGATCAATTATAATTATCTTTTTAAAAATTATTAAGCCTAACTCTTGATTTGCTTTGCAAAGTGCATTTTGACCATTTTTACTGGGATGTTTAGTTAATTTAGATTTGAGAATATTTAGTTTTGGGTGCATCTCTATATTTGCTGTTACCTTGTTTTCTATGCTCCAGTTTTTGAAGTAACTGCCAAGAGGAAGAATATATAAATTTTTATTGTATAGGTAGCAGTTACAGTGAAATTCCAAATTTTGCATATTCCATTTTGCTCTCTGGTGTGACGTAAACACCGACAGGAGCTGAACTTGGCCTCAGAGTATCAGGTCAACCATTTGTCTGCCCCCTGGAGCATCTACTGGGGGTTAAGAGCCTTGCTGAAAGGCTCACACTGATATTTCTTTACCAGTCATGAGATCTGAACCAGTGACCTTTCACTTGCATCTGCTTTTTCTATTGGAAGTAAAATGTCAGACATTGCTTCATCTTTTGTGGGTGTGGGTGACTAATTATTCAGGAAACGGCAGAATTTTTATCCATCCATGAAGAAAACTACAAACCATGGTTGTATTATCCCTAAGTGGATAGGAGTTCTGAAATGTGTCATTCTGTGACGTCACAATAGTAGTGACAGAATTATGTGCGTCTTGTATCTGCCTGCATGTTGAGTCCTGAGGGGTTCGCACAGTTGCGATTCCATGGAAACATGCAACATTTGGCCCGCACCTCTTTCGTCGAGGTATGACTCTTTGTGTACATAATGCTATGCTCACTCTCTCAGCCCTACGCCAAAAAATGCCTTAATAAAACACACCCAAGACGGCAGCAGGCCCACCTTTCATTCTGCGAATGTGTGACATCACTGGGTGTTGCACAAGCTACAAATGTGGAACATTTTTCACATAGTGCCAGATGTGTTGCTTTTGTGTTTTTTTGTATGAAATAGATTTAAAACTTAATACATTGTATTACAATAATGAAAAGGACAACTGGTGTCCCAGGGCACTGACAGCATTTCCGAAGTATAGAACTCATTTTAACTTTTCAGCAATCCTCATTAATCCAATATCCAGGGTCTTTAACATCTACATTGAATGTGTATAGTCCAAGTAAGCTAACAGATTATTATTATTATTCTCATAAAAATGACAGTCTGTAATTTTTAAAGTTGTTTATTTTTGGCCAGAGTTGATTATTTTTATGTAACAGAGGGTGGGGTTGTTTTGGCAAAAGGTAACGCTGTGTACCTGGAAAAGGGGTTTTATCTCTGCCTTTTCATGTGCTCTGGGAGGAGCTGCATTCTTACTGTTTAGTATAAATCTGGGGAGAGAACATCAGCTCACTCAGATTTTTGCAAGGAAGATACATCAGCCAAGCACACCAATGAAGGGTGAGTTTTTAATGTTCCTTCTCAGCAGAAACATTTCTGGATATTGCCGTTATCTTAACTTAGAAATCTTTGTCAGATTCTTTGGTGACATTCATCATGAGCTCATCATGGGCATACAGGGTCTGTCTCATGCTGTCCAGATGCACTGTAACATAAAAAATGGAATGATCTCTGTTTTTTGAGATTGTCAGGAGTGCATTTTAAATTACACATTACTAATTGTGAGTGTAAGTATTGAGGTTTCCTTTTCTGTTGTTATAGCTTTATGTGTTAGTTATGTCAACTGGAACCTTGTTGGGAATCAGGAGGACCACAAGTCACAAGGTCTGAGCTCCAAACACCTGGTGGTTCGAAGAGGAAAACCTTTCAGGATCACACTGTTTTTCAAAGATGAGCCATTCGACCCTCGCATGGAATCTTTGACCTTCAAAGCCTTGCTAGGTACTTTTGGATGGAGCTTGGGGAAAATGCTATCTGTTCTGTGCTGTTTTAGTACCACTGGAACTAACTCTGCTTCACTTTTTTCCATCTAGGTGAACTTTGTATTGAAATCCCTGCAACATTCTCTCAGCCAACAACAGATTCTACATGGGGAGCCCAGATCGAGTTGGGAAAGACTGTCTACCATTCTGTCACAGTCCAGATTTCCACCTCATCAAGAGCACCTGTTGGTCTCTACAACCTCCAACTTAATATTCAGTCCCAGTTTGGGCTTCAGAGTTGTATTCTTGGAGGATTTATTCTGCTCTTCAACCCCTGGTGTAGAGGTAGAGTTATATACATACACTGCATTATATTTGGTTACTATGTATCTCATGATTACTGTACAAGTATGGCAAAGGTGGTTGAGTTTTTATGAGTGAATTCTTTTCTGTTTTTTAGCTGATAGAGTATTCCTCCCCTCTGAAGCCCAGAGGCAGGAATATGTGAAAAATGACATAGGTATCTTGTTCATGGGAACATCTGATAATGTGCAATCAAGGAGCTGGGATTTTGGCCTGGTGAGTTACCATAAGTAGATGTGGTCAACATAATATGCACGTTACTTAACAAAGTCATCCTTAGCCCTGTTCCTCTTTCCAAAAATGTAGTATGAACAAGGGATTCTGGACATCTGCCTGAAAATCCTAGATATCAGCCCACAGCACAGCAAAAATAAGAAAAACGACTATTTGCGTCGCTCCGACCCTGTCTACCTGAGCCGAGTGGTTTGTGCAATGGTGAGTCACATGTCAGTCTTCCCATGGCGAATTGCAGTGTTCATCAGGAGAATATTTACAGGCACTGCAAGAAGTTTCTGAAACACATTTTGGTGATTTAAATTTATTTTTTTTTTTATATCAGATCAATTGCGAAGATGACAAAGGAGTGCTGAAGGGCAACTGGTCTGGAGATTTCAGTAAGGGTGTCCCTCCTTCACAATGGACAGGAAGTGCCACCATTTTGAAATTGTGGGATAAGACCCAGTTCAGCCCCGTGCTGTTTGGCCAGTGCTGGGTCTTTGCTTCCGTTATGTGCACAGGTAGGTCAGAACCTGACAGATAGCCACTGACATTTTGTTGTTATACAACCTGTAAAGCAAACTTCACTCCTTGTAGTCTTTTCTAGCCAGCTCTTCTGGGTTTCCTGAGCATAGGTATATAATGCTCTTCCGTGGTTACGATTTCAGTCATGAGAGTCCTGGGCATCCCAACGCGAGTGGTTACCAACTTCAACTCTGCTCATGACACCGACGGCAATCTCAGTGTCGAGGAGTATTACAGCGAAACAGGAGAAAAGCTGCCTCAAACTGCGGACAGCATATGGTACAGAGAGTTCGCTTGGGTTTAACCACTTGGTAGTGGGCAGAGCAAAAGCACGAATAAACCTTTTGTAATATTGTTCTCAGGAACTACCATCTGTGGGTGGAATGCTGGATGACACGGCCTGACATTGGGGTGGGATTTGACGGATGGCAGGCACTAGATCCAACTCCACAGGAGCGAAGTGATGGTAAACGTTAAATGATTCAAATTTTTTGATGATATACTTTGTATGCACTCACAGATGCTCTAACAAAAAGCTGAATAGATAAAGTTTTGGTATTCTGTCATTTTTTTCTTATCTAATGATTCATACAGCACATAAAATACTGAAAAATGGTCATACTGTGTGTTTCTTTCTGTAACTATTGGTGTTTCTATTCTACAGGGATTTACTGCTGTGGCCCATGCCCAGTGAAAGCAGTCAGGGAAAAGCAAGTGGATCTGTTCTATGACGTCCCATTCATTTATGCGGAGGTCAACGCTGACGTGCACACAGCTGTTGTCAGGAATGGAAAGGTGCTCGTGTGGAACGTAGACACTGATAGGGTTGGCTCTCTGATCTGTACTAAGTGTGTGGACAGCAGTTTCCCACAGGATATCACCAACACCTACAAGAAGGCCAAAGGTAGGGCACAAAAGCTGCTATTCTATTGCTATAGAAATTCGCAGGTAATTGGGCTAGCATGGTTGCTAACCGCCAACCTTTTCAATTACTTTTGCAGATAACATGTCATCAGCTGGATCAAATTGTGGATGTGAGTATTTCTTTTACTCTGTTTCTGGCTTGCATAGATATTTTAATGGGTGCAATTTCCAAAAAATAGTTGTATCTAGAACACTGACAACAAATAGTCACATTTAATTGAATTTCTGCTGTTTACTTCAGTTTTCTTAATATATATATATCTTCGTCTGACTCTCCTACAGCTGTTACGTCACGGCCTTCAGCAAACACGCAGAGTAAGTTTTGACTCATTTCAACTGATTTATCGTTACTTGCCTCAGCGACATTTACCATGAAGCAAGCGTGCCATGCGGTCAGTTATTGAATTCATGTTGCTTCTTCATTTTTCCTGAAGGACAAAGGCAGACTTTGGATGTCTCCTTGAAACTGAGTAAAGTTCCAGTAGCCGGTGAAAACATCAACTTCTCTGTCACGGTCACCAATAAAGCTAATTTCACAAGGATTGTTGGGGAACAAGTCAATGCCCAAGTCAAGGAATATAACCGCAGCCCAGTGGAAACGTTCTGGGAAGCTTCTCAAAGGCTTAAGCTTGCACCGCGTGAAGGTAATGATAGTTCTATAGTAAGACAACATCTTTCTGTTGTTTTTCTTACATTGGCAAACGGAGCACTTTGATTGGCCTGTTAATTGGTTGTATATGGTCATTACCTCCCTCTGACAAAACCTTTTTCCCCCCCTCTGTCTACAGTTGCTGTTATACACCACTCAATCCCTTATGTCCAAGCCATGCAATTTCTCCTGGGAGACAACTTGGTCAATCTTGCCGTTGTGTTGAGTGATGAAGTCACAATGGAAAGGGCGTTGGCCTATGAGGAGATTAAGGTCTCCACCCCACAGATCTCTATTCAGGTGCTTGTTCTTGGCTGAATTCATGACTTTCATGCAAAGCAATATACATGCAATGCAACACATCCTCTATAGACCTCAGACAACCCATGACTCCTGGACATTAGTGATCCGATCTTATGAGCTAGATCATAACGTCATGAGTCAAGTAAAGCATTTCAATGGTTCTGCAATAGCAAGTGCCCCATTTAGCACCTGCAATTGTAATCCTTTAAGTTCTGTAATCATTATGCTGCCTGCTAAACTATTGACAGTTTTAACAAGTAATTTTTTTTTTGGGAAAATTTTATTGGGATAAAAATGTATTCGCCAGCAGTGTGCATGTTTTAAAAAGGCTTGATACCGTCATCATTCTGAAAAAAAGCACTCGGCTGCTCTGGAGGTCACAGACGCTCATGAAAGGCTTCCAGCATAACAAGCAGCTTTTGTCTTGCAGATTGACGATGAAGATGGCGTCCTGGTGAACACTGCGCACACTGTGCTTCTGAGCTTCCGTAACTTCTTCCCGGTTGCTGTGACTGGGGTCCTCAGAGTCTCTGGCCCTGGTTTGACCCAGGAAGAGGACACATCAAAGTAAGGGCAGCATTAAAGCATTTTCATAATTCCCAGGCATGTAACCTGCACTTTTTAGCTCTTCATTTAAATTTGAATAAAACTGTACAATGTAACAGAATATAGGTGTGACTAAAATCTTTAGACAGAACTTGTCTTTGTAGCCTAGTGATCAAGCCGCACAGGAATGTTCTGGAACAATGTAGCCTCTCAGTGCTGCTGAGGAGATTTGGGGTTTGTGTCCATGATATCCTTAGACATTAAAAACCAAGCTTTTAGATTTAATTAACAAGCAGCTCTTGTACGGTGTGTGTTACAACAACCATTCAGTGTGTTGAATGAATCCTCATCAGCTGGTTAAGAGATTCAGGCTCTAGGTGTCTCCTATACTACAGCTGACCTTCTCATTTTCACACCTCTTACACCTCTTAGGGTGTATCTCTTAAAAGCGGGAGAAACAAGACAGCAGGCCATCACGATCTGCCCCAAGACGGCTGGCGCGAAGATGCTGCAGGCCAGCTTGAAGCTCAGCAATAACCACACAGTGCTGCGAGGCTTTAAAACGATCAGTGTGAACGCAGCTTAGATGCTGTCAGGCCCCAATTCCAGGACTGAATCGATAGCTTGTGAACGTGTCAGGGCTGTGTGATGAAACATAAAGAAAACATAGCTGCTTCAGTGAAAAAATAGTATTTATTGGTATTATTTATTAATTTTGACAGTATAGTGGAACATATTCCACATGCTGATCATTAATCAGTGTGTTATTTGTGTCAATTTTAGAATGTGCAATTATATACTGTATTATAAACTAAAATAAAAACATTTTTAATTTAATTTTCTACTTCTTATTTGAAATGCTTGCGACTAAGGAAATCGCTACCCAATTATCTTGACATGTGATAACCAGCTGTGTTTTGAATAATTTATGTATAGATGCGCCTGCCAATTTGAAATTTTCAATAAGTAATGTTACTTGCAGTGGTGTTTTTAGCTCAGGTAATATTCCATTTCTCTTTCCGTTGTTCCGGGTTGTATTCAGGTTGTATGAACTTACTGAGAGAAATTTACACGTTATAAAACACGCTATATGTAATATAAAGCATGCCGTTGTGCTTCATAAGCACTGGTGCTGTACTGCACTATGAGAGATAACAAAGTATCTTTGAACCAGTAAGAGAGGCAAACAAAATGCTTAGTCATATATGCTACATTTATGCCTTTTAAATTCAGCCAGTCATACTGATTGTCTAAAATGATAATGCTTCGCTAGCACAACTGTGGAGAGACTGATTCAGGAACAGATATTGCTGCTTTAAGGTCAATACGCCAAAGAGGCAGTAAGAATAATTCATTCTCATACACGGTGCCATGCAGTAATTATGGGTAAGACGCAGGTACTGATTCAGAGCCAGAGTCTTAGTCGATATTATTAATTTACACTTCAGAGTAAAATAAAGCTAATATATTTTACTGTGCCAGGGGAAGGCGAGTTGGATTTTTTTGCATTGGCCTCCAGAGTCCCTAGATTCGCCTCTGTTGCTACGCCATCCTGGGTTATTCCCTGCCTTGTGCCCATAGCTTCCGAGTCAGGCTCCAGCCTCCCGTGAAGCAGCACAGGACAACTGGGCATAGAAAATGGATGGATAGATGGATTTTTATGCAGTGCTACCAGGTCTGTGGATGTCTTCCCTGGTATTTGCTTACAGTGCAAAATTATGCAGTTAGATAAACTGGCATTTCTAATTGTGTGTGTGTGTGTGTGTGTGTTTGAATGCCGTGATATTCTGGCATCTCATCCAAGGTGCCCCCTGCCTTGTGCTTCCTGGGATAGACTGCATGCCCCCCCCATAACTCTGTACTGGATAATCAGTTATGAAAGTTGGATGGATGGTCTTACGTTTAAGTGTAGCTTCTACTAAAACAATATTGTGAGCTTTCAAAAGAATAGTGAGTTTTTAGGCTAATTTATACATAATATTATCAATGAGAGACAGCAGATGTCACGTTCCGACAATGAAGGAGGCAGGAGCCAGCATGGGGGACCCCAAAGGGGGGGGTTATTAAGGGATGGAAACAGGGTAAGCAAAAGCTGACCATGTGGGGTCAAACACAAGACAAAATTAGCAAGAGGGGAAACCACTGTAGGACTGGGAGGCGCTCTTATACGCCACTGAGGAGGAGCAAACGAGAGGCATCTGGAGTGAATCACACAAGGGCTGAAACGAGAGGTAAGGAAAATTAGTAACAGGTGTGGCTCGTTAGAGTCACACTAGGGAAAAACGAGGGGGCAGGAATGCAGGGCGCGACACCAGAGTTATAATCATGCATGTGAATAAACTGATAGCATTTAAGTAGCTCAGGAATTCCCATACAGGGCTATTGTTTAAGGTAAAATATTTAAGATTAATTAGAATGTATATCGGTGTTTTTCTGTTTCAAAACACGATAGAAAAATTATGATATTGATATATTCAGCATTTACTATAATTTTAAATTGTCCTTACTGTTAATTATTTTTAGGATGCAGTACTTTGAACTTCAGTCTTCGGTGAGTACCAGATGAATTTGTGTGGTTTCGTTGTTGTCCAGCAGTGGGCAGTATTGTATTACCGAAGCTCTTATCAGGCTATTACTATGCGATCAACTGCTCGTCCATCAGAGGAGCATTCTGACTAGAGATTACTCCTAAAATATTCCAGAATAGTTCATGCTTGCTTCCTATGGATGAAAGGCATAACTCATATATAACACGCAATTTTGAGATTTTTTTTTGATGCCATAACGGGCTTGGGCGGAATTCGATAAAAATGATTGATAACATAATTGAGTTTATGTTCTGTAATGACCAGATTAACCTTCGTGGGCTGGTATTTTATTAGTTTTTTATAAACGGCACACATTGCTGATACGCAGAGTGTTTTAGATCCAATTCAGATATAAAATTGACTATGGAATGATGATTTATTAAAAAAAGAAAAACTACAATTTGGTGAAAACAATGAAAAATGTGGGTGTGTCTTCTAGTGGGAAGCTGGCGACGTAAAAGAGGTCAATCAGCGAAGGGGGTTAAACTTGCAGACAGGATTAATTCTCATTTCATGTTCATTCTACATTTCATCATTTGGTTTTTCTTTAGTTTGGGCGCATGATGACCGTCAGTTTTGCCTCTTACGCCCGTGAGATGGCAACATGGGCTAAAAATGAGTGAAAATTCGTGGAAAATGGAAGGAGTAGGGGCGCTGCGGGGGCACCGCAGAGCGAACGGACCTTTACCGAATGGCAAATGCAGCACGTTTATGTTGATCCGCAATGTCTCAGATTCTTCACGATCATCATTTCGGTGTCGGTGCTGTCAGCCAGGGTTACCGGCTCTCCCGCATCTGCAATATATATAACAACATTATAAACCTAAAATCAGCGACATCACAAGCGTTGAGGTAGTTCGCAAACCCTCCAGAACTGAAAATCTCACGCCAGCCAGCTGACCAAAGTTGGCAACTCTGCAGTTTAAGCTAAATAACGTGCCAAAGCACATTGATCAGGGAGCGAGGCTATCCCCGGATGCCCTCTCTCTACGCCACAGCCGACAGAATGACCGAGTGCTTCCCGGGGGCGCCGTACCAGCGAGGCCCTGACACCTACCTGTACTAGCGGGTCAGCATTCAGATCTGCAGTGGGAGACACCAGTGATCTGAGGCAGGGACCATGGCAGTCCCCTCAATCAGTCCACAGGCATGTTCTGCTTGGACAACCTTCAAGCTTCAGTGATGTCCGCTCTGGAAAAAATAATTATGCGTCCAGGCAGCTCTGCCATTTTATTTATGTAGTTGCGTATTTTTTCGGTTGTGGATGTACGGTCGACGGAGAGTCGGCTGCCTACTGGGCAGGTGCTGCTACGTTCCAAGCTGGGTGATTTCATTTGGACTTCAAAATGTAATGAAGCAGTAGTGGTGACGAAGACGTAGTGTTGTTTCTGGGCACACATGCATAGGGCTGCGGGGAAGCAGGCGGGCTGTGTCGCAGCTGGAAAGGCGCTTAAGGGCACTGCCGTTATCTGATGAACTGACATTTACCTAAAAAGCCACATTGACGAGGAAAGTGATGTAGCGCTTCACACGTGGCGTTGTTGTTGAATTTATGGTGATATTATGTTTTTGTTAATTTTTATGATTTAAAAAAAAAAAGGTTTGAAATGAAGCTCGTAGTCTTCCGTATGAAATGGCTATCGTAGATTATAAAAAAATAATAAATGATTTGCTTTATAGGCATTGTTTGTGAGCACAGACTCCTGTTCATTCAGGAATGTCTCAATATCCTTGAAATAAAGTTAAAAAATATTTTCAATCTTCCAAGAAATGTGTAACACAATTTTGCCTGCATTATTCATAATCTGTTGCTGCTTAGTTGGGGATTTCTTCCTCCTTTTATCAAAGGAGATGTTCAAGTGAGGGGAGCTTGGCCTGAGAGAGTTAGGGCCAAGTTGGTATCCCTGCAGCAGTTTAGGTCAAGGACCTTGCTCAAAGGCCCAGCGGGGATACAATAATGCTATCAACCATGGGATTTGAACCCATGACCTTGTGGATTTAGGCACAGAGCCCAAATGCACCAATCCATATTCCACTCCTCATTCAACTGAAATGGATTTGAATGATTTTGCAAAGAGGGAAAAACTGCAAAGTAAGCCATTTTCTCATAAACTGTCAGAGGCAGATAGCTGTATAAATGTATACGCACCCATCTTAAACCGGTCCAGAACTGGGGAAATAAACTAGCAGGCCATGATGATAAACACCACATTGTACCATAACCTGGCCCCTCCTCATTAATAGACTGATCAAGTCATCTTGACAAGAACATCCATCAACCTTCCCATGACATTGTGATAAGCAGACTTGTATCACTCATGAACCATTCTTTGTTTTTATACATTGTTTAAATGAACAAAATGATCTCAGTGACTGCACTGATGTGGTCCGTTTGTTCAGTGAGTTATTGATTACTCATTTCATTCACGAATGAGATCTTAAAACCAGATCATGACTGAGGTAAACTCTCTTTCGCCACCCACTGGTGTAATAATGTACAAGCGCCTCAAAGACTTAGAATGGTCAATTCAGTGTAGGGGGGGGGAGTCACCAGCAGGAAGGGATTCGAAGCTGCCCCAACCGGTGCACAGAGAGCTGCAGTTTTAAAGTAATTGTGGAAGGCCATGCGCAATATGTTATGTGCTAGTACAAATGTATAACTGGTTGTCACGTTAATCATATGTTAGCCATGTATTTACAGTGAATCAATATCTATATCCAGATCTCAAGTAGGAGTCTAGGAGTTGAGACATGTTTCGGAAAACTGAGCAAAATGGGTGGATGTGCCCTGCTACCAAGGGGAACCGATAGAGCAGGAGAAATGCTCCAACCCATCTCAGGGCCCACAGCATTCACACCTATGGACAGTTTGGCAGTTCTAATTCACCTTAGCATGTGTTTTTGTCTTTTGGGGGAGAATCCGGAAGAAACCACATGCCAACATGGGGAGAACATGGTGTTGGGAATTCAACACTCGGCTGGTTGCTGGCAGGGACCTCTATGGCACCACCATGCTGCCCCTGCAATATATAATATAATATATAAGATCAATAAGCATATATTGCAATAGAGCAAATACAAGAAGGATTGATTCACTGAAGAGAATCATGATTTCCATCTAATGATAAGACTGCCCTTTGGGATTGCAATCAATAGGAGAGTCACAGAAGAGTGTAGACATGGACGGAAAGGTGATTCTTATCTGAGACGACATCTGAAGGACATTTCATGGTCTGCTAGTGCCATAGTTCTGCAACTGGGCGGTTCAGTGAAAGTTAATCGTTAGAGACTAAAAAGCCAATAAGAAATTATTTAAGGCTTTAAAAGAATATCTAATCCATCTATCTATCATCTATCTATCATCTATCATCTATCTATCTATCATCTATCTATCTATCTATCTATCTATCTATCTATCTATCTATCTATCTATCTATTCGATGAAGCTGCCTCGAGTCATGCTGCCACAGAACCCAAGTAGCTGGTCAGAACCCATATATTACTATGAATTGTAATATTATGTTCAAGGGAAGTATGTTTCACATCACTATGCGTTTCACATCACTATGCGTTTCACATCACTATGCGTTTCACATCACTGTTTTAAAATATTATATAGCGACTCTTTATACTTGTAATTGTGCATGTAATAACTGTACTTTATATAGATACAGGAAAACTGTTAAGCTGGGCCGGGTCTATGCTACAGGCAGAATCGGCAGATGCCTCGGGCCCCTGAATTACCTGTGTTTGGGGGGAAGTGAATTTGTCATCGGTTTCCTTGGTAAGCGAAGCTTTGCCCAGGGCCCCTGAAAACACAGAGCAGGCCCTGCTGTTAAGGGTATTTACAGTATTTCATTAGCATTTCATATAGTTTGGTTGAATGATAAACTGTTTAATTAGTTCTTTTTTTTTTTTAATGAGTTTAATCCCATGTGTCAGGCAAAGTGACAGGTCATGGTGATGATTAAAAAGTTATGGCGTTGGACAAAAAAAAGTATTCTGAGTAATTTCCAGAGAAAAAAACTCTTCTCACAGCTATATCATCACCATCATCATCCATTCAGTCGAGTTAGACTCTCGGTCACTCTATGGATCAATACTTTCCACGTCTTACGATCTATCACCATCTTCCTTGATGTGTCTAGCCAGCGAGTTCTTGGGCGTCCTCCTCCTCTTTTGCCACTAACCATTACAAGCATGACGTCCTTCTCCAGTCATTTGCTTTATACATGATGTGACTAAAGTAGAAGAGCACATCTTAGCCTCTAATGAGAATTTCAGTGCGAATTGTTTCAGAACTGCTTGGTTTATCATTCTAGTTGTCCACATTCTGAATATATTTCTGAAAAGAATGATGCGTTTGTGGCAAGTGTTTTACTGTATAGAAGTGTGTGTCTGGTGGGTATGTGTGTGACCACTTGGGTCCAATGGGCCACATGTAAATTTGACAGGTCCTCAGTGTCCTGCACCTCCGGGAGGTGTCGTGTGTGTGTGTGTGTGTGTGTGTGTGTGTGTGTGTGTGTGTGTGTATGCCCCAGTGCTTCTTCCCTGTGTATTACCATTGTTTCTCTGCTCAAGGGTCATAAACCTCATTGTTCTAATGACAAAATAACGTGGCAGAGGTTAACAGAAATAAATAAAAAAAACTGTCAATGCACTGTGGTAATTCTGTGTTATCTCTCGCTCTGTTTATTCCTGATGCTTCATTACAAGTGACGGTCAGTCCAGGGCCCTGAAAAGACTAACCACCTTGTCTCATTAGGTAGCAGGGCTGCCTGGAGTCATGCAATTACTTACACTAAACGGGTCAATGTATAGGCGGTGAGCAGGGGAGAATGTTGGAGCGGCTAAATGGAAGCGGATGGATGAATCTGCTGCAGGGAGGGGGAATCGTGCCCTTTTCTCTGCAGAACTGATGCTTCTGTGCTGCACTGGGGTCGGTGTCTGGTGCAAGATAGAGGCTGGTGTCACTGTGTAACACAGATCTATGTGTCGCTGTGTAGCACAGAGGCTGGTGTCGCTGTGTAGCACAGATCTTTGTGTCGCTGCGTAGCACAGATCTTTGTGTCGCTGCGTAGCACAGATCTTTGTGTCGCTGCGTAGCACAGGCTGGTGTCGCTGCGTAGCACAGAGGCTGGTGTCGCTGCGTAGCACAGATCTTTGTGTGGCTGCGTAGCACAGAGGCTGGTGTCGCTGTGTAGCACAGATCTTTGTGTCGCTGCGTAGCACAGAGGCTGGTGTCGCTGTGTAGCACAGATCTTTGTGTCACTGTGTAGCACAGATCTTTGTGTCGCTGCGTAGCACAGATCTTTGTGTCGCTGCGTAGCACAGAGGCTGGTGTCACTGTGCAGATTTTGATGTTGCTGTGTAGCATAGATCTTGGAGACCCTAAAACACGTTGGAAAAGGACTTGGCATCAGAGCTGGTGATCTTTACCCAATCTCAACCAGGGCTGTATTTCCCAAAAGCATAGTTGCTAACTATGTTAGCGATTTGACAGCTTACATACTTGCAATCATGCGACTCAATGGGTCCAACTTTGTAAGCTGCTGATGCGATCTTTTGGAAAATCCATCACAGCGTGGCTGTGCTGGTACACCAGCATTATGGTGATACACCAGCATTATGGTCGATCACCAGGATTATGGCCCATTGGGTCATAACCTCAAGATTGCACAGAAGTATCTGGTGAAGAAGGGAAGTGAAGGGGACCTCAAGCTAATGAGCTCAGTCTCCAGACCCCAGTACCAGCAAACGTGTTTGGGAGAAACTATACAGAAGAGTCAATGCCAAGCAGCCCACAAGTGTCCAACATTTCTGGGAATTACTGCGGATGAGTTGGAAAGACATGATGGGTCATTTCCTGCTGAAAATGTTCAACTTTCTTGAATACTGAATTTTGTACAGTCCCAGGAAAAGCCGTAAGAGCCAAAGACAATTCCATTAGAAGCCTAGTAACTCCTTAAGGGCAGCCCAACCATTCCGTCCTTACCTTAAATTTCATCAGCAGCTCAGCTTACTTAATTAATTGACTTAATTAGTTAGTAAAGCTCATGAGGTAGGCCTATTGATTAGCAGAACAAGATGTGCTGGTGTGGGTGTTCAACCAATACAGCGGAATGTTGGACGGGGTGAGTTGAGGAGAGATTTTGCGGCGGATAAGCTGACACACTTAGACATAAAATCATACATTTGCCGGTGCAGGAATATACAGCTCCTGAAATACCCTTAAGAAAACAAAATGTCTCAGATTAAGGAAATATCACGAAACAAAATGCTGCTTAGTTTAGCAAAGATCAGTGAGTCTAGTTAGTTTTATTGACAGCTTAACATCCCATTTCCTCCATTCAGCGCTGATCGTTCACAACGCTGACAATTTAGCATTTTATTAGATATTATTCCAGTGTGAGTAATATAATGATTTCATTTTTTTCCCCTGAGGTATGCACTCTGAAATGTCTGCTCGCTGGGTTTTTATCCCCGCCATAAAAACAAAAACACCACTTGTAAGCACGAATCTATTGCACTTATTAAAACCGTAACAAAGCACATTTTTGCAAAGTGTGGACGGCACGACAGCCATTATGTGACGTATTCCAATTTGCTGTAAAATTCACAGTTTTGTTCTGCCTCTGTGCGCTGTATTAATTCCTACGCAGGAGTCAGACATGCTTAGGAAACTGGACTGAGAGTGTGTGTTGGGATGGGTCATTGACGGACGCTGTGATGGCCTTCAGTGCGGAGATTGTGGTTCACTGCTTCAGATCATCGTCAGCACGTGTTTTCCATTCTGTTTTGTGTTCGTTTGTTCCACACTAATATGAAATTGCACCAGTTTGTTCTGGAATTATGCTGGTGTTCCGCAAACACTTCCCTGTGGAGCAGGATTAAGACGTAATATTAAATTAAAGGAAGCCAAGCCCCAATTATAGGATCAGTGCTATATAAATAGCTGTGATTTCATTTGGAGATGACAGTGAGCGGATTTACTCTTAAACAATGGTGCACGCTGTCAGGGTCAAGCTCATGAAAGCTGTTTAATGGTAAAAATAAGGCAAATTTTTATGCCAGAATGCACATACATGCAATAACTGGCACACATCATTAACTGCATTAAAACTCAATATCCATCCAACTCTAAGCATTGCAGGTGCCAAACATGGCAGAACATTTTCATGCTGGAATTAAAGTCCATTGCAGGTGTTGTGATTGAACTATTTTCAGCTGCTATCCATCCGTCCATTTTCCGAAACCACTTGTCTTTTTCAGGTTGCGGGGGGGGGGGGGGGACAACATTATCGCACATGAAATAAAGTTTCAGTGAGCAGAAGTAGAAATTGTCAACCCAGAATGGGGTATCAACCCATCGCAGGGGGCACTCACACACCATTCACTCACACACCATTCACTCACACACCATTCACTCACACACCATTCACTCACACACCATTCACTCACACACCATTCACTCACACACCATTCACTCACACATGCACGCCTACGGACAATTTGGCAACTCCAATTACCTTCAGCATATTTTGGACTGTGGGGGGGCTCGAGTAGTTGGAGGAAAGTGAGGCATCAGTGCTTTTCACCTCTTATTTGCAGCTTAATGTCTGTGATTTTAAGAGCTCAACGTCAACAAAGTCTCACTATTTAACACTCATACTCAGTTCTATCATAAAAACATATCTGATCTTTGTCCATCCATCCATCCATCCATCCATCCATCCATCAGTCCAACTCTTAATCTAGCACTTGGTCATAAGAGTATAATCTTTGTACTCTGTACAGATGATTACACCCGTGGATAGAGATTATTTTTTTATTCATGGCAAATGTGCATTTACACAACAAATTCTGAAATGTTTTGTATAGTTGTTGTTGTTTTTGTAGTTTTCATTATTATAAATCTTTGGGGCAAATTCACAACTTTCAGAAGGTAAAAAGCAACACACCGCAAATTCCGAGTGCTACTGAGGCCTCTGCCTTGCAAGGGCTTAAATTCACTAAAACGCATTTACATAACCATGTTTCCATAGATACTGCATCAGAGGTGCCTGAATCTCATTGAGCTTCCACAATGCAGATCGAGGGCTGACAGTAGATGATTTTTAAATGACAATCCCCATGGTGATGCGGCTGAATCGGAACGTTCTTCTTACAACCTATAAACCAATGAAAAAAATGAAACATTTATATTTATATATATATATATATATATATATATATATATATATATATGTTTAGAAAAGCCGTTTTGCATATCACTGCCCTGTTAGCCATGTTCCGCTGTCCTCTCTCATTAACAAACTGTTCCTGGTTACAATTCCATTCTCTGTAAAAAACAGTGACTGGCACTACGTAGCATCACAGATCACTTAGATCACACATCGTAATGCTTTCCCGCACAATAAGCGAAGCCCTTGTCCTTGTCTGCATGCTGTAAGTATTCTGTGGCAGTCACATGATTTGCTGTTTTGGGGAGCGACACCGTTTGCATTAACAAGTAGGCATGTATTCCCGGCTCTCTGTGTGGGGAATTTACATGTTCCTTCAGTATTCATACAGATCTTCACTGGATGCTCCAGTTTCTTTTTATTCCAAAATCTTTCAGTTACAAATTAAATTAAATAATGAAACAACCGGTTCTTTTTTTTAATCATTTTAAATAACCCAGAACCATGGAAACATCTCTCTAATACTTTTGTTGTTTTGGAGGAATTATTTCATTTTTAAAGGTTTTCTTAAATAATAGCCCATTTATAGTAAAACAACATTTACAGCTGCTTGGAAGTTTTCACTAATTAGGATCTTTAGTCCTTGTGAAATCGTTAACTCAAAATGTGCTGCGAATCTGTAGTTTGCAAAAAGGAAATTTAATAAAAATATGGAATTGTTTGTTGTGGATTAATATAAAAATGATTTAATTTGCAATACCCCCTCCTGGCACTGCACTCCATATTGGAGGATTACATCCATCCATCGTCTAACTGCTTATGGTGGTCAGGATCACGGGGGGAGGGGAGCACACTCACAGGGCACAGGGCAGGGGTACACTCTTGATGGGAGACCAGTCCATTACAGGGCACATTCTTATGCATGCACACAATCGCACCTATGGGTGATTTAGAGACGGCAATTAGCCTAACTACATGTCTTTGGATTGTGAAAGGAAACCAAGAGGAAACCCATAATGCACAGGGAGATTATGCAAACTTCATATACACAAAGATGGGAGTTGGGTGACTGCTACCCACTAAGCCATCATGCCACCCCCCCCAACAGGATATATCATGGTATATTCCTTTATCAACTATGTCACTAGTTTGTACCACGTTATATCCATCCATACATCTTCCACTTATGCGGCATGGGGTCATGGTGAGCCTGGAGCCCATCCCAGGAACCACAGGGTACAAGGCATGGGGGCGCCCTGCAGGGGGCGCTAGCTGGACGCCTCTCTTTCTGTTACTTCCCCACTCTTCGTTAGCCCTGCTCGTGTCAGTATTTCACCTGCAATAGCCAGCATGTAGTGATTTATTAACATAACTCTGAATTGAGCACCGCGAGATGCATTTCTGACGCAGAAATTCTGGACTGTTCGGAAATAGATATATGGACTAAGTAACGAGCGAATTCAAAAAGACAAAAATATCGCGAGCTGTCTGACATTTTTAGAGTGTAATTGCAGCCCGTAAATTCTGCACGCCTCTGCACAGGCATGACCTTGCATGCACTTATCAACCACTAAAAAACACCTCCTGCGTTTCTGGCCCCCGGTGACACAGTGGGCCACACAGAGGCTCTGTACACCCACAGAGTGTCCTCTTCACGCCGCTGATGAAATATGTCATCCAGACGTAAAGATTCACCGAGAGCCGACGTGAGGAATCCTCGCACGCTTCGCATTCACCTTCTCTCCGTTGCCCTGCATAATGCAGCTGAATGATTCATTCCTGCACAACTGTTTTGTCAGCCTACATCCTTTTTTTTTGTGTCCGGGCTGCATAATTTAAAATACTCATTAGCGAGTAATTGCTACACATTGTCTTACACATGGAGATAAAAAATAAAGGTCAGCTGGGATTTTTTTTTTGCTTAAATGTTTGAAAGATATTACTTGAAATTCTAATACCACCAGTGCTGGTAGAAATCGCACTGCTATCATGTACCTCCTACATGCTTTTTATTTTAAAAAGTATCGCTGGCCTGTGATTATGTTCCCCACCATTCACAACAAATTAGATGACACATGGTAGCACAAGTTAAATAAAAAAATTAAATAAACACACTTTTTGAAAGAGATTAAAGAGTACAGCTATTCAGTGTGCAAAAATAACAGAAAAAGCTAAATCTAGCACTTAAATGCCATTGTCTGGCTGTGTATTACATTGAATTGTATACATATAGCACATAGCAGTGTGATGAACAAAACCTGATCAGGCGTAACATTAAAACAACCTACCTAATATTGTGTAGGACCCCCTCATGTAGCTCTGACTCCTCGAGGTATGGACTCCACGAGACCTCCGTAGGTATCCTGTGTCATCTGACACCTAGATGTCAGCAGCAGATCCTTTAAGTCCTGTAAGTGGCGACGCGGGGCCTCCATGGATCGGACTTATTTGTTCAGCACATCCCGTAAATGCTCGATCGGATTGAGATCTGGGGAATTCGGAGGCCAAGTCAACACATCGAGCTCTTTGTCATGTTCCTCAAACTATTCGTGAACAATTTTTACAGTGCGGCAGGGCACGTTATCCTAGTGAAAGAGGCGATGTCAGAGTAACATCCACACGAAGGCCAGGACCCAAGCTTTCCCAGCAAACATTACCCAGAGCATCACAGTGCCTCCGCCATCTTACCCTCTTCCCATAGTGCATCCTGGTACCATCTCCTCCCCAGGTTACTCACACAGACGCACTCTGCCCTCCGCATGTGACCCATCAGACCAGGCCAGCTTCTGCCGTTGCTCCATGGTCCAGTTCTGATGCTCATGTCCCCATTCTTTGTAGTTTCAGCGTTAGACAGGAAGCACCATGCACTGTCTGACTGATCTGCGGCCCCCATTTGCTGCAAACCGCCATGTAATATTAGTTCTGATGCCATTCTATCACAGCCAGCCTTAACTTTTTAGCGATTTGTGGAATCGGGCCAGAAGGGCACCCATGTCCCACCCACCACCAGTTCACCGGCTGGCCTTCCTTAGATCACTTTTGGTTGGTACTGACCACTCCATACTAGGATCACACTACAAAATGTTCTGGAGATGCTCTGACCCAGTCATCTAGCCGTCATAATTTGTCCCTGGTCAAAGTGACTCCGATCCTTACGCTTACCCATATTTCCTGCTTCCAACACAATCAGCTTAAGGAACTAATTGTTCACTTGCCAGATATATAATGGCACCCTTGGGAGGTGCCATTGTAATGAGATAATCAATGTTATTCACTACACCTGTCAGTGGATTTAATGTTATTGCCAATCAGTGTGCATTTAGTATAAAATATACAGAATGCAAAGACAGCATACATAGTGCGAACAAGTAAACAAATACTATCGTAAACAAACGAATGAATGAATGTTTCATTCAACCCACCGGAACTTCTAAATCCAGAGGTATCCATATGGAGGTGCACTTCACTTTGCAGATATGACAGCGTTTATTCTTCTGGGAAGGCTTTCCATTTACAGAGTGTGTCTGTAGGAATTTTTGCCCATTCATCCAAAAGAGCATTTGTGAGGTCAGGCACTGATGTTAGATGTGAAAGCCCGGCTTGCAATCTCTGTTCTGTTTCATCCCAAAGGTGGTCATTAGGTTGAGGTCAGGGCTCTGTGCCAATCAAGTTCTTCCACACCAAACTCACCCAACCATGTCTTTCTGGGCTTTGTTTTGTGTACTGGGCCACAGGCCCGCTGGAACAGAACCTTCCCCAAACTGATCCCACAAAGTTGGAAGCATTGAATTGTCCGAAATGTTTTGGTATGCTGAATCAATAAGAGATCCCTTCACTGGAACTTAGGGGCCTAACCCAACACCTTAAAAATAACTCCATACCATGATCCCTCAACCACCAAACTTCACAGTTGGTACAATACAGTTAGGCAGGTATCGTTCTCCTGGCATCTGCCAAACCCAGACTTGTCCACCAGACTGCCAGACAGAGAGGTGTGGTTTGTCACTCCACAGAACATGTTTCCACTGCTCCAAAGTCCAGTGATGGTGTGCTTCACACCACTCCATCCAGCACTTGACAGCAGGCTTGGTTATGTGGAGCCTGCATTCAGCTGCTTGGCCATGGGAGCCCATTCAATGAGGCTCCTGGCACAAGCTTTTTGGCACAGGAGTTAATGCCAGAAGTAGCTTTCAACTCTGCAGTTATTGAGCTAAGAGTATTGGTGACTTTTATGCACTAGGTGACCCTGCTTTGTTACTTTACATGCTCTGCCACTTCGTGGCTGAGCTTCTGTTGTTCCTAAATGCTTCTACTTGCTTCTAATGCTTCTACTTACGGCTGACTATGGAATATCTTGCAGGGAAGAAATCTCACTTATTGCAATTTTGGTATCCTATGACAGTACCATGCTTCAATTCACTGGGTTCTTCATATCTTCAGAATGACCCATTCTTTCACAGATGATTATAAACCTGACTGCATGCCTAGGTGCTTGATTTTATACACCTGCAACAATGGGTCTGAATGAAACACCTGAATTCAATAAGTGAGAGATGTCTCCCAATAGTTTTGTTTAATTTTGTGTATGTGTGTGTATATATACGCGCACACGCACACACCAAATTATATTTTCTTTTCACATAACACGCATAAAATAAGTTATATTTATAATATTAACTGTAATAATATATTTACTTTTCACCACTTTAATTTGTCACGATTTGAAAACCAAAGCATTTCAACAGACGCATCTGGTATTTATATATATTAATTGAAACATTTAACATTTTAAATGAACCAATTGATAGAAGAGCAGCAAACGTGAGTTTTCAGGGTCAATCTTTCTGCCGTCCAGGTTATAATTCACAGGCAGAGTGTCTTGTCTATTGTGCAGTGAACTCGCACTGAGCTACTGTGATTTAAAACTGCGACTAGAAAACACAACTTAAGAGGTTAGTTTCTCTTTCTTTAGATCTCAGTAGTGAGTAAGAGAGAAAAGCACAGGTAATGAGATATTGATCAGCGGGCCAGAGAAAATCCTTGAAAATGATTGAAAAGCTGACCCTGCCCTTAACTGTAGTCATCACGATGATCGATAAACCCTCCACCTTTAGAAACGCATAGACGACTAGATCTATTCAATGAAAACACATGTGTTTTGTGCACAGTGGCTCATTGCATGCCAACAACATCGTTGTGTATAGTTTCTGAGCTGATAATTATGCAGATCTTCACTTTCCTCCTTAAACTGGGGTTTTAACCTCATTGGGTTGAACACTGTGAACTTTTGAACCTTGACAGTGGATTCTACTACTCATCAATTTCTTGTCAGTAACACCTATTGTTAATCGGAAAGTTATTAGGCTATTATTCACGAGTGAATTGTTTAGTCTTAGCCGTATCATATCTGGGTTTAAATTGCTAGTGTTGCAAGATTTGCTTCGATCGTATTTGTCCGGTTAAGGCAAGTGATTGGGGTCCCCGAGGTAAGTGCGAAATCTCTGCCGCACTGAAGCGCGTTTAATTTCCATAGCGTGAGAACTGACATTGTTTTGTTTAGCTGTGTTGCTGGTGCATTCTGATTTTGCCAGTCGGTGGAGTTGACTTGTTTGGACGTTTACAGAAGCTTGGTCGAAATATTGAGCTTTGGTCACTCAAATTGTTGGCAGTTGATCAGTACAGGTCTTACTGTGGCAGAAATATTGCATACTGGAGATGTCCTGCAGGCTTCATCCAAACCTATCCTAGCTTTCTTTTCAGTTCAGTTTGTGCGAAATATTGCGCTTTATTTTCTGCAATTATAATTGATGCCAAAGTGCACAGTGTTACATGAGCTGCGATATGTGGCTTGGCTCTTATAACCTCTGTGCTACTGTGTAGATAATGTGCTAATCTAATGAAATGGCCAGACTGTTTCAGAGAATTGGTACCGTTTATATTAAATTATAGGTTAGGATGTAACTAATTAATTAGACGCTGTGTGCGAAACGTATTTTTCCCCATTGTTTATACTCAGGAAGTGCCGTGAGTGTAGCCCCTTTGGGTGCAATATCATCTTTATTTTTCGGCTGAGTGTAACATCTCGCCCACAGGGAATTTCTCTGTAAGGCATTTGTTCAGCCTGTGTTTGGTACCCAGCCCACTGTTCCATAAGCATCCTGCATATTAATTTCTGTAGTTAATATGCTGAAATATACATCTGATCGTTGTATGGTCTCCGAGCAATTCTGCTCAGTTATCTTCTGTGTTTCTGTTTAGGTATTTATGGACTTTTACAGGAAGATTTGCAATGGCTCTTGAGGCTTGATTTATGTAGATGCTCTTGTCTGGTAGAACTGCGATGGGTTGGCGCCCCATCCTGGGTTATTCCCTGCCTTGTACCCGTAGGTGTGTGTGTGTAAGTGAATGGTGTGTGAGTGTGCCCTGTGATGGGTTGGCGCCCTATCCTGGGTTATTCCTTGCCTTGTACCCATAGGTGTGCGTGTGTGAGTGAATGGTGTGTGAGTGTGCCCTGCGATGGGTTGGCGTCCAATCCTGGGTTATTCCCTGCCTTGTACCCATAGGTGTGTGTGTAAGTCAGTGGTGTGTGAGTGTGCCCTGTGATGGGTTGGCGTCCCATCCTGGGATGTTCTCTGCCTTGCCCCCATAGCCTCTGGAATAGGCTCCAGACCCCCTGCGAGCCTGAATAGGACAAGCGGTTACAGAGAATGGATGGATGGATGTCATGTAGAGGTCAGGTTGCTTAATATGAAACTGAAGATTATGTTAAAATGCAAAAATAAGTGTGAAATCTTTGGGAAAATACCCCCCTATGGTGTTGCTTGGGATTGTTCTGACTGGGATTACTTTTAAGCTGGATGAAAATGCTAAGTATTAATGTTAGCTGCAGGTTAAATAAGAATAAGTGTTTTCACGGATTTTGGTATTCGAGTGGCAGTTCTGTTTTTTCTGAACTCTCAATTGAAACTGAAACATCTACATACCTTCCACATTCTGTTAATGACTAAGCTTGTTTTAAGATGCTGTTTTGGGGAAAACCTGGTATTTAAGAGGATAAACATATCTGGCAAGTTTGCTGAAGTTTAGTTAAGGGCTGGTTTAGGAAAATTGCTTTGGGTGGTTCAGTGAGCAGCACTGAAGCTGCACACTTCCCCACTTAAGGGGTATCTAATCTCACCTATGCTCGGTGTGTGTGAGGTTTGCATACTCCCCCCCCCCCCCCAAATTACCGAGTGTTTTGTGAGGCTGTTCAGATGTACATCAGCTGGCTTCCCCGTGAAGTCAGGATGAGTGATCAGAAGATGGACGGCTGGACGAATTTATTGTTTTAAGCTTTGCTGAATTTCAGGCCCAATTTTACCTCTTGTGTGGCATTTACTACAAATGCTGCAGACAATAGACAGATAATGGCTTATAGTCGCTGTGTGAGTCTCATCCACTGGCTGCAAGGGACCTTAGTTCTTTTTAAACTGAGATTTTAAAGCAGAGTATCAGTAATCCATAGGCTACTGAGGCACTAATGTGGAAAAACCTTGTTTTCTACCAAATTAGGCCTGGTTAGAGTGTACAGAGTGGGCAAATGTCATTCTACATATGCAAAGCAGTAATGAATTTGAAAAATGGCCAGTATTAGAAATTCTGCACGCGTTTATTTTAATATTCAATTTAAAATTTCAAGGTTAATAGTTTTTTGAGCAAAGCCCTCTGCTTGGGACCTGTTGTGTCCGGTCACCCCCCAGGAGAATCAGTTTTCATTAGACCCCTGCAATCAGCTGAATAATTAAAGGTATTGTTTGGGTATGAAGTGTTACATGATTTGTCTGTGGTTAAAAATAGACTGAAGAGCAGTCCTGCCTGCTGATTGCTGATGCCTGCAAAATAGTCTTTAATTTGAATTCATTATATGAGCATTGGAGGGGGATCGAACAAGACCCTGTGGTCGTCCTGTAGAGGTGACAGACTCAGCATCCCTTGTTGGGAGTGAAGGACACCCTTAAGTGAACTTCATTTCAATGCAAAGAAATCTGTGCAAGTAATCAAACCAACAGTTTAGTGTTACTTAAATCTTTTAAAAATAATCCCTCTAATGTATAGTGCAAGTTGATGCAGACAGCTTGATGGATTAAGCATTTCCAGAGGCTACGTGATGAAGTATTTTAATAAAATGATACTTTATTTGCCTTTATTGCAAGAATAGGTACATTGCAGTTTTTTAGTTTCTGCATATTCTGTCTTCTTGTCCACAGGTGAGAATGAAAACATCTCTCAGGGTTAAGAAAATGTTTGGAGACCCAGCAGCGATGTAGCTATCCTGCTGCCCATGGGACTTGAACCAACAACCTTCCCATCACAAACACAGAGGTCCAAACTATTGTGAGACACACCATATTACTTTCTTGTTGGTTATCTTGATGGTTAACATGGCCATTTTACACAATCTGGATTGTAGAAAGGTGAAAATAAAAGCAATATCATTATGTGTGTTCTTATTGTAATGTATTTCATTATTGCTGACATTTGAAAAGGAGACTTCCTCATTTATAATATAAGGGGACTTTCATAATAGGGGCTACAAACCAACTACTGTCAAAAAACAAATGAAGAGAATAGCTGGATTGCTCCTTTTTTGGTCTCGTGTTGGACCTTTAAGGATTATTTATTACAGGAACTGGAATCATGGTAGTTTTGTGAAACTACCATGAAATAGAGAAGTATTTCAAAAGGTTGGAATTCATTACTGATTGGAATTCACACTCTCCCTGTGTTTAATGTGAGGTGTCTGAAATAACATTGCTTAAAAAAAATATATGTTTTCCGGTTGCAGTTTTTTCAAAGATGGTCAAAATCAGTTAAACCAGTCTGCACAGAACCTGGCCTGCCTATTTGTATAAGTGTGATATGCTGTTCGGTCTTCGTTTGATCCATCCAGCTGTTATCCTGAACCTGGTCTTTCCCGACGCACGAGACAGGGGACCCCCTGGGCTGGCGGATAGAAATGAACATTCTCCCCCTCCCACATTTTGTGTAACGCTGTGAAAAGCTTAATCTCAGATGCAACAATGATTTGAGATGCTGTTGGAATAAGGGCCATTTTACGCTTTATTGTAAGTCTTTGAGGCATGTGAACTCTCCATCACTTATCACGTAACTTTAGGGCTTACATGTATTCCTTGTGTGTCATTCCGAATATCATGTTTGGTTTAGTACACACATTGGCAGCTGTAAACTAAATTCACAAGTAGATGTTCAACATGGAAAACCTTATGCTAATTGTGGCTGTGAGCTGGTCACTACCAATGATGGCTACAATCAATCGTAATCGGCGTTTGGGCACATTTTGGTTTCCCGATAAATTACACCAGCACCGAACAATTGATAAGATCCTCACCGTCTGTCGGCTCTGTTATACCAAACTCAGATATGTTGCTGAAAACACTTTCAATGTGCTAACTCATTTGAGACGACATCATCCGAATGTGTGTGCGACTGGATCAAGGTGGAAACAGCCTCTGCAAGTTAGTCTCCTTCTGGTCTTTAAAGTCTTTTGCTGTTAAATTCATCCATCCATCCATCCATTTTCCAAACCGCTTATCCTACTGGGTCGCGGGGGGTCCGGAGCTTACCCCGGAAGCAATAGGCACGAGGCAGGGAACAACCCAAGATGGGGGGCCAGCCCATCGCAGCTGTTAAATTCAGAGTGGGCTAAAAAAATTATTACGGGTGTAGGGGTGTTTATGGCGACAGATATGTGCCCATTCTTGGTAGAAGTTCATTATAGTTATGTTAGATATTACGTGTAATCCTATGTCTATACTACAGGCAACAGATTCCACACTGGGGGGGGCACTTTTGGGGAACTGAAGATATGATCAGAGTAACTGAACCCCACATCGCAAAGGGCCAGCAGGTGATGAACCGCATGCACTAACCACCATAAAAGCAGAAAGACCAAAGGCCTTTGATGGGAGTTGTGGCCAAAGGATTACATGCTCGAGGATGTTGTCACACCCAAATCTTTAAGGTGATCAGCAAGCAACCGGCTGCTTGAGTTTTCTAAGAGCGCCTGCAGTCCGGGTAATTTATCAAAACTTGCAGAGTATTGCTCTCACACGTAGAGAGGCTTCTGCAGCAAAATCAACTCACAATCAGCAGCCTGCCAATAAGACCCTTCCTGCAGTACTTACGCATCACCTTTTCTTCCTAAATTATTTGAAAAGGTTGGAGGGGAACAAGAAACCCATTAATGGTGATTGGCTCAAGGTCCTAGGAACTGGGTGATAAGGACCGATTTCTTTTGTGTTCACTTGATGTCCATCTTGTGTAGTGGTTCAGAGTCGTTGACAAGCAGAACAAAAAAAAAAAAGCAAGCTGATGCATTTGCTGGGAGAGGGAGACAATAGCTTTTAGGAAGCATTCTTGTGCAGTGAAGCGAAGAATTAAGTCTTCACTTTACTGCCTCCTGCACATACATTTAAGCTCTGTGATTTTGATCATTAAAAAATGCATGCTAAAGAATTCAGCTTATGGTAATGGCCTTCAGCAATGAGTTACCTGAATTGCATGGTCTGTTTCCCTATTATGGATCAGTGTGCTCCGTTAATGAAAAATCTGTCTAATTATTAGAGAATCATTTGCTTCTGAAGTGGATTGGTGGCTCAGCGGGTAGCTCTGTTGGTATATATCTACCAGGCGGGGGATCAAATCCCATTTCTGCATTATCTTCTTGTGTGTTGCAGTTGTTTAGCCAGAAATCTAAAGACTTAAAATTAGACTTGTAATTGGCCTAAATTGCCCATTATAAATAATTTCTTTGTGTGTCCTGGCTTCTGGTCTTGTGTTGCCTGGGATAAGCTGCAAGTGCCCCTGACCAGGATAAGTGGTTGGAAGACGGATGGTTTCAATTCAGGCTCTCAATCTGAAGTCATCACACAAAATGTCAGAAACTGGTGTTTATATATATATTTAAGAATTTGACAGGCTTGCTTTGAAATTCAAGCTCATCTGAAATGCTTTTCTGTAGTGCTGATGTTCCGTTTAACAAAGGATGTGCAATATGTTCCATATCTGTCTTAATAGGTTTATATCTGGCTGTCAGCAGAATTTAATTTGACAGTGCATGGTGTGTGTACGTTTGAAGGAAATGCTAAGCGTGTTCATATGCAGAGAGGTAACTAGAACTGGAATCGTATTAATCCTTAGTCCATCTAGGCTGACTTTGCATAAAAATTTCTGTCTGGTATTTCTGTTCTGGATTTTGATTATTAATTATAGGGAGTGAATTGATGCCTGCAAACAATGTATGTGGTGTGCCAGATTAAGCTTGAATACATGTATGAGAAGCTTGCAAAAGTTCTCCTGTAGCAGCAGACGATTGATGGTTATTGTATCAGTTGTTAGTAGCAAATGAAGGGGCATTCCTAAGTAGAATGACTGGTATGATTGATATGTTTAACCTCTTAAATACCAAACATGTCATGTACAATGAAAATCACAACATCCCACAGACATCCGTGTAATGAAGTCGTGTGTGGATACTTCTCCTGACCTTCAGTTTGCAGTCATAGGAACACCAGCAGATGTAAGTGGTTAGTCTGTAACCTAGGGTGACCACCTAATCCATGTCAGGGGGGAACTAAATGAGCCAGGACAGGGTTTGTAAACTACCATTTCAACGAAAAAGACCTGGGTTTCACTTAAGCACTGTGTTCTTGCTGTGTGCTGATTGGTCAGTCTCCTGTAATCATGCATGAGTCACTAATGTTAATGTGAAACAGCTGGATGAGTCTCTCAATCAAGGAAACAAACCAGTAAAAGCACAAGAACTGAATTCTTTAACCAAACACAGGAGCCTTTCAATTTTAAGCTACTTCAGGCTTTACAAACTACTTTATAGTTTCCCTCCTGACATGGATTAGATGGAAGGGAGTCGTACAGCCGTTGTATCCTCTCCTGCGACAAGTCGACCCACAGCTGTAACTTACCCTCTAGATCCTGCAGTTTGGCACTGGGTCTGAATTGGCGCTCGACTGGATCCCGCACACGTTCCATTGGGGAATGATTGGGGGCCATGTGTGGACAGGCGTTGTCTTGTTGAAAGACACCAGGCTGCTGTCTCAGGAGGGGTAAGACACGTGGATGCAGGATGTCAGTGATGTAGCTCTGTGCCGTCTGGGTCCCTGAATCACTACCAGAGATGCCCTGAAGTCATACCCTATGGCTACCCACACCATGATGTCATACCCTATGGCTCCCCACACCATGATGTCATACCCTATGGCTCCCCACACCATGATGTCATACCCTATGGCTCCCCACACCATGATGTCATACCCTATGGCTCCCCACACCATGATGTCATACCCTTTGGCTCCCCACATCATGATGTCATACTCTATAGCTCCCCACACCATGATGTCATACCCTATGGCAGACGCATATGTCATGGGGTTCTGTAATGCTTGGCGTACAATACGACAATCCTTCCTTGGTGTGGTCTGCCTTGGGAGACGGGAACCTTCTTGATGCGTGTGGGTGCCCTCAGGTGCCCATTGCATCCAAAATCGGGCGACTGTGACATCTCCCTGCCCCACATGCCATTGTAAATACGACCACCCGGCCTCATGCAAACCTTCAGTACAACCCCAAACTCCGTCAAGTGCTTTAAAGCTCTCTAATGCATCTAGGCACCATCCTCTGTGTCTGGTGCAGCTCCTTGCAACTTTTTTTTGTCACCAAGTTTAAATAATTAGAAATAACATATAAATAAATCTAGTTTTGTTAAGACAAAGCCCCCTTGAATGGGATTGTGGGTTGCCAGGTTGTGATGACAGATGGGTTGAAATTATATGTAGTGTGTGGATTGTGTCTCTAGATTGTGTTTCATAGATGATCTGCCAACTTGGGTAACGTCAGACAAACATCCAAAGCTTCTATAAAGAGCCACGCCAATTACAAAAGACTCCTGGGAGAAACAAGAGAACGGGAAGGTGTCTTCGAGAAAGATTTTAAAATGTGGGAGAAAACCACAGGAAGGTTGCCAGGTATGATATGCAGGTAAGCTGCTGTCTCTAAATTGGCCTGCATGTGTGTCGTGTGAAGGACTGGTGTCCCGATCAAGGCGTCCCCCTGTCTTGTGCTCTCTTCTGCCTGGGATATGCTTCTGATCAGATGTGGAAAATTCAGGTTCACGAAATACAAATCCAGGCCAGGATTTTGTGCCAACCAAGCAGTTGAGTCTAAAGAGTCTCAGTCACAGAGTGCTCAATTTTTTGGTTGAAACTAAATCTTGGTCTGGATTTTTACTTTCTGGACCTGAACTTTCCACCTCTGCTTCTGACCCTGTACTGGATAAGTAGCTGGAAGGTAGATGCATAAAATATTGGATCGTCAATTAAACAAAAGCAATAGATTTAAATGATAGATTTTTAATTTGTAAAATAAAAAAAAGAACAAAATGTGTATAAACTGGTGTAGGAATTGAGCTGTAGCATGTAGAGATTATTGTGACAAATGCGTTGGTGGTACAGGAATGGAGCAGTTGAGTCGGCGTGGTAATCAGACGCCCCTCCAAAGAAACACCTTTGTAAATGAATCCCAGCTGGTCCATGAGACTGGATTCAGGGATAAAGGGCACCAACTGGGTGGATTCTGGTGGGGACTGGAAAGTGTGGAGCAGGCTGCTGCCTCTTGCTTTTGGCTCGGGTTTGTTTTTGTTTGTTTGTTTTGTTTTGTTTAACGCAGGTTTTGAACAAATTCATTTTTTGTACCTGCACTCTCCAAGTGTTGTGTAGATTTTGAGTAGGCTTGTTATGAAAATTAGTTCTCATTATAGAGTGTGTGCAAGACAGAAGTTGGTTATCTATGAATACTCTTTATTTTTGACAAACACCTTTACGTTAACATAAATGATTTCCTTAATTTTACAAGTATTCAGTTATTAAGTTGGTTAAGTGGAGGTATGAATTGAGATTCTTTTATGTGCATTAAAGTGAAAAAAAATTAGGCTAGATTTTCACCTTGGATTTAGCATAATCTTCACTAAATAAACATCAAAAAGCTTTCACCCAGGCAAATATGGCAGTCATCCTTAAAGTATTACCAATATGTTAGCAGAACCATTTGAGAAGGAGGAGTAATTGTTCACTCTGGCATGCGTATAGTGTTTGGTATTTTTAGATGCTACTGCTTTGTGGTGACTCCTTTGCCCCTGTTGTCACGTTCATCCCTCAGGTGTCCATAGTATTAGATCAGAGTTCCATAGGAAGGCGAGACACTGAAGCAGAGCAGCGTATCGTAAAGCAGGTTCTCAAACGGCCAATCAGACTGACTGAAAGCTTCTGAGGAATTCCCGTAAACAAGTAGCTCCTGTTGTATGTGTCATGCTAGCTGTCAGGCATGAAGGTAATGGGTAAACTCCGAGGGTGAAAAGGGATGCCATCTACTTCACTGCTTTTATGTTTCACTATGGGAGCAACAGGAAAATGATCTTTGAGCTTCAGTCTGCTGTCAATCAAAGTTAAGAGGAACCCACAGTGCACAATCCCAGATAATGAACACAAAACCCTACCTCTCTCCCTCGCTTTTTTTTTTTTTCTTGAACAGCAGTTCTTGCCCATGTCTCATCTCCTGGGATTCCCCTTTGAAAGCCTGAGGAATGTTTTCAAAGAGACATTTGCTAAGGGGAGGGGAGGGGAGAGGGGGGAGAGGGAGGGAAAAAAAACACCAAGAAGGAGCTGGCATCTTAAGATTGTGTTTTTCCAACATGTCTGAGGTTGTTGTGCCTCGTTCTCCCCCCGCCTACTCTCTTTGTCACCCATGTTCCTGCTCCATGCTTGACTGATGGGGTATTGGGCAGCGACAGACAGACGCCTGGTGACTGATTACCCCTGCCAAGTTCTGACAGAAAACCATTCAGTGCCGGGAAATGATAGATGTTAAATCTAATTTTAAACACGGGAACAAAACTCCAGCAGTCAGGTGCTCTGTGCACTAACTAGGGCACAGCTGATAGGTTAACGTGCCACTTACAGTCACCTGCTCTTCCCAAGAGTGAAACCCGACTGAGTTTTAATGATTGATGACGGTGAGGGGGGAGGATCCAGGGAAAGATGGAGCGGATGAAGAAAGTGTTTTTGACCAGATAAATGTGAGAGGCGTTCTAACTCAACACACTCAATATGAGACACATTATATCAGAGCCTGCTTGGCTGTGTGCTTTCTGTACTGGCTGAGGCTAATCCGTCATTATGTAAAAAGGATATCCTGAGGCCATATGCACCTACATGAGATTGAGTGTAATCACAAAACCTCAGCCAGAACAGTAGTTTTATGCATGAATTCATCTTGAGCTGCTCTTTTGGTTACACAGCTTGGGTTACTTAACAATATGTTAAATATTTCCTCGTTAAAGTTTCATAAGAACTCAAGAACTTACCGATCGTTCCCACTTTTTTTTTTTTTTTTTTTGGTAAAAAGTTTCAGAGTTTAATATACTGGCGTAGCCTAAAGATGCATATACTGATTCCTAAGAACCAACGGTTCATCGAAGTTGAATATAATTACTTTTTGTATGCTGCCAATTCTCACACATTTGGCGTGACGCTCGCACTCTCCGACTCTCACGCAAGAAATCTCGTAGCTAATCTATATTACCCATTACCATTATCATTAGCTACATCAAAAGTGTTGGGGTAGTTTGCAAACCCTACGGCCTATTTACACGGTAATAAAACTGTTACATACATGCAAATGCATGTGCAGACTTCACTGTAATTGAAAATCTCACGCCCACTAGCCAACCAAAATTGTAGCAGTAGTTCCCACTTTCTAGGACCTGAAGCTGGTTGTCCACTTCGGCAACATCCGTGTTATTTACGTTCCTGTTTAGCTGATTTACACCATCATGTCTCAAAATGTCAGGAAAAAGCCCGTCGCTACAAAGTTTCCATTTTTAGAAGCGTAGCTGGTCTCTAACGCCACCTGGCTTTGCTCTTCATAACGATCATTAAGGGCTGTTTCCTGCCATGGCTTCGAACTCGGCGAGAAACACCGGTTCTCACCTTGTTCAGGTAAACATCAGATCTGTCACACACTCCCTGTGCATTAAAAGCTGGAAATAAAACTGTCCCTCTCAAGTACAGCTCATTGGCTCATCTCCTTGCCTTCCTTTTCGGTTCCCAGCAGTCTCAATTCAGGGGTCTCTATGTTTTATTGACTTTGCAAACAGCTCTGATACACTGAATCTTTCCCAGCTGCCTGCCACAGAGATAAGCAAAGAAAATAAAACATTTAACGGGATTGTTGCTTACTTAACAAAAAGAGAGTGAAACATCTGCTAGTTTGGGGGTTGTGTGGTGATTAAGAGCATAGACTTCATCTTGGATGGATGTTGTATGTTGTTTGAAAGTCCCAGGAGGACTCCTGCTGAAATGTCCTTCAGCAAGGTCTTCACACCCACTTGCTAGAAGAAACTGGTATGTTGTTGCCAGGGTTTCACAAAAATTGTTGCAAGATCTCAAAAACAACATGTAAACTCGTGTGCGTGTTTTAATGCTTTATATTTCCTTAACATCACATTTATTTTATGGTGAAATAATATTTCAGTCTGAAATCTTTTTTGTAATATGCAAAATTACACTGTAGAGTTATTGACATTCCATCATACCCACTGAATCTGTGTATTTTGCTCCCACTGGTAATACCTCGTTATACTAGTAGAGCTCTTTGCTCGAAAAATGTTTGCTGCAATTTAATGAAAGTTGGATGACTTTCATTTAAAGTTCTGCTACCAGGCCTTTCACGGCTAAAATTCGTATGACTTGGGGCAAAATTGTCCCCAACTTGTTGCATGGCAACCCCTTGTTATATGATTCCGATATCATTGAGTATTTCTTTCACGTTGACTGTATGCTTCTAATGAGAAAAGCAGGCAACCGACAAATGCAAATAGAGAAGGTTTCTGGTGTAGAGTGCTTCACTGATTAGATGCTTCAGTAATAATACTTGTACATTTTAATCAACTATGTTTTATGAATATTTGAGTAACAGCCCACAGAAGGTCACTGCGCTTCTTTTAAGCAATCTTGGTGTATGTTTATTGTGTTTTCTGGTGTTGTCAGCCCCGATTGTCCCATTCTGTGTCCCTTCCCCGTTTGGCCAGCAGGTGTCGCTGGTCATCCCGTCCCACGTGTTGTCAGACTGTTGTGTTCCCTGTCAGCCGCATGGCTCAGCTTGTTAAGCATGTGGTAATCTGTACCCCTCTGTCTTATGTTTGAATCCCACCTCTGTTTTTGTAGTTTGCTAGGTTTGGTTCCCTCGCGTTTCAATTGTATCAGTTTTCTAGTCCCTGAGTTTTTCATTTGTATTCGGTTTTGGTTTTTGCTCTTGATCGTGTTTTTACCTGTCAGTTTTCCCCATTGTTAGATTCTGTTTTTAGTTTGTTTCCTATTTTAGTTAATTAGTCTCACCTGTGACCTGTTTTCCCAGTCTTTGTTAGTCTCACCGGTCCTGTCTTAGTCTTGTTACCCAGTTTTAGTTTCAGTATTTAAGTCCCCGCTTCTGTTCAGTTCCCCAGTGGATCATTGATTGTGAATATTATGATTGTTAAGATTCTGTTGATTGTGATTCTCGGTGTTAGATGTATGTTCTGCTTACCCCCCTGTTTGTAATTAGTCTTGTTTTTCCTCATTTACTTTTGACCCCTCGTGGTCCTTTGTTTTGTTTGTGTTTTTTTTTGTGTTTTTTTAGTTCAGTTAATAAATCCTGTTTGTCCTTTGAGCCGCAAATGGATTGGTCCACATTTTCGGTTCCGCCTGCATGATGTCCTTGACCGAAACCCGTCCGGATCCATGACAGGTTTATAGACTGTATTCATGTATTTAATTAAAGTAACAGTGTAACTTCTTTTTAAATTTTTACATATGGTACTTGATTGGTCTTAGATCTTTTTATTTTTCTTAACATTAATTACCGTGTGAAGGTTTAGGTTTTATAATAGATTACAGTATAAACAGCCTTTGAAGTCTTGCTTAACTCTGAGTCCACAGGCCTTTCCTCTTGAAGTTGGTCCCTTTTCTGTCACCATTGACTCTGAGATGTCCTACAGAGTAACCAGGAAATGTTCTGAAAATGTAGACACCAGTATCAAAAATGCACAGCATAATATGTGCTGATATGATGTTGGAGATAAAACATTGCAAGGAAGGAGCTCAACCCCTGTCAAAGCAAAGGTGTGGGCGAGTCCTTTAGGAAATGTCACCAGACCTGCCGTTTGAATCCAGCCCCATCTATGGACACTGTGGCATCTGTGGTACTTCAGATTCCTCCTGCAGCGCTTATATTAATTGTGTATATGTGTGTGTGGGAGTCCTGTGTAATAGCTGTCGGACTTCCTACCTTGTATCCTATGCATCCTCCAATGGTATCTGGATGGTCATATCTCAACTGGCTGAGGGGTAATATGAAGATACATTTGAACATATTTGCATGTTTGATTCACCTGGGTCACACAAAATAACAACCCCCTCCCCCCCCAAATGAGGCAGTTTTGCATTGATTGATCTACTGTTCTTGTTCCTGGGTTGTAAAAATCCTAGCTGACATAACCCCAAGTGAAGAGAATATGCGTAATGGCTTGAGAAGCCTATTGGTTCCTGTTCCTCCAGTGACTGGTGTCTCGCCTTGGCCAGCCAATTAAAACACGTGTACATTACAGGCTTAGCTGAATAATGTAATACCCTGAGGCCTGCTCTTTCAGGAAAAAGGCAGGAATGTGTAATAGGCAGGAATATAATTATACTCTAATTACTGAAATTCTTTAATACAAGAACCTGAGATGTGACTAAAATAACTGTGTGATTATGTGGGTTTTGACTGGGCTGATTTTTCTTGGGAAACAAAGTACCAAATCAAAAAATAACACTTAGTAATTACTTGGCTTTTGGTGGAATTATTTGGATTTAAAAGTAATAGCATTTGCAAGCATTGAACTAAATGGAAACTAACACATTTCAGTCTTTATTGCTCTTGGTCCATTGTACATATATTCTGCCATTTTATTACTCGAAAATTATCAATTCAAATTTATATGAAAACTTGTCTGTTCAAGCTAGTATAAAAGATATTTGGGAGAGAAAAAAATCATGGTAATGTTGAAGATGAATGAGCAATGTGTGTGTTTGTGGGTTATGTATGTATTACATCATGGGAAATAAATGTCCCCACAATGTGATAAATGATATTTTTGCCAAAAGTCTCGTATTCTGTTGGGTTACTTATGGTTAAGGTTAGCTGGGGGGGGGGGGGGGGGGGTTAAGCTCGTCATGTTGGGATTAGAGTTTTGCCCATAGAAATGAATGAAATGAAATGAAAGTGAAATGAAATGAAAAAGTGTGTGTGTGTTTTTATGACACGTCTTTGTTAACTACAAGCTAAAATTCATTTCACAATAAAATGTTTCAGATCTGATAAGTCACATGGAGAAATATGAGAAATGAGAATATGAGTATGAATATGAGAATATTATAATGAGAAATATGAGTATATGTTGTTATAACATGAAACTATAGTGTTAAAAAGTAAAAAGTATCTTGTTAGAATGTAACACTAATTACAGCCATTCCAACTTGAGAATGTTCTTCTATATTTGACAGGTAGCAGCACGGTTTCTAAGGGTCAATGTGCTCAATATCCGGCTGCCTTGCAGCACTGAATCTCCACCCTGCCTCCCTCCTCACATAACTTTGTAACTCGGCTGAACTCTGCAATCTGCTCATTTGTTTGCACTCTGTGTCCAGTTTGCATTGGTACCATCGCCTCTTGTTATATTTCCCGGCACAATCATTCTCACTGTACTTCCCTTCTGCACCTTTTCCTACAGGTTACTTCATGCATATTTTCACAGGACCATAATTTATACCTATATTCATAATTTAGATCTTATTGCATTGCTTATTCCATCCGTCCATCACCATAACCTCTTAATCCCAACTGGGGTCGTGGGGGGGACCGGAGCCTATCCCGGGAACAATGGGCGCAGGCAGGAACCAACCCTGGGCAGTCGCCAGCACACCGCCGGGCACACACACACACACGCGCACTCACACATACACACGCGCACACACGCATACACACGCACGCACACACATACAGCCACATGCACACACATACAGCCACATGCACACTCACACAATTACAGGGCCAATTTATACTCGCCAAACAACCCACCCTGCACACATTTGGACCGTGGGAGGAAACCGGACCCCCCCGGCGGAAACCCACACGAACACGGGGAGAGCGTGCAAACTGCACACAGAAAGGTCCTACACCCGTCCCGGGGACCGAACCCAGGATATATATTATATTTGTATATATTATTTGACCCGGTTTGTTGCTAACTGCAGTTCATTAGTTCTGTACCTGTACTCAACAAAGTAAAAATATAGTTGAATTTTAATCTAATATAATTATAGTCATCCAAACTTATATACCGCAATAACAAATACATGTGTATATACCACTGAACCTCCATTAAAGATGCTCCCACAATAAGGAGAAACTGGGCAAATTTTATCTTGTCATGGTGGCAGCAGTACATTGCTGCAGAGACCAACCCAGGCAGTGGCTGTATCTCACAAGTCCTATTAATTGTATTTCAGGATTCGTTCATAAAATACCATATAGGGATTTTTGCTATATGTATCTCTATGGTCTCTGCCTGGGTCACATGTGTGCAGAGTTTGCATGTTCTCCCCATGTCGTCGTGGGGTTTCCTCCAGGTACTCCGGTTTCCCCCCACAGTCCAAAAACATGCTGAGGCTAATTGGGGTTGCTAAATTGCTCATAGGTGTGCATGTGTGAGTGAATGGTGTGTGAGTGTGCCCTGCGATGGGCTGGCCCCCCATCCTGGGTTGTTCCCTGCCTCGTGCCCATTGCTTCCGGGATAGGCTCCGGACCCCCCGCGACCCAGTAGGGTAAGCGATTTGGAAAAAGGACGGATGGATGTATCTCCATGGCCACAAGGTAATGGATATGATGCTAGTGAGCTTCTGGCAGGTTTAAGCAATTTATACCTCACACTTTGCAAGAGAAATGTGAGCTGCATACATTTAGGTTAACATTCACTGGCTATGGACACTAAACCCAGAATGCATCATGGTGGAAGCTGGAGCCGCACAGGGGCTCATGGCAGGAGTCCCTCACAGGGCAGAAGATCCACGGCGCTTCTTTAAATGTGGGTTTCAGCATTTTCCTAAATTGCATGCTACAGAAAAAAGAAACAATTGGGTTACTGGTGAACCTATAACACTGACACCATTTAGTGTGGGGGACTGGAAAATAGACCAATTATTTTACGCTATAAGGACAAAAGCGTTTGGGCCGGAATCCCTCCCTGCTATTCCGCTAAGCAATTTCCCACCAAGAACCAAGGCAGATACCCAGTCACACCTGAAAGTGAAGTTGTCAGATTCTTTCCCAGAAGCAGTCCCACTGGAAACAATCACCAAAAAAATGTGAGGTGAAAAATTGGTTTCATATTCCAAAAATGAATAACCCTACAGGGTATACATAGTCTGCTGAGCTAAAGTTCAGGGAAATAAGGCACCCCCCCCCTCCCCCCCACCACATTCTAATGAACTTCGAAACTAATATCCTGCCTGAAGTTTCCAAATAAAAAAGTAACAAATAAGTTAGTAGGTAACATTTACTCCGACAGCTCTGCCAAATTGTTTCCCGCGAAAGGCTGGGAAGCTCCCAAAAGGAATGGTCAAGCGTGACGTTCTGAAATTCCTTTTCCGTGACGGATTTTAAAACCCACAGTACAGGATTGACAGGAGAGCGTGTCGGAGTTTTTGGGAGCTGAATGTCAGATGCAAACTAAAGAGAAAGATCACACACTGTCTAGGTTGATAGTCTGTGTATATTAAGCCATTGAACATTACTGCAACAGAGCCTTTCCGTTTATAAGAGCCTGAATTGGGATCGATGCTACTAGTGGTTAATTTTTAATTATCATGACACTTTGATATTTCAGTAACACTTTACGTGTTTTTAGTCATTTATAAACACATCATAATGCATTATAATACATTCATAAAGCCTTTTAAACAGCTATAAATATCTATAAAAAGGCATAACACATTATAGCCATGTATATTATGACTGCCTTATGAATCTCTCATCTACAATGCACTATAGATACCTTTATAATGCAGTACAAAGCATCCTTAATGCTTATACCAACCTTTATAATGAATGTAAAGGTATCTGTAGTGCATTATAGATGAAAGCATCATAAAGCATTCATAATACATAATAAACATGGCTTTAATGTGTTAAGCCTTTTGATAAGTATTTGACATGTTTATAATGCTTTTTGAATGCATTAGTATTTGTTATGAATGTGTTTATAGTAGTAAAATGGCGCATTTTGCATTCATATTCATATAATTTTCTATTAAATGTGGTAGCTGCAATATGCCTGTCCCAGCATATACTGAGTACCTGAGTACTTGCCGTTTCCTTGCATTAGTAATAATCATGCTCTGATAGATGTTCTTGTCAGGGTGGCAAATGGAACCACATGACATGGGCAGAGGAGAAGGAACGGGAGTAATAACAGTGCAAACAGAATCAGAAGCAGTTTTAAGCATGAATTGGGCCCCTGTAATTGTGTGAAAGGGCCCGACCGAATCAGGTACTGAGCTGGATTTCCTGGGCCGAGAAGCCAAAAGCCACCATTCCCAGGTATCTCTGTCACAGCTTCCCATGTGCATCAAGTTCCTAGGAAGACACTGGCCGTTTATCAACACTAATGGAGTTACTGATCTTAATGGCATAGCAGTTAGGCTGAATCAAGGTCAGGACAGTAATATGCACACCGCCTGCAACGCCGGCTTCCTTTCAGCACGTTCTTCTGTTCATTAACTTCCCAATGAACCACCTGAACTGCTATAAAAACAAAATCATTTTTTTTGATTGATTTGCAGGGAAAACAAATCTTTCCCCAGAATCTATATGCAGTAGATAAATATACAGAGAATTTAATGCTATCAAACGCCACTGTAATGCAGTGTTGTAACTTAACTGAGAGCCAGTGCACGCATGCTGTACAGATACCCTTAGAGTAAAACTATTTTGCAGCACAAAAGTTGCTACAGATTACTAGACTGTTACATTATGCAATTGTTCAAGTAATTTTGATGTAGCCTGTACTTCACCTTTGAAGGGGAAAAAAACGTCTCGACTTCATTCTGTCGTCTTTCACATGAACACATTGTCAGACTTTATTTTTAAATAAAAATGGGAGCCTGCACCCTGCATCCCCTTCAGCACGCTACACGCTGAGCATTCCCGGCTCTCCCCATCGCTCCCGACTATAATGATGTCAACTGAAGGCTGGAACACAGACCTCGGGAGAGAAATGGGGGACCAGTGCTGTTTTAAAGAAGCGCTATGTGAGACGGAGAGCCCCCCTGAGACAGAGAGCTCGTAACGGCACGCTGTCGCTTATTTAACAGGCGCACGTCGCGTCCGACTGGCCGCACTGTGATTTGCAGTGAACAGCCTTGCTGATTACTTCCATGAAAAGATCTGTTGATGCCGTATCTTCGATCGTCCGCTCTATTGTCACATCGGTCAAATTGGTTTTTATTAATATGCAACCAAGTTGTCACAAAATGATTTCCGGGAGAATTCCCAGAGAGAGCAGAGAAAAATCCAATTTGCCAATACGGGGAGAATAGGGATGAAGCGAAATCCCTTTGTGCCCTGAAAATGTCTTAATTATAATCAAATTAAATGTTAACCTATATAGCTCTGCTGTCAGTAAGGGTTTTATGTCTGAAGTAAAAAAAAAAATTTAGTGTGAAATTTGCAGGCATGGAAAATGAACACTGGTCCAATGGCTATAAGAACCTCATTGTTTAATTTGACGCGGTTGTTATTAAGCTCTGTTTTAAACGTGCAGTGCGAAGCGCCCTCACCTGAATATTCTTTTATTTCTTTATTTTTCCATCGGCCCGGCCAGAGCTGCGAGCCCTGGGCCGGGGTTGGGAGAGCCCCGGTGGGTGAAGTCACGCTGATCGCTGGCTGGGGCCAAACGTCCAGCGGCAGGAGCTGTCTGCGTGATGGAGCATTTGCACGGAGAAGCCCTGATAGCGTGGCAGTAAGTTCAGGGACTGGATGTACCTCATCTGTCAAACCTTGCCCTAACCAGCAAACACTAGGCCCTGAAGCCTGCTTTCCAAAGGCAAACTGATTTTTAAGAGAGATAGATGAGCAGCAGGCTTATCGCGTTATAGATGTCCTGTATAACAGTACGGGTAATTACACATTACCCCCGGCCCTTCTCGCCGCTATAAAATACTTATGGCTGAACTCGAAAAAAAAATAGATATAGTTCATTTTTAAGTGAGTTCTGTAGCTTTTGTTTTTCTCTCTGGCGATTCCGCACAGTACAAATTGGTGTATTTCAGGCTAATCACTTTTGAGAAAAGGTCAGTCACCTCACACTGGTTGACTTTATCACTTGTTTCGATGTAATGTCGTATATCTGGGCTTGTCCGCACCCCAAAGAACAGACTGTGACTGATCAGAAAAGAAGCTGCAACATTTCACAAAAAATTCTATATAATGGACTCGACAGCTATAAAGTCATAAAAATAAATATACTCTATATAAAGTACCTATATGAATATAAATGTGTGTATATATTGTGACCAAATGTGATAAAAGCCTGTTATTCTGACATTGTGGGGACAATTTTTTTCAGTTCCCACAAAGGTCTGTGAGTGCAATCGGAAAACTAAAAATGCCAAAAGTCTCGTATTCTGTTGGGTTACTTATGGTTAAGGTTAGGGCTGGGTAGGGGTTAAGGTCGTCGTGTTGGGATAAGAGTTTCCCCCATAGAAATGAATGGAGAGTCCCCACAAAGATCGTTACAAACCTGTGCGTGTGTGTGCGTCTGTGTGTGTGAAATATGCATAGTTGCCCTAACTATTAGTGGATTCCACTTTTCCCATTTCCAGTTCCTTCAGGGTGAGAATGTCATCTCATCCTTTCTTCAATTCTGAATATCTTGGACCAGGAGGAGAAATTTTTCTATTGCCCTGTAGCATGCATAATTTATTTGCTGATTCCTCTACATGACACAAGTTTTATTGCATGACATTGTATCCAGCAAGGTTACCACACTCAGGTACAACAGCTGTCCCCTGCTGTCCCCCTGGGATTGGACACCGCATTTTTTGAGTAACGAGTCCTTTTTTTCCATTCCATACTCATTTCATTGGCCAATGCTGCCCAAGGTCTCAAAACAAAGATTAGAATCGAGACCGTTAGCCTCGAGGCCACACAGACTGAGCGGAGAACCCAGTGTTTTTCAAGTTCCTCGTCAGCTGCTGGGAAAGGTGATACATTACGTTGACAGATATTTTGGGAAAGTTATCGTAAAAGCCCAAATAAAATGTTGATCCATGTAAAAGCACTTCACATCTTGTATCCATAAACTCCAGCCCAAGGACATTTATGTTCTCTGTTTAGCTGTGTGTCTAAGGACCTGGCACGTAACTGTTCTAAATCATCAGTCAAATATGGGATCAATTGCCTCTGGAATAAATATTAAACAATAATACAAGAAGCAAAAACTATACTTGACGAATGAGAGGCCTCGTATGCTCATTTGGTTGCCTGGCCTTCTGTTTGGTGTGTACGTTTTATAGTTGTACACAAACGAAATCCCAAGATGAGTGACTGTTCCCTGTTTTAATAACTTAAAAGGTATCACAGCTTACTGTGAGGTATTTTGTTCAGTTATAAGCTGACATGACATTAAGCCTAAAGAGAATGGACTTATGTCATCTGAAATTGACCAGACTGCTGTAGGGTGAACAGTTAGTTCATGTGAAAGATCTTGCTGCACCTATCAAACCCTCAAAAGCTTGGAAACTGAGATCTTCTGCCAGATGCCACAGTAAGTGTGTGCTCCTAAGAGGTGCAGGCTCTGTGGTGTCTTACTAAGATGACACTAAACACCATCAGCACCCAGCTGCCAACAGTCAAGGAGCCATTTCTGCCTAGATGTAGGAACAAGGCGTCCAGCATCGTTAGAGATTTTCCCACCTTGCATGTCACCTATTCACACTGCTGCCCTTTGGAACGCTTCATAGCTTCATTTCCTCATGTACCACAAGACTGAAAAATAGTTTCTTCCCCTGTGCTGTTAAACTGATGAACCCTGCCTCACCATCCCTCCAAGGGCAGGTGCACACACCCACACAGTCATACACACATAACATCGTGCAATATATTCTTTCTTTTGACTACATTCACGTTCATTCTCAGTACTGCTTAATATGCTGTTGATTATCGCACCTTATTTGTCATCGTCCGGGACTATTGCACGTTATTGTTGTCCTTTGCCTGTCCTTGACTTGTTAAATCAGGGAATTCCATCATAATTTGATTGTTTGTTGTTCTCAGCAATTCAAGGACAATACAGACATCTTATCTTTAATTAGCAAATCTGTGCATTAATGCATTTTGACATACTGGCTTATCCTCAAAGGTACCCTGAGTTTCCCTGGAAAGGTACCAAAATACAACAGCCCTAATTTTGTCGGATTATCCAGAACGACATTTTAATCTTCAGTGTACATTTATAAAAATGTTCTTCAATGCTTCTGCCATGTTCTCTTTTTCCCCTTTTTCACGTGTGAAATCTGAGATTGCACCAATTTTGTTTCAATCTTTCTTCATTCTCGACCTGCTATTTGATCCACTCCTCCTCTCCTCGCTGCTAATGACTTTTTTGAGGGGGAGAATCTAGCAGCCAATTCCTCTTCACTTGCAGTCTATAAGTATCATTACTCTGACCAGCTCAGATGATTGTGTTGATCATACACAGATCTGATAAAAAAAAAAACACTCAGTGTAAAATGTCAACTGGCCTTTTAACTGTATAGCTTCGCAGCTGTGTCACTGGTTGCAGCTGGATCGCCTGACAGGCGTTTGCATATCACCGGAAGACGAGTGGGATGCACAGGAAGTGGTATCCAAGAGACAAAACCCTAAAAGGTAGGACAAAGGGGTTTCACCGGGCGCCATTGATGTAACAACCTGCATGAATAAAGGCAGGCCATTCTTACAAAGGTTTAGTGGACGGAGGGGGCAGTGATGTTAAAAAACATTATAGTTTTTTGTTATAACATCACCCTATTATTATTATTATTATTATTTTTGTTATTGTTATTGTCATTATTGTCATCGTTATTATCATCAGTTACATCTCCTCCCTGTTATATGCTATAGCAGATGCGATATGTAATTCACAGTCTGCTGTCTTTTCTCTCCTGTATATGCCTGCTTGGTCTTTTTCTTTACCACTTTGGGGTAACTGAAAGGTAGTTGTGCAATGTAAACATTCAAACATGGTACTCTGATGTGGGACGCCTACAGAGCTCACACCTTGTAACTGACTTTTGTAAAAAATTTTGGTGGGTAAAATGGTTTTTGATTTTGGTCAGGCTGTGAGAATTTTTGTATTTTGTTACGGTTATGCGATGCTGCAATATTTAGATTGATTAATTGGCTATGCGTATCAATCAGAGTTGATGCAAACTGGTATCCCTGTGGGATTATTCATTTTAAATTTCCCACGCTGGCCAAATGAAACGATTAGGTGACCTTATGGCATGTGCATGTGCTCCTAACTTCATCTCTGCATCTGTTTCCTTTGAAATTCATTGTAGATTTGATTTTAAGGTATTTAGGGCGTCCCCGGCCTTAGTTATTAAGAAGATGGACGACTTCCCCGTTAGTAAAATTAGGTAAGCAGTGATTAGATATTCTTTCTACGTGCTACTGTGTCCTGTGAAATGCCGAGCTCACACAAGGTAAAGGATTATTGTCTGTTCCCACTCAAACTACTCTACCCTCTTCAAGGGAGGTTGTCATGGAAACTGCAACTTGTCAGAATATGAGAGTCTTTAATGACTGAACAATTATTCAGACTCTGTGAGCACTTTAGGGTCAGGTGGACACACCACTACTTAGTATAAAAGGGGCCGTTTTTTTCTACCAGATGTACCAAATCTTAGAATGTTTACGAATCCAGTCATGAACAATTACTGTGAGTCACTGTCTCGGTCAAATAATTACTTTCACCCTTCGTGATATAGCATTTATTTTTAAAAAAATCACACTGACTGAATGTATAATTAATCGGGAAAAAAAAAATCAGTTCAGCTTTGCAGAAAGGTGGTGAAAGTCATCCATCTATTTCATTATAATGCAGGGAATGTTCATTTCTCACTGAATAAGCTATGGAATGCATTTTGTCCTTTGTGAGCCAAACAATCCTGCTGAATCCAAAAAAGTATGGTATAATATGTGTAAACGAATTGCTTGTCATAAGTAGTTAAGAATGGAATATTTGGACAGGAAATGCAGGAATTTTTTTCAGTATCAGTATTTGTCCATTTTCTATGACCAACTCTTTGGTACTCGGTTATGGGGAGTCTGTTCAAGGAAGAACGAGGGACGCATTGGATGAGATGCCATTCCTTCACAAGGCACACAGTGACACACCGTAGGCAATATGGAGACACCGAATCACCGCACCATATGCCTTTTTAAACTATGTGTGGAAAGCGAAGAACTCAGGGGGAATCTACTTAATCACAGGGAGCTGGACACGGCACTAAAGCCAGAAACTCCAGAGGTTTGAGGTTACAGTAATAACCACTGCGCCTCTGCACCTCGATTACCACACTGTCCTTAATTGTTAATATAAACAGAACAGTGTAGACCCTAACCTTCCAACTGACCTTCAGCTACTTTCTATGTCAATTCACCAATAAATGCATAATTGGATTGTGAGTCAGTTTTCTGTGTGTATGTAAACACACAGATGCTATTGGTTGGGAGGATTATTGCCTTCCTGCCCCCACTGCTAGGCTCTGATTTGATAGAGGTAATCATTTATCCCTGATAGATTCTGACATGCTGTCACATCGCAGCCTTTGGAAAATGAGTCTGTCGCTGACGTTTTTGTAAATGGGGCAATGGGATGATTTTCTACTCCAGTGGTTTTCAATTTAGATTAAGAAAAATTTGTGTTGTTTCCAGCGCCTACGAAGTAAATCTTGGAACAACTGTGTAAAGAGTGTCAGACTTGCCCTTTGCATGAGTGACCTCGGAATTCTGATGTTTAATTTTTATGCAAATTGCGTATCACTTTACATATACTTGCGTTTAGATTTTGTTTAAGTTCACTACTGAAATTCATTTACTTTGCCAACGTACAGGGTGGCACGGCGGTTCTGTGGCAGCCCCTTTACTTTCACACCGCTAGGTTTGTAGGTCCAATCCCTACTCTCTGTGAGTAGCATTTGTGTTCTGTGAAAAATGGATGGATGACTCACCATTTCCTGTAGCAATATATACGTGATCCAGCATAATTATGTACAAACTTGTATCATGTATCATGCCATAGATTGTGACTGATCTTGTTCATGAATAAGTTAAGTAAATGTACACATTTATCTAAAGTTGTATTTATCATCATCATCATTATGTTTTAACAACAACAACAAAAAGAATATTAATAATAATCATGCTGCTGATGATGATGAGTAGTTAGAGGTGAGGTAGGTAAAAATCCATGTTTTAATTACGGCACATTGACCGTGTAATGTTATATTTGAACTGAAAAGGCTTAGCTATTAATGATCTAAAGGGGTCAAACTAGTACGATATTAATCATGACTAGTGCGGCTGCGATACGTGCACAATTACTATACGGTGAGCCAAGTGTGAATAATGTGTGAATAATGAGGCGTAAATTCTACCTAATCAGTAGCTAATTTAACTTTGTCGCATTCCTGTTATGATTTAAATAACTTAAAATAAAGGAAACAGAGAAATGATATTATAATAATTTATATACTGTGGCCTGTTTTATGAAGTAGAACTAACTTTATGATGTCACACTAGACATGTAGGATCTGATTCGGTGAGCGAGGCAGAGCTTACAGTGGGCGGTCAGTAACCCGTCAGGACGGCAGGCAGAATCTGTGTGGCAGCTGGCTTCCTACCCGCAAGAACGATGGGAAATTTGTTATTGCAGGGATCCAACTGAGAGCCACAGCTGAGATTTGTGCAGAACCGAGATCTACGCTGACAAAAAAAACAGCCATCTGTACTAAATATTTTGAAATTGGAATATAAATAGGAATTTCCTCTATGTCTATATCTGCTACGTTTACTGTTTTAATGCCTTTGTTTCGTCAAATATTGTACATTAGAGAATCTAATTTCATAGCTGGCATCCATCCATCCATCCGTCCTTTTTCCAAACTGCTTATCCTAGTGGGTCGCGGGGGGTCCGGAGCCTATCCTGTAAGCAATGGGCACGAGGCAGGGAACAACCCAGGATGGGGGGCCAGCCCATCGCAGGGCACACTCACACACCAGTCACTCACGCATGCACACCTATGAGCAATTTAGCAACCCCAATTAGCCTCAGCATGTTTTTGGACTGTGGGGGGAACCCGGAGTACCCGGAGGAAACCCCACGACGACATGGGGAGAACATGCAAACTCCACACACATGTGACCCAGGCGGAGACTCGAACCTGGGTCCCAGAGGCGTGAGGCAACAGTGCTAACCACTGCACCACCATGCTACCCCTGTCACATAGCTGGCATAATAATTATTAGTAATTAATAATAAAAATGAATAAAGCTGTGGCCATTTCTTTTTGGTTCTTTAAAATGTTAACACTATATTACATGTATAAATTCAGACTGATAGAGGCCACACAGTAATACCATGGCTTTCCACGCGTTGTGACTGCAAATCACTCCGTAGAGCGATTTGAGTTTTTAATATGAATTCTGGTCAACATGCTTGGAGACAGTGAGGCACTGACACCTCTAATGAGAATTTCATTAACTTCATTCATCAAAATGAGAGAGGAAGCAGCATCTAATGACAGCCATTAGTTGTGTGTGGTTGGTGTAAGAAATTAGGCTGTTTTGAGGATTGCAATGCCCTGTTAGACTAGGTGTGAAAGACCCACGACTGCTAACTTGGCGTGTAACTCATGAATTAACGTGAAGGATGCTTTACCCTCCGGTTAATGTGTTTTGTTATTTTGTTTCGGTTAATTCATCCGCACGACAGAAAAATCCATAAATTTAGCGTAACTAGACTGAATTCCTAAATGACAGGCCTAAAATAAAGATGTACTTAATTTTTCATTGCTTGTTTTGTTTAATTGGTTAATTATGCTGTGCATGAAGTGTGTATTCTATTCATCATAACCTGATATAGATTATCAGGTAAAAACAGCAATTTTCCAAAAAAACAACAAGACAAAAGTTTTCCATCAATTACGCATTCATGTATGTGTGTCCTGTTACATTAGGACATCACATTGTTATAAAAGCAAACTTTGCTCAGCAATGTTTATTACCTTCCTTAACCTTATAAAAGTCCAGGCCTAGAGGGCCCTGATCTTCACCAGGTGACCAGTCACCCTACCAGTAATTTTAATCTGTCATCAAATGAGCCATTGCAGCCAGTGGAGTCTGTTATGAGCTCAGCGTTCCCACAGAATTCCCAAAGTGCCACTGAATCAGTGATGGGGGAAGAGGTTGAGACTGTATTGGCTGCAACACCTGTCAGCCTGTGATATCTCCTGATTTCTTTCCCCATCTTTATTTTATTCTTTTCTCCCCTGTCCCTCTTAACCTTGATTCACTGGCACTCGGGTCACATTCCAGTGATGCATGAAGAAGCCCTTTAATAAAGCAGGACCAAAGTGTCTGGCCTTGGACTGTAAGGCAGCTTGCAGTGAAGACTCTGTAAACGCGTTTCACTGCATGTTTCATTAATCTTTACTGCGCCGACATCTTATCAGCACTTGTACATCTAATTATGCAAGTTTTTTGCCACCTGTCCATATTCCATAACTGCTTATTCAGGTACAGGGTCATGGTGAACCGGGAACGTGGCCCAGAAAGGCTTATTTGTCCTGTGGGAAGCCAATGGGCGTAATTAGTGTCCATCTCAGTTGAGGATGAGTGTTCAATGTAAGGTGGTCAAAGTAAATGTAAGAATTTTCTTTTCTGAGAATGTCTAAGATAGGAAATTTCCACTGCCAGTCAAACATTGCCTTTTCTACCCATTTATCATTATTATTTTTATATTATTATTAATTATTTAGTACATTAAGGTGACCATTTAATTAAGAATTCATTAATTTTTTTCCATAGTATTTATGTAGCACTTGGATATGGTCACTGTGGAGCCTATCTGAGGAAGTGTATGGTATAATGACACGCTATGGGCAAATCAGGGATTCCAATTTACCTCCCAAGAGGACCTGCAAACTTCACACACAGACCTGGAGTGAGAGCTGAACGCGCCACCCTGGAAGTGTGAGACACAGCGTGAGACACACTAAGACAACTCACTGGATCAGTGGATCTTACACAGTGACCTTCCCCTCCCCCATCTTCCAGAACCTTGTCTTGTGTATATATACAAAAACGAGACTTCAGATTAATTATTGTTCAACAGGGAAATCCAGCGTGTTGACTTCTGTTGTAGTTTGTTTGTGTGTGTGTATGTGTGTGCGTGTGTGTGTGTGTCCGTGTGTTATCGCAAACAACTTGTCAATAATAGATTTTAGGGAGCAATATCCCACCAAATTAAAAAATTAGTATTAAAATTTCTTTCGGTTTTCGGATCAGATCCCTTTAAATCTGTAAAGATGTTTGCCTATCTATGTACTGTTTATCACATAAAATTTCACTTCTGCGTGATAGCAGGGTTTAACGTCGGGTCTTATTTTTCAGTTGTTATTTTATTAAAACCGTTTTCTTAGCTTTTGCTTAAACGTTACATTGTTGGATTCCCGCTAAATGTCGTACATATATATTTATTTTATTTTTCCCTTTGATAGTGTCGCTGCGCTGTCATTTGCACTTCTTACAGCACATAATTTTACACACAATGATAGGTGCGACTGTGCAAATTACTTAATAGAAATCGAGTCACTCTATATTATAGCTCATCGTGTCAAATTCAGTAATGATTATTCCACGTTTAAATAATGACTAAAGCTCTGCGGTAGTGTGAATTGGCTAGAAATATGTCGTAAACGATCTTCTGTCAGCATTTCTATGGACACCGTGCTCCCGGCCGCATGTCGCACAGCTGATGTCGCTTTGAGACCTGCAGAGGCGACGCCGTCGTCAGATCGGCCTACAGACCGCAGGTGTACAGTATGCGAGGTACAGACCGCAGGTGTATGCGGGGTACAGACTGCACTCCGTATGCAGACACACACCGTATGTACCGGGCCAAGTCTTTGCGGCTGACCGGTGCAGCCAACACGCACTTCGAGTTGCCCTCCCTCCTTTAACAACCCCTATTAAGTTCATACGGTTGTCGCTAAATATTCATCCATCCATCCGTTCATTTGTTTATCTATTTGTTTGTTATTTTTGTATACTGTGTAAAAACCACTCGATTTACTATCGTCGCATACGCGTTGCCTCCTTATTTACGAAGCACGTGCTCTTTCCTGTGTGGTATTTTCTGTACCGATATTCTGGCAAAACTTCGAATGCTAAATAACTCCCGTTATTTTACTTTATACATATTTTAATATATATTTTTAATTACCAATGTCAGCGTCTATTTTAAATCATACTGCTATTCATGCGTTTAGTTTAAAAAGAGGTGTCAAAATGTAAATGAGGCGCAGTAGCCGAACGCACCGGAGCATGATACAGCAGTTGGTATTGTGCTTTTTATATTTGCATTATGCATTTTAAATACGTTAGTTATGCGTTCATTACACCAAGGGACAGACATAATAACTTGAGATTATGTGCTGTGAACGTAATTCAGATGTGAGAACCAGCAATGCGATAAACACGTTACTGGGTTTACATCTCCAATAGGTGAATTACACCACAGATTACAATATTATTCAACAAATAACGCAATTGTGACCTCTGTAGTGGCAAGTACGGAAACTGCATCTAACTTACGAGTGAACAAGCAAGGGAAACGAACCCGTTAACTTTTATTTCCCGTTCCCCAGCAAAAGAACTGTGAAACCTTATGAGTAATAAAGAGCTCTTGCAGTAGAAGTCAAACTCTGATTAGCACATTTTAGCTGCCCTTTTATAGGGTATGGTTACAGTTTTGTCTGTAAAACTCCTATGTGTTCCGCGTTGCAATTTCATCTCCAGGAGAGAAGTAGCAAAGCAAAGTGCCCTGTTGTTGTGACCAGTAATTTCTTTGCAGGGCAATTACAGTCAAAAACTACAGGATGGTTACTGTTATTGTTTGGGAATGTTATTACCTGCACTGTGTGTGGTGAAAGCTTAGCAGCACTTGCTCACCATTGTGTCAATATTTTCACTTCATTAAAGAAATGGTGTTTTGAATGTGATTATTAGATTGTGAATTTGTTTGGTTTTTTTCTGAATTAGTCATGAAAAACTAATTTGATCAAGGATCAGACTATTTTAATTGAATACTTTGGGGGACAGCATCCTTATTGCAACATCTAAGCAATAGACAGCGCTCTGATGTGTAAGATATTCTGTTTTTGCATCCCCTTTTTTGCATCGAATGGAGAAAGAAGACAGCAGTGGATCAGAGAAATGGGAGCTGGCAGTTCATTCCAAGCCAGGTGGGTTTGTTTATTCCCGGTTCCTCCCTTTGTTGTTCCCCGGAGACTAAAATGCTGGTGGGATTGCAGACTATTGACAAAAGTGCAGCTTCACACTCGGCATTAGAGCAGCAGGCCTTGCTGAATTACTGAATTGCCTTGGTAACAGAAGTAATGTGTCCATATGGGGGGGGGGGCTTCTTCTGGATAGTATGAATTGTTCTTGTAATAAGTAGAGTATTAAATTGAATTCATGTCGATAATGTTTTGTAATTAAGATAGGTGTGATTTATGAGAGAGAGGCTGTAATTATGACAAATATATATACTGCCGTAGGTGGACACCTACCCACAACCATGAAGTAAGCATGACCTGCTTCGGGAAAGTTAGGATGCCATCTACAGAGCTGTCAGTATGGTTACCCTGGCACCTGTGATGTGTGTTGTGCCATCACTTGGTTTGATCTCTCCTTTCAGAACTTCATTTCCTGTTAGAATTAACCCACTTTGGTTCTTCTGTGTTTCATGAACCCATCCCTCCAGCTCTGGAACGTCTTATCTAGTGCAGGGTTGTGGCAAACCTGGGGCCTATCCCAAGAAGACTTGAAAGGAACTTGAATTGAAAGGACTTAAATTTTTATTGGTTATTTGATTATTATTTATGTTTTCAAGCTTAAACCTGGGGTGATACGGTGGTGCAGTGGTTAACATTGTTGCCTTAGTTCTCTGGGACCAGGAGAGTCCATGTGTGTGGAGTTTGTATGTTCTCCCATGTCATAATGGGATTTTTTTCTGGGTACCTTGGTTGCTCCCCCCCCCCCCCAGTCCAAAAACATGCTGAGGCTGACTGGAGTTACCAAAATACCTGTAGATGTGAATTGCATGTGAGTGCACTCTGTGATGGATTGGCACCCCATTCTAGGTTGTTCCCTGCCTTGTACCTGTAGCCTTCAAGATTGACTCCAGACCCCCCACAACCCCGTATAGGACAAGCTGTTTCAGAAAATGGATGGAAGTTTAAATCCTACTCTTTAGGCAAAGGATCCCAGCTTTGAGAAACAAAATATTTAAGACAGAGAATTTAGTCAGAAGTCAAGAGAACAGTTCGGAACCAGAGGTTGATTAGCTGGTCTTGTGCTGATTAGTTCCATTCTCTGAATATATGTAAAGTAGTTATGAGGGTGTGCAGGTAATGGTGGGAGAAGTAGCTTTCCGCTGCTGCACTGAAGGAAATCCTGCGAGCAGAGCTGAACTCAGTGGGTCACACAGTGATTTCATACCTTCAGGATTGTGAATCTGATTACCAGCTGTGTGTGTGTGGAGTTTGCGTGTGTCTCTCCTTCTTTGTGTTGGTTCCCTTCAGATACACAGATTTTCTCCCGCAGTTCAAGTTATAATTGTTTTTTTCCCTGTCATGGGCTAATGTGCCCAATGGATCCTGGGATTGGCTCCAGGCTCATCACAACTGTATTTTCTATAAGTAGTTATGGAAACTGGTTTGATTTTCCTTCACATGCAAAATTTTGCTCTTGGAGCAGAACTGATTACTCGAATAAGTTTGCAAATCATCTCTTGCTTTGATGTAAATATGTGCATTTTTGATCTGTTCTTTGTTGTGGTTCTACTTAATCTTCTCTAGAGCCTTGCTTGACTCCCTCTGGCATGTGTGTGACATCGTTTTGACATCAGGAACAGGCGGTTCTTAACGCCGAGTCGCCGCACTGGAAATCCCAGGACTCACTTGCCAACTCAATTAATTCTGCCATCAGACGAATACTCCCACTCGCTGTCTTCAAACTCCATGTCCTACTGGGCTTCCGGCAGTGCGGGTCGATGCCATGCTTCCAGAAAATGGCCAAAAGCTGAAGGTTAATGAGATTTTTATAAAGTGTCAGTCGCACAGTTTAAACTAAGAGGGAATTAAGATGCATGATAATTAAAATGAATTGACCTGTGAAATGAATGTGTCCCCCTCCCCGATTGCAATTGATGTACATGATGGAAAAAGATAGAGGAGACTGATCAAAGGGGGGGGGGGGGGGCACCCATTGCAGAGATGGTGGTTGAAAGAATTAATCCTTTATCTTCAAGGTAGTTCTTTATTAGGGGTGACTGGGAGTAAAAATGTGAGAGATTATGAATCAGGTGCACATTTTATTGCATGTCATCCATTGTTCTGTCAGCTCCATAAAATTTTTAATTTTATGCTTTTTAAAATACCTTAAACTAGGGGAAATTTTCCTGGAGGTGACCCTATTTTATGTTCCAGTGTTTCTGTGGCAGCTTGCCAGCGTAGCCTTTTTTTAAACTAATTTACTCGTTCGTTTTATTAACATGTCCGATAATAGACATCCAACTCGTACCATTATATGTCAATAAATAGAACATGAAACATCCCCAATTTATTTTGCTAGCTTCACTAGCATTATTTACGAGAAAAGACTGATATAAGTTACTAAATGAGATGGTTTATCACCAGTGTGAGCATAATCAGGAGAAGCAGTGGGAAGAACTTTGCAGTCTGCAGCCGAGTCGCTAACACGGAAACGTTAATTTATTGTGTTACGTTGTGCACGATGGCGAAATGGTAACGAATTTATTAAAAATTGACCACTGGTTGGTATCTTATAGCTACAGTGGTGGGGGCATTTCGATGTGATCGCTGCCAAAGTGAAAAGCAGAGCTGAGTTAAAATATAAGTAGAGCCAGGAAGCACTGGATCCAGGGATGTGAATGGAAACATAAAGAATCCATCACTGAAAGGATACCGGCCAAGATCAAACCGAAGGAAATGAGTCAATTAGGTACAGTACCATGTGATGATTAAAGATAATTCCATGAAAACCAAATCAGCTAATGTGTTCTGGTTTTAGTATTAAGTGGGAGCTTATCTGCCACTGACTGCAAATCTCATATACGGCAAACATTCCTGGGGATTAAGGTGCTAATGCCATGTGTATTATTAGAAATCAAGACATGCTACCTTTACAGTATATCTCTTGTTTTTATGTACACGATGTCATTATGGTTGGAGTCATAGCACATAAAGTTTGGTACAATATTATTTGGTGCGATATGTGTACAATATTTAAAACATTTTTGAAATGTACTGATTTGTAGTGTTTTGTAGCCGAGCTATGTTGTTCAGGTATGTATGTAGCGTGGAATTTGCTAACTACTGCAGTACATGATGGTTATGATTTTTGGAGGCTACTTCAATTTCATCTGTGACTACTGCAACTGGCGCTGGCAGGCCCTAGGTTTAAATTTGGAAGGGGGGGGGTGGTGCATGGTCCACTTTTGTCCCAGGGCCCAGTGTACAGTTGATCTGCTACTGCACCATGGTGTGGCATACTCGTGAAGGAGGATACCCTCTAGTGTTCAGGCAGATCTGTAAGACCACAATTATAAATATCCATGAAATATGGAGAAGACAGTAAATATTCTTTCCTATGTCTTTTGAAGTTCTAGGCGTCGCTTGCATCACCTGCTCCCGTATATTTTAACTAAGATCTTGAGAATATAGATGAGATCTGTGCCCCTTTAAAATGCCGTTGAAAATGTACTAGGGTACCAGGAAACAGAGGTATCTAAAATCATAATCGAATCTAAATGTTTTGGAAGAGGAGTATGTGGAGACATGTGGAAACACAAACCAGCTTAGAAAGCTGTACTAATTGTAATTAATTATCCAGATAGTCTAAATTGAACCTCATTTGCCAATAGAACAAACAGATTTAAAAGGTCTTAACTCTGTAGCTATTTTCAGGACCATTGCATTCAAAGAGTTAAAAGCTGATATTAGAAGACAAGCAGAGACAGACGGAAACTGGGGATGATGACAATAATTTGTTCCTACCTAAGCTGTTCCAGGCTCTAAAGCTATATTTGAAAACTCCTTGTCGTATTCTTGCCTTTAGGTTTTTATGTAATCTATCTGGATGTATATTTCATGGGCGTAGGTCACACAAAGAGGAGACAAAAAAATCAGGTTAGTAACAGATCTGTTGTCAAAAACATGAGAAGTCATCCTTAAAGCTAACAGGAAGGCCTCAAGTCAACCCATGAAGTGATTCTTCAGACCAGGGGTCTCCAACTCTGAACCTGGAGAGCTGCTATCTGGTAGGTTTTCTGTCCCAGTTGGCTTCTGATGAGCCGCACCTGTTCCTGGTGTTTACCTGAGAACCGGTGTGGCTCATCAAGCGCCAGGTAGGATAGAAAACCTACTGGACGGCAGTTCTCCAGGACCGTAGTCGGAGACCCCTGCCCTAAACAAAAGGGGGTTCTACCTTGTGCCTTGTTTGGGCACCTAATAAAGTCGCCATTGTTCTAGTCAGGCTGTGCCTTTGTTCTAGGGTATTAGGCCAAAGACTTAGGAACTGAAGCATGTGCTTTGATAGCTTTTTGGTACAAGGTTAGTTACTCGGACTATGGATGTTGCTAAAGTATTGGATTAATTCAGTGCTGATGTGTGTCTGGGTACAAAGACGAAAGGCATATTCAAAAAACAGCAGGTTTTAGAAAAACATGCTACAAACTAGCAATGTACAGATGGCAGCATTTGAAAGCTACACGCCATTATAAAGTTGGTAAGTATAATAAGCAGTGTTGGGGAAGCTATAAGCTACTGTTTTAATGTAGCTAGCTATACTACAAACTACAGAGAATAAGTAGCTAACTACATTGAATATTTTGTCTGGTAATAATATTTGTACTGTAGGATACTCTTAAAGAATTTCATTTTAAAACTGAAACATAATGTTAAAAGTTTAAATGAAAATATATATATTTTTAACAATATAATGTCGAATCAGATACTTCACAATTGCTGTCTGAAAATTATAAGGGTTAACACACAAAAAAGAGATTTTCTTTCTGGTTTCTTGTCTGTCCAAGAACCAAAGTGCTCCTCTGCATTTTAACGAAAGCGTCTAAAATATTGTTTGCCATGAAGTATTTTTCAATCCTTTAACATCCATCCCCAGAGTATTCAAGCAAAAGATACCAATCAGGAACACCTGCTAGCTGAAAATACCCATCTTTGTGTCAGGATCGCGGGTTGTGGATGGGTAGGCGGGCAGGAAGGATGCAGGGAAGGATGAGGTAGGCAGGCGGAAGACGGGAAAAGCTGGGGATTTATTACGGAGAAAACTTCGGGACGTCGCAAAGATACTAACATCAACTAACGTTAATGACGGAAAAAAGTGGGGCAAGACACGGACTGAAATAGGCAAGACATGGCAAAACAACAGGGTACAGCTGGGTACAATTAGGGAAGCACACGTGGATAATCAGGGGGGTGTGGCACACACGAGGATGGTACGAGCCGGGCGTGACACTTTGTAAGAGAGAAGAATAATACAGGTCATCCTCGACTTAGGCTGGCCCCCCACCCTGGGTTGTTCCCTGCCTCATGCCCTTTGCTTCCGGGATAGGCTCCGGACTCCCGCGACCCAGTAGGATAAGCGGTCTGGAAAATGAATGGATGGATCCTCGACTTATAACCCCCATCGGTTCTGACTAACTTGTCTTAAGTCGGCCCTTTATTTTGTATGCAAAAATGATCACATGTATAGTATACTGTATAACAAAATTATATCATCTTTAAGTTATATAGTTTGGTGCTTTTAAGCTTTTTAATCACAATGTTCTTAGTTCATTATTGGTATAACTTTTTATCACCATTTAAGCTGCTAAGACACAAACGCATATGAATTTATACTGTACTGTGAGCCTGAGCACGAGATGAATGAGTGAGCGTCCTGCGGGGGTGCTCACGCTGCTGACAGTTGGGGGCGTAAACGGTCATGCACTCACCGCGGCGCAGCACTCGCGCTGCCAGACGCAGCTCAGTCGTTGCCGCGTATTTGTGGTCTCGGAACGGTCGTAAAGTCGATTAGGTTGACGAGGACGACTCGCAGAATTTCTTTTAACAATGTAGCGTTTTACCGCGTTACTGCAAAGTTACTGGAAAAGCTACAGCATTTTAAAAGGAGCTGTGCTACTGATAAGCTACTGAAAAAAAGTAGTTAAGTTAATAGCTTCGCAAATTTTAGTTAGCTACTCCCCAACATTGATAACCTGTATTATTATTGGCTGACAGAAGCGAGTACTGTGTTTAAGGACACAACACAGTTCCAGTTCTCTGGTATTACGCTGATGAGTCAGGTGCTATAGCTTCATACGCACCCTGACTACGCACCTTAGAGTGTTGAAGCTGTAATGTTTAACATACTGAAGGTGCATGACACACTGAAGCGAGGAGCAAAATGCAGTGTTGTGCGAAATCATTAATCTGAGTCAAATATAAAATGCATTGGTAAGTGATGGTGCCTGTCCCCATTCGGTGTTGATCTTAGCTACAGCCGAGTGGCATAAAGATCCTGCAGGCCCTGGGTGGTGGACCAGGAGGCAGCTGCACACCGCTAATGAAACACCGCGTGAGCAATTGGACTCGGGGCTGAGATTGTGCGGCGCCCGCTGCTCCCCGCGTCAGCCGAGGCACGATGACCCCGGGGCGCTCACATCTATTAATGTTCCTTGGTTTTATCTCCAGCCCTGTTATCTTCCCTCTGCTCCGCCACAGGGGAAGTGAGAGTTCAAGTATGAGTTCTGTGCATTTTTATGTTTCATTTTTGATGCTCTGTATTAAATGGAAAAAAGTAGAACCAATACAACTTCAGAATATGGTGGGAAAAAATGGAACGAAGCAAAGAATCCGATGTTCAATGGCAAATTCTATTAATCTCAATTTTTGTTAATTGCCTCGAAATTCTGTAGGCATTGAAATCAAGTTTCTACTCCTTCTTCCCACTGTATTTGCCTGCCCAACCATAGTAAGTCATTGCAACACTGTAGCTAATTTCAGCGCTTCTTTTCCTTTTAGAGGTGGTGCACGTTCACTCTGAAGATTGCCGGTTGCTAGGCTCACCGATGTCAAATTAATATGCTTGGTATGCGCCGTCAGTAACTAGGAAACACATTTTGTTCCTGAACCTGAGTGGTTCTGGGCTGAACCGAGCAATGTAGTTACAGTTTGGTTTAATTGACTGGGTCCCCAAATGACCAATACAGTCTATTCCAGAACCATTGTCTAAAATATAATGTTCTATTTTCACTGGAAGAATTGGACTAAAGCCGTTTCACAAAGTTAGAGTCCAAAAGGATAACATAAGTGATGTTGGGGGAAAAGCAGAATCTGAAGTATTATCTAGTGTAAGGAAAAGTAGTAAGATGCTCCAATGTTCTTGGTTGATCATTTGAATACAGACAGTGTTAGCAATTCATGATCAAGGGGGAAATCAGGGATGGGATGGGGGTCCAGTCAGCACCACTAGGGTGATTAGGAAGATAGTTGAATTACAGTCATCAGAAAGTCTCCATCCTGTCCTGCCCCATCCCTGCTTCAGACTCCTCACAGTCCAGGGGGTCTCTCTTTATATGTAAATTCACTCACAACGCCTACACACAGCACCTTGTTGGGTAGAGTCTTTGGGGCTATAAAGGGGGGTGAAGAACTGCCCTTAATTTTTATTTGAGCTGCCTTTCAATACTCGCTGTATGTCTGCACTGTATCACATTATATTATTTGTTACTCTTCAATAAACCACCGTTTTGCTGAAACTGCGGAGACTCTGCGAGTGGATTCCTTACACTGGGGACATCCAAACATGTTTCGGTAATGAAATGTTGCCCTTCTCCACACAGATTTTGAATGTTTGAACACATTTTATAAATTGAGGTCTCAGTTGGAAACTGATCAAACACTTCGAAAATGACCAACACGGCGATGAAAACCTTGCACTCAGTCACAATCTTACGTACCACCTAAGTGATCATACTTAGTACATTAATCGTGGCCTTGTGATTTCCACATTTTTGTAATGATAGAGGTCTGATCACAGCAAGTAGGTGTATTTTAATACATCTGGTGACACATGCTTTCGTAGTGTTTTAATGTCTTCCCAATACCGTCAATGTATGACACAGCGTAATACAAAATTGCATGGTTTGAGTCACCCTTATTGTGATTCTGGTCCACACAATTATATAGTTAGAGTTTCTGTGGCAGTAATTTATTTTATCCATCCCATCTCCTGTACTATATGTATGTTTTCATTGCCAAAGAGTGGTAGCTATGCTTCAAAGTTCAACATATTTTGTTTGTATTCAACATAACATGCTTGTTTTGCTACAAAAAGAAATATCTTTTGCTTCGCCACTAATGCAGGGAGCCGGTTTGCGCTTCACTCTCTCTTTTACTCTGAAGTAGCTAAGCGGTTTTTAATTAAATCGGCCCTTGTACAGCGCCGCTGGACTCGCTGGTGCCGGTGCATTCGTGTGGGAACCAAACATGGTGCTGAATTACTTGTCTCAGTCACAGGGTCCAAAAAGGCTTTATAATAGATTAGTTTAGTGACTACAGAGGATTGAAAGCTACAGATTACTTAAAATGCCAGTCTGTCTGAGTTACAGATGGGATGTGTACTTTTTAATTTTATGCACCGTTCCCTGTGTACTCTGGTGACTATATATATACCCACGCTTATTCATGGCTCTTGAGTAAATTTAATTAGGGTCAGCTCTGCATTCTGGTTAATCGCAGGCAAAATCATAATGCAGAACCGCAGTTACTTTGCCTTAAGACTTTTCATTGTCGCATTGTTTATTATAGAACTACCTCCCGGACGGAGGAGAAGGGAATTACACACGGCCGCAACTGAAAGGCTTTTCTCTTTTGCAACCTAATGCTGTAATTCATAGAACTTGTGACAACAAGATGCTGTGCATTTATGCTTTGGATGAGCTACAGTTATACACCTTGTTGGTGCTGGGAGAGAGAGCCAGGTAACCAGGCTGTCTGTTTCTCCTTTTGAACATATTATGTTCGATGAAATGAAATTGTATCATAAAGTTACATATGATTGCAAAAGTACCTTTTGCGTGTGTCATATTAGTGTGGAATAATAATTTATTGTAAATGTATTCACTGTAATTTTTCTTAACAAATTTATTTGAAGTGCTGAGTGCCCCATTACTGAGGGGGACCCCCACCCCTGGGTGAGCAACTGGCCCTCGATAAGTCATACCCTGCATCCCCCCAGGAGAGAAGCCTAGAGTCGCCTTTGTAAAGCTGAATAATGATTCGTAGTGCAGTAGTGCAATGATGTATTCTTTTTAGCAACCGTATGCGTAACAGTATAGATAGGGAGAAGCTCCGGGGTGAATTTGATTGTAATGCTGGGTCTTCATCTTTATTACTTGTAACCCAATTTATACATATTGCAGGGAAGAAGAAACTGATTGAACTAATCTAGAAGCAGAACCTCAGTCAGCTTCCCTTTCTCCTTCTCTCAGGCATATTAAGGATCCTGTTTTCAAAAAATAATAGCGTCAGCATTTTTGTCCGCCTCTAAGATGCTGTTATAAGTATGTATGGTTTGGGTGGTGTGGTGGCTTGCTGGGCAGCACTGTTGCCTCATACTTCCTGGGTTTGGGGTCCTCCCCCTGCCTAATGTGTGCAGTTACCGCCAGGGACTCCGGCTTCCTCCTGCAGTCCGAAGATACGCCGTTAGGTAACTTGGTATCTCTAAATTACAGAGCGCTCTCTGTGATGGACAGCCATGCTGTCAAAGGTGTTCTCTACCTTGTGCCCTTTGCCGACAAATTCCACTACCCTTTGCCCTGTGACTCAGCATTGCATAGATGATTGGAAGGTAAGACAGATGGATGGAAGCGTTAAAGGCTAAGTGAATCATTTTAAAAGAAGATGAAGATTGAAAGTGATTCTTCCCATCTGTTATTACCTGCAATTTTTTTCTTTCAAAGTCGTCTTCTAGTTAGCAAATATTCCATTCTTGCTATTACTTTTAATTACATGACTAACTGAATTATTCCTTATTCACTAACTTGCCTTATACTGAGAATTTTTTATGTGGTTATACCTATTGCATGTTTTCCTGAAAATACAAGGAGGCTGTGGACTAGGAGGGGAGACCCCGGGTCTCTCCAGGAGTGAGGCTAATTTTTTTCAACATGTAAACTTCTGTTCACCAGACTTTAATTTCCCAAACAATGTAGTTTTAACCATCATTGTAGCAATTTTTATTTGGCATTATTAAAAACATGCTAAGGTGATTCGTAGTTGCCAAATTGTCCATAAGAGTAACTGCGTGTGTAACTCAGCAACTGATCCAAAGGCTTACCATCCATCCATCCATTTTCCAAACTGGAGGGGTGCATGGGGGGAAACCAGAGTACCCGGAGGAAACCCCACGACGACATGGGCAGAACATGCAAACTCCACACACATGTGACCCAGGTGGAGACTCTAACCCGGATCCCAGAGGTGTGAGGCAACAGTGCTAACCACTGCACCACCATGCAGCCCCTCAAAAGCTTACCTTTTATATTAAATATTCTTTAAATGGCTAAACTGGTATGATTGTTTTCCCTGTAACTATATATATATATATATATATATATATATATATATATATATATATATATATATATATATATATATATATATTCAATTAATTTTTTATTATAACTATTATAGCTATATTATAACTGATTTAAGGAAAACTCTCAAACTGCAGTACAGTTTTAGAACAACGTATCTACATCAGATACTTGGTACTTCGCTTGATTTTATTCTTTCAGTATAAGAGAGACTTTTAATGTTTCATGTTTGACAGCATCAGTATTATGAGATTCGTCTTGTCTTGCATTTATTGATTTTAATCTGGTGAATAGGACTAGATTATTGCAAAGGTAGCCAGCACAACACAGGACCTGAGTAACTGAGGAATAGAGAGACTGAAACTGATGCTTCCATACAGGTGTAGTTCCAAAACTAATTAAACGGCTAAAATCCCACCACCCCAGCTTAGGGTGATGTATGGAAATGCTGGGCTAAGCTTCTGTCCCATTGTCTCAGCTGCATAGCTGTAAAAAGAAAAGATTTTATTCATGACCGTAGGGGTGTTTTTTTTTTTGTTTTTTTTTTTTTGGGGGGGGGGGGGGGGGCAAATTCAGGAGTTTCACTTATGAAGACTGTCCAACTTGTTTTTGCTTTATGCTGAGGTGCAGTGACTAAGGCGACATTATTATGGGTGTCTGAGAAAAAGAGATACTAAGGACAGAGACACACATTTTTTCAACTATGATGCCCGTGCTTTAGCTTCAGATAGAAGGCAAAACAGACCTGCAGCTGTGAATGAGCCTATTATACTGTACATTTCGGCCTTAACCATCAAAATACAGCTCTATGAAATATAGTCTTTGGAGAACTAATTGTGCTACGTGGACACTGGTCTGTGTTGTGTTGTGTAATCCACGTGTAAAAAGGGACTTTTCCAAGTAAAACGGGGAAAAGAACAGAGACTGTAGAATAGTGAGCAGTGGTACAAGGTGACATGATCAGATGAGTCACCGTTCACTATGTTCTCCGAAGGCAGAGCAGGCCGGGTACAGCTTAGAATAAGCCTTGAGTGCTTATTTTCTGTAGCGCTGGGTTCTGGCAGCTCGGCTGCATTTCCCAGGTACGGTTCTCGGTTCCTTCAATTCCTTAGAGGGCAAGATAAATTCCAATAAATGTGAGGCCATTCTGACTGATCCTGCGGTGAAGGATTTCTTTCCTGATGACATTTTTATATTTTGGGACGACGATGCCCGTATCCATAGGGATTGGCTGGTCGCGGAATTGTTTGAAGAGCCCGAAAATGGTATTACCCCTATACTGCGGCCAGCTCAGTTATCAGATCTCCGGCCAGAAGAACACAAATGGAGATGCCAGAGAGGGACCTTAGACCTCCAATGTCAACAGAACATGCGGTTCTTGTGCAAAAATGGCACGTCATTCTTCCAATGGAGCTCCAGACACCTAGAATCTACGTCAAGGTCCCCTTAAACCATTTTGGCAGCTCACACTGGACAGATGTCCTATTAATGGCTTTGTTTCCTTTTTTTTGTGTGTATATATATATATATATATATATATATATATATATATATATATATATATATATATATATATATATATATATATATATATGTACAGTCACGAAAGGGAGAGACAAGGTTTGACGTGCTGTTGGTGAACCTAACTGTAGGCCACATACAGTTGTGCCTAACTGCCTCTTCTATGAATTACAGTTCATTAAGGGAATATATTTATTAGTCTGTACTACTGTAACCCTGGTTTCTTGATGAGTGGGCAGCGTGTGCCAGTCTCTCTCTCGGGCTGTGGGTAGTAAGCGGGTTACAGTTCCTTGAACAATCGTTTTTAATAATCACCACACAGCAACACAGCACCTTACAACTTTTCCAGCCGCCCTCCAACCTTCCTTCTCTTTTTTTTCTTCCCACGCTCCTCTCTAAACTGTCCCCCTGTGCACCAGCGCAGATAGGAACTAATAATACAGTTAACTATAGGAACATACTGAACCTTAATGTAACACACGTAAATATAACTGAAATAATAGAGTACTGTAACTGATAATAAATAAAATAAAATAATAATAATTAAATCTGATCATTCAGCATAACATTGTAATGTAAAATAAATATATATTAACCTCAATAAAATTACTCCAAAGCATAATAATAATATACAAAATAAATCAGTTTTTCCCTACAGTACATAGAAATTAAGCTGTTCGTTTATGCATGTTTATATATGTTAGCGCGTCAGGGGTGATGGTGCTAATGACTGTTGAAAACTCCGGATGATAAACAGTAATGGACTGACCCATTTACCTTGGATTGAGGCTGAGAATGTGCAGTAAAGTCTGAAAGGTGAAAAGACAGACAGGAAACCCCCCCAAAACTGATTGAACAAATCAGATATGAGACGGTAGAGATTCTCCCATGTCTGAATTGAAGTGATTAACACTCGGTTGGTGATACGAGTCCGGTCCATTTAAAAAACTTGGCCTGTGTTCAGTTTTTTTTAATACCTAAGCAAAATACATGTTTAATGAGAACAGCCTATTCTCAGCCAATTTTCAGTGCATATTATGGACTGTCTTAGTCACGGCTTCATTTTGTAGACCAGAGTTTAATCCTAGTCCCATGGAACCTCGTAGCTAGACTCACTCTTGCTCAAAACTAACGTAATTGTTTAACATAATTAGGCATTATTGAGCTGTTGGGAAATATTAAAAGTACCAAATTCTTTGAAACTGAGACACACTAATACTCAACCTTTTATTGCATATTTTTACTACAAAGTGTTTTTTTTCAAACAAGATTTGGTTCATTTGTTTTAAGCACAGCAAGCTGTACGAATTGCCTTTGGGCTATTCAGAAACGATTAACAGTCGTCTAATTGATTAGAAACCCAAGTCCAACAAAAAACAGGGTGTAGAACATTGTCACAATTTAATCAATTTAACCGTTAAGTTCTATTAATTAAGAGCGCATTTGGAAAAAAGATCAGCATATACTCATGGGGTTGTCAAGTGATATTCTGGGGATTGATTTTTGTATTTGTCTGTTTTTTTATGATGTTTTCCCCCTTGGTTCTATCCTGTTCGCTCTGTGGCACTTATTGGCTACAGAGCTCCTATCTGGCAGGATTGTGGTCTCTACCCTAATTGGTCTATTAAGCTGCCCTTGGCAATTTGTATCACCTATGAGATGGAAACCGAAGCACACTACAGGGGAGGAAGTGGGCAGGCTGTGGACTAGGAGAGGAGACCCCGGGTCTCTCCATGAGTGAACGGAAGGTTTTAGTGCACAGGACAAAGTGGCTGTTTGGAGTTAATCAATGATTTTATATGGGAAATGAAGGGTTTGTAAGAACTTATCCCTGTACACAGGTCTAGTGTGCTGAACTGTGTTAGTTGCCCACATTTTGGGACCTGTGAGTGGACGAGGGGGGTAGTGCGAGGGGAGTTTGCAGGTGGATGCAAACTGCGATTAGTGTGGGGCTGCTAGGGGGAGGGGGGGTAGCGTGTAGGGAGTTTGTGGGTGGATGCAAAACCATGATTACTGCAGGGCTGCTGCAAAAGCTGCGCCAAGCAGGAGAATGACTAAGGATTTCCGATGGCCAGTAGTTAATTGTGAGGTGTTTTTGGTCAGTGACATTGTTGCAGCCCAGTTAAGGTTTTGTTTCAATTTCCTATTTCCCTTCCGTTCCCAGGCTGTCTGTTGCTCTTCTTCTAGCACTTTGTCTAGGTAGAATTCCGGTTAGCAGAGGCTAGGACAATTACTGTATCTGGTTAATCGTGTATTATTTAGATGTAAGTGCTGCTATTAAATTGAGGTGGATATCAAATTGGTATGGGGTTTAAAGCACATCGGAGTGCGGAGGGACACTTCCATTGCTTGTACTGTACACCTCCCTACATCTGCGCCTGCATGATTAGTACTATTTCCGCTGCTGAGTTAGATAGATCTATGCCCAATGTGATTGTTGATATTGAAGGATGGCATGTAATAAAGCCTTTATTGTGAAGAATCATAAATTTCCTGTTGCCTGTCTAAATGCAGAGGATCATTATCATGGGGGTGGGATGATGAATTCCTCCTTAGGGGGGTTGGTACTGGATTTGTGTGGATATTGATTTGACACAAGCCTGATGGGATCTATGGAGCAAGGTTAAACGGCCATTTTTTCTGGCCAATCTGCGTTAAAATCCTTTTCTTCCCCTGAGCACCGCTAAGTTCAGGAAGGCTACGAGAAGATGAGTTTTAGAAGTTCCCTGTAGGTCTTTTGTATCGCTTCCCACGAAACCTTCTGTTCCGCCTTTCTACTACATAGGCGAGGCTTTGTATCAGACTGTGGTCTGCCATCTGCTTAAATCTGTAGCTTTTCACTGTGTTTCTGAGTAAAAAATGACATCACTGCAATTTCCATTGTCCCTAGATCACACAGTGCTATTAATTCCTTGCCTGCTCTGAAACCCACCTTTTTAGCTAAATATAGTTTCTGAATGTTGGAATTGAGAAAGCTATTGCTATCAGTGAAGCCCCATCGTTTTGGTGTGCTTTTTGAGGCATAAAATCCATATTTAATCTGTAATAGTCAACATTTCTGCTTAATCAGATGTCTTAGGAAAATTTAGGACCCTGTGGATGGAAGCTGTCGGTTTCTTCTGATCTGAGGCGATCAGTTGAGGTTGACAGGAAACACGCAGCCTGTTTTTGATAATGTAGCTTCTGGGGGAATGAGTCCGTTTCGGGAGTCACAGTTAACTGAAACTGAAGACTCATCCTTGTTTTTTGGTGCATCACTTAATGATGCAAACGCGAAAACAAATGTCAGGTTTGAGAATGATTTTCATTTAGATATGAGAAGCTTTGTTAACTCGGCTGTTTAAATGTCAACAGTATCAGCTGTATATCGCCATTTGCAAATTCCATTTTCCAGGGACAAGCAGAATGGAAAGTAATTGTTTTGTTATGACTGCAAGGTCATTATTGCATTATGTTATTGCATTTTCGGTATTTTTGTCTTTTGTGATTTTCTGCCTGACAGGGGTGTGGCTAAAGAGTGTGGCAGCCTTAAGCCTAATCACCTCACAGCTGCTGCCTGTTACGAGACATGGGAGAAGAGAGCAGAGAGAAGGGGTCACTAGTTGAATGTTGTTGGCTCTTCTGTTGCTTCTCTGCATCGTGACTTTAGGAACAATGGATTTGGGGCAGGTGTGGGGGAGAAACAAAGAGAAGTGTATTGAATTAAATGGACATATACTGGCAACAAACAGGATCGCAAGGCATCAAAACGGGCAGATTGGCAACCAGGCAGGGCACAGGCAACAGGGAAGTTTGATGTTAATGACTGGTTTGAAGAAGATGGGACAAGCAGGTACTTAAATACAGAGACTAATAAGAGGCAGCTGGGAGTGAATTCCACACGAGGCTTAGGAATGAGAGACAAGAGTGTTAAATGAGTAACAGGCTTGTTAGAGCCGTGATGGCGAGGAGATGGGCAGGGATATGACATTCTGGGTTTTTATTCATCGTTCAAAATTAGGTGTTAAAGCACTTTTGATATGTCTTTGTTTTGTTAGGCTGTCATTAGGTTTATTTAGAGTAGTTAGGATTTGGAGGATTTCAGTAATACTATATGTAAGGGAGCACAGATAACACAGTACTATGCTATTAATTATATATTAATTAACCACAGAGTACGTCTTACTTACATACTGATCTTTGATCATTAATGAATCATGTCATGTTTTACCTCAAACAGTAAATGTATTTATTGCTATATCTGTTAAATTATGTAAATTGTTGTAAAGTACTATCTCAAGCAACTACTATATTTGTTCATGACTACTATATTTGTTCATTCTCCAGTAGTAACTGACTTGCCATTAAGTATTTATCAACATTTTCCTGGTGGGGACATGAATCATGTAATAGTACACACTTGCTTAATGCATTAATTAACTAGTAACTGTTTAAGTACTGATCCCATGTTCATTCATCATTAATCAATCAATACATTTTGCTGAGTGCTGTGACTAACCTTCAGGGTTAGGTTTGCTTTTACACTCCATAAGACTTTTAAAGAGTTTCTCAAAATCTAGGAGCAGAAGATGATCCTTCTCTTGTAAATTGGTTTTATGAGTTATCTGAAATTGTCAATATTACACAGAAATGAGATTTACTTGTCAATCTCTTGGTAAATGTTTTTCATGAGGCTTCTCCTTCCATTGATCTGCATGTATCCATGTTCTTTCTGTCCTCTAACACAATTTGAATTTATTAATGATTAATTGTCATTGTTGACACACCACAGCACTCAGTGCTCAACAACGAAATGCATCATCTGCATTTAACCCATATGTGAGAATGTGACATAGCAGGGGGCAGCTAATTCAGCGCCTGGGGAGCAGTGCTTGGGGGTGGTACCTTGCTCAGGGTACCTCAGTGGTGCCGTGCTGGTCGGGGATTCGAACCCGCAATCTTTCAATCTTTCTTGTTTTATTAAATTATTCAATTTAATAAACCAAGGCTTTCTGCTAAGTCAATCAGCAGTATTTCTATAGTGTATCTACACATATGTCCCCCATCCATACCTGCTAACTGGGCCGGCCCTGGGTGTTGTGGCACCCTAGCTGAGATTCTGCTATATTAAAACCATTTCAGTACCATAGGCTATCTGGCCAACTGTCTAACTCACGTTTGTTTCACCTGAAATATTGCTTCTAGTGTAAATAAGTATAATGTCAAAGAATGCAGCCAGAGGTATTTCTAATTATAATTTTTTCCACCTGCTCTTTTGCACCCCCTAATTAAATGACGTCCTAGGCGATCGCTTATATATGTAGCCTATAGGGCAGGCAGAGTCAGTACAGAGTTGCATTGAACTTGGAGCTTATCCCAGAAAGTGGTGCTCACAAGGCAGGGGTGCCCACTGTGGGGATCGAACCGCATCCTTTCAGCCTGCAGCATAAAGCTGAGATTCCTGGAGAAAACCTGTGCAGATATGGATAGAATTGAATTTAGCATCTTGTCAAGGTGAGACTACCATGGTGAACCATGAGGCATCATTCTACCATCATGCTGCATATAGATCTGAGTGATCTGCTGACAACCACAACTGTTACTGTAAAAGTTGTTGTCTTGCAAACAGTCACATGATAAAGGGGGATAGACGTTCATTTCACATCTTACTCTGGCATTAGTGCGTCGCATTAGATTTTCTTGAGTTTCTGATTAAAAATTCTGACAGGGCCCTTGCCTTTAATTGAAATAGTAGTGGGTTATATAAACACACCTCAGATGTCGCCGTTATTTTGACACTGCTAGAGATTTGTGTCAAAGCTGGTTATTAGGAGCATTCTGAATCTCACCAAGCCGAGTCCATGCATCCAGAGGCTCCATGCATCCTGAGGCACCATGCATCCTGAGGCACCATGCATCCGGAGGCACCATGCATCCTGAGGCCCCATGCATCCAGAGGCACCATGCATCCGGAGGCACCATGCATCCGGAGGCACCATGCATCCGGAGGCCCCATGCATCCGGAGGCCCCATGCATCCGGAGGCTCCATGCATCCAGAGGCACCATGCATCCAGAGGCCCCATGCATCCGGAGGCTCCATGCATCCGGAGGCTCCATGCTGTTCACGGCAACAAACAGCCCGGCAAAAAAAAAAAGAAACCAAGATATACATCGACTCCTGTCGTTCTTGGCTGAGGTTTCATAAGTCACCTTGGATACAGGCAAGGGCACAGGTTCGATTTCAGCAATGATAGGCCCCGAATCAGACTGGTACCCCCCCACCTAAAGGTAGTGCAGTATTGGCTGGGACCCATCCCTCCCATCTATGCCCAAATCTGTGCCCTTGGATAGAGGTGACCTCTGCAAAATAATCTGCTATTTAATTACAGATCCCTGGAGGACATGTTTGCTTTTCTCTTCACCCCCCCCCCCCCCCCCCCCCCCAAAAAAAAAACCCATTTCATAATAATAGACTGTAAGTGTTCATACGTACAAATGATTTGGGTCTTCAGACACGGGGGGGTAAGACATTGATATTTAGGATGATTATGAGCCACTAACCTCTGTGAAAATTCAGTTCAAGCTGACATCTGGTACGTTGTTGCATAACAATACGAGTTTATTTGTAAGTTGCAAATTCATTAGCTGATTCCTTTAGCCAGAATACAATGTTATTTCGGGCAGCTGTACACCATGAGGAGCAGCTCATACAGCAACACAGGGGTGTAATGTAAGGACTGTTCCGGGGACTTGAAGTAACACCCTTCACACAAATCTGTCCCCTTAATCACCACCTTTGCATGCCAGCTATTTTTTCCCCGTGGTTTTTGCATGTCCGCTGAAAGCGGAATTGCAGTTTGTAACAGGAGCATGTAAATTTAGGGTAGTATGCATCAAAAGATCTCTGCTTGGTAAATGTATGCATGAACTACCCATCATGTTCTAGCTGCTCGATTATTTTAAGTCTTTTGATTAAAATTTCATGTATCTGCATTTTGTCAGATAAGTCGGCCAGTGATTGACAGGGTCCACTGTCACAGCCTCCGTCCTCCCATCTGTGATTCTGAGCACTTCCCTCAACATGAACATTAGCGAAGTCAGCACTGCGCCTTGTGCTCTGTGCTCCAGCTGCTAAAATGATCCTTAATCCATTTTCTGATCATAGCATGCACATTTTGATGGAAGTGTGCTTAGTGATTAGGGCGGTATTTTTTATCTCTGCGTTACATGCGACGGCACACATCCATGCGTGCTGTTCTCCGACACCCAAATTCCAAGACCTCAAAGTGCTTCTCCTCTGTGTTGTGCGGATTCTGCCGTGTCCATTATCCTATTAACCCCCTCACTCCTCCTGCTACCACACTGCATGACGCCCAAGGTAACAAAGACATTTCTAAATGATGTTTTCCCATATTATTTTCTGGCTCAGGAAAAGATTTTGTCACTCTGGCTTATAGGAGATCATTTGAATAATAAATCCGGACACAGATAGCAGAGGAGACCGGTAAACTGCCGGTGTGTCCTTGTTACAGTGCTACCTTCTGTAGGACTGGAATAGAACGGCAGTCAGCTGGAAGATGCACTGGCTGATGATGATGTCATATGGTGCATGTGAAGCGCAGTGCTACACTGGTCTGCACAGTCACTGGGGTCCGGAGGCTAATGTGCGGCACGGAGTGGCAGCAGACCGTCATATGGTGTGGATCACCTTACAAAGCCTGAATTGGGAATCCATTCTTTAAAAACCTTGATTGGCCCCAGTTGTCATCACTATCGCCTATAACAGGGCTGTTATGGTTTCGGATCTGCTGGTGTGGGAGTGAGTAATTGAAGCTACGCAAGGAAGTGCTAGGATGGATCGTGGCAAAAAGTTAGAAAACAATAATCAGTCACATAAGCTGAGTATATATATATATATATATATCTTTTCATTCATAGATTTTATCAGTTTTAAAATTTTGCAGAGAGTTATTGATAAGTATCCAGACCAGGTTCTGCAAGAGGGTGACTGCAGTATACCCGAGTATACCGAGTACACTTTTGACGGAATTTGGTATATACTGAGTAAATATGCGATTTTGGATGTCCTCATTGTCCCACTACCCACTACAGCCAGCACCCCTCCCCCATAACATCACTTCTTCTTGAGTAAGGCTTCTTATTGGTCAACAGTGCATGGCAGGACAGAGGTCACCCAGATCATATTTGAACAAAAACACTCATTAGGAAATAAATTGCAGTTTGCATTCAGTGTTTCTTTAAATAGCTCAATGGCTCCAACAAGGATTGTGGGTTTAATTCCCCTCCCAGGCTCCGCATGTGTTGAGTTTGCATGGTCTCCCTCTGTTGATTTTCCCCAGGAATTCAGTTTCCTCCCACGATCTTAAGACCTATAGTTATGTAAACGGTGTCTCTGAATTGTGAAGTGTATTACACCGTCCAGGGTGTCCCCTACCTTGTGTCTTGTGCTTCCTGCGATAGGGTGCAGGCTTTTGTCACCCTGTACTGAATAAACAGTTAGATGATAGATGGATAGATAGTTGAGCAGCACTCGCACTTGACACCACATGGCATCCTGTTATAGGTAATGGTTATTATTGTTAATTATGATTAATGGCTTTTATTCCAGTGAATGCCAGGAGTGAGCCTCAAAGAAAGCCTGGAGAAACCGGGGAGGGGACCCTTTAATTTCTGCCAGGAAGCAGGTGTAATGGAAAGCGTTTGGCAAGCAGGATGCTGAAGCACACAGTCACTGTCCTCAGCACTGAGCAGGATTGCGCCTGAAAAGAGCATCCCTGGGGTGAAAATAGTAGGGCATCTCGTAAGGGTGGAATTTTTTCTAAGCAATTTTTCATTATCTTATAGAATTCGGTATTTTTCTGTTCTGTTTCCATTCCGCTCTCCTGTATTACGTGCATTCAGACTCGTCTGTGTTTCATCGACCGTTGTGTTGACATTAAGCTCGCCCATTTCAAAATGGCAGAGGAAAGGACTGCATTAATATTCTGTCTGTGGCGCCTGATTTCCTCTCTCTGCTACCCTTTTAGCTTCGCCCGAGTTTGCCTCCCGCAGTCGCTGTGCGTCCGCCCTGGCATCCTGAGGCTGCATCGATCCCCTCGCTTTTTCTTCGCACATGTCAATATTTATGCTGCCTGTCGCTTCTGCTGTTCTCCCCTCACTCCCTCTCTCTTCTCTCCTTTCTCCTTTGTCTTCTCCGCACGGAAGCCTTCTTTGGGACCGGGGGAGGGATGCAGTGTTTCTGCAGCAGCTGTTGTATATATTCTCGTGGAAATATGAAGGTTATTTCTCACTATGTCTTGCTACCTTTTTCCACTGTCGCACTGTCATTCTGTAGAGACCCCTCTCATCTTGGGTCTGCTAACAAATTGGCTGACCCTCCTCACATCTTCTCGGCCACTGTAAACAGTAAAGCTTTTATTTTGGCCGAGTTTCCAAGCTATAATATGCTACCTTTTCGGCATCCATAATACCTGAGTCATATTTACTTGCGAGTACCCTATTTGTTTTGGAATGCAGTTTTACGTTTGAAAAGAGCAAGGATGCCATTAAATGTTTGGTTTAGGATTTTATTTCTGCTTATATTGATGTCTCAGTTTATTTTAATATGGACTAAGAACACAGTTTAATGTGCCTTAGTCACGAAAGCATTAAATTAACAGTATAATATATGGCATTTTTTTTGAAGCAGAGAAGATGCTGGGTTTTATTTTTTTCAGCCTAACACACAAACTGGCATGAATTGATCAAGAGGAAACACAAGACAAAGGCTAAGAATTCAGCATAAAATTCCCCAGTTAATGATAGGAGCAGGCACCTAAAACAACGCAAGACAGGGAACCAAATTAAATGTGTATCTGGGCAGCCACCTATTCGCAGCAAACACCCAGCAGTTATGGGCGCCGCAATCAAGACCCCCTCCCAAGGAGGTTTTTTTGGACAGTGTACCTGCTTAGGGTCACCGGGGAAACAAGCAGCTCCTAAGCAACCTTTCAAACTGGGTCCACAGTGAAAATCCGAGAGCAGGGATGAATCCTGTTAATTGCATCACAGTACTAATGCAGTATTATCTAGTTACGTCATGCGTCTGATTTGATTGTGAGTATTTAGACTCGTGAAGGGCAGCAGGGTGATGGTGTGGTTAGCTGAAAGCCCTGGAGACCGAGGCTCAAGCCTCCGCTTTGTCTCTATGTGTGTGGGGTTTGCATGTCCTCTCCATGTCCCCTCATCTTGGCACCTCACCCTGGGTTATTCTTTACCTTGTGGCCCAAGTTTCCAAGATGAGCTGTGGGTCCCTGCAGCCCTTTATGACAAGCGGTATAGAAAATGGAAGGATGAATGAATAGACTCCTGAATCACATCAATAGGCTGTTTGGATATTTTCTGTATTGTTCCGCCATGGTCTATAACTGCTGACACTTTCTGTGCCCCCCCCCCCCCCCCAGACTTTAAAACCTCCATGCTTCAAGGTGTGACACTGAATTACAGGTCAACCCCAGATGACGTATCCTGGTCTGCATTCTCGGTTTGTTTTATTGTTGTTTTTACCGCGATCCGCCCCCAGTTACAGCATTACACCAGCCAGCCTGGTCAGAACATGGTGACATAGAGTCCTGTACACCTGTCACCCATCACACGGATCAGTGGGCAGGTGCAGGCATGTGGAGGAATCGCTCTTTCCTGCAAACTGACGTCTTTTACCGAAAGCTATTTAAGATTCCGCTTGGGCGTCCGTCATTGGTCAGCTCTTACTTGATGTTCCCGCTGAATCTCTGAATTAGTCCAGTAAGGCTCGAAGACGGCTTGGCGCACAGACCTTTTCGGGGGGAGTGCGGGACGTGCCGATCTGTCTTAAACAGCCCAATTTCCCAAGAAAACAGCAAAGTCTTTGATCCCAGACCAGCACTATTGTGTCACCTTCTATGCTGAAACACTAAATCAGAGGAACGAGAACCTGAGAAATGAGCAGAGTTTCTGCGCTTTGCAAGAATTTAAGGTGGTAACGCTGATTAGCGGAAGAGCTTTACCTTCCTGTTTCCCCACCCCCAGGGTAGCTGCAGTGCGGTGTGCCAGCGGCGATGCCACCCTGTGACTCAGAACTGCCATCGATAAATCTAAGACTTTTTGTTGCTAATCTATCTTGAGTATCCGTGCCAGGCCTTCAGCACTGACGCTGAGATTTTCCTTTGTCTTCTCAGTGGGACCATGACAAGCCAGTTGGACCCGCAGTGTCCCAGGCCTAAGGAACAAGCCGGGCTTAAGAAAGAAGCCAGTTGGACCTGCAGTGTCCTGGGCTTAAGAAATAAGCCAGTTGGACCTGCAGTGTCCTGGGCTTAAGGAACAAGCCAGTTGGGCCAGTCACATCTCAGCCCTGAGTTACATTTTTTTCACTCTCACTACATATAAGTCTGGGATTTTGATTCATGTGGCTGTTTCTCCATCAGCGGCTGAAACCTTGATTATCATCCCTACTATGCTGATTATGCTGATTAAACCAGCGGACCAATTTATGGTGCAGCTTAAGGTATGTTCTTGCTTGATGGTTTTATGGTTTAGCTGTTCGTACCAGCATGACCAGATTGATAGACTGGCCACATCAGAATGGTCAACTGGTGACCCACCCAGCTCAACCGTCAAAGAGCAGCATCTTAGACCAGCTAAAACCAACTGGCAGCATAAACTGGTTTTTACCTGTTTTTTTTCAGCAGGGATCGGTAAACAAGATGATGAAGGACAGAATATTCACAGATTATTCCGTTTCTGATATTATTTACAGCCCGTATTGCCAAGGGACCCACGCTGGACCCATGCAGTGAGCAGCGGTCGCTTCAGTACCGCCGAGCGGCTCAGCGGTCGCCCAGTCCGCACTGGGGGGATGCAGCCCTCGTCGTGACTCACCGCCACGCTCGCTGCCGATGGGGCCACAGCTGCAGCCGCTAATGACATCCCATAGCCGCAGCCGCATTCCCCAGTGCCTCATAAAAAAAGAAAGTAGAGCGTAGCGGGAGAGAAGCTGGTGGATCTTGGGAAATGCGTGGTCGCACTGCCACATCCACGGTGGCATTCGGATCGGTCCACCTGCAAGACCGGGCTCCCGCCTGCCCCACATAAGCCACAAATAAGCGACGATGATATAGGATAACTGTCAGCCTTTCTCCTTCTTAAGCAGACGATGCCTTCGATTCTCGCCTGATGAAAAGCAGAAGATAATCATGTCGCAGTGAGGATTTGTAATTACCAAGCGTGTCTAGTATCGGTCGAGGGCTTGTAATAAATAGAGTGACATCACTATACCAGCCAATACCATAATTGTTGTCTTAGGAATATTTATAGGGATATGATTTAATTACTGTATGTCTCTGGGCGAAATAATGAATAAACATCACAATATTATTTGTTGCAATGAAAGGAGAGCTGTGAATGTAAATGAGACATTTTTTAGGTCTATTTCGTTAAATATTGTTTAGTTCTATTTTTCTCGTGTTCCAATTGGATTCTTTTGCTAATTTGTATGGCACCATGAAATAATTGGTGTTTATAATTGCATTTATGGGCAGATTTTGGGGGGAAGCAGGTCACCTAAGTTGAAACTGCAATTAAATGATAATTCTAAAACTGCATGTTCTATGTTGACACTTTGCACCTTTGAATAAGCAATATGTTGCTGCTCTACAGGTAAACAAAATAATAGATCATGTGTGTATCAGATGTACGCATAAGCTAAGCAAGATGCGCACATCAAACTCCTTTGATTACATTCCCTGGTTAACGTCCATCGTCAACAGTCTCAGGTGCAGAGGTGGCAAGTCCAGGTCCAGAAAGTACAAATCCAGATCGCGTTTTTGTTTTAACCAAGCAACTGAGTACTCTGAGAAAGTAACTCTTCATGCTCAACTAGTTGGTTGCAACAAAAACTTGGTCTGGATTTGTACTTTCCGGAGCTGAACTTCACACCGCGGAGTAACGACGGTGAGATCCTCCCCCTACCTCGCATTCCATGTCAGTCTGTGAATGCGAATCACAAGACTTGTAATACTGAGCTTCCTGCTGTGCGAATATTCAGATACGTCCATGTTAAATGCTTAATCTCTTTTGCCTCCCGTCGCTTGCAGTCAACAAAAAAAAAAGCACAATTAGTTTGTCAAGCACTGCCGAGTGTATCAATTCTGGCTCGCAGACGACCAGTTCCTGAGTGTTCTCCCAATAACAGAGGTTGTTTTATCAAATGTCAGGAAGGCGGATATGAGACTGGCTCAGTTCAGTGGTCAGTTTTCATTTAATCAAGATATCAAGATATCATTTAACTGTATTGTAAAAGCAATAATTGCATGCAGGATTAAATGTTTGATCTACGTCTGTTCAGGCTGCACATTGTTCAGCATGCAGGCATAGTGTGAACAATTTTTCCTTTCCCTGTGGCTACATCTGCTGAATATAGCTGTATTGTGTTGGCAGTAGACTTCATTTTCATGTAATTAAGCTTTAGCGTTAGTGAGTCATGCCACAAAGATGATATATGTTTGCACCGCATGCTGAGTGTCTTCATATATGTACGTGCTCTGGGGCAACTGTGTTGGGGAGAGCCCTTTATAAAATATAAAATGTAATGAAATCAACAAGAGCAAGCAACAGCTCGTACCTCTGGGTTTAGGGGTTTGCATCTTACCTGTGTGTGTGCGTGTGTGGAGTCTGTTTCTGTTTGCATGTGTTTCCTCTAAATCCTCTGTATTTCTGCCATGGTCCAAAGACATGTACTTAGGCAGAGGCGATGCTAGGGACTCTGGGGGTTACGCAAAAAAAAATAAAATAATCCAACTCTCTCTCTCGACATGGTATACATTTTTTAATTGTTGTTTCAGCATGAACCCTAAATTAATAATACCAGTAAAGGGAATTATGCAGGTCCTTTGTATTCACTTTGGTGATAAACAGAATACATAAATAAAGCAGATTTGTCGTTGCGATGTAGTATGTAATCGGCCGCCCTCGGGGGCCCCCTCCCAGCTGGGGGCCCCAGGCCATCGCCTGCCCTGCCTGTCCTGTCGCTGCCCCTCTGTACTTAGGCTAAATGATGCCTGTAGATTGCCTGTTGAGTGTGGGTGTACCATGTTATGGACTGGCATTCTCTACAGGGTGCCCCCCCTGCTTTGTGTCCAACGCCATGTGAGAGAGGCACGAGGCACCCCCCCCCCCCTTTTATGACCCTCACTAGGATAATTAATAGGTCTTCGCATGGAGTCTGGATGACCGGAAACCACCATGGAAGAGAATCTACCAGCATCTCAATGTAGGGAAGCATGATCCCAATTAGCATTGATTTTAACTATCATACAAAAATGACTATCAGCTCATGCTTGCTAGATGGCATCTGAGGCAACTTTTCTGGATTAATAAATGTTCAACCAGGTATGGAATCTGGTCAGAATAGCTAATAGAATCTGGGTAACATTTACCTTGTGCTTGTCAGACCTTTGGACAGCTAAAAGATCTAAAAGATGTTCCATAGCACTCTAACTGCACCTTCATGATGCATTTATAAAGCATTCATAAGCAGCATGTAAGTACACCTTACCATGACAGCGGTTACATCGATAACAAACATTATAATCGTATGATCATATAATGCCTGTTATTAATGTATATTTAAGTATTGAGATGTGTTAGGATGTTAAGGTATGGTTACATGCCGCTTAAGAATGTTCTCTGAATTGATTATGAATGTATTATGACGGACAACCAAACGTCCTTCGATGCATTATAAAGGCATTATAAAGGCATTATGAAGGCACTGAAAAGCGTTACCAGGTGTTCCCTCTGGTAGGAGAAAAATGCTGCAATATGATTCATAAAAACTGCCATTAGCATTACATTAACTCAAAAAATCGAAGAGAGTGCGTGACACCAGACCATGCATGGAAAATGCTCCCTGAACCAAAATGGAATCACGAGAGCCATAGTTACCCATGTAGTTATCTTTGTCTCTAGAACAGGGTGTAAGGTGACCTGATTTCTTTTGCTGAATTTATGTCTTTACTCAATAGCATCCATCAAATGGGAGCTGAGCTGTGAGTGAATGAGGTTAGGCGGCTTGCTCGCACACCAACCTGCTGTTATTTTGCGTGCTGTTTCTCTTTGCTTTTAAAAGTAAGTCCAGATGTCACAGACCTACCGCATGTGTATCCCGTTACAGTTTCTCTTCGCTGACGTTGCTGTTCCACAATCTCTATGCCAAATTCTGCAATCCTGCCCCGGCTGCTGCTTAGCTTATTATCCCACACTCCTCCTTTGTGGATTATCGGTGCGGCGGCAGATGTGGCATCTTCCAGATGGGCATGACCTAACATATCCTCATGCACTATACCTCTATCAGATTAGCTTTTGAATGGTCTTGCGGTTTGAGTATTTTTGGCAGTGTGTGATTTGTTGTTTTACATAGTATTATTTAGGGTAATATTGTATAAGAAGTGGACCGATGCAAAGTACCCAGAAACTATACTGTGTCCTGAAGCACCGTTCAACCTTCCACTCAATCCTCACACTTTCCCCCTCTGGAAAACGTTACTGGTGCATCACCACCCAATTCCAATTGATAAACCAGTGACTGACTTACCATTGCATTATTTTGCCATTTTTTATTATATTATAATATATTTTTTGCCGTTGCTAATATTCCATCTGAACTGTATCTGTGATGCCCGGCTCGTACGCTCCTCATGTGTGCCACGCCCCCTGATTACCCACGTGTGCCTCCCTGATCGTCTCCAGCTGTAGTCGATTACTTTCATCAGTCTTGTCCTATTTAAGTCCAAATCTTGCCTATATCCCTTGTCTGTCATTGATGTTAGTCTGCGTGAGATGTTTCCTGCTCCCCATCTTCCCAATAAATCCCCGTTTGCCCGACTTTTCCTGCCTCCAGCCTGCTTCCCTGCTTGTTCACCTTCCCCGTCTTCGACAGATCGTGACAGTATCATTATCTGCACCTTATTTATGTTTATTTTCCATTTTATTCTGTCGTCCAATTGCACATATTTTTTTTAGTCTTTCTTATATTGACCTGTTTGCACTGTCCTGTCTAGTATTGCATGGCTGTTTTTCCTGCACTCTCCTGTCTTTTATTAGTGCTGTTCGTCTTATCCCACGATGCCCTACCCTGCAGCTCCGGCATAAGCATTTGATTTTGTTGCTAAAACCCCATTTACAAAAATTAAGTTCCGATTTGTCTATTTTTCCTTTCCTGCTAAAATTGGTGTTTTGTTACAGAGGAGCCCCATGTGACTCACGCAGCGCTTGTCCCTCCCCATGCTACCGTCGCAGTTAAATAGTGTTTGCAAAGGAATGAAATTAGTGTGAAGGCCCATCAGCTGGCATCGACGGGGAGCCCTGAGCGCTAAGATCAGCCTCATCATAGGGGCATCACTTATCCTAATGAGCACAGCTGTGCCAAGGCGGCCATTCCGAGCGCTTAGCACTCAGCTGCTTCATCCCCCCACGTTGTCCTGATTTCTCTGACAAGATGTTGCAGCCTCGCTTGTTCTGTCACTCCCGCCAGCGGCTGTTCTCCCACCAGTTCTCCTAACCTTTATTAACTTACAAGATGTGCAGCGGCTCGGGGAGGTGTGCTGGCTCGCTGGGTAACACTGTAGCCTCATACCTCTGGGGCTATAGGTTTGATAGCTGCCCCCGGCTCTGTGTGTGCGAAGTGTGTGTGTTCCCCGTGTGTTTGTGTGTGTTTCCCCTGTGTTTGTGTGGGTTTCCTCCTGTGTTTCTGTGTGTGTTCCCCTGGTGTTTGTGTGGGTTTCCTCCCATAATTGTGCAAGTTTCCTCTCATGTTTCTCTGGGTTTCCTCCTGTGTTTCTGTGTGTGTTCCACCTGTGTTTGTGCAGGTTTCCTCCTGTGTTTGTGTAGCTTTCCTCCTGTATATGTGCGGGTTTCTCCTGCGTTTGTGTGGGTTTCCCCTTATGTTTGTGTGTGTTTCCTCCTGTGTTTGGGTGGGTTTCCTCTTGTATTCCAAATGCATGCACTTAGGTGAATAGGTGTTTCTAATTTGCATGCATTGTGTGTGTGTGTGTGTGTGTGTGTGTGTGTGTGTGTGTGTGTGTGTGTGTGTGTGTGTGTGTGTGTGCGTGCGTGCGTGTGTGTGTGTGTGTACCCCTTGATGGGATACCATCCCCTGACTGAAAAGCGATACACTGACCACAAAACAAAGTATCGTCTCATATTAAATTTCACCAATGACATGACTGCCTATGATACAGTGTAATGACATTTTAAGGCAATGTCAATGTGATGTTACCTTGTCATTACACTGTTGACACACTGTAAGGGCAAGACAGGCTTGGACATCCTGGAGTGGCCTAAAGTCTGGTCATGAGCTCCTTTGTTTTTGTGCGTTTCCACCATTTTACTTGCTCTGTTTTCCTTCTACTGCACCCTCTACCATCATTCTATCTCCTTCTCGCACAGAGTTAATGAATACCCTTCCCCACACCGTAGTACAATGTATTATTTACATCTATACCTTGTCTCTGTCGGTCTGTCAGTTTAATCATCATTCATAAAAACTGCCACCAATTGCTTTGATAGTATTTAAATTTGAATTTTAATTAAATTCTATTAGAACATGCAAACAATTGCTGATTATTTAGATGTTTTACCTGGCATAATGTAAACAGTGTCTACTCAGTAATTAACTTCAAACTTGTCAGCTTGTGATCGGCCAGAATGAAGTATTGTTTGTTTTGTTTTTTTTTTTGTTTATTTTGTTTTTTAATTTGGGCTTTAATGAATGCTGAAGTAATTGTCTTGCATAACTGCAATTTCCTGTGCTGACTGGAATTTTCCCTTACCACATTAACCTTAACATGTTCATTTTCATGGCCTCATTAATGACTACAGAACTTTTTTTAAAATCTCTTCTGTTATAGTGATATCTTGTGCTTGGCGCCTCCAGGGGCTGTGCTGAAATCTCTTAATGAAAATTTGTCCTTAATAATGAATTTAAATTACAGTTAAAGTTTAATAAGGCTGTACTATAGTCATTATGTGCCACAACCTATCAGGACCTATTGCAGAATATTAGCACCTCTGCTAATTAAGCTCAGCTGACACTGATGGGACCATACTATGTATAAGAGGGGCCAGCTGGTGGATTCCAGCAAGGGAGGACATAGTGGTAAGGTGATGACAGTTCCAGGGTTTTAGTTGACATCAGGGCTTTGTTTTGATTTGTTTTGTGTTTTGTTTTGTTTTGTTTTGTGTTTTGTGTTTTGTTTTGTGTTTTGTTTTGTGTTTTGTTTTGTTTTGTTTTGTTTCGTTTGTTTTGTTTTTGTTTTGTTAGTACAGTTTAATGACCTTTCTTGTTTTTTTTAAAAAGAAGTCTTTATCTCTATGAGGTCATGCCATCTTATACCACCCTTGTGACAGATCTCCACCCCACAACCTGCTGCATTTTGAAGTTGGTTTGCTTATCCTCTGAAAATATTAAAGGTAGTAACCGAGGCAACAAAGACAGCCTAGAGGTGTTTGTGACTAAAATTGCAGTCCTCTCCTGCTGGTGGCGGTCAATGGGATATACAAACTCATTAGATAGGATCTTCAACTGCAATGCCTGGGTGAAGTCTGGTCTGGTGCAAGGCCTAATAATATCACTGTGCCTTAGTGTGACCTAAGGCATCCTGAACCTTAGCTGAGGAGAACTCTCTTTCTCGTTAACAGGAGAAACATTTGTGGTCAATGAAGAGGGTTAATGAGGTTTTCCTTTCTTCCTATTATATTTCTTTACCGTTTTCCTCTTCTGCCTCTTGCATACTTATTAGCATACTTGACATCTATATATCCTTACTACAATTAGCCTACAATTTGCAAAACAGAACCAGTCTATTAGCTTTTGCTTTGATATCTGCATTTTGACTACATGGATACCCAGTGTGCCTCTACTGTCAGTTATAATGCTTGTTTAATAATTACAATTAAAGATTAAGGTTTGTGTTGTGTATGATCCCAAGGTTACTCTCTCAGATTCACCACAGCCTTGCAATGGCAGGCAAATGGAATTCTTGCTTTGTGTGTACCGTAAGTTTGGGGGGGGGGGTGTAGAGACGTCACTGCAGGTTGACAGGTAGAAGGAGCTGCATTTTAAGTACCGGGAACGTGTGGAGGGGGCTGACAAGATCAAAGGGAAGGAATTCTTAAGAGATTCCATCCTTTCCCCTGGCGGTCCTCTGACCTTGACAAGATAAGTGAAGTTCCACCTAGGAGATCAGTGTTCAGTGGTGACAGTCTTTGTAGCTATGAACTCCTCCTATTCCTTTGTCCAGAATTTGTGCTAACAATGAGTCAGACTGTAAAACAGAATGACAAAATGTAACAATACTATTGTTATACTATCCAATATGTAATTTTCTGCATGGTAGAATGGGAAAAAATACTACCAAGAGACGTTTATTTCTTGTACCATTATTCCACTTTATTGTGTGAGGTATTTCCTTTTTCTGACAAGTAAATTTATTGTATCACCCTTTTATATTACATGTGTATAGTGGAGTGCTAGGTTTTGATTTCACTTCCCATTTTCCTTGCAGAGCCAATAAGCATTATCTCTCTGAATTAGCCCTCGCTTTATTTATTTATTGGTTTGTTTTTTTCTTTCTTTCTTTGTGATGATGTCTTACTGTCTCTTACACTAGCAAAACACCAGCTTAATGTGGCTCCATAAATGAGGGGCATGTTTTATAGGATGGCAATAGGAGAATATTTCACATAAAGGGATAAATATCCCACCCAAATACTATAGTTACTTCTAGACAAGATTTTCTGTGTCAGTGGACGTTGGCTGGGAAGGCAAAACCATAATCTGTTGGAATTTCAGAATGAACTTTTTTGCATTTTATGCTCACACTGTGGACTCTTTGCCATGGTATCTGCATCGCTTCTGAAGCTATTTAAAGCCAGAACAGGCGTGTAGGAAAGGCTCACCTGGGCAAAGAGCTGGTCTGTTAGTGTCGAGGTGAGGAGCAGCCGTGACGGACAGATGAGTAGCAGGCGGAGCCTTAATAAGATTGCTGTCTGACGAGTCAGCGGTTACCGTGAGTGTATTTTTGCATATCCGAGTCACATGTATAATGCAATAACCACAGGGTTATGAGCAACTCAAGCCTCTTATGAAATAAACAAATATCTCTCTTTTATTATGTGGCACAGAGTACAGCTGAGGCTAGACTAGTGGCCAAAATTGTAGAAACACTTCCACTTGTTTGAATTGCAGAACTTCATGTGTTGCTTCAGTTATTTATTCTTCTAATGTATGAGATTTGTAGCATTCGACATTTGATTGTTTATAAACGTGAACGCCAGTTTTCATGTAGTAATTTTTAAAGCAGAATGCCAAAAATGCTTGGCGCTTCCAAAGTTTCGGCCACTAGGGTATTGGTAGCTTACTGTACCGGTAGCTTACCGTACCATCGTGATAAATACCCCTTAAGAAAAACCTCACAATACAAGCTTAAAGATGGACGAGTTGCAGAGAAGCAAATGGACAGCTTGTGATATAACGTGCTGCTTTACTACATTTCAAGTGAAATGAAGTGTTGTTACTTCTGCAATATAAAGCGTCGTTTCATTTCATCACTTCAAATCGGTGACACAGAAATGCTGTTTTCAAAACACAACATTCTGACTTACTATTAAATCACATTTGTCTCAGTTTCACTGACCAATGAAAAGGGAGAAGGTACGACGGAATGCAGTAGGGGAAGCTTCTGGATATCAGTGCCATAAAGAGTGTATTTGTACATATTTAGCTGCTTGACAACTTCGATTTAATAATCACAATTCACTTAATTCCCTGCAGAGGAGAAGATTGCTATTCCTGCCGACTTGACCTTTCAGCTGGAACAATGCAAATATATTTAGTGTCTAATGTCTACGGAATTGTCCCAGTATGCAATATTTTAAGACCTCCTGGATTATATAAAATTAGATTAACAAGTGGGATTTTGAACCCGGAATTTTTCAGTATGATTCTTATGAGTTTCATTTATGATCTGCTGACGCAGCTTACGTGAAGCAATTCACATTCGCTTCAATATATGAGCAGTTTGAATTCTTGGCGCTAAAAAAGAAGTTACTGTCATTTTAAATAACATGTCAGGATCATGACTATTGTAGAAGATGCTCTATATATGTGCTACATTTATTACGATGTACTAAAACAGTTCATATGCAAATATTAATTCATTATTATTACATATTCATTACATATTACATACATTATTAATTCTAATAAATAATTAATTCATCATTTAATGTTCTGGATAATTTGATTTACTGAAGACTTACACATGTCTATTTATAAATAACTATATCTATACCTATATATGCACACACACACACACACACACACAGAGGTTTGCATTCATAAGTTTGTGGGGATCGTCCAGTCATTTCTATGGGGAAAACCATAATAATCGTATAATTAGATTCGCTGCGGTATCCATTATATGAGTACACAGCTTTGACGGTTTCTTCCTTATTCCAAAGATAGACTACTGAAGATTTGTACAAAATGTTCCTTCCAAAGAAAAAAAAATATTACAAAAAAAAAAAAAAATTCTAAATGAGGTAGTGTGGTCTGATGTGGGTTTGCTGAAGCAATAATTGCATTTTGAATTATGCAAGTCTTGAATACAAAAGGGAAAATATAATTAAACATTGACAAGTACAGAGGCAAATTTGCCAGTAGTATTTGCATGCACCCCCTCTGGTGAGTATAAGGTGTATCCTGAAAAATAGTTTGTGACACATGTTAGTGTCATTACAACTGAAATCACAAGCTAGGCAACCGTACAATGCGTGAAAATCCTCTTTGCATTTTAATGAAAAGGAAAGACCACATTAAAGGGAAACAATTGTATTACAGAATGTACAATAGTTGTCACAGTTTATTTTTATTAGTTGGAAATTCACTGGATGTAGCTAACTGGAAATGTCACTTCACGTTTGTCGTGTAATTCACAGATCTGACAGAACAGGCAGAATACACAGTTCGTCTTGTCTGTATAAAGTCTTTCAAACATCGAGGGTTTTAACATGACTCGCAATCATCATTACACCTATCGGCACACTTATGAATTTCTATTGTAGACCATGTGACCAAGACAGTGAGCTTAGCTCTTTTTGGGTATTAGGTGTCTCTAAGTGAAAAATACAGGTGGATAAAATTGCATTCTAAGCAAACATAAGGATACAATTTTACACTAAGCGATAGCAACAGCAACAATGGGAAAATTGAGCCACTTTGGAAATAAAACTATAGTCATGTTATTGTTAATTTTTACTGATTAGCTGATTGCAGGTGATTCCAGGTGATGGACTCTTTCCCAAATGGTTACTGTATCCTTGGGTCTTACTTGATAATCATTATCCTTTCTTGCAATTCATTAGAGGCCTTGATTGAGGATTTTGCCTCTAAAGACGAGGATGGCTCTTACATGGGATCTGTTGTGCCTTGCAGATCTGCCAGCTGTCATTCCCAGCGATGTGTCTGGGGTGAACTGTCAAGCCTTGCAGCAAGTGTCGCGGTGTTTATCCTGAAAGTGACAAGCACGTCAGCCGCTTCCCGGGGCTGGAGGTTAGCCAGTACAAGCACACAGGGCAAGTATTTGGATGTGAATCAAAAATAAAATACTGGACTGTCTTCCCAATGGTGTGTCTTTGGTAATTACAAGGCCTGCAAAGCTATTGTAAGAGAAGGCAGGTATGGATGCGTTAATTGAGATGTCGATTGCATCAGAATTCAGAGAAACGGTTCTGTAAGTACCTTTTTTTAAACCAATACTTCAGAAACAGATTGTATGCATGGAGAATTAAAAGATAGATAGATAGATAGATAGATAGATAGATAGATAGATAGATAGATAGATAGATAGATAGATAGATAGATAGATAGATAGATAGATAGACTGATAGACAGACTGATGGATGGAGGCAGGCAGGCAGGCATGCATGCATGCAATGCTTTTCTTGAGTGAGATTATAACTAGCAAGTACATCATGGTGTTATCAATGCGAAGGTTGTGGGATCAAATCCCAGGGAGCACACTTACATTTCAGCCCTTCCCTTTGGATGAAAGTTTTAGCAAATGAATAAAATGTAATGCAATGGGGGCCTGCAGCTTATTCCAGTCCAGCACACATGCCTGTGGGCAATTTATAGATACCAATTAGTCCAGCTCCATGTCTTTGGACGGAAGGAAAGCACAGCACTCAGGGGAAACCTGCACTCTTCCACTAATATTTCACCTGCCATGCCGAAGCTGTTACAGCTGGTGACTCAACACCTTATCAAAACTTCTTAAGTGTTTTTATTTCGCCGTTTGTCTCTATTGTCTATAAATGCCACTCCTACAAGACCACAAAACTAGTAATCACATAAACAGCAGAAGAGTGTTCCAATTTATACATCATACCAACGCTTTTTTTGTGGGTTAAGAGTAATAATATCCAAGGACATAGTTGATTAAAGGCTAAAAAATAAGCTTAGGTTTTCTGTAACATGGGGTTAGGTGCTGGGGCCAAAACAGAATAGAATCAACCGACGTGTATATGTTAGTAAATGACAGGTAGGCAGGGCCATTCAGAGCATCACGTTCCAGTCAGCTGACTCTTCCCCCTGAGACTGCTGTAGGCCACGCCCCAATAACACCTACATGCAAGCACACTAATCTTCTTTTTATCACCATAGTTGAAAGTTTTTCAAAGAAAGTAATGGAAGCTGGGCCATATGTTATACTTCCCATATGTGCATTGAGTAAAAACTGGAAATAATTCCCTAATTAATGTCTTTTGTCTTTTTACTTTTTAATTGATCATTAGGTAATAATTTAAGGGATGAACATTAATCATCTATACTCAGTTATACTACTGTGATCCTCACGGGGAGGAAAAGGAAACCGAGCTGCAAGGTTTTGGGAACTTTTATAATGATATTTTTGTTTAAGAAGATAAAGAAAACTAGGATACTGCATCTATTATTTTGCACAGAAAGATGCGAGACGCTGCAGGGAAAGGCTTCACAAAGCTTCACACTAGTGGTGGCCAGCTGTGAGGAAGCATGACTAATTGCTCTTATTAAAATGTAGCAGTCAATCAATTGTCTGAGCGCCGGTAGAAATACTAACATAGAAACAGTTCAATTAGGGGGTTGACCTTGAGTCATAGGGATACAGGTGAGATCTGATAGATTTATAGCAGCTGTCTGAAGACGGAAATTATAATAAATGTGGCAGATGATTGACCTAGCCACCTGAAGTTCACTCTGCTTGCCCCCCCATGCTGAATCCCCTGCTATCGAGGTCTGATTAGCTAGACAGTCACCTCCGCCCACCCAACCCTGGGCTGCCTGCTCCCCAGCCATGCTCCATGCTCACAGATGCTCGCAGGGAGACCAGGGAGCCAGCTGGTGGGTTTGTTTCTCTGCTGCAGATTTCGGTGAATGTCACCTTCAGTTTACCTTGTGCCTCTTCAGGCTGCAGCGTGCCGTCGGCTTCGTGGGAGCGAGAAGGCGCCTGGGGGCGGATGTGCAAGATGTGCATGAGTCTCGTTGGGGGGAATGCAAAGGGAGAGGAGGGGTACTTTGCAAAGCATGGCTATTTCCAAAATACACAGGGTAACAATCATGAAAAATGCATACAAAAAATACACTCTACGCTGCTCCCCCCCCGGAATCAAATACATATGTTAGAAGAGCAAATAGTCCTTACATATTTCAAAAATCTCTTAGACGAATCAAGTCACAAATCCATAAAACAGGTAGGATCTTCAAAGTGTTTACATCTGGTTCAAAATAAGTGTCGTATTAAAGATGGTGATTCCAAATTCAAACGATAACTAAAGGCAGCGTCAGTGCTGCGCCCAGAAGAAATTCCCCCTTCTTCACAGCCATCGACAAAAAAGGCCATTGTACGAAAAAGACAGATTTACATCAAAAGTAAGCAATTCCAAAGACAATTTAACAAGATAAATAATTTAATATACAGAAAAAAAACACAAATTGCTTACGTATCTTGCATTGTAAGTGATTTTACCGACATAGAACTTCTTGGATGAAATCGGATTGCTTTTTACGCCACAAATCTTTCAGCACCGTTCCACCTGCTCAGGTCGACCTCTCAGCTAGTCACACAAAGAATGCTACTTTCATCTCTAATTTAAACACTTATAGCAAGACAGTGGATTTATAGGAGTGAATATGTTGCATCACGGTGACTGACAGGGTATAAAGGTTCGTGACCCTGAATGGGGAAAAATCAGCCAACGAACTTTCCTCTGGTTCCCAGTGGCCGAATTTAATTAACTGGCATAACATCAAAACATTAATTACATATCAAATGTGGGCTCTTTGTTCCACTCACGTGAAAAACAAACCTGTACTTTCAAACCTCCACTAGTTTTTTCATTTTTTTTTTAATTAGCCATTTTATATGCTGGAGTCTGTGACCGTGAGAAGTTAATTGCCTGAAAATCAGCTCTGAATGGTCTGTCGCATTTTTCTGTTTGTTCGGCTTCTGCGCTGCAAGTTTGTTGTGTTTGCAGCGATGGTCTGAGTTATTGTGCATAATGCGTAGCGATGAAAAAACAGAAGACGTGCAAGGACGTCGCAGCGCAGTGAGCCTCCGCGGCAGCGTTACGTATGAGGGCATGCAGACCCGAATGATAAATCCGATTTCACAATGTGACAAGGCTGCACTCACACACCATCATTGTGTCTGTGTACAGTTTATAAAAATCAGTAACTGCACTGGGATTGGCTGCAGCATAAAATGACATTTGGAGGCTATGTTTCTGGTGGGGGGGGGATGGGCATTTAATACGGGCCTGGGAGCAGAAAGCGGCTTACAGTGGTGAAGAGGAACAGAAACAAAGGCCAGATGTTTGGATTTCAGCAGAAGGGAAATGCACAGGACAACAAAACAGAAGTTGGGATTTCGGAAGGGCAGCGAAATCAGAACTGTGATTTCTAAGGGAACCGGAGGAAGAATCTGCATTTTGTTTTAGAATAATGCACAGGGGGATGCATTTTCCAACCCATTTTGGGGTGCCCATATCTCTCCTGATCTTGTGTATTTTAAAGTGTAATTTTAGATGATGTTACTCAGGATTTGAGTTTTTTGTGGTGTTAGGTTTCTGTAGCAATGACTTGTTATGCCAGTGTCTGTCTTGAGCTCTTCACAGATCTGGTTTAACAATGAGCAAAGTGAATGTTTCCCATATTTACATGACAACACAGCAGCAGGAAACAAGGGTATGAGGAAGCAGGTTGATGAAGAGTAAAGTCCAATGATGGAAATGAAGTTTAAGTCTGGTGACATAATCTGACTTAGCAGCTTGGCTTTCCAAACTGAGTCAGCATTTTATGGGCGTGCTATCGCTGAGGCGACGAGCTTGTTCCTGGTCACCCTGTCAAATGCAGAACAGGGAGCTTTTGGCCAAGGCAAGGTGGGAGATCTTCGCTCACCTCCAGTGGGGATTGCCTTTTGTTGATCGTGAGATCGTGAGCAACCCATCCTCATGGCCAGCACACTATGAAGATGCCACACCACCTTCTTCGGACAGCTGCCCCGAGCACCCTCGCTCTACGTCACTCCCTAGAGACTCCGGGGGACAGCACCGAGACCTTAGTGCACACTGGAATGGTCACTGGATTCAATAAAACTGTCAGAATACAGAGCAATCAGTGCTTAACGAAGCTGTCCCACAGCAGACAACAATGAAGTGCTGTCATTTAGCATCTGATTGGCTCTATTCTCGCTATTTCTGAATTTATACACTGGAAAACACATATGCTACTATTTCTGCAGTGCACTTCTTGGGATCACGGTGATACCATGCTGGCTTGTATGTGACAGTGTCGGAGCTGGGAAACAGAGAGGACTGGGAAATGAAATACAGGAGACTATAGAGTTTATCCAGAAGGCAGGGCAAACTGAGCCTGAATCAGCGGGCTGGAGACGTGGTCGGAGTCACAGAACACCAGTGGTCGAAAGCTGGGGAAATTATTCCTACGGGCACGCAGTGGGCGGGAGGCAGGAGCGCAGGGTAGGACAGGCGGGCAGGCAGAACGGGATGAGAGACAGGGTCAACTGAACGCTCCATACGGTGCATTGGAAAATGATGACGCGAAGTCATCAGCGTTTTATGCGGTGAGTCTGCTGAACCATCGGCAGTCTACCGATTGGAGGGCCCGCCCCACTGGGCGTGGCAGGTCGTTGGAATAAATATGAGCCAAATCGAATTCTTATAACCACTAGCATCTTCTTTTATGTGTGAGCGGAACTGAATACTGCTGTGACTGAGCAGCCCTGTATGTCATTTCGGGCCTGGGACTATAACAGCGATCTCCAGGAGTGTGCTTTGGAAAGCAGCGGTTATAATCTATCGTTGTAAACTAATCATCGCTTTGTATTTCCTGTAATATAAGAAACGGCAATGGTAGATACTGTACTAATCCCAGTCAAGATAACTGGTTTGTCAATACAGCTCAAGAAAGAAAACCAGAGAGACGCTATCAAGGATAGTGTGTCGCAGAAGTGGTAATACATTTAAAAAAAAACAACAGCAATGACTATAGTCCACAATCCATCATTGTCATCATCACTTGGATGAACACCAGAGATTTTATCATTCCACGCGGGTATTTCATACAGTTTTTCATGGCAGCGACCAGTAAAAAAAAAAGACTTCTTAAAGATTAGAGAAATTCGAAATACAAACTGAAGTCAAGAAAAAGATCCTCTGTTTAGTTGATTCTGTTTATTCAACAAGATCAGTTTGTTGCATCAAGCAATATTTTGGCATCTGTGATGGTCTGGTGACCAATCCCAAGGTCCACGCCCCCCTCCCTGCCTTCCAAAGCCTGGCTCCGGAGTACTGCGGCTCTGTTTGGATAAGCAGTTATTTATACTTATGGATAAAAATGCTTGTTAGTTTTGGCACATAACTAGTAAGTTCCTATTGATCAATAAATCCAGTCTAGGCAAGAGCAGCCCATTACAATTTGTACTATGTCTTGATTTTCATGTTTATATTATATTTATAATATTCAATTGAAGGAACAAATAAAACCCAATTATATTATTTCTTATTATTTACAGTGTGTAGTTTGCAACATCTAACTTCGTTACATTACCAAATAATTTAATGGGAACCAAGGGCATAGTTAGAGATGAATGTATAGGGGTGGGCTGGCAAACTTATATACAATATAAAAAGCTATTCATCACTTAAAACAATAAATACATATTATTTGGGGGGGAGGGCATGCATTTTATGGGGACTAAAAGGTATCCAATTACACTCCTGATAAAAACTGAATTACTGGTACATAATTGCAGATTAAATCCCCCCCCCCCCCAGTACTAGAATGCACTCCCTTTAAACACATTTAGATGTGTTACCCCATATCAAACACGTGATGAACACTGAGTAACCACAATGCAACCGGGAAAACAGATAGTCCACAACTAAACACTACAGTCTGGTTAAGATGGCTACCAGTATTATCATACTCAATAATGTAGGGCTTAGGAAAATGCCTTTCTCTCAGCCAAGCCAATACTAAAAAAGCTGTTATATAAATTCCACAAGGATTTCTGTTGTAAAAATGTATAGGAATACATACATTTATATAATGTATACATGCAGTGAAACATCACGGCACGATGATAATAATTCACTCATCAAAATCTTCCAGATCATACAGGAATATGGTTTCTCTGTTTGTAAGACGATTGCGTGATGTAATGCTACGTAAAATTCTAAAATTCTCTTTAAAACCTTACATGTTTATTTCAGGTATATGCACCCATGTTCAATGGCGCTAACGTTACCGTTACCAGTGGAGCTGTTCAACCTCGTGGTGCTGAAAACTTTTATTATGTGTCAGAATTTTCTATGGCTCATATATATTTTTCTTTTTAATCGTTTTATTTCCTAACCAGTTTTTTTGCCATTGCATTGTGTAAGATATGTTGATTGGTTTATTACGCTTAATTTATTTTACGGTCATCTTAGTTATCTGGTCGGAGTTATTTAAAGTGTAATTATATGCTTTTAAAAGCTTTAGTGTGCTAATACAAACGGAAATTTCAAAGTCCTTCATATTCCCTTGATCACTGCTGCCCTACGCATTTTTTACAATTCAACTCCTGGTGAAAATCACGATGCCGTGCAGTGCATTGATCATCGCACATTAGGCCTGTTTGATTGCATCTGTCATTCACTCGCCCACAGCACTGATCCCAAACCCACCGCCAACGCTGCAGCATGGGCTCAGAACCTGGCAGATCCTGGGGCTCGGTGGCTCATGGCTCATTCATAACAGATCCTAATGGGGTGAGAAGACAGGACATATCAAGGGAATTGGCGCCATCATTCCTTCAAAAATTAATTTATAAAATATACTACCCTAAGAGTCTTGCAGTTGGAAATTGGCACTTGTGGCTGCGAGGAGTCACTCACCATGTCATCTTTTACAAACTAGCCACCGTATATGAGACTATAATCATGCAACACGGCATCTGTGCTTGACAACCCAATGCCTGCGCTCTTTCCCTGTTTATATTCGTGCTGATAGTCAGGAAGATTCATGATCGATTGATTGATGTTTCATTTTTTTCATTGGGATCATTTTTTATTTTTTTTGCTTCATCCCTCTTTCACAGAAATGTTCTCAGGATCCCTGCTGTCTTTGTCAGGGATACATAAATCTAACAACGGTTGCTGTCTTCACCAACCTCCGACGTATTTATATGTATCCAGTAATACATCCGGAGAAACAGTTCAAACCAGAATCATAATGCGAATATATTTTAATATCTTACGTGCGTTGGAAAGGTGTAGCACCACTGATCGTTTACTTGTTTGGTTATTTATTGTCTAATCTGCAGGACGATATCCAACCGCAGTCATTGAAAATGCACGCATCGATCGCTTAAAATAAAAAACATATTAAATGGACTGTGCGTTTATCATAACGTGGCAAGGAAATCGTGTATTTCTTTTAAGGTTTTGGATTACGGGCTTGATTCGTACGACTCTTCTGCCTTTATTCGCTGTCAATTCCGCAGGGATTTAAGTATTCCCAACACCTCGTAGTAAAACTTTAATGAAATAATCTGCGCCTCAGATCCCTCCGCCTACTTGATATTTTACAATGGAAGCCTGAGCACCCCTCTCCCCGGCTTCAAAGCGAATCTTCCTACGCCGCTTTTGGAGGCAGGCAGAATAGACCGAACTGAAAGAGGAAGAAGAAATAATTTTCTACAACGCGCGGCTTGCGGCTCGCAGCTCCCAAAAGGCGCGTTTCTTTTCTGTCCTGGAGTGATTTCGTTTTAAAGGAGAATAAGCCTGCTGGACGTGGCTGGATTCTTTCCCCCAATACCTCCCCTAATGTAAGACAGGCAAAGTATCCTACAAGCATAAACAAAAACGATGGGAGCCTTTGGAGTAATAATACACATTTTGCATTACATAGGACTCTACGTTCAACTCAGTTTCTCTTCTAGACAAGGTGGGCATGTTGAAGTAGAGAACCGCATCTCTGGAAATGGTAAGTAAACGACGGTCGTGCACTTGGTTTTAAATAAAACAAAATGCAAAGTGAGCCAGCGATAAATTGGTGTCCCGCGGATGCTGAGCGTGTGAAAATAAATAGACATAAGGCGGTACTGGTTTTGATCGATTTGACGAGGATATTTAATGTTGTCGCTGGAATTTTCCAAGACAGATGTACCGTGATATTTTAGAACTACTTTTAATTTGCAAGATTATTTGACGCGCTCCTTGGATATTTTTAAGTATTTGATTATACATGATGATGTTAACGCATCAGTTATAATATTGCAATCGTCATGCGCATCAATTTTAGTAGATTGCTGATAAAAATGGATTGTTTCGGTTTTATCCAAGGCTTTTTGTGCCAGTGGATTTGCTGACGTTTCAGAGCTGCATTTATATAACATTTCATCTGGATGAGACTTAAACTATATTTTAATACTCACTATTATCTTTTCACGTATACTCTCATTGTTAATGCGTCAGCGAGGAATTAAATGCGAACATTTCTGCAATGTAAAGTTTGTCTACGACTGCTTTGGAAATACACAACCATAAATGCAGAAATAAGAAAGGAGGAGTTTTGTACCATATTAAATCGGTCAAAAAAAAATTCCGACGGACTTTGAACTTTGGTTGCGTGGAGATTTGGGTTACTGTGACCAATCTGAAATATACAGCATTTTCGCCTTATCCAAATGTTCCAGGCTGACCTTAAAAGGCACCCGATATTTCATAGCCGTGTCCCCTGAAATTCCTCACAACGTCTTATTCCGGACATCAAAAGGCTGAAATAAAAATGCAGCCTTTGGCCAAGGGAGAGTGGTGCACGATGGCCACCCTAATACAGTCATTTTACAGCTTGTGACATGAGTGCGATCAGGGTTACAGTGTTACTGCCTTTGTGCGCCTTTGTGATAACAGAGGCATCAACTGCGCGATAGACGCTTATGAGATCAGATCTGCGACGCGTGTTTTCTTATGGATAAACTTACTTTGTTACACATCGAGTGTAGTTGTTTATCAAATAAATTCAGCTTTAAATGAAAGGAATGCTTTACATGTACTTTACTGTGGGGAAAATATTTAAGTTTTAAAATGGGCATTAATGTTCTACATAGTCACGTAAATCTTGCTGTTACAGTAACCTATAATAAGATAAGTGTTTCCAAATGGTAATCTGCCTTCATGAGTATTGGCTGAGAGAAAAGGCATTTTCTGCAGCCATGCTGAAAAGCATGTAACAGTTACCTGTAGCAGGGGAACTATAAGGGGGTGGGGGTTGGGGGGGGGGGGGTAGGGTTAGAATGATTCCAAGGGTCTCTAAAAATTTGGAACATAATCGGATTGGTCTGAGTTGTGGGCCCAATATGATGCGTTTTCATTGCCCCAAAATCTCTAGTTGTGGCCATAATCTGTGGGACTTAAGGTGAACATAGGGAGGAATTAATTAGCCCTCAAATGAAACCATCATTTGTAAGAGCATGACTCCATTGCTGTCAGTCACATTTCTGCTGTGGATTTTACACGAGTAAATGCATCTTCCTATATTATCTGATACCATTTTATTTTTCTCTGCACACTGGAGGCTGCAGGCACTACAGCTGACACTGATTATGAGCTGATTTCTGTGTGTCTGTGGTGTCACTGGGGGAGCAGGGTATGAGGCAGGAAAGCACCTCGGATTGGGGGCCAGTCCACCACAGGGCAGATTATATAAATAATCATTATAAATAATCATAAAAGTCAGACTCTTGATGTTAGTCTAACAGTACTATTTTGACATCCAGATTATATTTTATATTATAAATAAATTGCTCGTTATAATTAAAAGATGGCACTATGGTATAAATTTGTTCTCAGTTGCATGCTGAACTGTTTGATTTGTAAGACGTGCTCCCCGGATATTTTTAAGGACTGGATGTTTTAAAAGGTTATTTGCATCATTCCCTCATGTTCAAGTCTACAGTCATTTCACCTAAGGATTCATCTTTTTTCAGTATTGCGTGCAGCAGCCATACAAAGGGATGGAAAGAGTGTGTATGTGTGTGAAGGCGGTGCCACTGCGGTACTCCAGTCCATTTGGAAGCTCAGCTGTCCAATTATATATCATAACACCATAAATTATGAAGAGGAGCAAATCCTCACTAACTCAACATTTGCCATTAATTTCACAGATCAGCATATTCATCATTTATAAACAGCATAGGAAAACATTTCTATGGCGAAGAGGAACTGAAGGTCTTGCAGTTGATGAAAGATTATAAATAAAATAAAATCAATCAACATCTGCAGTATGGTCATCTATGTTGTCTGACTATGCTGGAAAATCAGTCAAGAATTTCCTAACGTGATTCGCTGGTGTTATGTCCTGTTTATGGGACAGATTCCTGGCAAAAAACAATTTTTACATACCAGTCAGTTTTACTTGAACTTTCCTGACCTCTTTTAATGAATTTCCAGTCGAGGAGGCTCCGTCCTTTCAGCCATGCAGGGAAGCATTTCCTCAGAGCGAGCGCAACGTTAATTTAGAGTCGGCCGACTGTAGTTGGAGACCGCAGGGTGTGTAAAAATGTGCCAAGCGCCAGCGTGCTGTGCTGTGGCCCTTGGATCGCACCCCGCAGTGTCGTTCCAGTGTGCCCCCACCGTGCCTTTCAGATCCAACATCTACTCATTTACATCCCCTATAGTGTGAGTTGTCTGCTGAAATCTTGCATCTGCACCCATTCACCCCCCCCCCCCTTCCCCCAGAACAGCCTATAATCTTGCAGTTCCGCTCCAGTGCAGTGGTCTGGAACCGTGCAGGTGCCCAGGCAGGTAGGTCAGGCTCCAGCTCTCGGCCTCTGACTGGTAACGTTGTAGGTTACCATCCTGACCTGTCAGCATCTTGTAACATCTGGCACACAAGGACCTCCTGGCCCTGTAAGCAGCAGCTCCATCACTCCTGAGATCTCATGGCTGGAGTTGTACCCAAGAACTACACAACTATACTCATGCCTTGTTTCATATACACAGATTTTGCACAGGTATGAAGCTTATTTTTTTTTGCATTACAATTTCCACATAAAAGTGTCTTTTGTGAACAGCAGAGGTGCCCAGCGCCGGCTGATGATACAGGCATCCGCCCCCGCAGCCAGCGCGGCGCCTATCCCATTACCCGCGCATCACTCGCGGTCTCAGCACTTGCGCTGACTCAGTGGTGGGTCATGCCGGCGCCCTGGCACCTGTGCCGTGTTTCCAGGTTTCCAGGGGTGGTGGGCTGTGACTGTGAGCTGGGAGGTGCTGAAGCGGTGGTTTTAGGTAAAGGATGACAGCAAATAGGTGAGGGGGAATAATGTAATGGTGTCCACGGTTTATATATATACACACACACACACACACACACATACACACATAAAGGATTGTCATTATATCTTTGTGGGGACTCTCCAGTCATTTCTATGGGAAAGAATCTAATCCCAACATGACGACCTTAACCCCTATCCAGCCCTAACCTTAACCATAAGTAACCCAACTAAATACTTTTGGCATTTTTAGCTTTTTGATTGCATTCATAAATCTTTGTGGGAACTGAAAAATGGTCCCCACAATGTCAAAAATAACAGGTTTTTATCACATTGCGGGGGATTATAATTGTATAAAATTTAATGCTGCACAGTTAAAGTCGACATCCATTCAGTTGTTTAGTGTTTAGTTTACTGTAAAGGGTTATTGAAATCCGGCATTTGCCAATAAAGCAATAAAGAAGAACAGTAGGAAAAAAACTGATGAATAATTAAATTGAGAAATTAATAATATGAAGAAGCATGTGACGCTTTTATAGCGGCTTCTAATAGTGCCGTTCGTGGTGCTTATAAAATAATCATGTGATGCTGCTCACAGAACAGATATTGCTGTTTTGATGGATTTATTTTTACTTCTGATGTCAAAATGCCTCCAAGCACATATATAATAATACACAGGCCGTGCTTCCTGAGACTTCGTCGTCTGTGAGGGTTTTTCAAAGGCTTCCAACAGCGAAGGACTGTGTACTTACTGTGAGTCATTATGGAGCCGTTACCAAATCATCCTGTGATGACATGAAAGCAGAAGAGTGTTGGAGCTGAGGCAGCTGACTGTCACTGTTGGGGTTTTTGCCAGTCTTTTCGGGGGCATTATCATAGAAAAAGCGCTCGAGAGGACTACTGGACTCGTCTTGTGGGCTTGAAGGGATTTGGCGTTAGGCTTAGCTTATCTCTCCTAAGCATATTACAGCCACAGGTGACACGGCTGCTTCCTGAGTATCTGTGGGAGCTTGTGTGTGAGGCGTTGTCACACAGGGATGCTTCAGCTGCATTAACCTAAAGACAGGAGCGCAGTGCTGCCTTTGTACTTCATGTTTTCTTTTTTTGCGCAGCTAAAATTCTGCTTTTAGGCGACTTGAATCTGGATCTATCTATTGATCGACCCATCCATCTGTCTAACTATCCAACCATCCGTCCAGATGGTTTGTGCCTTGTAATATTTTTGGTTAATTCCATATATCATTTGCATAGTGACTCAGATCATGGTGGTGCAGTGGTTAGCACCGTTGCCTCACACCTCTGGGACCCGGGTTCGAGTCTCCGCCTGGGTCACATGTGTGTGGAGTTTGCATGTTCTCCCCATGTCGTCGTGGGGTTTCCTCCGGGTACTCCGGTTTCCTCCCACAGTCCAAAAACATGCTGAGGCCAATTGGACTTGCTATATTGCCCGTAGGAGTGTGTGTGTGTGTGTGTGTGTGAATGGTGTGTGAGTGTGCCCTGTGATGGGCTGGCCCCCCATCCTGGGTTGTTCCCTGCCTCGTGCCCATTGCTTCCGGGATAGGCTCCGGACCCCCCGTGACCCAGTAGGATAAGCGGTTTGGAAAATGGATGGATGGATAGTGACTCAGATGTTACAGTGAAAGACTTCTCTCCTATACACAGCAAAAAGCTCTGAAACCTGCAAATTACTCGTAAAGTAAATAGAAATTTGGTTGCCAAACGGAGATGATTTCCTACCAAGGCTTTGCTACCATTTCTTATTTAATTAGTTGTTGGCAGAATTTTTTTTTTAGCAATGTCTATAAAATGTGTAAAATTAGATTATTTGGGTCTAAGTAATTTAAACATCTAGTCACCAGCTTTCTAAAATAACCTACAAACTGCATTCTGTGAAAAAGTGACAAGTTTTGACATGACTTGGAAAATGATCCTCCTCTGTATTTGTGGGGAGCCTCACAAACAGCAGAGCAGCGATTTTTCTTGCCTTGAGTTTTTCGTCCTTTGTATTCTCCACTAAATGTTTAATGGCTGCTCAGTTTTGCAAAAACAGGTCAGTAACAGCGATGTGAGGCATTGAAGTTCGCGAAAGGGGGGCTGCATTTTGAAATATGCTTTGTTAAGCTTGTCGTGCCATAAAGATTCAGCTGTGCCTCCTCCACCCTTAATCGACGTGGATCCACAGCGCTGGGTGCCTCTGGCAGCCGGGTCCGGTAAGATGCTTGTTGGAGAGAATTGAAGCTGTATGTTTCCAGGTGCAGAAGCCGCAGTTCTTGGTGTAGCTCCTGCTTGACATTCAGTGTTAACTAACACCAATCCTGTTAAATGAAACGCAGGAGATGTGGGGAGATGTAAAGCATCGTGTTTGTCGAATTATTGAATTCACTCTTTCATTCTGCATTAGCTGTGCCACAGAATACCCTTATTACAGGGTGGCATTTCATTAATTAATTTTCTAGCCTCCTTCAATAAGACATGCAGCCCCCCCCCCACCACCCTCCCCCCCACATGGCAATCAGCAACTAGCCCTTTGAGAATCTCCAGCCTCCCGCTTTTTTCCATCACATTCACATTTCTGACGGCACCTCGCCGATGACGTGAAAACAGTGCAACATTCCTGTTCCGCATATCACAGCTAGGCGTGTAGGTGGGCTTCCGAAATGAGCCTCGTTTATCAACCTGCGTTCACCGCTAACGATCTGTTTTGCAATTAAATGCTCGCATTCCAGTAACAGTTTGATTAGAGTTGGGTAGATAAAAGTCATTTTCAGCAGACAATGACACATTGGACTATGGATGGCCTTTCCTCACTCAAGGAAGCTTTTGCCTCATTAGAAACGGCATTATCTGTGCTAAAATGGAGAATGTGTGAAATAGCCTTTAGCTAGAAGTGTGTTTCATTGCCTGTAGACGTTAAATGGGAATTCAACTCAAAATTATATTGCTTATCATTTTTTTCCATAACTGGATGACTTGATGCACGTCCAAAGGCAATTACATTACACAGAACAGAGAGCTGCCCTGCCTATTGAGGAAAATGTTATTTTGTTACACGATTTGTATTTTTTATGTAATGGTAGCCCGTGAAGAGTAGACTTCATGGGCTCAGCGAATCAAGCAAATTGTATTATAACGTCAATACCTGCCATATGTATTATAGATTTTTGTTGGTCGGTGGAATTGTTAAAACCGCTGTTCCACATTGTGGCATTTACTTTAGAAGAGGAGGCTTTCATTCGGGGTCTGATTGTCGGCCGTGCTACAAATCAGTGTGTTAAATGACATTTCTTTGGCTCTGACTTTCCCAAATCCCACGCCCGTATCCTGCCTAGGAGAGACCAGTTTGAGGAGGCTTGAATGAGGCAGATACTCGCAACATGTCGGTGTTTAAATTGAGATGCTCTGATCACATACAGCTGTGGCCCGATGAACCAGAATTCAGTCAAGAAAGTAGTAGGACACAGAATGGAACAACAGTTGCCTGTTGGCTGAGTCTGTTATGTAGTTAGTATAAAAAAATGACAACGTTAAGGAGCACAGATCAGAATAACTATGGAACCTGGTAAGTTCATGATTGAGTGGTTGTGCGCCATGAATTTTCCTATGGGGAATAAATATTTTATGAATTTAGCTGTGGCCAGTATTGGTTCATAACTTCATTTGGCTCATCCCTTACTTGATCCCCTTTGAGAAACAGTTGGCCTTATATATATTTTATATTGTCCCCTTTTCGTCAAGCTCACAGTTCCAGATTTGATGGAGAAAGAACAGATCGACCAATCAGAAAAAAAGTTGCCTTGCTCACGTCTCCCTTCCCATTCCCTGGCTATTCTATTAAACATCTGTCACATACTTCTTGGATCTTGAATGAAATGTCCTGTGAGTTGTAAGTCGGGCTTATTACTTCTGCAATACCCAATTCACACAAGGTCTTGTTTCATAGTTAACTTCAAAGTATTTTTTCTATTCCATAAACACCTCCGAAAACAAACAAACAAAAAAAAAGCTAAAAATGTGACAATATAATTTCAGCTAAATGTTTACTAATGTAGTGGCATGGAAGCAGTCCAGCCTGAAATTGTTCAGAAGGCTTTTAAAATCAGTCTTCGTTTTATAATGTCTACTGCTATTTCTACTGAAGTATTAATGTTGTTAAGCTGGTGTATTTGCAACCTGGTGACTGTTTTTAATGACCAGCAACCATTTCTTGCATCATGAAAAGTTGCCTAGGGAGAATTAATGGACGATCATACCACCTGCCTCCACGCGAACCGTAATTACAATCAGCCACTGAAAGTAACACCAGAGCTGAAAACTCCAGATTCACTTTAGACGCCCAGCTTAGCTTTCTAATGCTGCTCCGCCAGCTGTGATAAATGTTGTACCTCCATTGCACATATAATTCTCATGTTTGTTTTTATTTTTTTTACGTTGACTGCCACTATTTTTGAAAATGGAATCTGGATTGTGGTGAAATGCATTCTGGGAATGCTGCAAATTATGATTCTGGATCTTTCCACCCGCACCACTGGGTTGCTCCTTTGGGGGGGCGGTCCAGGGAAGCCTCAGAAGTGGTCAGGATATCTGCGCTCATGGAAATAATTATTCAAGTACTGTGCTAAATGACAACTGAGCTTTGTTTGTGTACAAATGATAATTGCCTAGTTGGGAAATAAGCAGTTATTTGGAATGAAAATGCTTCTTTTGATGGGGTGTTGACAACTGTTTATGAGAAGCATTTAAAAAAAAAGTAAGTATTGGTTTAGTCTGGAGCGTGATGGGTTATTGCCTCCGTGTGAGATCCATACATTTCTCCTCAATTGTCACGGCTACGTGTAGACCCTTCTCTGAGCGGTTTGCAGTGATTTTCAGTTTTGCTTGCGCAACTGCGGCAGTAGTGTGGTGTGAGTGATAAGTGTTGACAGGAGAAATGAGGCTTCAAAGGCCACCATGGAGGATTATGATGCTGTGCCAGTCACCCACCTGTCAGGTTCAGTGGTTTTCATTGGGTTAAAGCACATAATCCCACCTGCCAGGAGTCTGGCGGAGACATTTCTCTGATCTCCGGGCTTCTCACTGCTCTCCTATTTATCTTCGGTCAGTTTATTCCCACTCAGCCAGGACAATTGCTTTCTAGCCGCGGGAACATGACTGAAAGAGAGAGAGAGATGGGGTTACGCACACGGGCTCCGGAGTCTGAAGTCTCGCCCTTGATTTTCTCTTTTTTTACCTTCCTACGCTCCTCGGGAGAGAGATTTCAACCGCAAGTCCTTTTTGGAGCATTCAATCGACGGAAAGCGCCGCGATTATTAAGGCGCGAAGCCTGCAGTGTTCGTGACTAGGCTCGGCGGCAAGACTTTAGCTACAGCTATCGTCTGCGGCGCCCGTGTGCTATTTGCAGCCCCGTTTGATTTCCGATCAGGGTTCCCAAGTCCAGGCCCCCGCTGCAATGACACACATTTTAATGATGCTGCTCCAATGCTAATTTTGTTGCCACGGCGCTGTCTGACTCGTGCTCCCCCCGGAGCCATCGTGCGATTGAAGACGGCGAGAGACTCTGAGCGGCTAAATTTATTCATCTCATTTGAAGATGGACTTGTAGGGAGGATGAATCTCTCGAGGGAAGGGGGGGTGCTTATTTATTTCTGGGTTATTTGGTGATTTTTTTTCTTTCCTTTATTTCTTCACATTTTAACGAGGCTTTCTGTTGTGTATAGCCAGCAGAGCCCCGTTTTCCAGATTTTGAGAACACTAGCCGGACGCAGTAAATACCATTTATAGCAGCACGGCCAAGGGAACGTACCTATTATAATTTTGGAAATGAGTTTCAAGATGTTTTTTGCAAGCAAGCTCTTTTTTTAGCAGCTGAAATGGGGCAAAATGAGATCTCGATGCCCAGTGTTGGTCTGGTTACTCTGCACTCAGTCAATGGTTGCTTACACTCACTTGTCATTAGTTGCTTTATTGCTTGCAGTTAGGTTAAAGCAGGGAATGAATAACCGACAGAGCATGACAACACCACCTAATGTGGCTGTCAGTGTTTTATTTTTCTCATCACTAACTAAAATGACCACTGGCGCGCTCCATTTTTTCTGTTGGCCATTATTTTTATAATAGTATAACATCAATGTTTATAAACACCGAGCGTCTGTAATGTCTTCCACCACCCTCTTCATTCATTCTAGTCTAGATGTTTTATCACAATATTCAATATTGTTCTACGTTACGGCGACTGAGCATTAGATACAAAGATGGTCAATGTTTTCCTTTGAATATTCATGGCCAATGCATATATGAATTTCATGAGTATATGCTAAATTTACTCCCGCGGAGACTTGTTGTAGCACAAATATTCAATGGCAGCATAAATAGACAAACCAGGTACTGTGTGGCTGGGTATCTTTTTATTGTTTATAAATATTTTTTTTTCATGCGAAATGTTTGCTATTTAATGCAGTTATCACTGAAATCAGTGGAATATTAGAATATCCTCATTCCACCAAGGGGGTATTTTGCGAGATTTGTTTGTTATTTGCCTGATATTTGTCCTAAGGCAAAAACAAGATAATTTGTTACTTTTCTGGTGGAAACCACATTTGAAAATTGGATCTTAACAATAGATCACTGCTGGGTCTCGGACATGCCGTCCTTATCCCATGACATTTTAATGTGGGATTACTGTAGACTTTGAGCTTCTTCTCCAAAAATACAATGTACAATCAGCATGTCACCCGGATCTGCCCTGCTGTGACAGTTATTATTGTGATGCACTGACAAATTTGCAAAGGAATCCTTTTAGGAGGTTAACTTCTTACAATACAAACTTAACACAAAGATTTAAACACATATATTACTTTAATGTAGGTGTTTCGCTTCAGAAATGAAATGTAAATAATAAGCAATGAAGTTTATTTATTTATCATTTTAATTGTATGTACTTTCTGTACTTAACATTTATACTTTAAAGCCAGAATATCTGGAGTTAACCCAAACAAACGCAGGAACAATATGTAAATTATGCATTAGACTGATGGATGAAGTCATCTTCTTGCTTTAAAATAGACGCAATGTAATGTTTACTTGCTATAAATGGAGCTGTTGCATAACAGTACTGATTGTTACCATTAGACATTAAAGTGAGGGAGATTGTTTTCTATATATACAGAATTTGGGGCGTTCATCATCAGCGACAGCAGAGTGGTGTTAATGGTTTGTACGGGTCAGAGATCACTGGGCATAGTGGTGGGTCCAGGATTTCCGCATTCCCATCAGTGGTGGCTTAATGATCACACGTTGCCTGCATACCAGTAATGATGTTTTCAAAGCTAACCCATACACTATGTGTAATAACTGTGAATTGACTCCTGGGAACAGGATAGAAATGGTATGTGAGGGTCTGGGGTCATTATGACCCCATACTTTCAAGTGAGCGATAATCAGCCTCCCCGACGTCGTTCGCCATGACTCGGCTACACGTTACACCTGCAGGTGCTCTCAGACTTGGGCTCCGACCTGGTCCCGACATCCAATTATTTTCTGCAGTGAAGCACAGCGCCACGCTGTTTCACATTATGCTGCGTTGCATGTGTTTATTTCTGCCCGGGTTCATAGCTTCGGTTTTGGCGGCCAGTTAAAGTAGGACCATGCTGCTGCAGCGCTAATTGGGCCCTGGGGCCTGATAGCAGGGAAAAGCTTCTCCAAAAGCTACCGGCGACTATCGACATGTTAGATTTCATAAGGTTAGCTCAGAATAGCCCGCGGGCCTACCATGCGTGAAAGCATTTAGCAACTCCGCGATCGATGACTAGGTGAAAGCTGAGGGGGTGAGAGAGGGGCCCCTTCAAAGGGATTGTTTTTTTCATTGGATTCTTGTAGTTAATTGAGCTGCAGGGTGAGTTCTTGGGAAAAGCGGAACGATTCCTCGTACTGCCTGTCCCTGCGCATCTTGGAAAAAATGCCATGCGGAAAGATTACTTAACAGATAACTCGGGTTGCACAGACAACAGCACAAAAAAACTCTCTTTTTACATCGTGGTTTTTATGTCGTGGCACGTTTAACAATTCTGTCATTTTGTTTAGTTGGGGTGAGAATTCATCAGTTTTTAATGTATAAAGCAATTAATTTTATTCAATAAATCTGTCCTATATCTGTCAATCTTTATTTATATGGCACTGTTTTGACCACAGGGTTTGGAAAGACAAAGAAACAAATTGAAATAAGCATTGAAATGAATATCAAAATGAGAAAGTGACTGTGTATCATTTTTTTGATTTGCAAATGTAGAAATTATATATATATATATATATATATATATATATATATATATATATATATATATATATATTTTACAGACCTGCTAGGTGAGGATGTGATTAAGTTTTGATTCAATCGTAGTGAAATCATATTTTTTTTCTTTGAGGTGTATTATACTCTCCTGGAATGTAATTGTTCTTTGTTACATTTCAATATACTGAAGAATTGGCTTCTTCCCAATAGCATCGGATGCTACGGTGGTTTGCGGGCAATAATAATCCCCAAGTTCTCCTGCTGTACTGTTTCATTTTTAAACGTGGTCGTCATCACTGTCCTCTGGATTGTCCTCTCAGAAGATGGAAATAATTCATATTCTCCAAGGCACTGGCCCAGAAAACCTTTCTTTATTTATTTGTCAGTGAAAGATGCAATGTTATTGTTTGTATGTAGTCCTCTTATATACAGAACAGTTTCAGTTATCTTTGTTCACTATTATTTTTCCAAAAGTTGAGAGAAAATCTAGCTGTGGCATCTGTCTGGTGCAGTGCGTGGCTCAGTGGGTCTGGCCTGGGATTAGAAGGTCGATGACTGGGATCCTGTCTGCCCAATAATAGTCACATGTCCATTGGGCCCTTGAGCGAGGCCCCTTAACCCCCTAAAATGCTCTAGGGACATCTGGAAAATGGCCTGCCCCCATTGCTCTGACCCCAGAAATCACTCTAAAGTGTGTGTGTGTGTGTGTGTGTGTGTGTGTGTGTGTGTGTGTCTCAAAGGGCAGCACAATGGGATCTGCAAAAAGAAGCATTATAATGTACCTGCACTTCTGCAAACGGCAAATAAAGCTCTTTTTTTTTGGTGCAGCCCGTAATCTCAGCACCGGAACACAGGGGAGACTCTCCCTCTTCTTCCTGTATTTTTATTAGTTGGTTTTCCATCTCCAGGTGCATGAGCGCACAATCAGCGCGACGATTCCGTGCCGCTTTGTGCCCTGACTGGCTGAGCGGCAGATAACGTGAGAGTGAAGAAAAAGGGCAAAGCTGAGCAAAACAGAAAGAGCCGGAGTGCGAGAGTAGCCGGGAGTTATCTCTGCGGGAGGAGACACAGAGCTATAGCCAGGAAACCTTACAAATAGAGGATAATTCACACTTCCGCAAGAAAAAAGGTAGCTCTGGTAGCTGAACAAATAGAGCATCACAAAAAGGTCATGGGGTCAAATCCCCGGAACACCCATAAATTGTAACCCTTATCTGTAATCTAAGTCGCTTTGGATAAAAGTGTTGGATACATGTAATAAAGATGCACCCATATTTCCATAAATGTGAGAAAAGGATGTGTTTATTCATTTTAGTGTGTGCTTACAGTGCTCACAGAAAGTCTTAATTCTGTAACAATTTTGTAGATTTATTGGTATCATACAAAAGTCTATTGACAATCAATATTTAACATCTGCACATACAACGAACCACCTCAGGGATAAGAACCTGCATGCAGCACCTCACTAACCCAAATGGAACAGTGGGAGTTCTTTCCAGTGGCTGGAGTGCCAATCCTACCACCAAACCCCAAATTTCCTGGTAAGTTGAAAGACCTATTCATAGGGCCAGATTCATATCATACCCAAGACTAAGCAATTACAGGTTAAGGGCCTTGCTCAAGTGCCCAACACAGTAGAATCAAGCCAGGCATTGATGGGATTTGAACCAACAACCTTCGGAGCGTTGGCACAGATCCCTAGCCTCAGAGCTACCACTCTGCCAACATTTTAATACTGGAATGCTTGGGCAATACTGTAAAGGTATTACTAATGAGACTGCTTGTCGAACCTTTTAACTCAAAACTTAAATCTACTGATTGTTTACAGTGTGATATATGTTTTGTAAACAAAAGATTTTGTGATAAAAGCAATAGATTTAAATTATTTTTACAGAATTAAGCAAGTGTCTCCAGACTCTCTGTGAGCACTGTAGTTGGCAGGAAAAACAAAAGTACTTTCCTGTAGTTAAAACAAGGTTGATTACAATCCCAAGAATGACCTAAAACCAGTGATCCTTAAGAACTTCAGTGGTAATGCACTGTGTGCCTAAAGCTTTTAGCTGATTTATGGTGAGTCGCGGGAGCTGGGCACCAGCCACAGGCCCGTCTGTAGGGTGAGATGATTTGCAGAAATGAGGTTGTAGAAACGGACGGGTGACGCAGTCACATCCTTTAATTGTCTGCCGCGTCACCTTGTCTGAAGTTCAGTGGGAATTCACCGATAATGGTTTACCTTTCCTGTGGCACGACTTTGTCACAAAATTAGCATTGTTATTAATCATTTTGAAATATCCAGTTTGTGTTAATTTTATCACGGTTTAGGGTTTAGTTTAAAATGATGTTTAAATAATTATTAAAGCCAGAATGACTGAGCAGACTAATAACAGGCCCCTCTATTTCTCTACCTGCATGTACGTGACCGTTATCAGGGCTCCACACTAACGGTTTTTTCCCAAGGAGCAGTTGTGCCCCGAAGTAAAAAATTTTAGGAGCACAGACAACATTTTGGGTGCATAATCAGTTCTGTCTTTTGAGCACTTAATGCATCATGTCATAAGAATGACAGACAGAATTCAAGAAACTAGATTTTTATCTTCATATTTTGCATTTCTTTTGATGTTTCGTCATATTCCTCAGTACAGCTCATATTGTAGTTAATTTCGAGTGGCTTGGCCGAGCTTTGTACCTATAGAGCACGTAACCGGTTTCATCTGTGTTCTGTGAATTTTCTACTAAACTCTGATGTCGTGTCCTGATAGCAAAAAATTGTACACATTACACAAAAATTACCCGGTTACATACATATATAGCAGCAAATTATAAAGTAAATATATATATGGAAGGTGTTTGCGCTAATTTGCCGTTAGTGGTAAATACAGCAGCGAATCTAACACCCTAAACCAAAAAGCCGTAATGTTCCTAATAGAGTGGTTGCTCTGTCCTGAAATAGTACAGCTAAAAACTTATCTATATCATACCGCAGAGGTGCACGCTGGTTTTGAAGCAGCCAATTGTAGCATGAAATGCAACTGGCATGTAAATATATGCAAATGTGCTTGTGTGTGTGATGTGAGAGTGCTTTTTAATGTTTCAGTTTCTCTTTGCCGATGTTACAAGTAACTCGCACCAGTGCGCCTAAATCTTTTTTCACGTTCGCACATTTTTACTGTGAAATGGGTGCACTGTAGCGCCCTGGTTATGGAGGAGTTCAGTCTCCAGGCCTTTTTAAAAACGCTTCTGTGTGGAGAATATTTCCAATTTCATGTCACTTACATGTGTGGGTATAATGGGATGAGCAGCTAGTAAGTCTTGGAGCCGTTTTTCCTTGACTGACCTTGATGACCTTATGGACTATTCACATTGTGGTATGGATGACCAGGGTCACACCTGAGAGCAGAGTTCCCCAGATAGCCCAATATATACACTCACTGGCCACTTTATTAGGTACAGCATGATAGCAGGACTGTATTTTGGCATCAGAACTGCCTTGATTCTTCATGGCAAAGATTCACCAAGGCACTTGAAACATTTCTCAGAGACTTTGGTCTTACGCTGACATGATAACGTCACTCATAGCACTGGCACTCACCGAAATTTTAGGAGGACCAGCACAAAATTTAGGCGCACCACTTAAATCAACATGCAATGAAACACATTCATATTCATATCTTAAATGTATTACTGATAAATGCTCTTGTAATAAATATCCATCCATCCATCCATTTTCCAAACGACTTATCCTACTGGGTCCTGGAAGCAATGGACACGAGGCAGGGAACAACCCAGGATGGGGGGCCAGCCCATCGCAGGGCACACTCACACATCATTCACTCACACACACACGCACACCTACGGGCAATTTAGCAAGTCCAATTAGCCTCAGCATGTTTTTGGACTGTGGGGGGAAACCGGAGTACCCGGAGAAAACCCCACGATGACATGGGGAGAACATGCAAACTCCGCACACATGTGACCCAGGCGGAGACTCGAACCCGGATCCCAGAGGTGTGAGGCAACAGTGCTAACCACTGCACCACCATGCCACCCCTGTAATAAATATAACTTTAAAAAATAACAATGTAACATTTTAGTTTAAGGGTAGAAGTTTAAGGGTAAATTTACAAAGGTAACCAATGCATGTGGTCAGCCTCTATTTCATCAGGCCCCTGTACAGATTATAATTCAGGCTGTTGTCCTTTACCAGTGTTTCATGAGACACTTTCCCACCGAAATTCTGGAGCCTGGTTCATGGTTCCAGGTTTCCGGGCTCTTTCGTGTATCGCATTCACAGACACAATCCGAACTGGGAACTTTATGCTAAATATGCATGGGAGATGCAGGAATCTCATAGGTTAAACTTCACGTCTAGTTTCATTGGGAACTACACCGTCACCACAAAACAATGGAGGATTAAGAAGTTGTTCTGTTAGTCATTTGTTAGTTAATAATTGATCTAACGAACAGTTGAACTGCTGTACCTAATAATGTGGTCAGTGCAGTGACATTGTGTGTGTGTATGAGAATGAAAAAGTAATAATAATTATATATATATATATAGTTTATAATTTTAGTCTTCAGTCCAAGACCACCCTTTTGAAATTCAGTTCATTTGTCTTGTACCATTCACAAAAAAAAGCCAAAGGTTGTTGTTGATAAATTGCCCTTTTTGAGGCCAGGCAACACATCTGACTCAGAGAGTTAATTAAGCGTTAAAATGGTTTGATGGCCAGATGATTTTTTTCCATTTATTGCAGTGACTTTCAGTCGGTCGGTTGGGTTCTTCCCTTCTCTCTTCATCAATCTTCCTGCTTGCACACCAACACACAATCACATCGAAAACTTTATTTTGTGAAGTTATATGAACATGATGTATTATCCTTCGTGCACTTCAGTCATTCCAAACAGTACCAGCTCGGCTCCATTAATTAGACCAATTCACTTGGTGCCAGGTTCTAACGATAAATAAACCTTTCATTAGCACATGGGTGTTTCCTTTATAATCTATAGTATTTTCCAGAACCGAACTCTGCTGTAAGCGGAAAACAGTTCTTGTGATTATTTTAAAATGGGATTTTTGTAAAGGTGAAGCAGTAAACAGGTGGAAATCAGAGATCCTAGTCAGTGACTAACCCTGCGGCACGTCACTCTCAGACTGGCCTGCAGCTTGCATTACTGAGGCATGGTGAAGCTCATCGCTGAATATTGGCACCAAAGGTGTAGCTTTTCCACAAAGGTGGAGCCGAGACACTTATTTAAATGCAATGATGAAACTGCGATGGAGATCAATGAACTTCGGAAGCCTACTTAGATTTACTAAAAGAATTACATATATACTTCGAAATGCGATCTTTTCTGATATGACCACCTAGAAATTTTAATTAACCGAAAACATAGAATGTATTGGCTCATTCAAATTGTTGAACCATTACCGTACAAATTAAATGATAGCACTAAGCTGCATGCAACCTGTTTTAAATTAATTAATCTAACTGGCTAGTATTTTTATATACATTCGGTTTTAGCCAATGGATTTGCTGGATTCCGCAGTATTTAATGACTGGTCATGTGGCTATTTCAGAAGGTGTGGAAAAGTTCAGGGCTCATCTGTCCTACTCTGGTCTCCCTTTTGTTTTCTAGGAAATTAGTTGTCCTCCGGTGCTTTAATGAATTGAGATTCCGCGACTGTGCCTTTTGCTGACTGATGCGTCCGGTGATTAACTTTTAATCAAAATAACCCTGCAGTGCGCAGTGCCCCTGCTCAGTGTGTCGTGCTCTTAATTTCACACAAATGGCTTCCTCTTCCATTTTTGCTTTTGCATTTTTAAACAGTTTAATATTTTTCCGTACATCTTTCTAACTCCCCGTGATTTTCTTCCTTTGCTTTTGTCAACGGCTTGCAAAAGTGCGTTTTTGCTCCGTCCTAAGGGCTTTTAAAATCATGTAGACAGCTTTATGAAAAGGAAAAAAAAAAAAGTAACAGGCCATTTATTCGACCCTCTGCATGTCAGGGTCCTGAAGTAGACAGTTCTGACAGATATATTCATGCTGGAACTCGATGACCAGGGAAATATGACTGTCATCGGAATATGAACAGAAAATTAATTGTCTGCCAAAATGAACATGTTCCGTTTTAATAGCATTTTTAATCAAATGCATTTTTAAATTAACTCCGTTTCAAATTAATGGCACGTGTTAATACGGACAGCCTTGCTGTTTCACTGTCCATCGCTGAAGCTAATTTCACACATCCCAACACGGTTTCCCCCAAGTGCTTAAGTAACCATATAGCAACATCTTGACAAACGGAGAAATTAACAAAGTAATGGTATTATGGATGAAATTGAAAGTAATTAGCACTTTTTGATGTTCAGTGTTGGTGTGGAAAATTCTGGAAAGCCCCCAAGGTCTCCAAAGCCAGCAGACTGGCCAACCCAGCACACTGACTACAGTCGCACTTTTCTTAATAGCTGCGTGGACATTAAGGGAGAAGGTTTAGCAGTGGCAGAGTTGGCTTCCTGTCAGTTCCTGTTAGGTCAGCCGCCGATGGACAGCAGGGGTCGGGCCTGCAGGCGGCATGGAAGTCAGCAATGACGACAAGGAGCCTATAAGTTGCCAAATCCGTTTTACCAGACAGCCCCTGCTGTTGTACCCATGAGAAAAGCACTTAAGCCGGAATTGCTCCAGTGAACTATCCAGCTGTACTAGTTGTAAATAAAATCTTTTTTGGACGAATGTCTGAGCTAAGTGATTAAACAGGGTCTCTTGGTGGCACTACAGAAGGTTCCGGAATGTTCCGTGGGATTGATTGTGGGATCCTGCTCTTTAGTTTATGCTGCTCTTAGATCACAAACCCATAGGCTTTTGCAGTCTGTTATTTTCACATGATTTTTTTTCCCCCGCATTTACATTTATTGATATGTTGATATTTCTATATATGTAATCATAATACTTACATGTAGCCATTTGTGAATACATATTAGCAAAATGCTTTTTCATTGTGAACCAGAGATATGGAACAATGGCGTGTGCCTTTGTGGTCTCATACCTCCAGAATTGGTTCCCAGCTCATCTTAATCATGCAAATGGATGTCTGTCTAATCAGCTTCATTGTAGGGGAAGCTGCATTGATTTTATTTACGTTTAAGGAAACAAGCTTGCAACTAGTCCAGTTGTTTCCAATTCTTATTTTTCTACTTCCTGTGTTCTTGTATTCCATTTTTGTTATGGGCCACCTTATCTTAGAAATATGTTCTGATAATTTAGATATAGAAGATTCATTTTGCTGGGGGGATTGTGGGCCAGGCAGTGTCATATAGGTAAAAGCGTAGATAACAGAAGCAATCAGATAAGCTGGGGGTGAATTGATTGGTTAACTGACTCTCTCCATATATCCAAGTGAAGAGTATTAACAAACACTGCAGCCTTTGGAAGAGGGACTGCTGGTGTAATCGCAGACCCCTTTCAGCGAGATGGACAAGGACGAGGTGAACGGCATGGGGGGAGACCAGAATTAAGAGCACAATTTATTTCACAGCTCTTTGCTTTCGCAATGGCTGCAGTATTGATTCTCCAACAGAGAAACTCTTTGAAATAAAATTCAGCTGAATTCTGAAGAGGTAAAGAGTGCTTTAAATCTCTTTGAACTATCTTCTCCTTTTAAGTCTTGTAGGTTTTTCTTTTTTTTTGAATTTTAAAGATCCCATTTGCCTTTCATCTTACGATAATGGTATGAAAAGTATATTTGCAGGCAGAGAGACGTACCTGACGTACTGGCCTGTTTTCGTATACGATGATGCAAAGCACATCGCAGAGTTTAAGCAGCGGTACTCAATAGCGGTGCCCGTGTGATAACGAGGAGAGTAGAAGAATCCACGGCTTGGCGATTGGGAAGGTCCTTCTCCACCAGCTGAGAAGAGGCTAGTTGCGGTCACCTTTCGCCGTGTGTCAGCCGATCTGCGCGGGTGCTTTGGCCATGCGCTTGTCTCTCTATGCACCGGATAAGGCCACCTCCTTTAACCGCAGAAGCTGACTGTCACCCCAGCTCCGTAGTGCGAGGGGGCAGCTGTCCCGTTACTGCAGCGAGATTTGCTGACGAGCTGCAAGCATCTAGCGTCAGTCTCTGGGCTGGTGATGAAAATGACGAGCGTCCTTAGCAAAGATTAATTTGCTTCCTATAAAATATCTTTAGATAGCTAAACAATTAAAAAATTTATTGTACAAAATACTATTTAAAATAAAAAATGACACAAGTCAAAGGACTAACAGTCCCAAGCATTATAAACAGCAAATGAGAAAGTCCCAAGCTGGAGACTCTCCTCCAATACCTCCCCAGCTGGTCCTCTTTATCCCTAATGATGTAATCAGTCCAATCAGGGCCAGCTGGGTGTTAATTGTGGGGAAACTATTGGCACAGGGCTGGTGATCAATCACTGTGACAGCAAAAAAGGAAGAAAAATGCATCCAAATGCAAGCCGGTGGTTTGGGCATGTTTCCCAGTGGCTCACACAGTACATGGAGTGAAACAGAAGTAAGGTTCAGCTGTGATGTGAGAGGTTTGTTTGAGAATGTAGTTCATTGTCCATTACTGCTTTAAGCACAGGAGGATGCTTCCATAATATGTGTGGCTAATGGATTTAGCGGCGTATCTGGTCTGGGTAGCAGGGGGACCTGACCAGCATTGTTCTCCCTACATCCACCTACCTGCTCGTCCTCTCTCCCCCTCTGGCTGACAGTTCCTGCACGTCTGGGTACAGCCGGTTCATGATTCCCAGCAACTTGTGGAGAATTCATACCCCATGCTGAGAATGTTACAGGTACACAATAGAGGTGGAATATTTATTAAAGCATTCCTCCTACCCTCAGCGATCAGATTTTGCTAGCGGTGGTCTGTAACAGAGGATTATTAAAATTGAGAAGGAAACTGTGTGCACAGGTTTAATCACGATTAATTGGTTTGCTTTACATTTCAAAGGACCGCAGGAAAAAAAGCACAGGGCAGTCATTTTATGCTGCAGTCAAGTAATTCGGTCTAAAAATAATCTCTGGAAAAGCGCCCATCAGCCCGCACTGTCAAGCCTAATGCTGTGGTTGTGCGACTTTGTTTGAAAATGACTTCTATGCAGAATATTAATGCACCTGCATCATAATGTATCACAGTGATTTACCAGTTCCATTTAAGAGGGCCGTTCGTGGCGTTTTGATCCTCGTCATTTCCGGAGGAGGTAGTTTATTGCATGACTTTATTGGAGCTGAAGTTTCTTGACAAGACTACCAAAATGTTTTCAAATGTCAGTAGGATAATAACTGCCCCGGGGGCTCCTAAGTCTCTTGTAATTGTTTCCTTGGAGACCTCAAATTATGAAATGGCAGATAAAGTTGTAGCAATTACACACTAGGTAATTGTTTTTATTTTATTACCGCAAGGGTAATTCAGCAAGGTTTTACGGCTTTCATAAAAAAGGAATCGGAATGCAGTTGAACTGTAATTTTCATTTGAATCAAATGGGGTTAGGCTGGACATCTTTGATTAGTTAGTTTTAAATTATACCCATGTTCAAAACACTGGCAGTGGACGTAGGCTAATATTTGCTATACTTCATTCCTTTCGTTGTCAAATCAGTCCAGAGGAAGGCATTACATACATCCAAGGTCGTAGGCTTTCTGCTTCAGCCTTTAATACTCAGTGTGCACAACAGTTTGGCTGTAGATTTAGTGCTCTAATTAGCTGCAGATCACTAAGAGTGTTGGTGAAACAAGAATTAAGCTTCAGCACAGCGTGCTTTATTTCTCACTGTGGTGGGCTGGATTACGTGTAAATTTTAGCCCTTAATCAGCAGTGCACAGGCTTAATAAAAGGAACGGCTCGTTTGGATTTCATCCACAATTTTTACTCTTTGCCGGTAAAGGGGTAAAGACTCACATTAATGCATATTAATCAGACAGGGCTGCAGTAGAAGCCATAAAAAGCTGAATTACCAGAGCTGAAAGCGTGTTTTTATTTCAATTTTTTTCTTATGACATCCACTATAGTAAACAAATCCAATTAATGGTCCATCAAGGAGAAACTTCTTTAGTCTTAAACCAGTTTGAAATGTGGTTTATTGCAGTTTTTAAAATCATTTTTCTCCAGCATATAACTGGTAGAAGTCATGAGGTTCAGAAACCGTGGCAACCATATTGAAATTGTTGTATGTAATTGTTACTTTAAATATTCTTGGCATACGTATCAAAAAAACGGGATTTGCGTGGACTTTTTTTGTCCATGAAAATAAGTATCATAATATATTGGTCAGGAAACGTACCCAGCTAATTGTTTTGTATTACTAGAGGGTAGAAGACGGACAAATTTGAAGTTAAAGGTAAGGTTTGTCAGTATCTTTCTCAGCCATACTTTGAAGGCCTACCGTGAGAGGCCGGATTGGCTGGATTATGGAAACGGGCGCAAGCACATCAACCGTTTCTAAGCACATAAGTGGCACGGCGGAACACAGGTGTGAGTAGAATCAAATGGAGCGACGTTAAACTGACGCAACTGCACTCTGGTGAACATAGAGGGGGAGAATATCATTTAGCTTTGGCTAAATGGCTGTGTTGTGGATGAAGGTACAGAGGTATAAGTCGCTCAGTTGGTGGGGCAGAGGAAACAAAGTATGGTTTAAAATAAATACTTGTTTTTAGTATCTGTTAGCATAAGAACAGGAGTTCATCCTTTGAAGAATAGCATCCTAAAACCAGGAGCTAAGCAGAAACATTGTATTTATCTTTCAAGAAGATCACATGCCGTCGCTCACATCTATTTAAATCTGAAGCTTCCTCTGCGGTCCTCCTGCTCTCATCTCAGCTGGGTTTCTTTCTGCTGATCCTTGTTGGGTATTGTTAACTGGAGCCAGCAGAGCTTCATTAAACCGGAGCCGGTGCAAGCAGCAGGAATGGCTCTAAACTGCAACCTCACAGTGCAGATCTGAAATCATTTTTCACCAAACAGACATCGCAGTAATAGCTCCGTCAGTATAGCATCAGCACAAAAGGAATGGCCTCTGCAAGCGCTGTAAACGTGTGCTATTTTTCTTCCTCTTCTTGTCAGCCGGCTTGTTAGCCTTGCTAAGCCTGCATTTGCGGGCTCCTCGAGAAGGCGCAGGGCAGGGGTGAAGTACGTCGCGTTTGGACTTGGGTGCAGTGCTGTGCCGCTCTTAAGGCTCTGGAGCGAAAGGCAGGAGACTTCACTGCAGTCACAGATAATGTCACCCATCTGCAATGTCAACTGCATGTAATCTAGAACCAAGGCACATAAAAGGAGCTGAAATTGGTGGCTTGGTTTATTTTTAACGTATTGAAAAGAGAGCTCATCTGTAGTAGTATTTTCTCAGTCAGCACATCTGTTTTCTTATGGCTTGTCTCACAGCGCTCTTCACAGAAGTTCCCCATGACATCATTACGCAGAGCGGGCAGGATGTGGAGATGGCCTGCTCCTTCCGGGGGGCGGGGTCTCCTTCATACTCCCTGGAGATCCAGTGGTGGTACATCAGGCACCACAAGGATTGGACGGACAAGCAGGCTTGGATGACCAATCAGGTGGGGGTATGCCCATATTTAGTAAGTCAATGCACAAAATAAATAAATGGATAGATTACTGTTTATTTTTTTAATGGAAAAATAAGTATCCACATTACAGGCCGTTTTTGTACAAAATAGAAGTCTACTTGCAATATTTAAAAGCACTAAATAAATAAATTGGCATAGCTAAAGTAAACTAAGTTTTCAGCAAACAAATAATCCTCTATCCACTGTGAGGGTTAGAACCAGTCCCCGATGTTTGGAAAGATATAAAAAGCAGATTAAAAATCTCACTGCTTGTTCCGAAGATGAAAATTTTCAGTCCCCCGTTGTGTCATCAGACACTTTAATTGGAAGAGAGAAAAACAGATTGACTAGCCTTCTGCTCATTAACCCTCCTGCATAACTCAATGCAAACCCAGAATCATTTTTATTCCCTTGGCACGTTTCTTTTTTTCCTGCTTTGAATAAACTTTGAGCATAATTACCTTATTTTTGCCCAGATAGATTTCACTAACAACAATCTAGCCTGTCAAAATTAAGGTGCCTGCTGCATAATTCCAGTAAGACGTCCTGTCGTTGATCACATTTTTTTGCCAGCGGTAATTTCCATGATGAAGGGATAGCAATAGGATGAGGTTAAGATATATAACTACAGTACAGCAGGTTGCCTTTGCTTCAGGCAAAAATAGAAGCTTCTGGATGCATCTGACTGCCACAGTTTTTATTTTTAATTGACAGTTTGGAGTGTGAATGTCTTTAATTGTTACCTCTGCTACAGGTGGTGCCCGAAGATGAAATGGTTACAGATGCCACGAAAATAAGCGTGAGTATGTTCTGTCTGCAAGAAAACAGCCCCCCCCCCACTCACATATGAAATACTATCTATGTACAGTAAGTAAGAGTACGTTTTGGGAGCGTCATCTTCAGTCTCAGCATGGACTGGCCTCCAGTCTGTTACAGGCCACGCATTCATATGCAGACTCTAGAGATTTCAGATAGAACTGTGTAAAAGTCTCGGGCAAAGACAATGTTTGAGGATTTTTATCTGGGTAATAGCTGTATATTTGCACAGGGGAAAAAAATAACATTAGAACATATGTAAATTAACAGTAACAGTATAAAAATTATTTCAGTAACACTTAAAGCATTCATGTATAATGCATAATAATATATTTATAAAGTATTATAAATACTTATAAAAAAGAATAACACATTTTAGCCATGTGTATTATGCATTATGAATGCTCTATGAAGCTATCATCTATAATGTGCTATAGATACCTTCATAAAGCATTATAATGGCTTATACTGATCATCATAATGCATTATGAAGGCATTTTTTGGATGGCCATATGAACTTTTGTTCGCATGCCTCTCCTCAAGGGCACTTCAGCCATCCATAAATTCGTTAAGCTTCACCACTAGCCCAAATAATTACTTAATTAAATTATTTAAATGAAACATTGATGTATTGATTAGCCAAAGAAGGTGGGATAGTGGTCAAGTAAAAAAAAAAATCATCATTTTCTTTGCTTAAGACTTCTGCACAGTATTATATAGAAATAATCAAACTTCCGTTGTCTTTTCTGCATGCTGTTGTTGGTTTGCTTCCAAGATGTTTGTCACATATTCATAAATGGTAGAGTTTCTGGTTGGGATGACGGAAAGAGGTGCAGATGAGATTTTAAGATTTTTCATAGTAAGAGTGAGCCATTGAGTTTTCCTCACAAAAATATAACATTTCTAAAATGTCTTATGTCAAGGCTTTCTGTTAACATTCAAAAATCATTTCAGATGGTGGTCATTGTTGCTACTGAAACCCAAGGACATTCCTTTGCCCCCGCCCCCAATCCACCAAGCATTGTAGCCCGCTATGGAATCCCAGGAGTATTCAGATGAAGTGTTGGCAATGGCCTGGAAGGTGGCAGCCTGCACTTGCAGTTTTAATAAGGACACATGGAATGAGACATTTAGCTTGTACTGTGATCGTAGAATGAGACTGTAGAGTATGAAGTTAAGCTGTTACACAAATGGACAAGGACTGATGAACCTCAAATTTAGCTTCTTACAAGGGAGCCTGAGGGGAGAGTGTCCTACATCACTTGTGGAAATGACAGTAGGTGCAAAGAAACCTCAAGATTTCCTGATTGAAATGGACAGCACCTGGAGCATCTCAAACAATGAGAACAGCATGTAGGGTTCAAAGACACGGTGGGTTGAAATCTGCCGCATCCAGAGTAATGGGTAATCATATTCACAAAACTAGCTAACACTCCTTGCAGAATTGTTTCAAAGGCAATAGGATAGACATTGTTCTCTGAGAGTAGGTGAGATTGGTGGGTAGGTGTGGCTAGAGGTTATAAGATACCACAGGACATGCGACGAGATGCACTTAATTGGACACCGTTGGAACATGCATTGACAAATGTGTTTGCTTCACAGTGTGAGGCCTGCAGACGGTGTTGATTTGGGGCAGTGGGTGCCAGTTACCTGGGTGTCTTGTAGGAGAAATAAAGTGAATCCACTGCAGTGGGAGGAGGCTTACTGTGGCTAAAGGGTGGGTTTTGTAGGAAGGATATTCAGTAGAAATTTAATCAAAATTATAACTTTGTTATCCGTCTTGTGAGTGGTGCTGCAGAATAACTGAAATTCCTCACAAATACTATAATATAAATTTGTAAACCCCAGGAATTTCTGTAATTCTTTGATGTAGGTTTACTTGGAAGAGCAGTAGTACTACTGTACCTTTGAGTGATCTGTTTGAGTGATCTGTTTGAGTGATCTATTAGTACTCATTGAGGATTAAACACATACCCAAGGAACTGGGTTTCAGTTTTGTGAAGTTCATGCTACACTAATTGGATGAAGGGATTTTTAGTAAGGAGCTACTGCAAGAGAGATGAACATGAAACACCTGGCTTTGATAATCAGGTAAATTAAGGAATAGTCACTATAAACAGTGACAAATCTTCCAAGGTCCACGTGCAGGACCTCATTGATTAAGAGCTGGAAAACCAGCAGCATATTGACTAAGCCACCGGGTATGATTAAATATTCATAATGGCTACGGTTCTCATTGAATGTGGGGTTCCACTTATCACCTTCATGTATCAGTAACAAGTAGCGTACACTTCACAGGTCTAACCTTTTTAAACACTTTCTGTAGTTGCTTAGGGCTGCAGGAACCCGAGGTTGTAGTTAATAGTACTGCACCATGACTAATTTAGGCTCAGGTAGTTGATTTACCAAGTCAGAAACCACTATTATCCTGCTCTATGAATAAGAAATGGCACCATTGCAGGCAAGGTGCACGGGTGTATGAATACAAAGTTTTCATTGATACAAAGTTTCATGAATAGACTTTGCCATAGCTTCTGAGCCTGGATCGGACAATAGATTTGACCTTTAGGCGGCAGATCAATAGCACAATCCCAAGGTCGATGTGGTGGTAGACGGGTGGTCATTTATTTGTTGAAGACCTTTGCTAGATCTTGAGACTCTGGGGGAAAGAGAAGATTCCCAGAGCCTATTAGACTGTCCACACTTGGCAAGTAAGGCACGAAGAAACTGTCCTTCCCACAATCAATTAGCTTGTTCTTAGAACGTGAAATTTTGTTATTGTGACAAATTTACCACAGGTGGACCAATCTAATAAAAATTAAAAGTAATTGCAATTGTACCGTACATTTTCTTAGTTTAGACGAGTGAACATATAGCACTGAACTCAGAAGAACAGCTTGCCCTGAATGACCACAGAATAGACTCGGGTGCTGGTCCACTCTATACCTTTTCTCTTCCAATAACAAATTCATTTGACTAAGTTGTATGGGTACTCTACTGTTGTCACTTGGGTTGACAAAGGCAGATGGAAGATGGTCTAGAGATTTAATGTAAATGGGAAAAACTCTCTTAATCTAATCAGCATAGATTTCCAGGCAAATGTTCCTCCAATGCCAGAAAGTCATCCCTACAGGCCAGCTGGATTGGAGGTTTTGGCCTGGTCCCTAATGAAATACTGTAATCAGGGCATAGTCATTCAAGCTACTGTCCAACTAGAGTCTGGAATTCTAAGGTATATTCTTCTGCAGTTTTGTTCCCTTGCCCTGTCAGAAAAGCTTGTACCAATTTGTACCTTTGTGTATCACTGGGGCTGTACCCTCAAGGGTCTGCCAATTGTTCCCTAAAGCTGTAGGTAATTCTACCTTTTAAGGTACAGAAATGAACTTTGAGGAAGTACAAACATCAATGTACCCCCAGTGGTACTAAAATGTTCCTTATAGCCCATTTCATTGCCTTAAAAGATACAATTACCTACAGCTATATAGTACAATTGGCAGAATTTTGAGGGTACCGCCCCAGTGATAAGCAAAGGTACAAATTTGTACTTTTTTCTGATAGTGTGTTGAAGAGCCAGCATATGATTTCCGGCACTTCTGCCCTCCAAAGGGTAGTGAAACGCATCTGAAACATATTTTATAAAAGTAGATAAGAATCTGATGGAGGTTAGAATCCCATTGAGACCAGATTATGGTTGCTCAGTGTAAAATCCTACCCACGAGCAGCAAAATAAATGCATGGACTCTGAGCATCGTGGAACAGAGTAGGTTGACTAATGCAATGTCGTGACAGGAAGCCTTCACATTAGTTGCTGCATTACTCTGTGCTGGAGAAGAACCTGGATCTGCAGATGCGGATGTTGACGTGGTGGGTAAAGATCCAGTGTGCAGAATTTGTAGCACCTCATCTTGAGATTTAAGCCCCTTTCAGACATGCACTAACACCCTGAACTTTTCTAGACATTGCCCAGAGGGGCTGTATTTGTGAACACAAATATCCGAATCAGTCATGCCAGACCCTAAATGGACCCTGCTAACTCCCTAGTACAAAGTCCAGGAAATTTGTGATTGACCTCCATGTGTGAATGGAACAGGGATAATTCTGGAGAATTCACCATAAGTTAATAGGCGTGCTGATGGTGTGAAAACAGAATACAAAGAACAAGAGCAGTTTACACAAAAAAAGACCCCAACAAACATGGCAAACTGGAGAGACAACGGGGTTTGGGGCCTTTTGTCAGTAGAGCTGGACACAATACACCGTGATCACTGCAGCGTCCTTTTTTGCGTCATGCCCTGACTTGTGCATGCTCTCCTCAAGTGCCACTCCACATCTAAACTAACCAGAATATTTCTAATAAGTGTGTTATGCCTCGTGTAAGAGTGTGTCGCTTGTAAGTTTGTGAATTCGCATCTCACAAGGACATTCTCCGGTTGTATACCACATCTCCAACTCCAGAATATGTCTACCTGATTCTCCAGACAATGTCCAAAGATTATTTGTGAAAACATCTCTAGAAATGTTCCGTAGGTGTATTTTATGCTGACCTAACAATGCACCTTGTGTTCCAATGGCTGCTCGCAAAGACACTAACTCTCTTGGATTTTTTCCTATGCTCTGAGCGTAATAAAAACATTTCTGAGGGATTTTTTCTCTAGCTTTAGAAAAACTGAATCACATGTTAAAGGGTGTAGCCCTTCCAAAGTAATATGCTTTAAAGTTTATGATCTGTGCTTAGTGGAAGAAGTACAACTTCTACATTTTGTTGTAACTTGCCCATATGTCTTCGGTTTCCAGGGACACAAACCTTTGGAGGAAAGGCTATTTTCTTTGCACTATTTCTTTAGCAGTGGATGAACCATTTCTTGAAATTATCCTCACATTTTGCAAGTGTGACCATAGCTTTACCAATGCCTGAAGAGGCTCAGGGATTTTCAGAATGACCCAGGGATTTTCAGAAAGACATTGAGGTTGTCAAAAGCGAATGGTCTTTTGCACCAAATTTACACTGTAATCTGATCATTTGTGGCCTTTATACCAAGTTGTATTCATTCCACTGGTTTTCCCAGAACAGTTCCATCACTTGATCTACACTCTGTTCACCTATTTCATTTTTATTTTATTTTTTTTGCAAGGTTTCCACGAAATTGTTCGGTAACCTTAGCATCAACAATAGCTGTGTTGACATTGACTATCACATCATGGAGGGTAGAACAATTCACTAATCTTTAATTCCATGCTTTGTCCGGTTTCTGAAGGACATAAGTAGGAAAAATAAGAATAAAAAAAGGAGAGTGGTAGGTGTTCTTCATAACCATTCATCCAGAACAGCATCCTAGGAACCTACCTCAGGAATCACAGGTCATAATAAACACAATGCAAGCCTGTCACTGGACAGACCCACACTGTACAATATAGAGATATCTAGATGCATGTGATTGCAAGCAGGAGGAAAGTTCAAGTCCAAAACGTAAAAGTCCAGACCAAGATTTTGGTTCAACCGACTGGTTGTGTACTGTGTGACCGTGACTCTTCATACTCAACTGGTTGGTTGCAACAAAATCTTGGTCTGGATTTGTACTTTCTGGACCTGAACTTTCCACCTCTATTTCCAAGGTAGGGGAACTAAATCAGCAGCCTCTTTGTCTGAGAGTGTGAGATCGCTTCCTTTCCGAAAGGTGACGGTGACGCCTTTCTGCTAATGAAGTGCGCAAACCGCGGCAGCCTGAACGCCGGAGTCACGTTATTCTCCCCGCAGCAACTGAAAACATTACATCATCAGTCTGCCGCCATGCCAGAAGCGCTCCGGTAAATATTCACCTGTTCTCGTGTGGAAGTCAGGGTCTCTGAGCATTAACTGCTTTCTGTGATCAATCTTCCGAACAATGCAAATAAGAAATAGGAGAGATTTTACTTCTGTGGTTGTCAAGGCAACAAAAAAATTGGTAGTAAACTGTTCACCAGAAACATCTGTTATTCTAAATGGTTTTATAAGCACATTTTAATCTGTCAGGCGATTACATAATCCGTCTAGTATCACTGTTTGCTTGGTCAATGTCTATAGTACGTGGACTGGATTATGGGCTTAATTTTATAAAATTATTTTATAAGGAAAATATGCCTGATTTGTGTTTATATCCTCCATATTAAAAGAAATACCAGCCAATTCATCCATCACCCATCTGTCATAACCATACTTCTCTGGTCCAGGGACTCAATAAGCCTGGAGCCCCTCTTAGGAAGAAGCATCCTGGATGGGATCCCGGTTTATCACGGGGTGCGCGCACACATGTAATCACATACTATGGGCAATTTAGAGTCTGTTTTTTCACTGTGAAAGGAAGCCTGAGTACCAGCCAGTTAAATCTTATTACATTTAAGCGGAACTTGTCACTGGTGGGCAAAACTATTTTCGCCCATCTCATAAGTAAGGCCGCGCCATGGGGTTGTGGAAATTTTTAAATAATAATAATGATGCAGCGTACCACAGAATATTGTCTCGGTGTGCCCTGATTGGGTAGTTTCGGTCTATTTCTGTATCCTATATGTGAAAGACCTGCACATGTTTTAATTTCAGTGCCTCTTAATGATGCTTTTTCACTGACAGTCCTTCCCTCGGGGATCTCCCCGAGTGCTGAAGCGCATTGAGACTGCACGCTAAAACCCAGGATCAAATCACGCCGAAACACCCAGCGAATTTAACGATCTGCCAAAGGGTACAAAACACAAAAAACAAAGCCTGGCTGCCTAAAACTTGCATGTCACAAGGGTTGCCCGCTGGTCCATGAACCCAAGGCAGAAAACGTGTCCCAGGTTAGGCTAGCTTATACAGTGATATCACATTATTCTTGCTGACAAAGAGTAATACCACTGTAAACTGCACAGGGTTAACCAACCCACTCAGACCACCTGCTATTGGATCATGCCATTTTTAGAGGTTTAACTCTCTATGGTGAACACTTCACTAGGGTGACATTAAGGATGCCTCTGTAATTACACTGTAAATAAGATTTAGAAATCAATATAGGATATTCTATGAAATTCTTAGTGTTTTATTGATATTTATTTTACTATTAAGAATATTTTTTAGTCAAAGGTGTTTCGGCAACAGAATATTCAGTATATTACTATTCCAGGAGGCAAGCATACTGACAGGTTTTGTAGGTAGAATAAATATGGATCGGTTATTTTTTTTCCGTGTCTCACAAAGTCCAGGGGAGTCTTCATAGTGTGTCGCTTGTGAGTTTGCGTGTGCAGGAAGGTATCGACGTGACTGCGACTACCTGCCTGCAGTCGATCCGTTTCCTCGAGAAAGATGGCTTTATTGATGACACAACAGAGAGGGAGCCCCTTTGTGTCGCCTCTGAGAGCCCCGAGAGAAGGCAGCCGTCATGTAGGAGTCTGTGATGTGTCACATCTGCGGCTGCGGACGGCTTGGTGTAGCCGGGAGCCACGGCGCCCAAAGGGCTCCGACTGTTGTTCCGATCCTGTGATGAAGCGTGGGGGGAAAACACGTGGGGGGTGTGTTCTAGGAGGGAACAAGCAGTCTGGAGCTATTGGGGCGGGGGGGTGGCGGGGGGGGGTTTACTTCTTTTCAGCAAAAAAACACGACTCGTTCAATTGCTCCATTTTGTGCCAGTACAGATGAGATTATTTTCTTTTTGCACAGCAGAAATACATTAATGTAAGCAAGTTTACCTTATTTTTATTTGAGACTGTCTCTGTTTTGGGAAGACTGTCTTGGGAGGGAGTGTCAGGCGAGCAGCCTGCTAATTGGTTTCCCCAGTTTCCTGTCGTGTGCAGCCACCCGGTGGACCCCAGCAAGCAAATGCTTTTCGCCGCCAATCTGTTTGGGTTTCCTTCTAGCCCCGGCTGAAAGGGCCGGTTTCCTTCTCACTTTTGGTCAATTGACAGGTGCACTAGCAACAGCATATTTGGCATACTGCAGCACATTTATCCCTATGCCACCGTCTCTGAGCATTATTTATTTCCGAGAGGTTTCCTCTAGCTTTAGAAATACTGAGTCACATGACTCATAAAGCATGCAGCCCTTCCAAAGTAAGATGCTTTAAAGTTCATGAGCTGTGCTTAGTGGAAGAAGTACAACTTCTACCTTTTGTCCATACACTGTATGTCTTGGGATTCCGGGGACACTTTCAATACCTACGGATTAAAGGCCATTTTCTTTGCACTAACGGGTAGAGGACACACCAATAAAGATCCCATTCCTGCCCAGTCCAATGTCATGTAGTTCAGACCAGACATTATTTCACTCTTCAAGACCTCACCTTGGCAAAATGTCTGTCTTCTCCCTTTTGCCCCTTCCTGAACCTTTTTGTTTTGCATTTCTTGCACTGACAGCCACTGTACGAGCGACTTAATTGTTTGATTTCGTCCTTAATAACCGCTTGTCCTGTCCTCGGACGTCAGGTGGTGAAGGTGGCCGGAAGCAACATCTCCCACAAGCTCCGGCTGTCCAGCGTGAAGCCTGCGGACGAGGGCACGTACGAATGCCGGGTCATCGACTTCAGCGACAGCAAGGCCCGGCACCACCGGGTCCGTGCCTACCTGCAGGTGACACCGGAGAAAACCTCTCCGGACGTTACGCAGCTGGAGGAAGGCCACCCTTCGGAGCTCAGGCAGCAACCGCTGTCACATGACCACCAGAAAGAGGACAGGGAGCTGAAGAAGCTTTCGGATGGTGCCCCCACTGACTGCACTGACAGCTGCGTGCTTTAGGGTCACAGCTGTGTGTTTAGTATACAGCAGGACGAAGGAATGCATGTTTTTAATCTTTATGAGAAGGTTTCCCATCCATAGATGCCGTTAGTTCTGCTTTAGTATAGCTCTGATTTCTGATTTTTCCTTTTCATTTTGTAGTCGCTGTGGCAAAGGCTGATTTTCTGGGGGTTTTTTTTTGGGGGGGTTGTCTTTTTTGCTTTGTTTTTTTTTAAGGCCTGATGGGAAATATGTATTTCATTGTTGAAGCTCTCATTCGATGTGTGTAATGTGATTTTTTTTTTCCCGTTTTACTTTGTCTTGGTCCTCAGCTAAGATGAATGGCATAAATTGCTGCTGCCGTTCAGTGTTCTAACCGTTCTTTTTTTATCATTTGCACACTTTGCCTTGATGTTTTGTAAGAAATCAATGTATACTCTTGTACATTTTTAAACGACTTCTAAAAAAAATGTTGGTCATAAATGTATGCCTCCAGTACATTAAATTAATCGTAAATTAAACAAAAGCGGTGATTTAGCTTGCCTTCATAAACTAAATTTTAATTTTTTTTTTTTTGCTAACTTTGCTTCTTGGCAAAACTAAATGTCATTTTCAATATATATACACACAGTAAATTGGTTTTTAAAAATATGTCTTGGTTCATTTACCCATATACTGATTGTAACACAGTTTACTTTTTACCTTAATTAAAATACTTTTTCTCCAAAAGAGAAATTACATTTTATTTTTGACAGATGCAAATTGCTGATGTAAATCAGTGGTTACCCTCGAGTCAGGAAAAAACGGAATGAAAGCGATTGGAAGGGAAGTCATTTTCACTGCCTTCACCATTCATTTGCAAATGGCCTTCATTATATGACTACCATTCCACAATGGCTGTGTTCTGTTGTACAAGCCAAGGTCTCTGTAGGTGCCATTGAACCAAATTATTTTCATTAAGTGCTTGTAAGATGTCACATCAACCTTAAAAACCCGCAGTGTCGTCCAAAACGAAGCACCACTGGGATACATAACATTGTCCTTGGAGTTTTAATCCGAATTGTACTCTTACCTCATTAAAATCTGTATTTATATTATAATTCAAATCATATAATATGAGGGGGACAAGAGATTTCAGAATAAGCTGGGGTTACTTTTAACTTAAGATGGAATAAGGCCGAAATATATTTAAAAATTAACCCACAATTAAATGATTTGTATCACTTGTTACATCAGCCCATGGTCTGCAAACTGTATTATTCAACTGTTACATTTTTAATTCATTACTAACACACCGTTCAATGATTTTCTTTTGCTGTCAGTGTAGCAGACCTGATAAATAATAATACACGATGTATACATATTACAGCAATATACATTTTAAATGATTTATGACCTAATTTAAGAGTACTCCAAATAACTGTCGTTATTGATATGTCACCTCCCCATCGTCCATAACCGCTGATCTAGGGTCAAAGTGAGCCTGGAACCTATCTACAAAGCTTTGGACACAAGGCAGGGGAAACTCAGGGGAGACAGGGCAGTGCCACAGTCACACACTATGGGCAATTCAAAGACAGGGATCCATCTAACTACATGTTCTTCAAACCCATTTAAAACCAAACTCGGTCTTTGATAGATGGACATACTCCTTTTTGTTTTGCATCATGTTCAGTAGTATGTTCTCAGCTGAACAACTGTTGTCTCATTGGACTAAAGATAAAAATGTGGGCTTCTCATATGTGGCACGTTAGCTTGACTATCACCTACCAGGCTTCCGCGGCTTGTAAATAACAACTCTGCCGTCAGCAGCAGAGTTAGCTCACGTGAGCTGCAGGGCATTACACCACTGCAAACATGCATTGCGCAGCTCCAACCCCATCGAACTAAAATCCAACTAAAAGGAACGTGATAGAAGAGAGTCATTGAAGATTACGGTCTGTGTCAGCCAGCTCTGAGTGTCTCGGGTTCATTAAGCAAATGTCTAGGTGAACACCATCAACTCATTTCCAGAGTGGAGGGCTTACGAGCAGACGGCATGTAGGAGCCAGATCTAATGTAGCTTTGGCAGGCAAACATTAGCAATGTTTAGTTAATGGTGTATCCTTTCCTGACACGGAGAAGGACCTTGCCCTATGAGGTAAGGAGCACACACTGATTACAGCACATTGCCGCACCTGCCACAGGACAAACCACCTCAGGGATGAGAACCTGAGTGCAGCTGTGCGGCGGCACCGAACGGACCACTGAATAGACCAGTAAGAGTTTTTTTTCCGGCGGCTGGAGTGCCAATCCTGCCCTATGATAGCATAAAAATTACTGTCCCCTCACCAATCATTTTCTTTTGTTTCACTCTAAGCTCACTGATACCACAGTTTTCAAGGATTTCAAGAATCATTTGACTTAGCTTAGTATAGCTCTGGGTAAAAATGTAGCTAAGCATAAGGAGATTACAATAATTGCCAGCAGGTCAATATTACCAAACATTCCTGCTTGCCTTCTCTTCCTTGCAGGAAAGGGAAATGATGTAAACAGTCAGAATATCAGATTTCATCTTCTCCCCATTTCCCTTCTGTTACGAAACCCCCAAAAGTTAAATTAATGTGGTGTGTTGACACCTTAGGATGTTGGCTTCTGTAGTCTTTTTAATTGAATGTTCTGAAATTTCATCTCAGGATGTCAGGATGTCTTCTGAAAATAGAGAATAAGATTATAAAGAACAGATTCTCCTATTACCTTTTTCCAGCCTTGTTTCAGAAATTAAATTTTAGATATCTCCTTAATATCACTATATATATATATATATATATATATATATATATATATATATAAAAGTCGTCATTTGAATTTATATCAGCAAATACTTAAGAGCCAATGACTGGATCCTTATTACAGCCCAGCAAAGTTATGCAGCAATGAAGTAAAGTTAGTTGAGTACCTGAATCTACTGAATGGCCGGGTTACACCTCCATCCATCAGCAATGGATGTTTCTCTTCCTCGTTGGCATGGGCATATTCCAGGACAAGGATACCAGGATTCATTGGGTTCGAATTGTCAAAGAGAGGTTCAGGGAGCATGAGGAATCATTTTCACACATGACTTGGTCACCACAGAGTTGTGACCTTAACCTCATTGAAGGTCTTTGGGACGTGCTGAAGGAGGCTTTATGGAGTGGTTCAACTCACTAGTCAATACAGGATCTCAGTGAGAAATTAATGCAAATCTGGATGAAAATAAAGGGTGAGGTTTTACATAAGCTTATTTAAACAAAGGGATGACAAAATGTGCACCATAATCAAAGCTAAAAGCGGTCCAACGAAAAATTCAAATGGTGACTTTTTTTTGGCTGGGCAATGTATATATACGTGTGTGTGTGTGTGTTAATTTTTCAACTTACAGAAGAGTTCTGTTAATCCCCATCCAGGGGGGAACTGGTGCTGCACCAGACTCATTGTTACCCTATACTGGATAAATATCTATTGAAAAACAATGGATGGATGGATAGATGGATGTAGCAAAATGATTCCTATATAAAATATAAATTTGCTTGATGAAGGAAGCTATATAGATCTGCAGATATATATTCAGTCGTATATGGCTGTATTTTTGGCAGACTTAGCGGTCAGTGTTATCTGTCTAGGATGACGTGGTATATGCGCGCAAGAAATCTTCTAATAATAGTGTCGGTTTCATGATTGTACCACCCTTGAGAAACTCAGCTAAAAAGCATTTTGAGGTGTGAGCTGAGGAATCAGAATACTAAAACGCCACTTAACGCAGCCAGACGAAAAAGGTATAACGAGCATCATTCTTTGCCTCGAGTACGACACCTTGTGGCGATTCTTACACAGATTTTTGTCTCCCATAAATGTGTTTGCTGTTAAGGCGCCATTCAGGCGCAGTCTTCGTTAAGTACCCCAAATGTCCATATAATTACATGTATTAAATAGTAAATAGCGAACCGTGCCATACATACGTACCCTCGATAAATTTTGCCGATGGGGGTTTATCATGAAGAATTTTGCCGGCCTAAAAACCCATCGGCCCACGAAGAAAATGCCCGATGTTGTGAAGGGTTTCATTCATTATGTTTCATTGCATTATCTGTTACCACGGTCAGACACGTCTGACACATTAACTCAAAAAAGACCAGCAATCGACAACATCGTTACTATCCCTTTAAATTCGCTAAAATGGCCGTGACAGCAGATTCCTGGGTAAATCCCATTTTAAAAAGCCTTAACATCATATGGGGGTAATTTTAGATTGTACTTAAAACGGTCGAATTCCATTATGCAGAATGATGATCAATGTGAGATTACCAACATGTACATGAGGAACAGAATGTATCACAGAATGGGGCGCCACCCTTGACAACATGAAAATCTTACCACATACAAACTCCACCTTTCATTGAACAGCACCAGCCTGTACATACCACTTTACTTAAAATGTTTGCTGTTTTGTTTGGTTTCTCACATTATGTGTTCATACAAATATATGTCTACTATTGTTGCTGTTGTTATTTTTAGTAGCACTATTTTATCGTTCTTATATTTACTTCCAAATCAATGTTATTTATATAGCGCTATGCAGACCCCCGGGACCCCAGAGAGGCTCAGGTGACAATTGCAAAAATACTCCCCCAAAGAGTGTCCTGTCTAACCCAGCCATCTCTTTAGCGCACCAGCTTTTGTATCTTTTAACTAACTGAATAGGATTCAACCTCTTAATTAGTTAATTAATATTCACATCTCATTTTACACGTAAGTAGTTAATAGCACTGTTAATCCCCCAATAAAAAAGTGGTTGTGTTTTTGTGAAGCCTCTGCTCCAAGCCTCAAAAGAGTTGTCACACACACCAATATTACGTAAATTAGTACAACGTTACTAAAAACTCCTTTGTAGTGCATTGCTGTATTAAGTCCAAATGCTTTGCTAAGGGGGAAAGTTACGCTCATGCATTTGCTCTACGACCCCATGATGTGACGTCACACGGCCTTCTCCCCAGTCTTAGCTAGCTAGCTAGCTAGCTTCTTCAAAGAAGTTGGCATTGGTTAGGCAACTAACATGCGCGTAATCGGACAGTTAGAGTAATTAAACTAAGTTCGGTTAAGGTAAAGCGTGTTTCTTGTTGGGCGGTGACGGTGTTTAGCTGAAGCTAGCTTGCCGACGCTACAGACTTTGACTGTTAGCCACGGGGCGTTCTCCGGACAGTTACTTAAGTTTAAGCTCCTGCATTCGGAGTAATGTCTGTGCGTTTTTATTATAAAAGTTGGTACAAAGTAGATGCGAATCTTTATTAAACACACAAATGATAAGCTCATTATCGTTAAGTCGATATGTGCGGCGTGCTACTAGCAGGTAGTCTAGTTAGCTTTTAAACTTACTCTAGTGCTAGTGAATGTAACAGGTAGCTAAGTGTGGCGTAATAAGTTAATAAGCCTTCATTTGTATTTAAAGTCAGTTTTAATGTTCTGTGTGCGTTTTGCTCCAGTAACCAGCACCGTTTCGTGTCTGTAAATATATACAGAAAACCGAAATACTAACTTTGCTTTAGCTAGCTACCATTCACCCGCGGTTTAGCAGGCTAGGCTAACAAGCTAGCAGGTAGGATCCACTCGCCTTGGCAACGGGGTAGTCTCGTCTCCATGGACGTATAGCGTTATGTATCTGCCGTCCGGCGACTGTGCGATTTAAATAATTTAAAGGAAAAAGTCGGACGATGTCGTCTTTTTCGGATACGGCCCTGGAAAAAAAGCTGTCCGAGCTCAGCAATTCGCAGCACAGCGTCCAGACTCTGTCTCTCTGGCTGATCCACCACCGAAAACACTCGCTGGTCATCGTCCGAGTGTGGCACCGGGAGTTAAAGAAGGGTAAGTGTCGGCTGGAGAATAGGGAGAAACTGGGGAAATAACAATAAACTGGACTAAAGAAACAGGAACGCTCGTGTATACCTGTATAGTGTGATTGGCTATATGTTTGCATTGAAGGTGTAATTGTGTGTACTTGCATGTATGCCAAATATGGACATTAAAGTCATGCAATTGTAAAGTAGTGCTAACAGTCACGAAGCGATTAATTTCTTAATATACTAGCATTTGCACGGTCACGGATCGTGGGGATATCAATTGCCTATTTACATTCTGCTATATGCATGACTCTGCAAGATTTGACAGTGATCAGATAGTTACGTGCAGTCATAGTTGCTAAAGCGATTGCTTCCTGGTTATATTTTCATCTTTTCGTTAAACTGTGCATTTGTTGCGGTCATGTTGCAGCCAAAAGCAGCCGCAAGCTGACTTTCCTGTACCTCGCCAATGACGTGATCCAGAACAGCAAAAGGAAAGGGCCCGAGTTCGCTCGCGACTACGAGACGGTGCTCGTTGATGCCTGCTCTCATGTGGCGAGGTGAGGCACTTGGATTTAACCCCCGCTGAGATGATTTAGTTTTACAAGCTTGTGATTTAAGGAAAGGTGAGAGGCTGGTTCAGATAGCATCCCTCTGCACTTTAAGACAACGTCTTTTGGCTTTCTGGGACTACTTGAAACCTAGTGGGTTTGTATCTGTAAGGTTTCCATATCTGATGAATATTATGGAACATGTCTGTCTGTTTCACATAGTCTCAAACTGTACAAGCGCCGTATGCAATGCTGTGTGAATTTTAGTATGTAATGCACTATTTTTTAAAGACGTATGTGTGTGAAGAAAAGGCCTAAATTGAGTGTCTCATTGTATTTCTTTATAAGTCTAATTTGTCTGTGGATTGTAATTCCATTTGGTAGATTGTACAGTATAAGGAAATAGCATTTACCGAATAAAATCTGTCTTTCATACTTTCATCCTCTTAACTGAGAACTTTTTCTCCTGCAGAGAGGCGGATGAGGGGTGCAAGAAGCACATGGAAAGACTGCTCAATATTTGGCAGGAGCGTGGTGTATACCGGGCAGACTTCATTCAGCAGCTCAAACTGGCCATTGAGGATTCCAACAGCCCCAAACATAAGACAGGTATGCATTTGGGGCCTGTATCTTGGCAGGCCGGAGACTGCTGCAGTGTAACCTGTGTCCCATGTCGGTCTCATGGTTACTGCTCTGAAAATTGCTATAGTATGTTTGCATGTGTTATCCTGCATTCTTGTACTGTGGAGAAGCCCATGTTCCTGTTTAGTGGATTTTAACCAGATTATGGTATTAGGAATTATTTCATGGCTTGTATCATCATGTACTTGTGTCAAGGTGACCGGCTACTGTTAGGTCTGTTTTCCTAGCAGTTTTTTAAGCCCTTGTCATTAAAACAGTTTGTGGTCAGACCCTATGCCTGATGAAATGTGCTTTTACACAGAAATGGGTGGATGTCATTTCTTGCCCAATAAACATTTACCCAGTGTGAATGTACTTTTTATGGAAATCCAAATTGTTGACTTGCTTTTTCAGCCGCAAGTAAATTGGACTAACCACATGTTTACCCAGAATAGCATTGTAGCTGCCCTTCCTGTGAGTTTTTAAAGGCAGTTTTTATGATGGGTAATTTTCACTGAAAAAATGTAAAACTTCAATCCCAGTGGGGAGACAGACTTTGAATGTAGTTTGTCTTTGTCTGTTAACTCGGCACTGGTGACATGGATGCCTGCAGGGAACTTTAGAGCAGCAGCAGCCACCCAATCTGCCATGACTTTCATTATAAGAGAAATATGTAGGCAACGTGTCTCCCTAGATCAGACCCATCTCAGCACATCTGTGATGTTTTAAGAAGGACTGGTATTGCGAGGAGCTGATAGGCGGCGAAGAACCGTTTTTAAATTCCTTTAAGTGGTTAATCAGTCAAACGGTTTTATATGCAGAGGAAAAAAAAGCCACCAAACGTTCATACCAGAAAATTCAGGAGGAGGAAGAGGAGGAGGAGGAAGATGATGACTACAGGGGACACTATTCTCCACGGGACTCCGATGCCTCAACTCCCCTGCTGGTATGAATACTCAGATTGTCAAACAACATGAAAGTGCACATTTGTGTGTTCGCCAGCAGATGTCAGGCGCGTCACCTCTCACTGGCTGACAGATTCCCAACGAGCCGGAGTGTAACATGGAAATGGCTCCTGACAAATGAGATTATTTTTAGCACTGTGACATGGGAAAAGATTAACTTCATTTGAATGTGTACATTTTAAACTAATTCCTTATGGTTTGTTATTCATCTAATTGTATAGGTGACATGTATCCAAAGTAGCTTTCTCTCTCTCTCTCTCTCTCTCTTCCCTCTTTGACCTTTTCAGACAGGCATAATTAGGTCCTCCCCTGGTTCCCAGTGCCAGGAGATAAATCTGTCTCGTCTTCCCAGTCTTGATGTTTACTTTTATATTTAACGATGGGTGCCCTATACTGCCACTTGTGCTTGATGACTTCAGCTGGGTCTGGCACCAATAACCGTGGGGTAAATCAGTCAGCTCGCTCTCCCTCTTGCAGACAGAGGAGCTGGTCAAAGCCCTGCAGGATCTAGAGAATGCAGCCTCTGGTGACGCCGCGGTCCGCCAGAAGATTGCCTCGCTGCCACAGGAGGTCCAGGATGTCTCGCTGCTGGAGAAGATCACAGGTGAGGTCCCGCTGTTCTGCGTAATTTTGATTTATTAATTACTACAGCCTTTCGGTTATGGGCTGGTTTAACTGCAACCAGGGTGGAAGCATGTTAGGCCAGTCAGTACCTGATTGATTTTAAATAATTGAATGTCTTTATTGTCATTGCACACATGCAGTGAAACTAGATGCCGACCGATTAGTGCAGTACAAGGAAGAGCACCGAGTGGCTGCGTTGACTCATTCCACCATGCCATGTAGCACACAATGACAGCAACTGTGACCGTTAAAAACCTTTTTTCTTTTTTTTTCTTATCGCTAAGCAGTCAACTATCCCTTCGCAAACACTGTTTTAAAAAACTGCTTTGGCAAGCAACTGTGAATTGTTAAATATTTAAACCACCTCCCACCTGCTCCCAGCTGCGGCCTCGTGTACAGATGTTTACAGACTTGTCACAGTGTGCAAGACGTGAGCTGTAAGGCCTCAACTTTGCTGGCTTTCAGACAAGGAGGCTGCGGACAAGCTGTCCAGGACGGTGGATGAGGCCTGCCTGCTCTTGGCCGAGTACAATGGGCGCCTGGCCGCGGAGCTGGAGGACCGGCGGCAGTTGGCACGCATGCTGACCGAGTACATCCATAGCCAGAAGGAGGCCCTGGTCGAGAGGGAAAAGAAACTGGAGGTCTCCATTCCCTTCTGTTCTCCAAGTCTGCTTCTGTCTGTGCTGTAACAGTCCCCGAGTTAAATTTCAAGTGGCATGACTGGATAAGCTAAATTTTCTTTTCAATTTTCAACTAGCCAGAATACTGACTGGGTGGCACATTTATGTGCCCCAGTAAGTTGATTCAGTATATTCAGAACTGGACAGGCGTAGGTTTGAATTTTGAGTCATGTATTCATAGCCTTTTGTAGACATACATTTCCCTTTGAAATTATTTCCAGTAAGTTCTTTATCTTGCTTAAAGGTTATGATATGTGTGACGTGACATCGTAGCACTGGGAATCTGCACTAAGAAGTGGGAGGGGGGATGGGCAGGAGAATCTGTTCTTTGATCATGAAATAAGAAGCTTTGGTGTCACTGTGGCAATGTTCCAGGAGTACAAGCAGAAGCTGGCCCGTGTGACACAGGTGCGCAAGGAGCTGAAATCTCACCTGCAGAGCCTGCCTGACCTCTCCCTGCTGCCCAGCGTGACGGGGGGCCTGGCGCCTCTGCCTTCTGCCGGGGATCTCTTCTCCACTGACTGAACATTGTTCCCGTCCCCTTTGTTCCTGAAATCCTGCCCCCCACATTCTTAACCTGGGTGTGGGGGCGGGCAGCACCACCCTGAAAAACTACTGAAGTTGATCATGGAAGCTGTGGCAGTCTTGGGGAGGGGTGCATTCTGAGGTTTTGGTTTTTACCTGATTCCTGATTCACCAGCTCCAAAAATGGGGGGGGGGGGTGTTAGACTACGCAGAATGATTTAAGATTTTATTCATTTTACTTTTTTATCAATAAAAACCAAATATCGGTATGTGGCAAAGTTACCCAAAACTTTGTCCCCTAGGGCTGTATTTTGGATTATTATTATTATTATTGGTGCGACTCGGGTTGATTTACGAGTGAAAGCCAGGTTTTCTGAATTGATGCTTTAAAGCTCGTAGATTTATGGCAGGATAAAATTTCGTTTAGCTGTTCTTGCGTAATGCGCTGTGAAAGCTACAATGGCAAAGCTTCGTATTTGCCTGTCAAGTTTTTTTTTTTTTTTTTTTTTTTTTTTTTTTTTATTCTTCGAAGTCTTTCTGGTTGTTCCGAAGCAAGTTAAGTTTGTAAACTCTTTTTAAAAGGCATCTTGCTTGTTTATGAAATGCTAACGAGAGTCAATTGCTGGCATATAAACTGAATTGCTCCAAAGGGATCCAGTTGTTTGAATCGGTAAACCTGCACACAACATTCATTCGTCCTGCCTCTGCTTGATCCCTTTCTAATCACTGACCCGCATTATGCTGTGAAAGTGACCTCATGAGTCATTTACAACCCTTTATATACTTTCTCTATTTATGTGAAAATTAAAAAAAAAATGGGAAAATTTCTCCTGTGTTTCTATACCCTCATTTTGGCCAATGGACGCTGGAATATGTTGTAGGATATTTTGATTTTGCGGTACGCAAAGGAGCTCAAGCAAAATAAGCCAGGGCTGAATTTTGAGCTAAAAGAGATGAGAGGGAATCCACAATGGATGGGGTGCAACTGGTGAAGATGAATAATGAATTACAAACATGTTGCAGGTCTTATAAAAGAGTCCCTGGCCTGTGGGCTACTGATTCAAAGTCTCTGCTGTACATACATGTTGAATTGAAATGCTTTGTTTCAGCTGAAGTAGCTTAATCAAGTCTAACAGTGTGCTGTACCGCATTAGTCCCAGATGATATCGGTGTTCAGCTGAAGGGAAAACATCTGACGCAGCATTTGCTTTTGTACATTGTCAGATGAGCTGAATTAGTACTTGAAAATACTGTTGCCTGTTGCTCCATTTTGGAACATATGCGAGATTTGTGAGCTGGGTGTGGAGAATTGGCGTAACTAAGACTTCTGAGTGCTGTTTCGGGTATCCTGACCTCAGTGTTCGAAAGTGGCCCAAAGCCCGGAGAATCTTCAGTACTTCCTGCATATCCCTCACCCGCCCCAGCTCCTGCTACTGATTGACTGACTGACAGCCCTCTCTCACCACTTCTCCTTTCGGCATTCTTGCAATAGTCTTTAAATTGGTTTGTTTGCCTTTCGGGCAGTTTTTTTTATATTTCCTGCCATTCCCTACAGCACTTAATTTCACTCATGTTGTTCATATATCAGAGCTTCACAAACTAGTTCTTGGAACCCCCTGGCAGTGTTTCACAAACCGAAGACTGGTTTGTGAAACAATACTATACATCAACATTCTAACCAATTTCATAGTGACATAACCCCAATTAAAAAAAATATATATATATATATATATATGCATGCATTGCCAGTAACAATTTTATGGGAAACTTGCTATAAAATGTGGAACTCTGCAAAGTTTTTTGTGTGTGCCCTTTAGTGTGGAATAAGTAGATATTAGGAAACAAAATGTTTTGTAATTGTGGAACAGGTGTTTCACTTTGGATTTGTGTGCAGTTAAAAAAGGTTTTCTCTCCCTTCACAAAACCCATTCACAGATTGTGGTTTGATACAAAGAATGATTACTGGGATGGATGTTCATTGCAAATTGAATAGATTGAAGAATAGAAGATTCTGATTACTTTCATCCAAAATTAAACCACATGCTGTGAATCCTATTTAACTGAACTTGTCTTGATAGAGTTTTCTGTTTAAAAAGTAATTTGCCACGTTGTCTCTGAACGGCAAATACAACTTGTTCATCCGAAACAGAATGCAAAAATTGCCTGTCTTCAGGTTACCTAAAACCTTCTGCCTTGCATTCAGGTAATTCTATGTACCCAAACAGGCAATAAAGGTATAAGTAGATTTTTCAGCCTCTGGGGAAAGATCATTAAATATTTTCACTTTTTTAATGAGCTGTACTTGTACTTTTGGTAGTTCTGCCCGCTCAGCTTTCCTTTCCAGCCTTCATCTAACCTCTTACCGTTGCAGTTTCACGGGAAGCCCTAGGGGTGCCTTGGTTGGGATGTCAGCCCATCGTAGGGCACAATCACTTGTATGCTATGGCCGATTTGAAGAGGCTTGGTCCTGTACTCATGTAAAGCTGTAGAGAAAATTTGTTGAGAGTTTATTTTGGCAAGAATTTTTCAGCTTATTTGATTCCAATTTCTGGGTATTGGCAAATTGCTACGTCTTACTGGACCGTTCAGTAAATAATATACTTAAACGTTCTAAACATACCTTGTGTGACCAAAAGTACTTCCCCCTTCCAAAATCTGAAACAGTGTGACAAGTCTGCTTAAGTAGGTTCTTGCACCTGACTGATTACCCCTGATAAAGGTCTGAAAATGGAAAACAGGACTCACAATGTGTGCCTGCAAGCACATGTATTTACCCTACTTATGAAGTCCTGTATGTGTTTCAGAATGGCTCCAAGATTGTGTTTGAGACAGGGTGCAGTCTGTCTGCTATTCATAAACCCCACCTACATATTCCAAATCTCGGTATTTCAAACAGCGGAAGTTTATGACATGTTTACTCATGCCTACCATGTCTAAATGGCAATAAAAAACAAATATTTCATAAGTATTTTTGGCTTTCAACAGTTGTCAGATGAATGAGTTAATGTTTAATTGTTACCAGTTGTTGATTTATTGTTATATATATGGGGATTATAGCTATGACCCCAGTAAACCGAAACACTGGGCATGACCCCAGTAAAACATTAACTGGAAAAGCAACAATTTTTTGTCAATTTCAAGACAAAAGTAGTAGCAGAGGAAAGCTTGTTAGATACCTCCCGATTTAGGATAAATGCAAAACAGGTCAGTCAACCTGTCAGATTCCCTCAACACCATCATAAAACTGAATCTTTAGATATTATGAAAATGCTTTTTCTATATAGTTTTCATTGTGATGCCCAACATGGTGACTGATAGTGGACCCAACAGAATGGTCATTTGCCTTTCTCTCAAAATGCATGGGTTAAATGTTGCGTAATGAAATCAGTACATAAACCGTTATTTGTTAAGTCCAGGTATTGGAGTATATTAAGCATAAGACTTGAACAATATCAAAAGTAAAGATACTGACACAATGTAAAGTCCATTTTTCAGGTGCACAACCAGAAAACAGCCATGAAAAGCCTCAATCCCATATCCTATTAATAAAAAAGAAAGAAATGCATAGATTATTCTTATGAAAAGTTACCACCACCTCTTCACCTCTCAGAATAGCTTAAAAAAAATGTTTCAGCTATTGACCAATCGAAAGACATTCTAAACAGGGAAAGTCTTGGAATTATCTGCAACGATTAAGATCATTCAAGGAAAGTGCAAAGAACTCCAAGTAATTTTGCGAGGGGGCTGTTAGATTCTATACATTTTACCCACATATTTCTTTTTTTTAAGAAAAACTGATTCATACCACCTGTTTTCCAAGGAACAACATTTATTAATGCAATAAATGACATGGGTAGATAAGGAATGTTCCCCTTTGAGCAGTGATTGAATGAGAATTCGCGGTATGGCTCCGTGATTCTGCCAGCTGTACCCTTACAGACATGGCGTCCACCACACTTTTTTTATGCTCTGCTGTTTGATCGCCCGTCTGTTTGTTTGACTTTATGCTTCCCAGACAAAAGCAAGAGTGAATTTATATTTGGAGGCAGGCATATTGATTTGTACAGTTGCCAGATGGCAGGGTCATGCTGCCAGAATCTCAAAGCTTTGGCATTAAGCTATAACTCATTATTAACTCATAGCTGACTCATAGACATCTGCCTTTTACTAATTGCCGTGATCCGTCTCCACTTAGTCCCTGTGTGACATAATAATTACCGCAAACATTGCCATATTTACAGACACATTTCCTTCGACTTTAACAAAGCATCTAATGTATCTATAGATTTTAGAATATTTAAACATTGAAATAGTTTTATATCATTTTCATTTGCGTGCTTATTGTAAGTTGCTGAATATGTCAAGATTTTTAGGATTACAAATGGTCATTATCAGCGTGAAATGTACATTTTTTGTAAATTTAAATAGTGATATTCTGATTTTTCATTTTTAGCACTACAACACACATAGTGGGCAGCAGTGAAATTGTTCCACTAATGATGATATAAAGAACTCATTTCCTGTGACGTACATTTCCTTAAATATTCCTGACAGGCTCATTACCTGGTGCCTTTAATGACATGTTCCAATTAGTCCCAACTTGCTGTAAGGATCACAGAGTCAAATTCTCCCCATGTGAAAAGTTTGAACTGATATTCATCTGGGGCTGTGCCTACTTATGGAATCATGTATGGGTTGAAGGAGGTTTGTGTGCATCAGGGAAGCTAATGATTGTGTTGCTTGGAATTTTTAACTTCTGTCAGGTCTTAGCAGAGGTGTTTAATGAAACCTTTTTATCTGTAACACTGTAATAATGTGTAACACTGGTGGTGTAACACTGTAATAATGTGTAACACTGGTGGTGTAACACTAATAATGTGTAACACTGTAATAATGTATAACACTGTAATAATGGCAAAGGCACTCTGAATCTGTGCAGAAGGCAGTGGTGAACCACTTTCATAACTTACCAAGAACCATAGTGATGGACACAACAAAGTAAATGTCGGTATAGTGCTTGAAGATGGGAACAGCAGCTTGAGAGGAACTCAGTGTGGTACTGAGGAAGAGCTAAGGATTATCAGAAGTACAGTTGGATAAAAGCCTTCGCCATCCAGATGCCCATATTGACAAGACAGAAAATGGAATATGAAGCTATTAAACATGTAATGTACAGAACTACCACCAAAGAACGGTAGATGTAGTGAAGGAAATTGTTTTTATGGATGATTCGGCCAGTTGGACATGACCGTTTGGTTTATCAGTTTACATATGAATCCAGACAATGTCCTCAAAAGCTTCCTATGCAACGTGAATTGCTGCATGTTTGTGACTTGGTTTAATGTGATTATTAATGTGCGAGTCAGTTTAATGGGATTGTGGGAGGGTATTATGTCAGAGCATCGTCAGACGGGGTCTTTTGTCAGCCTGTAATAGCAGCCACTGGATGTACACCAGTAAACCCACCAGTAACCATTGCTTGCGTTTGAGCAGCATCGACCCACATCCTGACCCACCACCGCTGCTCCTGATAAGACGCAATAATTGGCGAGTCATGTTTGGTTCAGGGAGCTAAATATCTATTTCTATTCTTTGATAACGGTATCGAAGGAAATCCCATCATTCGATTGCTTTATACAGGACTGAGGTTTACTTACTGTTGATGACTGCAAGTACAACAGAATGAAATGCATGAAAAAGCAGTTTAATGGAATACACATATTAGTAAAAACAAAATGCAAAACTACATCTTACATGTTATTAAATGATTGTTAGACATTTTGTTCCTTAGGAAACTGACAAACACTTGCGAAAACATGACTGGCAGGCAAATAGTCTGTTACCTGATGACGCAGTATATCATAGGAGTTATAAATGGGGAAAAAAGGGGGATCTCTATGCATATATGCAGAAGATGCAGGGCTAGTATAAAAAAAACAGTATTTTAAAAATGAATATGAAAATTAATTCTGTTTTCCTCATTATATAGTGACCTAGGAGTTTCATCTCTACTTCCCAATGATAACATTCCGGTAGCCCTTGACATAACCAAGTTTGTTGCTGTTGATACCAACCACCAGCTTCCGGAGCCCAGAGTGGGTGGGGGTGACGTACACTTTAATTTTGGCCTCCTCCCTGGGTCCTACCGTCGATTGAAGCCTGTAGAAGAAGCAGTGTCACACGTCAGGGATACACTGTGTGCCACACACATCACAGCCTGGCCACCATCACAGCGATTCTGGCTGTGGCTCTCTCCCTTTTAAAGCTCCTAATTTGTCTTTGTACTTTGTACTATGTACTTTTTTTGGAGATAAAAGGCATTTGGGGCTTAGAGGCACACATGCTCTTTGAATGTTTCATGGCAGTTTCTATAAAGACAGAAGGACAGAGGGATTCTGCAGCTTCTTCAACATCCAGTCAAATAGTCCATGTGACATTTTCTGGCCAGGAACCAAGAGCATTTGAACTCAATCATACAACTACTCTATGAATTGTGACACCTATTAACACTGGCCCTTACACAGCAAATATTAAATATTTGCGTAGTTAGTGCAGGGGGAGAAAAAAAAAGTTCCTTCTCCATGTTTCCAGCCACGATGCATCTAAAAATAAGGTTTTTCATAAGGACTAAATGTCACTGAATGTAAGATGCATGAATTCTATTTGGGAAAAAAAAGACAAAGCCTACGTTTCTGTGATAGTTCTTCCTCCGGTTAGGTTAGATCCTTCCACGCTGAAGCAACAATTGACAAGAGGCTCTGGGAGGGGGTTTTTCATAGAGATCTCTACCCCCAGTTTACGGTTCACCTTGGGTTCTCCCAGGACCTACAGAAAAAAACAAGGCTAATATAAATGGACAGCAAACTACAGTGCAGAATACCAGAGGCCATTCGGTCTGTATTGCCCGTTTTGATAATTTGTGACCCGTCACCACGAAATGAGTCTTAAGTCGCACTGGTAGAAATACACCCGTAAGACTCATTTCGTGGTGATGGGTCACATTTTTAGGCTGACTATAATTGCTCTTGATATTCTGAAGCCTGAAAATGTAAAAGAATGAGCATGCTTCCGTCGTACCTTGATCTTGATCTCTGGGTTCTCCAAGAAAATTGTTCTAACTGATAGAAGGGCTTCGTTGTTACTATAGTCTTGCAGAAGGGCTGCCAGCTGGATGAGGCTGTCGTCAGTGAGATTGTCTCCATATTTGCAGTAGTTCAACCTGAGAGGAATCTTCTTCTCTAAAAATAACAAAAAAAAATTTAAACTGTACATTACAAAATACTTTAAATAAAAAGTAGCAAATAAGCAATTACCATCAAAAACAGAGCAGGATTCAATACACAAAGCCCACGGTCAGACCAACCTTCTCCAGACGAGATCTCTGCATTGAGCAAGTGCTTAAAGCCGCAGTCATTCCCTAGGATGCCGTTGTATGAAATGGCCCTCGAGCAGAACATGAGGCGACACAGCTTTGTGGCGTTTGTGTTGTTGGTGATACTAGCGAAGACGTCGAAGTCACAGCCTTTCCTCATTTCCGGAGACACCGTGATCTTCAGCTGCAGCCCCGTGTCGCCCTGCTGCTGCAGTAGCTTGTGCTGGTGATTGGCTTTTTTGAAGGTCTCTCTCTCCTCTGCGGAACCTGCTCAAATGTTTAGCTACATTGAGCCTCATTGTGACAGTTTCCGACAGAATGGCAACTTCAGAAGTTGGGACGAGTGCCAATGCTTCAGAAGGTCTTAGTTAAAAACTGAATGTGATTTAAGAGCGGCTTGCTTACCTTCGGGATACTTGTAGAGATGGGTGATATCTTCTCTCTTATCGGTGCCCACGCTCTTGGTGCTGATATTCTTCCCAACTTCAGCGGTCCATAAGACCTTCTGCTCTTTGCCATCCTTGCTCTTCTTGTACACTACCACATCCGCGTTGACCTCGGAGAACACGAACGGGGTGTCGTACTTAAATGCGAGTTCCCCCTCTTTAATGGCTTTTAATGGCACGGGGCCACAGCAGTAAACCCCTTGAGGGACGACAGGTACAGTAGAGAGTGGGAAGATGTCATTGAAATGGCAATTGACCACACTAGACAAGACATCCAATAATGCCTTTGCCATTATTACAGCGTTACACCACCAGTGTTACAAGGTAGCATCCAAGTGAAGAAGTGAGTAAGGAATAACAGCTCATCTTTACGAGGCATTGGGCAAATGTAGCCCGTAAACCATACCGTCACTTTTCTCCTGTGGCGTTGGGTCACTAGCCTGCCAACCATCATAACCAGGTGCGAGATCAGGACGGGTCATCCAACCTTCCACCCAGCAATGATAGTTCCTGCACAGTAGATGTAAAACTCACAATGGACTCATACATCTATCATGCTTTTGTATCTCCTTTCAGAAGCTAATTGCCAATGATTTGCTGATATGTGGCCCAGTCATTGAAGTCATTTACCATATCATGTCTCTGGACTTTTCCAAAAATTTTCCATCCTCATCAATGTAACGCTCGATAACCAGATTGCTGTTGGTGTCGTGAGCAGAGAGGAAGTTGGTGATCACTCGACAGGGGATCCCCAGCGCTCTGGCAACTAGTGTACATCAAAAATAGAAAAGCAAGTAAAATTACTAAACATATAAGACAAAGGCTCTCTGCAGAAAGTATTGTTGCAGGAGTGCTCAGGTAAAGCTCATTTGACCAGCCTAGCATGCAATTATGATATCCTGCCTCTATCCCATCTCCACCTCTAGTTCCTGTTTATGACATCCTAATAAAGGAGTGGGGGGGGGGGTCAACAAGCATGTTAAAATGGGCAGATGCCCTCCCTTCAGAAAACTTCAAGGCTGACATACAACATGTGCGCTAGGAGATGACGACATGCTCTTACCTGTGCAAGCAACGGCTGCAAATACCCAGCACTGCCCATAGCGTACCGGCTTGCAAGAGTTGGCATCCCAGTTATGCAGAATATCAACGCTGCCCCTCCAGAACAGGGGACTGGTGCCATCCTCGAAGCTGCCCTGCCACCTGCCAAGTAACACTCCCTTGTCGTCGTTACAGTTGACCTGGGAAAGTGAAACACAAGTTAGTTCTGCCTTTAAGGAAACAAGTACAGGAAGGCAGAAAACAAAAAAAAAAAAAAAAAAACAGAAAAATTGGAGATTCAGTCAACCGCTGCTTTTCAGGGTCGATCATCCATCTTGTCTTTTAACCACACAGGGCAAAAAGCAGGGACTGACCCTGAACGGGATGCCAGTTCATCACTGGGTACATACATGCACATACCACGCAATTAGAGACTCCAGTTAGCCTAACTGTATGTGTTTGGACTGTGGGAGGGAACCAGCAAGACAGAGAGAGAACTTGCAAAGATTCATTTAAGGCAGAATTCAAACTGCTAACCCCAGACATATGGGGCAACAGGATTAGTCACTGCGTCACCTAGGGAATCTCAGTCAGTCATCTAGATTTGTTGTATATTGTATCCTATGATTACTTAGCTGGGATTTCACTTTGTATTTAATAGTTTTTTTTTTCCCAGTAGCCCTTTTCCTAATATAAAGATCACAGCGTCCTGTTTCCTAGTCAGCATGCCTGTACCACATAAACTATTGCCTGTTTTTTTTTTTTTCTTCACACCATTGAACCACGTTTTAGGCGAGTTTAAATTATACTCCCAGCCAGCACAAAGATAAAAATGTACTTCATTTCCCAGAAACCCTAGGAGCAGTATAGCGATGCAATTTCCTTTGGATGCATACCAGTTGTCTGATGGTGAAAAACAATAAAACAAATATTTTAATAAATAATTGCCAAAAGTGCATGTCTTTGTTTTACTCTCTGGTTGATGTACTTAAAAGTGCTTAATGAAATTATGTTTTGCTGTCAGCAATAATTTATACTGAAATGCAACAGGAACTAAAGGTCGCCATCTTGGCTAAGAAAATCGCATCTTAGAACAGAAGCTGGCTGTGCATTAACAAAACCTATTTTATTTACAAATTTCATAGGATGCATTGCTGATACTACAATGCTTTGGCTTGTAGTAATTGCATGCAGAACCATAAATTGTGGTCTGGCTGAAACTGAGCAAAGGTCAGATCTGATTCCTTGGCTGCTTGTCACACCAAAAGTCTGTTTGAAAGCATGACAGCCACAGAGCTCACAGACAGCTTCTGCAGAACTAATGAGTTCAGGTCCAACACACAGCTCCACCGTGTCGCCTCATCGTGCTCAGATCCAGACTCACCATTGCGCTCAGCACCCTGGACACATACACGGGGTTCCGTCTGCCGGAACAGTCCTCGTCAGGGTTGCGTTGAAACTTGGGGTTCTCATTCAGGATTCTCAGGCAGGCATCCAGAATTCCATCTTCAAACTTATCATAGTGAAAGCAAAAGGTTCCATCAAACAAGCACAAAAATGACCTCATTCTAAACATTTACATAACACATATTTCTTTAGACAAATTCATTCTTTTAGAAACACAGACTCAATATTTCTCATCACGCCCTATTCTCTGCACATATCAATGTATGTCCACTTTGACGATTGTGACTATTTAAATATAATTCACCCGTTCTCCTCCTCTACAATAGTGTTTGCATATTAGTATTTGACCAATAAAAAGATGTCTTATGAAGTCCTCTATTTAAACCGTGTTTCTGTTTGTACTAGTTAACAGTTGTATACGTGGTGGTCATTTGTATGTGTTGCTTTATATCACTAATTTTAACAACTTAGCATTCATGACTAGATAGGCAGCTAATTAACATCATTGTTAACTGTGAATATAAAACGAGATTAGCCTGCAACTTGTTGACATTGACATTTTCCTCACTGATAGTCCACGAATGTCCCTTTTAAACATTACTCTGCTGCTGATGACTGTGTACAAACAGGGTCCTATTAGTGGTGCTAAGGGTGTATTATTACGTTGTTTTAGGGTTATTTTGTAAAGTAGTTTGAGAAAATACATTTTTTCCCACATTGTTGAAATAATAGATTTTTGGAGATAAATGTTTTTTCGTTGATAGCAACAGTATTTTCTACCATGCAAGGCAATGAGTTATTTATTTTCAGGCTATATCTGAGTCTACAATCTGGGAATCGTTAAATGATTATGGTGAAGCAAAAATCCAGTAAACCTTGAAATCTAATCTTTAAACAAACATAAATTTGTGCAGCTGCAGACAGACGGCTACACAGATGTCCCCCAAGACAGCGAAACAACCAATTAAATTGCATTGCATTCAAATTTGGTACCTGTCCAAAATTCCATGGTATGGGAACTGGAAATTTGTGACTGCCTTGATAAATAATACCATCTTGAGATAAGACATATTCTTTTAGCTTCTCTTCATCCTCCATGTACACAGCATCTCCTGTTGGCCAAATATCAAGGGATTGAATATGATGAGTCAGGAGTTTAGGAGTCAGACTCTTAGCAGTGGGATTGTACGTCAGGCCTTTACTCACTTGGGCACCATGGGTTAAAGAGGAGCACAAACTCTCCAAGGCTGGTTTCATAGTCCTGCACCAAGGTCAGGGTGTAGCGTCCTATTGGAGCATCGGGAGCAGAGCACATGGACACGGAGATGCTGTCTGCCGTGGAGCAGGTCACGGATGCGCTCCAGCAGGTGTAATCCAAGTAGTCACTCAAGCTGATGATGACCTTGGTTCCATTTGACTCTGAGGAACATGGTCCTTCATGTGGGTGGAAGATACATATAGCTTAGGACAATGAGCAAGGGAAGACTGGCTTGCATCCATCGGTCTTCCAATACCTATGCAGTAAAGGTTCAGGAGGCCACCTGGGACTTGTATTAGACAGCAACCGGAAGTCCGTCACAGGGAGCAAACTGACACAGTCACATACCATGGGCGAGCGGGCAACTCCAGTTCATTGAAGCACATGTTTTTGTACAACAGGAGGAAAGCCACGGGTGGGGGGAGGGTGCAAATTCCACACACAGATCTGAGAGCTGTAACTGAATCCACAACCCTGAGGGTGTGAGGTTATCACTGCATAAATCTGAATAAACTTGGCAAGACGCGCCAGTATATTTTAAACAATTTGGGCGAAAAATCTAAAAGTTATGTCTATGGTTGTAGACCAACGAGCTTGAAACTGCCATGCAGATAACTTCAACTCCATGGTAAACGAGGGAAGACGCTGATGTCTGCCTCAAGCTGTGGATGGGTCTTTAGCTTAACGGCCAGATTATTTCCCTGTTAGTATAATAGACCAACGGGGGGAGGGAATGGGGAGCTCATTACCACCCTTGGGCTTTCAACAGGCTGGGTGAGCAAAGCAAACATCGGAGCCATCTTGGTTTTAGAAAAGTCAAACTGACTAGGCGACCACAAGAGCCGGAACACAGCTTTCAGATCCCTGTCACAAAAAAATCGTCCCACATAACTGAAAATCAATCACTAGTGCATGGAGGGACTTGCCCTTTGACCCGAGTCCCAGAGTCCCCTTAAGGTTCTGGCTATTTGTATAGCTGCTCATTACCGGAATCTGTATACATTTATTGCAGTTATTTAGGCTAAGTACCTTGTCAACAATGGTAGGGCTTTGGGTGAGGATGCTGTAAAGCGCTTTGAGACAATGTAATGTTGTGATAATGCGCTATATAAAAATAAATTTGTTGTTGTTGTTGTAGAAATAAGCCACTCCTAGAACTTGAACCAGCAACATTTTGTTTACAAAGCTAAATTCACAACTACTACTCTTATTGCCTTCACTTCAAATATGTTCAGAGTACTTTCACAAGGTCTGGGTTAGGGAAATTTTAAGAGCTATAATATTTCCTGTACATAGCAAAAGCGAGGCTTAAAAAGCAGTCTTTCCCTCCGGAAGGGTTAGGGTTAAGTGTGGCTCAGACCTCATCTGTAGCCAATGATGTAAGGTCAAGAGGTTAGGCGTGAATGTGGAACCGCCATCACAGTCACTGACGGACAACACTTCCTGAATTGGATGACGCATTTCCCCATTTTCCATCAAACATCGCCATAACAAAATTACCGCACATGCGATTTCACCCCTGCCAAAAGTGCTTGTCTTTATTTTACTCCCTTGTTGACGTACTTAAAAGTGCTTAATGAAATGTCTATCATCTCTGTTAAGAGCTTATTTCTTGCTGGAGAGAGAAGCCACATTCCAGAGAGGACAGCAGAGCACTTGGCAATGCTACAGGAAATTAGTGAGAACAAACAGCAATACCTTATAAGGACAACCTGACTTGGTGTGGTCCTAAAATCCCAATCTATCTTATTGTTTATCCCTAATGGATTTTCTGGACTCATTTTCCAAACTTGTCTCCAATGCTTAAATACGCTTAAGTCACCTCATTGTTGTCAAGGAATCTTCATAACAAATTATGCTATCAAAATCTTCTACATAAATACTGGATGTCGAGTTTCTTTGTTAGATCAGAAACACCCCCCTCAGAAGTCTCTGGACGGCAGTATCTCTCCTAAAGCACATGCTATCCTGTCATGTATTTCACTTCCTGCATTATATCCTTAACTACAGCAACACCGACAAACAAGGGTTATTGTCAGCAATGGAGTGTTTGGTGAGCATTTCTCAAGATACTTTCTAACCTCGATAGGTCTTCTTGAGGAAATCATCATTACAAAGGGTTAGCAGGCCAATGGGAAAACGCTTTTTCCTCACCAGCTCAGTCTTTTTCTCTTGCTGATATTTAAATAAGCATTTACATTGTTTTCTTCTATCCTCCAAACAGCTACTGATGTCTTTTTGGCTGATTAAAAGCACATTGCTTCAGTCCCCAAACACACCCCCAGGGGCACTCCAGCCCTCCACATATTTGTTAGATTTCACTCCCGATTCAATGACCTTATTTAGTTAAATAACTTTATACGGTATTAATCAGAGGCATTACTCATGAGGAGGACATGTGGGACACGTCCCACCCAATATTCAAAACAGTGGTGTCTGTCCCACCCAATACTTTCCAGGATCTTTTAAAAATATGAATGAATTGGGCCGGGTGAGTTTGGTTCTAACCCACTGATGAAGGGGAAAAAAAAAAAACTTTACCAACGATTTCAGTTGAATGCATATAAATGAATGTACACCGTTAAACGGATAGGTTGCCTATACAAGTACAATATATGAGGTCATACAGCCTTTGGTGAGAGGACAGATTTGACTCAGTCACTTAGCGCATCTACCCCTGTCCCCTGAAAACACACTGACACCCTTGATATTGACTGTGCAAAGAAGCTGTGCCTGTGATCAAGTAAACAAATACATGGTGTATTGGATTGAAACACAGAAGTAGTTATACACTAATATGAAGATCATTTAAGCATTTTTTTTTGGCTGCCTAAGACTATAGCACAGTCCAGTATATTACATATATTACGGCAATACCGAATGGTGCGGGTACCTGTCTCAGCTATGAGGCGGAAGTCAGTCACTCCAGGCTGATAGCTCCCGGAGTTTAGGTACAGGGTGATGGTGAAAAGGTTTCCACGGCGAATGATCAGTCGATCTACACCGTTGAGATCCGTACGGTGATCTGTGTTGTTGATCTCGCAATCCAGGTCACACCTTGCGATGTCCAGTGCTGAGGGTGAAAGGGGTTAAAGGTCAAGGGTGATAGGTCAAAGGGGCATTTCCAATGAAGTATGCTTCTGTGAACTGAAAGCGGTCTGTACGTTTCGCTATAAAAAAAAAAAAAAAAAAAAAAATATATATATATATATATATATTTTTTTTTTTTTTTTTTTTTTTTAATGTAAGGGCCAAATTATAACAAATCTAAGTAAAAGATACTATTAAAACATCCTCTGCAGTGTGAAAACAAGCATTTCTTCAGTCAGGAGATCCTAAAGGGAAAATGTAAGTCTGACAAACTCCTTTGAGGTGTTCAGATCCTCCCTTTATAGTCTGGATACAAATATAACTCAGGAAAAAAAATATCCTACACTGATTTCCTGTTATTGGAATATCTGATGCATGTTACCCTTTACTGCATGTTTAGTGGTGACTTTACGCCTCCACGTGGGAAGGCAGTCACTTGCTAAAATTAATCACAATAACTGCAGTAATTCAGCAGGAAAAAAACATTATGTGGAAAAAAAGAAATCCTAAACTGTGTCTTCTTGTTGCCAGGCACCGAGCACAAATTGGTTTCATTTTGTGGGTGTTTTGGTAAGCTGTTGAGACAGTAATACAAAAGGAAACATCTAAATCGATTCCTTTTTAACTGAATTTCCAGATCCTGAATGCTGTAGTGTTACATCTTTTTCATATTTTGTGTGAAACATGGATCCTCTGAACTTCAGCTTGACGCGCCTTCTAAGCCTAAACACAATTCAGACCCTTGGTGGGGAATGTAGCCCACCGGGCACTTCCTGGTAATCTGTGTGGCAGTACAATCAGGGCCTACGATGCCTGATTTGTGAGAATAGCCTGGGTTCCGTCTAAAATACACTCGGAGTGCGACAGCAGGCCTGATTTCAATTTACTGCTCCCAATAAAGACTCTGGAGACATTCCTTTTTTCTGATCAAACAACAAACCACGCGTTAATTTTATACATCTTGATGAAGATGGTCTGGAAGCCATATGGTTGATTGTTTACACATGAAAGCAGGTAAATATTAACCTTACATGTTTTCAAATAAAGAGGCCGACAACAAGGGGTTAAGCGTAAATAAAACGTTTGGATTCTTCTGTGCTTCGTTCTTGCTTATGCCACCACAGTGTTTTTTTTTAGTCATTCCGTAAGCTAGACCCTCTATGCTTACATGGTACCTCCATTGAAACAGGTTTACAAACAGGGAGGACACCTTCACCGTACCCTAAAGCCACAAGCCTTCCCACTGGCACACCCAGTATTTACCAAACACAGGAGCCCTTCTCCACACAGACCGGCTGACGTACCCCTATTTCCCTCCCAGTCCACCCACACCGACTCTGAATCAAAGGGACACTTCTCCTATTGCTGCTGGAAAACACGTCAATAAAAAAGTACACCAAGTAGACACTAAATGCTACAATGTTGCCTCCCACAGTCTGTTGCCCAACAGAACACATGCCACAATATTACACACATCCTGTACTTGTATCCTATATTTACTCTTGAATATTCCATTTTATACCCGAGTCAAAAGGACAGGGCTAAATCTGCTGATGAATTTGTCTGGGAAATCCTGAAAATGACATCTGGAGAAGGTTACTACATGATTGTGATGAAGACGACATCTGAACACATGCCGTCTGTGGGAGAGGGATTGCTTGACATAAATGTGACTGCAGATGCAACATAAAATACAATATATCTATTTATTTTATTATACACACACACAAACATACCAGTCAAAGGTTCTAGCCACTTTATTTCCATTTATGTCATGTGTGTGTGTTTGTGCAGATGTATAGGTAACATTTAAGGCCATGTTTTCAGTAATTTCTAAACATATTCATAAATAATGATTCATTCATAAAGCATTATATGAATGCTTATTATAAACATGGCATATATATATATATATATATATATATATATATATATATATATATTATATCTCAACAGGCTTAACACATTATAGCCATGTGTATTGTGCATTATGAATGTTTTATGAAGCCGTCATTTATAATGTGCTATAGGTACCTTTATAATGCATTATAATGGTCGGTATAAGCATTAAGGATGCCTTATACTGCATTATGCAGGTATCCATAGTGCATTATAGATGAGGGCTTCATAAAACATTCAAAATGCAGTCATTATACATAATAAAGCCATGTTTATAATGACTAAAACATGGCCATAAATAGTGTTAGATATATATTTGGCACCAAATTTATATTTATGAAAGGCATTATGTCAAAGCTCTTTAAAATTTTACTCCTATAAATTTACTCAAATTTGAGGGATACCGGAGCCCTAATGATGTGAAGGTTTCTTACAGACAAGCATCGGCATATTTTTTTTTTACAAATATTCAAGCTGTTCGAGGTTCTTTAAGTCTTTCTATGTATATCGGGGGGACATTTGTCGTCAGTATTGACAGCAATTACCGCTAAATTCCACGGTAAAAATAAGTCATCTGAAGTTCCCGGATGGCAGTAGATTTTTCTATTGAAAGCTGAGAAGTTCCGCCGGGACAGTTTACTCTGTAGCTGCGTGCAAAGTACGTACGGAATGCGGGGCTATTTTTGTATAACATTTCAAGGCACTAAGCTCAGATGTGTTCGCTGCCTTTTAACTTCAGTATGAAGACAGTGCACGGGACAAGAAGAAAAGCATAAAAAAATGTAAATGAATGTATGAAAAAGTTAACATTGCGGGAGAGTCGAATGGAGAAGCAGGTGTGTTTGGCTCGCATTTCTGCAGATGAATGTTTTAGAAGCATGTAAATGGTAGAATTATTAAAATGCCTAATAACTAAACTTATATTGTTGCATGCACGTTTCTCTGACATTTATATTCAATGCCGTTCACCACATTTCGTCTTTCAGTGTTCCTTTTTAATGCAGCCAGCAGTCACCCTCATTTTCCATTTATAAATGAGTAAGAAGGCGGCAAAATTATGCACATCGTTATAATTTACAGTATAACGCGAGTCTTCCTTTGCGTTTTTACTTTTTTTTCAATCCATGGGTTATTTTATGGACAGTTTCAGTCTGCAGGAAAGACAGAATTACACCAGCAAAGGAAACGAAGACTGGAATTTAGGTGGCAGAAAGGAAACTCGTTTAACATGCGTAAATGAAAATATAATCGATGGTTGAAAGGCAGATCATACCTTGAGCCATGATTCCGATGCGAGCTGCGATGACCTTCCGAGGATGTGCTCCTGAGTGCTGTGCGCTGGCCTTTTATATCCCATCACCGGAATCCCCGCCAGTTCCATGTAACTACTGGTTCATACTTAGCGTAAAGTGGGGCGCGTCATTCTGCCGACAGGCCGGAGCGTCTCATGTGCCAAAGAGTGTTACGCGGTATTTTGAAATAATGAATATGCTTATTTGCGCAACATAGCTGTACCTAATTCAGTACCCGTCGTCACTAGAAGTCTTGCCTTAACTTTCCCTGGATTTTTAAATTAATATTTTATAGGAAACGAAATAAGCGGAAGGCCTTCTTGGATTTTCCCAAAGTTTTGTAGTGTAAACTAATAACGTCATTCTTTGCGACAGGCTATGATACGGAAAGTTTAACGGAATCACCAGGATTATATACACTAAATCCACTGCTCCAGGGTCCAGGGGTGGCAGCTGACCATAGAATATCTAGCAGGAAAGGAATTGCAAAGGTGGCATCCTATGACAGTTACACACTCTTCAGTAACTGAGCTCTTCAGAACAACCCATTTTTTTCCACAAATGTTAGTAAACCTAACTGCATGGCTAGGTGCTTGATATACCTGTGGCAATGGGTCTGAACGTAACACCTGAATTCAGTGATTAAGAGGCGTGTCCCAATACCTTCGTCCAAAACTTCCGGTTTGAATGGTCAGCTACTTAAATGCAGTGATTGCACCATATTTCAGTCTTTCTACTATTGTTTCTCTTACTATTAATATGAAATATTATTTTTTGTTTCCATTGTCCTATTTTACGACTTCATTTTTTTTTTTATTGTTATTTTAATCTTATTATTTACTTTATTTTCCATTTTATTAAATATTTTGAACACAATCCAAATTTAGAGAACTATAGCTAGAAGCCCAAGATTAAATGCGATTATAGGAAATATGTCCTAGGCGATGACAGAGAGGTCTTTCAGTGCACGCTCTGTAGTGTTACGAAAGACTTATTGCAAGGATTTTTACAGAGAAATGGTAGTTTTGCAGTATGACAAAGAGATCAGATAAAACACGTACGTTTTTCATTAGTCGTCATTAATGTCGTAATATTGCACATGTTTTGCACAATATTGCATGTGTACACATTTGATAGTGGTGCAGTGGTTAGCACTGTTGCCTCAGACCTCTGGGACCTGGGTTCGAGGCTCCGCCTGGGTCACGTGTGTGGAGTTTGCATGTTCTCCCCATGTCGTTGTGGGGTTTCCTCCGGGTACTCCGGTTTCCCCCCACAGTCCAAAAATATGCTGAGGCTAACTGGAGTTGCTAAATTGTCCGTAGGTGTGCGTGAATGGTGTGTGAGTGTGCCCTGTGATGGGCTGGCCCCCCATCCTGGGTTGTTCCCTGCCTCGTGCCCATTGCTTCCGGGATAGGCTCCGGACCCCCCGCGACCCATGGATGGATGGATGGATGGATATGGATGGAAGTTTGATGGTGTCACCAGATGTGCTCCTTTAGATGCCATGATACAGTCTAAAGCTGCAGTGTTAAAGTCCTTGGTTTATTATAGCAAACAACCAACGTCACAGCTCTGTTAAGCACAGTTCTGCACAAGTTCACTGTTCAAGCACATAGGATGATCATCGCCAAAACTGCCTACAATGGGCATGTGAGTGTCAGAACTGCACCAGGGGCCAAAGGAAGAAGCTGGCCTTGTCTGATGAATTATGTTTTCTGTTACATCATGTGGAAAGACGGGTGCGTGTGTGTTGTTTACCTGGGGAGGATATGGCACCAGGATGCACTATGGGAAGAGGGCAAGCCGGCGGAGGCACTGTGATGCCCTGGGCAATATTCTGCTGGGAAACCTTGGGTCCTGGCCTTCATGTGGATGTTACTTTGACACGTACCACCTACCTAAAAATTGTTGCAGTCTAAGTATACCCCTTCATGGCAACGGTATTACCCCTTGCAGGAGTTGAAGGACCTGCTGCTGATGTCTTGGTATAAGATACCACAAGACACCTTCAGAGGACGTGTGGGGTCCATGCCTCAGAGGGTCAGAGCTATTTTGGTGGCATGAGATGGACATACACAATGTTAGGCAGGGGGGTTTACAGTTATTCCGGATCGGTGTATCATACAATTATTGAATGTATTTCTATAAAAACGGCTTCGCTAGAGCCTTGTAGAGGCTCCCATTTAAAATAACTAAATAAATCAATCATTCATTTTACTCTCTTCCAGGCTTTTGTTTTGTAAACTATACACTGATGACACTGCATGTTTATGGCTTAACTGCTGTGAAAAATACAAAACAATCCCCACAACAAACATTAGTTCAGATACAAATACACAGATAGACAGATATCATAACAAATGGTGATGAAATACAAGCTTGACAAACAATTTCTGAGAAAACCATTAAAATGAAAATTTTCACAGATCTGTTCTGGCATATTACATATGTTTATACAGCAGGTATGTTACAAGTCTGCTAATAGTTTTTTATTAGTGTTTTTACAGTGAAGCAATATTACATATCAAAAAGGCTGTATGTTCCAGATGTTTCTTCATAACGTCCCACATATGTTCTGTGTACAAAGCTTCCATAAAGACTTTTATTACAGCAGTACAGAGTCTTGTGTGTTATTCATTCCCATCGGAGAGTGTGTGTGTCTGTGTGTTTGTGTGTGTGGGCACGTGTGTCATGTAGTTATTACATCATGGGGACCAAATGCCCCCACGATGTGATATGTGACAATGTGAAAAACCTGTTGTGGGATCCATTTTTTCAGTCCCTGCAAGAGGAAATTCTATCATAAGAAATTATGGCTGCAATCGAAAAACTAAGAATGCTGAAAAGTCTTGTATTTTGTTTGGTTACTGGTTTAGGTTAGGGCTGGGTAGGGGTTAAGGGTGTCGTGACTGGGATTGATGGGGAACACTGGACTAGGAAGCACTTTTATGTAGGACTGAGGAGGGAGCAGACGTGAGGCAGGTGGAGTGATCCACACAAGGACAGGAACAAGAGGTAAATCAAAACAAGCAAGAGGTTTGCCTTGTTAAAGCCCGGATAGGGGGAGAATAAGGAGGGCCAGGAGGCAGGATATGACGACAGGCAATAAACACAACATCATAATGTATTTACAACATCAGAAGGGCAATGTCACTGCATGTCTGCATGCATGCATGCATTTACAGCAGCATGCTGACTCTGAAGCCTTTGAATGCTGAATATTTTATTCAGATGAGAAAGTTCCATAATCAGTTTGCGCACAAATGTCAAATTCTGCTGTTTCTTCACTGGTGTTCTAGAACAATTGTGAATTTCTGGCAAAGACACTTGCATAGTGCAGTATGTATTATAGGGCTCTTCACTGTGGTCAGTGTGATTAGCATAGCCATTCATAGCTCTTTCAACAGTGATGACCGACTGTATATTGTTGGGAGTTGGGGCTAGAGTGTGGTTGTGCTGGGGAATAACTTTATATCAGGAATGGGAGGACTGGGTTTCTGAAAACCAGGAGGGTTTTGGTTGAGATGCTCCTCCCTGAAGTCAAGACTGGAGTTCAAGGCCTGCATGTCCTCTGCTGCTCTGCTAGTCACAGACAGGCAGCTGTGTTCTGAGCCATTAATCCCACTTCATCTTCTCCCTGATGATTCAGAGCCGTCCGCAGCCGTTAAAAATGAAAATAAGATAACAAAAGCTATAGGAAATGGTTTTCCCTTGAGTAGAAACACATTATAATCATGCTTGTTTTACTACAGTCGCATTCTCATTCTCCTCGTCTTCCTCCTCCCAAGCCCCTGAGGCGCTGAGCACTTTCCATGACTTGCTTCCCGTCTCCAGCACTGCCTGTACTAGAACCCTACGAGTGGGAGGGACTCTCCCGCTGGGGAGGCAGCAATCTGGCTTCCCGACAGCAATGCACTGCTGCCAGAGCTAACTGAGCTGGTCCCTGGCAAAGCAGGGCTTTCTGTTGGACAAGAGACCCCAGGATGAGGCAGTGCCCTCAGCCCTAGAACACAAGCAAGAGAGCAAAAACGATGTAAGGATGCATTGGCTGGTCTAACTCGGGGCTACTTATGCGCATGTTTCACACCCCAGGTTTGCTTACTGTGTTAAATGCCTTGTCTAGCCCAAAAAGCCCCATTGTACCATTTTAAATGGTAAAAGCAAACATTTTTATCTTATTATGTTCCCATTCTTTTCATGTTTTATGCCCTGCGATGGGTTGGCGACCCTTCCTGGATTGCTCCCTGCTCCCCCCCCCCCCCCCCCCCCCCGCCCCGCCCCATGACCCTGAACAGGACAAGTAGTTTCAGATAATGGATAGATGGATGGATTTGCATGTTTCAAGACCATCAATAATGTTAAAATATCCAACAATACCTCTTCCAGACAGCGTACTGAGAGATCTGTAGCTGCTAGTGCATCATTAGGTTTGATATGCACAGAGGGTTTGATTGCCCTCAAACTCCCTTTCCTGCATCCACATCTCTATAACAAACGCTGGACGTCCCGACTGTCCCAAGTTCAACGTGTCTCTGGGAGAACAAGGGAGGGGCATGCCTTTCACTTCATAAACCAATCAGAGTCTTCATTGTATGACATCCATCCATCCATTTTCCAAACCGCTTATCCTACTGGGTCGCGGGGGGTTCGGAGCCCATCCCGGAATCAACGGGCATGAGGCAGGGAACAACCCAGGATGGGGGGCCAGCCCATCGCAGGGCACACTCACACACCATTCACTCACGCATGCACTCCTATGGGCAATTTAGCAACTCCAGTTAGCCTCAGCATGTTTTTGGACTGTGGGGGGAAACCGGAGTACCTGGAGGAAACCCCACGACGACATGGGGAGAACATGCAAACTCTGCACACATGTGACCCAGGAGGCATTGTATGACATCACTGCATTAATTAAGACCAGTGTTTTCTATTAAGCAGCAAGGTGCACAGAAACTACCTTTTTTTATTGTGTATTCTTTTTGTTAAGGGACATGTCATAGACGCAAAACACAGGAACATGTCTACCTGCAGTGCTTTCCCCCTGCGACTCCCTCCGGAGAATCCAGATCTCAAGACACGATCCTCTGTCTGCAGGGTTATGTGTTATCCCTGCTTCACATAACTGCACAGAGAAAACTGAAAACTGGAATCAGACCACTGCCAGTGAATATTGGTGTGAGAGCATGAGTGTTTGTAAATGTACTTGTCATTTCCAGCTTCTGCGTCTTTAGTCTTACTGAAGAGTATGAGATCCTACAAATGGAAAACATGGCAGAAATTAACACTTATTCCTGAAGGCCACGGGGGATTCATTTTGACGAATGAAATGACCTTGTTCCTTCTTGTTCGCCTAGAAAGAGAGTAAACGTAGGTGAAAATCATTTGCTTATCTATACTTGAAACAGCCTCTTATTTTCATATTGACCTTTTCATAATGACTTAGCCTCTTTACTTTAGAATAGTTTCTGACATCACAGTCTTGAACGTCATCCATGGCAAGGAGGTCGATGCCACTGCTCAGCTGGAACTAGATGACCTCCAGTGCAATGTGAATCTCACCCTTCTCAGGGCATCTCTCCACAGCATTTTCCTTCAGCACGTCTTGCACAAGCATGTTATACTTGCTGATCTTCTGCACACACTTCAGCTGGAACAAAGGCAGGTCTGTCTCATCACCGAACTCCACCTACCTTTGTTCTCCTTTATAAATAGTAAAGCCTTTGCAGAGGCAATGCTGTGACTATAGTCACACTAGCAGAACTCCCACCATGGAAGTTTAAAACATGACGGCCCAGGGGGCAGGACTGGGGGGGTATTTCCAGAAATAACTCCAGAAATAGACTTTGTAAGAGACTGTAGTCCAAACAACAGATAGAGCTAAACAATGCAGAGTTCACATGAAACCAGCCTTGAGAAATGCATGACCGTGGCTAATTGGTAAGGAGCCCGACTGAGGTTTGTTCTTGCTGTAGAGTGCAAAGTTCTCCCACTAAATTGGAAAAAGCAAGCAAAACACAAATATATTCAGGATTCCTTTTATGTTTAATTAACTGGAACGTTGCTTCCAAGGTGGCTTAAGAGATGTTTTTTATTTTTTATTCCAGAAATGGTCCCGTTCATAACGTAATCTGAAAGGGAACTTATGTTACAATAAAGCGTAAATTGACCGTGTTGACTTAGCGCTTAAGGGACGGACCATAATATTCTGGAGCGTAAGACACTCTCTGAGGAACATTAATGTGAGGAACATTAATGTGAGGAACATTGATGTCAGGAACAGTGACGTGAGGAACATTGATGTGAGGAACATTAATGTGAGGAACATTGATGTGAGGAACATTAATATGAGGAACATTGATGTGAGGAACATTGATGTGAGGAACATTAATATCAGGAACATTAATGTGAGGAACATTGATGTGAGGAACATTAATATGAGGAACATTAATGTGAGGAACATTGATGTGAGGAACATTAATATGAGGAACATTAATGTGAGGAACATTGATGTGAGGAACATTAATATGAGGAACATTAATGTGAGGAACATTGATGTGAGGAACATTGATGTGAGGAACATTAATATGAGGAACATTAATGTGAGGAACATTGATGTGAGGAACAGTGCTGAGCCTTTTTGAGGGGCGAGTGCTCAAGGTCATTGATGCATACATGTCACCTGACCTTGGCGATGGCAGCAGTTGTTGACTGTGAGGGGTGGGGAGGGGGAGGTAGGTACTTTAAATAGTTGGGCAAAGGGGGCAGTTGCTGAGGCACCCCCAGCACCCCTCATTTAAAATTTCAGGCATACATTCCAGTGTTTCAATGGCCACCATATGTCTGAAAGCACTGAAGCAAAATTAAAAACATGACATTTCTTATTTTAGTAATCATTCATTACAACTATTCAGCTATGAAACAAAGTCCTTGGAATAGAAAGGACGGCGACAAACACACAAGCAAACAAAAAGACTCCAATATTCACAATAATATTTACACACAAAATTCTAAAGTCCCGCAAAAACAGAGCAATATTGCATTTAAGTATCTTACCTGATCTAGGTTGCTGTAATACTGTAGATGTATGTAACCTAAATAACTGCAGTTAAACTCCGAAGCTAAGATCTGGTCCCAAAGTGATGGTCAAGCAGGTAAATACAACACATCTAAAGAGAAAAGGGATGTTTTATCTTGCAAAGCACTACTGGTGTTGTTTGCTGAGGCATTGATCTTTGGTTCTGTGTACAGTAGTTAGTGGTCATCCAAAGGTCTGAGGAAACGGTTTATATTACAGTAGAGCTGCAGTTTTCTTGTAATTTTTCATCCTCTGGAGTTTTGTGCAAGTTATTACAGTGTCAGACTTGCAGTGTGTGGGCAGAGTTTGATTTAGCCTCCCTTATGAAGGTGGATTCCAGCTAACAGGGAACGTTCCCAGAGCTTTAGGCAAAATTATGTGAAGGTCCTCTCAGTGCTGGCAGAGAACGTTTTTACTATAAGGGTTGCATCCACGTTCTGTCAAGACCAGTACAATAACATTGTTACCTGGATATCGCTTTGAAGGAATTAATTGAAAAATATTGTTTTAACATAACGTATTATTTTATAAAATGTGTATGATGCGATTGAGCCATCCAGCCTGGAATCCATGATCACTGAGGTGTAGAGAGAGAGTATTATCCGCTACCCTACCATGCTGTATTTAATTATTATTATTATTATTATTATTATTATTATTATTATTATTATTATTATTATTATTATTATTATTATTATTAGATGTAATAGTTGTTGCAATACTGGGATAACATTCTGGGAACATCATGAATACTGGAGACTTTGAACATTTCTTTACCTTATTCATATCATTCTGTAAACATTCCTAAAATAATAAAATAGTGCTCTGAATTCATCCTTATTCCCATTGATGAAGGTGGTGTTTTTCAACCATTTGTAAGTGTTTGTTCTAATTGTGTGTGTGTGGCGGGGGGGTGCAAATTATTTTTGCAGAAGATTATATAGAATAGAGACTCTATTTTTTTGCTTTGCCCCATTTTGTTCTCCATGCAGGGGGTCACAGTAAAGGGGCAGCCAACTTACAGGCAGGGGGTGTTAAGGGTCTTGCTCAAGGGCCCACAGAAATGTGACCATTCTGCTGAGGCTGGGCTCAAGCAGGTGACCTTCTGATCACAGATGCTTAGCCTGCTGAGCCACCCCTCCCCCCCCATGTACAATGACACTACATCAGTGTGCTCCTCTACATTTTCAGACAATCCAGTCCTTTGCAAAAAAAACACTGACTCTCACACACAGTTTAACACAGTTTAACACAGTTTACATGTTCACTGCTGCCTCCTGGACTCTCACTTCTCCTTCCACCCTTTTCTTGTCACAGAGGAAGGGGTGTAAACTGCCTTTGTGAAACTAAACAAATGAAAGCTGTCAATCCTGACTATGTAACCTCTGCTGTGCTCAGCCACTGTGTTGCCCAGGTCACCCCCTGTGCACACAGTTGTCTTCAACAACCCTCTCTGCCTTACAACGCCTAAAAATGGCTGCCATATTCCCAACAGCAAACTCCTACAGTCCCAGCTGTCTTAATGATTGCCAACCTGTTGCCCTAACGCCAGTGATAATACAAGCATTGAGGTGAGTTTGCCTCACCTCAAGTCCTGCACTTCCACACTACTGGACCCCACTTCAATTTGCCTGCCACGCCAACAGGTCTGTGTAAGACACCATCAGGCAAGCACTCTGAGCACGCGTGCTGTTCATGGACTTCAGCTCCGCTTTCAGTACTGCCAGTCCCTTCACATTCTTCAAACTAATGGAGATGGACAGTGGCGTTGCCCTCTGCTGCTGGCTTCTGGACTATCGGTGTTTAGCCGTTGTCAGTCATCAGAAGGTTAGTAGCTTACTGCCCCCCCACTTGTCTTCAGCACTGCTTAGCACATACCTCTGACTCCGTTTCCACAATGTAACTGCACATTGCATGTGCTATGCATTATATGTATAAATGTATGCTCTGTGTATTGTGCCTGTGTCAATTTTTTGTGTTGCACTTTTTTAGTTCGTTCAAACTTCTGAATTTATTACATACCTTCCATTTACTCCTCTCTGTTGTGTATCTTGTGTCTGGTATTTATTCTCTGTCAGTGTTATACCCAAACTGTTACACGTCTATTGTCATGAAGCACTTTCACATTGGTGCTTTTTCCGGTGCCAGGGACTTCTGTTGTCTTCACACTGCAGGAACTTGTGCCCGATTCTAGTTCCTCGGAGGCCGTCTGGGAACCTTTTTTTTTAGTAGCCACTTCAGACTTTTTCCTCTGAGCACAAAGGACTGGTGAGGCACTTAAAGTGGCAGCTTGCTAATGGATGGACCACAAGCACCAGCGTTGTCTTGGAAGTGAAGCGGAAGTGTGGCAAAAAGAGATATAATTATCGGAGCAAAAACCGAGCAGATGGAATTATTTTTGTACCCTTAATTACATTTAACACATAAATTAATATATTTTTTGCTTGCATCCTCATTTTTCTGCATATGAAAATTTGGGGGGGAAAAACTTGTCAGCGCTTATTAGCGGGATAAGATTACATCATTTTTTATTCTGTAGAATACAAAAAATCGATCTGCTGGCCAGATTTAATAAGAATCACGAACAAAGCCTGTATCCTGTTTAGATTGCAACAAATAACTAACAAAACAGCTTAATTGTCCTCTGTTGATTTGCCATGACAGTGTAGTTTTATATGAAATTGTGTGTGAAGTGTAACCTACAGTATGAACTTTTTGCATCCTAGTTCCTAGTTCCTGTTGTGTGGTGTGAAAGCGACACCCGAAAGTCACCAGGAGCTATAAAAGTTCCAGGTTGAGACAGCCCAGGGACTTTTAAACCGGGACCAGGTTCTGGAACTTCGGTGTGAGAGTGCCTATGGTATCTCCAACAGTAGCAAGCTGCGCCAACAAAACTTTCCCCTGGCCTTGGTCATGTAGTAATAAAAGTACTGATTCTGGTGCCTCTGTTACAAGGACTGTAGATGTTTCCTAGCAGGAGTTGCTCCAGTGAGGGAGCTGGAACTGCTGAGTAGAGTGAAGGGTCCTTTGTGAAGGTTGGCCATGAGTGAGCAAGGGGTCCAAGGGCTCCCAGTAGAGGTTGTCTGGCAGAGAGCCCTCCCCTATCAATCTCCTGCCATGGGATCTCCTCATTGCTTGTTGTGGTCTCTTGTTTCGAGTTGGCTCCCTTCTTGCCCACTCTCATGAACTCCGTTGTCAGTTTTGTTTCTCCTTTTCTTTACATCTGATTTTGAAGTCCCCCTTTCTGGTGTCCCAGCTGGACTGCCTGCTTTTGCTCCCAGACCTGCTAGCCTCTTCTCAGGGCTACATGAAACACTCCAGCAGTAGGATGCATCCCCGCTAGGTGTTGGAGAAACAGCTTCCCCCACCACCCAGCCTCTAAGCTGAGGTTATCGCGGCTGCAGATGGCTGCAATTCATCAGTCTTGTAACCTGCCCTCCATGAACTGCCTGACATCCTGACGCTTCAACCTCCAAATTCCTCAGCTTGAGGTCTGATGTCCTGGAAATGTTTTGCTGTGGAAAATTCACCAAACCGTTCCTGGAAAGTCTCTTTCCAAATAGCATGCTGGTGAACTCTGCCCGAGATCCCATCTGCTGCCTTCAGCAAATGACGAATCCTGAAAGAATAATATAGATCCATTATGCTCCTGTGCTCTTGGGAAGCTGCCAAGATGCTGATCTTGTCATGAAGCATGGCTTCCCGTTGACAGACCCTTTCACAGAATCGGCGCGAACTGACAGCCGCCTCCAGCTCAGCACCGAGCTGTCTTGCTTGTGACCAGAAGTCTGCAAGGATTTATTTAAAGGTGTACAGCATTGCCCTGAATTCATCCATCTCGCGGGATGGTGCCCCCTAGATCTTCTCTCTGTGGCCACCAACTGCTGCATTGCCTGTCACTTCTCCTCCTGAAGAATATAGGAAGGTCTATGGAAAAAAAACTCCAGGCAGCTGAAGCATTTTTTAATGCATACAGTATGTAAGACAGGGTGAGGGTGTGGCATGGACATCCTGGGCTGGATGATGAGCTCAATACTTCACTTTTTCTCTGTTTATAGATCATTCCGGAATCGACTTCGGACCCCTGCAACCCGGCATAAGACAAGCGGGTACAGAAACTGGATAGATGTATCCTATTTTCGGATATGCTGTCAAAAACAACGTCCTATTTCTTCCTCCACCCCCCATATCACACTGTTCAGTTCACAGTTCTTCAAGCCTTTCAGTATAAAGTCAAATACATAATAATCTTTTTTTTTTATTTTATTATACTGCAGTTTGCTGTTTGCATGAAAAGTCAAACATACAGTGTCTGAATGAATCAAGGAGGGTTGGAAGACCTCCAGTCTGTGGTGCAATCCCTCCAGATAATCCCCAGCGGGGGCAGCTTCCTTCAACTGTCGCCCCCCCACCCCCCCCACCCCCACTCCCCACACTAAGCCGTTCCCAAATCTACAGAGATAACGAACACGGTGAATAAATCCTGACAAAGGGACAGACCGAAAGCGTGAACAGCATGGCAAAGATAATATTTTTGAAGGTAAGGCAAGGAAAATGTATTTATATAGCACATGTTCAAACACAGAGGCCATTTAAAGTGCTTTACGGAAAATAAAAGCAACTAAGACAAATAATGAAATGGAAAATTAAAAACTGTAAATAAAAGGCGATACGAATTAAGCGTAAAAATTTAAAGAAAAAAAACGAAAAAGCAGCAGCATTAATTAGCAGTGGCAACCGAAGGGACTGTGGAAGAGAAGGGTTTTAAAAAGTGGTATCATTTGGTGCATTTCTGATCTTCTCGGGGAGTCGAGTCCGTCTGTGGCACAGTAGCTGCATGTCATGTGGCCTCGCTTACTTTCCACCAGCGCCTAAAGACCCTAACAATCTGTTAGGATCATATCCAGTCAGAGGGTTGGGGAAATGTTGTAAACGATCGCGGGTGGACGGGCAGGCAGGAAGCGGGGAAGGATGAGGCAGGATGCAGAATGCAGGTAAACGGGGTTTATAAAGGGCAGACAGGGTAGGGTTAGGGTTAGGCAGGTATGCAGAATGCAGGTAAACGGGGTTTATAAAGGGCAGACAGGGTAGGGTTAGGGTTAGGCAGGTATGCAGAATGCAGGTAAACGGGGTTTATAAAGGGCAGACAGGGTAGGGTTAGGGTTAGGCAGGTATGCAGAATGCAGGTAAACGGGGTTTATAAAGGGCAGACAGGGTAGACAGCGGCGAACATCAATGACAGACCTGGGGAATACGGACTTACCCGTGGACTAAATACACCAGACAAGCCGAAATAACAGGAAACAGCTGGGCACAATCGGGGAAGCACACGTGGGTGATGAGGGGGCGTGGCACACACGAGGACTGGACGCACAGGTCGTGGCAAATGTACCATTTCATCCAGTTGAATATCTAGTATCTAGATTACTCATTCCTATGAATGTCAGTACAGCGAACTTATTCAAACTGGAAAACATGTAGAAAGCATGGCTAAAACAGATGATATGGCTAAATAAATTCTAAAAATATGAAATAAATTTATTATTTATTTATAAAATAAATGACAGAAATGAATGAAACAGGAAATATGCCAGAATAAGAATAAGATAATAACAGTTTTTTTGTCTTTTTTGTCAAGCTTGTGCTTCCTTAAAACTCGTTTGCATGTACCTCAGCTTCAGCAGGTTCTCATGAGCGGCCTGGACTCCATCAGCATCACACCAAGGTGTGAAACAGCTCCATTAGCTGTCTGTACAGGCCCATCACTGAGCCCTTAGCGTCTGCTCGCCAAAACGCCCAGTTAGCTACTATTTCAGCGAGACTGTATCCAGTTGAAATGGGGATTGTGCAACCCGTCCGCCCAAATCTCATAGCACATGTAGCAAAAATGTATCACGTTATCTACACTTCTAAAGTGAGTGTAGGATGTTTTCTGACATTATGGACAACATCTTAATGAACTCCAAGTTAGGAATTTTTATTACATAATATGATGTGCGCCTTATTTCATTTTCATCCAAAAAAAACCTATAAACTCATGAATTTATTTTGCAATAGCAGTATGCTGTTATCAGTTGCATTCTTTTTGTTTAAATTTTAGTTATTTATTGGTTTTGGGTGGAGAATAGTTAGCGGTTGCTGAATTTTTGCACAGAGATGTTGGCTCAATAAAAATATCCTGGTTAGAATAGAGAGTTCACCACATAACAGGGCATTTTGCAGAAATGATGTCGTTGGACAGCGGGAGGAAAATTTATCTAAACCCAGGGAGAATAGGCAACCCCCCCAAAACACACTCACAGCTAGAGCCGTACCTATATAACCACCACATTTACATCCAAACCAATGTAATCTGACCCCAAGGCAATAAAAACTTCCACCACACGACAATAGAGTTATAGGGTGTTTGAATAAATTAGTTCTCTGTTTTCTTATAATAAATGACCTCTAATCATCTTACCAGAACATTCTGGGGTGTGAAAAATAAACTCCTTTCTCAGTCTGGCCAGAAAGGCGTCACCTACCCTTCAGGACAGACATCATACGATTATATGATTATACCCTTTGTTATTATCATCTAATGTTTGTTATTAATGTATACTGAAGCTGTTAAGGTATGCTTACATGCTGCTTATGAATGTTCAAGAAAGCATTATAAAAGCATTATGAAGGTGCAGTAACAGCAGTTAATGTAAAGTGCTGCCCAGCTTTTAGCAAAATTGAGAACCTAATAAGACTATTCAATGGTCAGAAGTGCAGCATTAGAACATTCAGAGAATGTAAAAGGCATCGGGTTAGTAGAGGAATTCATGGAACAATGAGTCTTCATGACGAGTATTTCAGGAACAAATCAAGGGAACTTCCACACCTGTGACAGGTTCTTTGGTGAGGCCAGACCTCTCAGTGGCCCCTTGGAGCAAATTAGAAGCCGGTGGTCCAGCACAGTTTCTGCATTAGAAGGTCCCCAAAGGAAATATCTCCCAGCTTCCTATTATCAGGTCATTTTACCACTTTTCTTTGAACTTTACCAGATAATCCCCTTTGAAGCTTCGCCGAAAGCAGATGATGCGTGTGAACGATCAGCCGTAACATTAAAACCACCGACAGGCGAAGTGAATAATATCCATTATCTCATTACAATGGCACCTGTCCAGGGTGCCATTATATGATACACATGTCAACAGTTAGTTCTTGAAGTTGATGTTTGGGAAATAGGAAAAATGAGCAAGCGTAAGAATCTGACTCTGACGAGGGTTAAACTGTGATGGCTAGACAACTGTCAGATCATCTCCAAAACGGCAGGTCCAGTGGGATGTTCCTGGTATGCAGTGGTCAGTATCAAGTCTCGTTGGTGTGCATGGAGAGTGATGGTTAGCCCTGTTGTTCCAAGCCCACAGGAAAGCTACTGTAGCACAAATTGCAATGGAACAATGGAAGAAGGTGGCCTGGTCTGAGAAGATACATTTTCTATTACATCCTATGAACAAACCGGCGTGTGTCCATTTTTTACCTGGGGAGGAGATGGAACCAGGATGCACTATGGGAAGAGGGTAAGATGGCAGAAGCACTGTGATGCTCTGGGCAATATTCTGCTGGGGAACCTTGGGTCCTGGCCTTCATGTGGATGTTACTTTGACACATACCCCCTACCTAAACATTGCTGCAGACTAAGTACGCCTCCTCAGGGCACTGAGCAGGATAATGTGCCCAGCCAGGCTGCAAAAATGTTTCAGGAATGGTTTGAGGGAAAACAGGGAAAAGAGTTCAATGTGTTGAATAATTTATTGGCCTCCAAATTCCCCGGATCTTAATCTGACAGAGCATCTGTGGAATGTGCAGAACAAACAGGTCCAATCCAAGGAGGCCCCGTCTCACAACGTACAGGACTTACAGTCAACGACCTGCTTATAATACCTTTATGCCAGATACCACAGGACACCTTCAGAGGTCTTGAGGAGTCCATGCCTCAATTGCTCAATTTTGGTGGCAAAAGTGGGACCAACAGGATATTAAGCAGGTGGTTTTAATGTTATCACTGATTGGTGTATGTTGACTTTGTATACAAAGCTGTTAGCAATTTCAGTAATTGAAAACAGACCTGCATACCCTGATGGAGACAAGTTGGCTGTGATCAGAAATCTTGGCTCTTATCCACAATGGTTCTTCTCATTTAACTGTCATGATGAATCTGTTTGGCAGAACTGCGTCCCTTCAGGCAGAACATTCCATGCAAACCAGCACAGTGGACTTGGGCTTTTGAAGCAGAACCTAGCATGCATGCTAATTCTACAGTTACATTTCCTTGATCGCAGTAACGGGCTCCACAGCAATCACTTAACAAGTGTGGGCTCCTTCCCATTCCAGCATATCTGGAGCTGATCCAGAATAGAGGAGTCTAACTGTTTGGGAAACAGTAAAGAAAATAAAAGCCAGGCAAAATAGGAATGAAATTACCTGATTGTTCAAGGAATTTTACTGGACTGTAAGACCATGGAAGAAAAAAAATGTGAACGTACCAAAGGAGGCACAAAGTCAGGGCATACGTTCCTCCACTCCCATGTAATGAATTACTAAGAATATTAAAGTAGTTGCTGTTGCTATGTTCTGTTATGTTCTGGCTTTTGTATTTTACAGATCATTTGGTTCTGGTGTTGGCATCAAAATGGCCGACTCTCCTCTCCCAGATTTGTTGAAATGGTGCAGCTCTGCTAAGCTTCCTGTTCATCTGCGTTGAAGCAAAATCTCACGTTAGCAATACCCATGTGTTCACTTAGCTATTAAACAACCATCCATCCATCTACCTTACAACTGGTTATCTAGGATATTTATGCATTTTCATGTATTCTTCATAGCTAAAGTCTTGGTTAAATACTATTTTAGGTTAACTGTCACGGTAAACGGGGCAGAATGACCAGGATCCCAATATGCAAGCCGCTAAGCGCGTTATTCTGAAAAACCAAACAAAGGCACCAGAAGGGACAGGCGAGAGGCAGGGTCGAAAAACAGGCAAGGGGTTCGTTAGCCGGGGGGTCAATCCTACGAGGAGGGATGAGACAGGAGCATACAAGGTATCGGGAACAAGACGAGCCCGGACAGGCAGGGTAGTCGGGTCAGGTACGGGAATTGGTCTGGAACGGGAGAGAGATAAGGAGAGAACACGAGGCAAACAGGCAGGGCTCGGAAGCAGGGTAAGACGATGGACAAAAGAGTGCTCAGTAAGGCTTCTAGTCATCAGCGCAATACTTCGCGTCGGACTGGTGAGCACTCGCAGGTCTTATCCCTAGCTCTGTTAGTTGCAATGAGCTGCAGCTGGGGGTGTCCGCCCTTGTGGGCGTGACAGTTAACTATTTGTATTTTTTTTTTACATTTTTCAATCACAGTTTAATGGTTAAAATGAATTATTCAAATAACTACACAGTCTCTCTCTGTCACGCCCATAAGGACGGGGTCGAGCGCCAGTGGTCAATCGGCAGCCAGTAGCGCTAATATTTAAACTGGCTTCCCCCGGATGCCGATGCGAAGTATTGTTGCCATTTTCTAAATGAGCTTTGCTGAGCGTTTTGCCTGTCTCCTGTCTCCCCTGCTTGTCCTGCCTGCCGTGTCCTGCTCCTCTCTTTCATCTGCCCTACCTGCTCCTCACCCCTCTCCGACCTGCCTGATCCCACCTGACCTGCCCTCCTGCTCCGTCCAGCCCTGCTGCCCTGACGATCCTGCCCTGTATCCCTCGTCGTCCCCATGTCTCGTCTATTCATGTACGATTGACCTTCCCGGTGCTCGACTTCTGCCTGTGTCCTGAGTATTCTTTTGGATCTCCCTTCTGGTTTTGGCTGCTCCGGGTTCTGTTAATAAATCTACTGGCTACTGCACTTTGGGGTCTGCCTCCTGCGTTTGTCCTGGTCTTCACAGTCTCTCAACCCAGGCTGTTCTTTAACACAACACTTATGCTTGGTCTTCAAACTTTGGGAAGGACAGCTGTTTTCTGTTAGTCCCCATGAAGTAAAACCCCCTTCATTACCCAGAGCTGCATCAGTACACATGTCAACAGGAAGCAGGCTTTGCTTGTTCCTCCCGCATTCTTCACAACAGTCATACTAGCTAAGAAACATTTTTTAGCTTAGAATGTAACTCTTCTTAGAAGCTGGACTAGGGAAGCCATAGAGAAAATAGGTCAATATAGAGAGGCAGCGAGTTGTATTAGTGTCTCTTAGACAAATGACATAATTGACAGCGTGTTTGTGCAAGATGAATAATGGACTGTACCATTCGGTATAAACAGACCTTTAACATTAGCAGAGCTTTAAAAAAATACCAGAGGAGGGAGGCTCTGCCTGGCATCCACCACAAGAGTTATCCTGAGTTTGCTGACCTCCCTCCTGGAAGACCAGTGCCGGGAGACGTCATACCTACAGTAAGCCTGCAAATTTCAGTTTTGCAATTTGGAGTACTCATGCTCTGGAGTTCACATGATCTCTGAGATTTCCTTCAGCAGTCCACAATCATGCTATTATCAGGTGAACGGGTGTCTCTGAACTGCTCATGCCGTGTGATTGTGGGGCTGAGCGTGTGCCAATGGATTGGCACCCCATACAGGGTGTCCCTTTGCCTCATGCCCTCACTAGACTTACTGGAGCCCTATACTGGATGCTGGGTAATGAATGGGTCAATCAAGGTACAGAGAAGAATGTGGGCCACCCAGAGTGTAGAAGCCAGATTAAACCACTTTCTGCAGATATGCAACAGGTCAAAATGAAATCAGTTCCATAAAGTCTGTATGCACTACAGTCACCTCTCTGCACATTTATGTAAAATGATTATATGCCAGAACAAATCAGAAATGCAAAAGAAACATCGTATTAATTAAATGAAACCAGTCTGCAATCCTGCAGGCCTGTAGGCATGAACCAGTTGAATCAATATCGTTTCACTTCAAAGAAATACAAGTTTCGCAACAGATGGCATATTTTTGTGGGGCTTCAAAACCACTTTCACTAGGTACTGTTTTTGGGGCTCATTCCTCGTGAGGCAACTATTAAAATTTGTTGCAAGACCGATCACATGATCAGCAGTATCGCTGACAACAATGACGCCCTTGATAACATTCTGGAACTCCTGGTATGTGGCATGATGCTTCCATGTTGACAGGTCTTTCGTAAGAAAGGTCAGAGACCTCTGTTGGCCATTTGGAAATATTCCATTGAAGATCCTCCTCGATCTCTTGGTAACGTGGTCATGGAGGGCTGTTCTTCTTCTCCAGCCTTTTGAGTTCTTTCTGTTTGGGAGTATCCAATTTCTCCGAGGAGATACGCTCGTCAAAAAAATATCCTTTGATTCATCAACATAAAGTAAACTGCCTGAAACATAAATAATGTCATAGACCCAATTCAAGTTGACATTTTGGGTTAACTAAATGTTGTTAAATCCTGGCTGTATTGTACACATAGGCTCACAATATGATATGGAATAAGGCACGATGGGTCCTGTTATGCAGCTAGAACCTTTCGAACCTTATTGTTGGTGGACCACTCTAACCTGTAATATTTTTTTAATGAATTTAAAATGCAAAATTTTTAACTGCTTTGCTACCCACATCATAATCCCACCTGGCAGATGTTTTAATCTCCTCCTTGCTAAATAACAAGGCAGCTTATGAACGCAGAGATGAAACAAAGTATATGCATAACCGGGGGAGGGGGGGGGGTTCATCTTGTTTTGCTGCAGTCACTGTGTTTAACAAGCCTTTTCCCAGACATATGAGCATAAATTAACAAGTCTTTGCAGCTATTTTTTATTTTTTACAACATGGGGGTGGGTCACAGTGCAGTTTCTCGTGTGTCTGTATGTATATGCATGGATATGTGTCTGTGTGTGTGTGTTGTTCTCTGGCCGTCTGACCTACTCATCCTGCCGTGTCCCATGTCCACAATAACAGCCTTGAAGATGGATATAGGAATGTGTTCTCTGTAAAGCGAAAGCAGGCTAGATCCTGCTTATAGGGTCATGATCATGAAACATGTCATGATTGCACTTTGAAGCTTTACAGACAGAAACATACCCCTGAATGTTTACTCACATATTTCTCCATCCATCCATCCATCCATCTTCTTCATCTGCTTACCCAGTACAGAGTCATCCCTGCCAGAGTGTACACTCTCGTGGATGATTCACAAAACGTGTTCATTCACAGACGTTTTGGACTGTGAGAGAAAACCGGACCAAAGCAAAGAAATGCAGGGGTAGAGTGGCAACTCCACACACAAAACTATCTCTGGGCGTGTGAGACCACAGACCAAAATGCTGAGCCACCCAGACACAAAACACAACAGTTCTGGAAGATTCACTTCAAAATTTCCTGAGCGGATGTAATTGCTGAAATGCTCTATGCGTATGAAAAAAACACTGGAAGAAGATAAATAGATGTATCTTCCACTGGTGGAAGCTTACATAACATATCACCCTTTAAATATTATAAATAATCACATTATCATTTAATATACGGAGTGTTTGGTGCAGAAGAATTTGGCCCGACCCTGAACTTACAGGTAAAACAAACATCAGTTTATTCCCAATAGCTCGTGCATTTTAAAGCGAATTTAGGGATCCAGACGAACTGTAACATTAACTTGCTGCCCCCTAGTGGTAAATTAAAGTGGCATAAAAGATCAAGGTTTTTATTTAATAATACAATATTCTGAACGAGTCATTGGCTTTTAATTTTTGAAACATGTTACAAATTCTTGACCATTTGATCTAATATAATGTCAGTTTCAGTGGTGTCAGCAGTTCAAATCATGAGTTGCGGACAATGTGAAACATGTGTTGTTCTCTGATGAGTCCACCTTCACCGTCTTTCCCACATCTGGGAGAGTTACGGTGTGGAGAAGCTCCAAAGAGACTTACCACCCTTACGGACGGCTGCAGCATGGCGGTGGATCAGTGAGAGTTTGGGCTGCAATATCGTAGCATTCAGAAGCCGCATTACTTGTCTGAGATGGGAGCATCACTGCCAAGAACCTCCCAACATTTCTGCATTGTCTGCAGTAGCAGGACTTACACCATACTAACAAATCATTGTGATCTAAAACCAGCTGATTCAATTTCATTGCCTAACCCCTGTAGGTAAAAAGAATGTTTGTGAATGTGACCGTATATAAGTATTTGTATTTCACAGGGGGCATCACCATTTAGCTTGGAGTGGAAGCTTGTGGAGAACAGTCCTTCCAAACCTAACCCTAATGGCGACCCTAACCTTTCTGGAAATATCAAATCGTTGTTCAATGATCTGCAGTCAAAACTCAGGCAAGCAGTCAGTGAAAGGTACAGAAAGTTACCATCTACTCTTCCAACCATCTATAAAACCTAAAGATCAAGAGACTGATCATTGCTACTGGTAAAAATGGTAAAGTCTATAAAAGAAGGTCAAGGAAGATCCCTCCAAGAAAAGCAGATGATCAGCCACATGGCAGAGTGTGGCTAAATGCAAGTGTAACACTTTAAAAAAAAAAAAAAATCTTAACATATTACCGTATTTTAATTTCAAATTGTGATGTATAATGCCTTTAAAATGCCTTTGCAATTAATTGAGCTATTTGGTTTACACTAATGGCCAAAATTGTAGAAACACTTCCAATTTTTAGAGACTGCAGAACTTTATTCTACTGTTGGTCCAGTTAATTAATCATCCAATGTATGATATTTGTAACATAATTTGTTTAGAAACATTACCACCAATATTTGTGGAGTAATTTTTAATGTGTAGTGTTAAAAATGGCAGGTGTTTCCAAAATTTTGGTCACTAGTGTATCTGTCATGCCCGGCTCGTCCGCTCCGCGTGTGTGCCACGCCCCCTGATTACCCACGTGTGCTTCACTGATCGTCTCCAGCTTTGTCCGCTTACTTTGATTAGTCTCTGTGTATTTAAGTCCTGGTCTGACCAGTTCCCCTAGTCCGTCATTGATGTTGGTGAGCGTCTTTTCCCGTGTTCCGTCTGGTCCGTTCCTGTCTCCAAATAAATCCCCGTATCTCGCTCGCCTGCCCGACGATCGCCCGCGTTGCCAGCAAGATCGTGACAGTATATTTTTAGTTTAAGGAAAAGTGTTGATTCAGAATTACTACTAATAGTTTACTGAGTACTGTAGAGAAAGAAAGGGGTCAATAAAGACCCCAGACCAGCATGCCGCTCCTGAGCAGGGGGAGTCACTGAGCCCCATTTAATGGGAGCACTAGCCCCTGTGAAATGTTTCTCTGCCTGATTGTAATTGCAGAAAATCAATAAGCCAGTAAATTTATTTTCAGTTTAATCTTGATTCTTGGGTTAAACTACTACACACATTTGTAGACTGAACAGATTCACTAGCACATTCCATCTAGAATGTACACACAGCCTATCATGGATTCACCATCAAAAAAACATTTTAGCATATTCAAAGGCATTAGCTAAGTTAGAACCAGGAATATGGCCTTGCACAATGAATAACTTATTTTTGCCGGCTTATTACTGTCTCACATAAACAAGAACATCTTGCCACCAAATATATTTTCATTTGTGTAATAAAATGCACAGAAAACAATGTCAGAAATTAGTATTTATCATTAGGAATAACGGCAGTTTCTTTATTGGCATTGGCATGAATGTAGGGACTCTTTCCTTAAATTCGGCCATCGAGAAGCGATAAAAATGGGAACTCATTTCAGATGCAGGTTTGGTCAATAACTGTCTTGAAAATAGTGTATACACAGAAAGGATCGCCTCTTTTCCTTTATTCTGTGTTGTAAATTTTAAGATTCCATTTTTCATCGTCTGCGGCAAAGTACCATTAATGGTAATGAGGGCCTGTTTCCCCTGTAAGACACTCACATAAAAATACATCAACAGTAGAATGTGTCTCCATTTTTCACCTTTAGGAAAAAATAATCTGGTTATTGCAGCATTTGTAATTTTAAAAAAGTACAGCTCCGTGACAAGAGAAGCAACCTATTCAAATACGGCAAAAACAGGCATCCAGGTAGACAGAGAGTACAGTCAAACCTCGGATTGTGAGTAACTTGGTTTGCGAGTGTTTTGCAAGACGAGCAAATTTTTTTAATACATTTTAATTTGACAAACGAGCGTGGTCTTGCAACAGCGAATATTACGTATATGCTTTGCCTGCCGAGCATCACGTTATAACGACTGAGCCGATAGTTCTTCTCTCTCACTGCGGGATTGTGGGTAATCGTCTCGCTATGGGATTGTGGGTAATCGTCTCCCATGCTCGGTCTCAGTCGGCATCCCACTCTCCTATAGTTAAAGTTTAGTAGAAAAGCACCACCCGAATAAGGGTGTAGTAGTGCGAGTGATGAATCTGTTTAACGACAATGCAATTTCCACATTTCCGCGAAATCGAACTGGAGGCAAAAGCGGCTGTCATTGGATAGGATCCTTGTTAAAGTCGCACAAAAAGAAAAAGAATCCAGTGAGCCGACAGATAGCAGTGATTCCGTTAATTATAGTGAAAATCGTCCTACAAAATAACCCTCCTCTTCTCCTCTCTCTCGTCTCCCTCACACCATCCACGATTCTTTTCAAAGGTAAAGTGCAGGTTAATTTGTTTGATGTATTTTTACTTTATATTTTGTATTAATCATTTTTATCTGAACATTTTGGCTGGTGTCAGGAATCATCTGAGTTTCCATTACTTCTAATGGGAAAATTCGCTTTGATATATATGAGTGCTTTGGACTACGAGCACGCTTCCGGGACGAATTATGATGGCAATCCGAGGTTTTACTGTATTGGGGAAAGGGCAGAAACATGAGTAGCAGCAGAAACTGCGCTGTACAAGCTGCAGCCCGAAGGCAGGAGACGCTACAGCCTAGTTTTTATAAATGCGGCAAATACTGAAGTAACGCAGTTGTGGAGACTAGCTCCGTTTGAAGAAATTATACTTCAGTTGAACATACAGTACTATACAAAAGTCTTAGGCATCCAAAGAAAATGATGTTTATATGATCTTCATATTGGTGTAAAATTATGCAGTTACGCCTGCCAAAGTGTGTTAATTTCGAAGCCCCCGCCAATTATCTCAGCAGCGTTTGCAGCAGCCATCCAACACACCCATATATTTTTTTGAGTCCACCACTAGCGCACCTCATAAAGCTAATCAATATCCCGTTTATTTTTTTTTTAAACAAAAAAATTATCAAATAAGCTGCTGGACAAATACGTGGAATGGCTGAGGTGCCCCTGAAGAGAGATTTGGGAACCACAGTGATGTTCATCTAGCCATCTAACAAGATATCGCTAACTTTTTGGGAAGCAGCAGAAATTCTTAGTTGTTTTTATTGTGTTTCTCTGAATTTGTAGGCCTGTGTGTTCTAATGTTAAATTATATTTTTTGTTCTGAGCAAATGTGCAGTTACTGCTAGATAAACGTCTTAAGCATTTCTTTTGACTGCCTAAGACTTGCACAGCCCTGTATATTTACCACATTATGATAGAAAACTGCATTCGCTGTATGTATCTGCTTGGCCTAACCAGGGTTACTGAGGACTTGTGATAATTTATTTTCCATTAATTTCGTCATTAATGTTTTATGAAGTGTTACAACCTAATTAATGCCCTGATTATAAACCCTTTATAATGGTACTCTTATTGTAAAGTGGTACCGATAATTGTGGTGGTATTATTTAAACAATCCTAAGGTGAAACAGAAGTCAGAATTAGTACCAGCCTTATTGCTGTTGGCTAATCCATCAACATAAACTAGTACACCTCTCCAGCTACACTTTGTGGCTGCCAGTTTCTCCATCACGAGAGCCGCTTGCCAAACGTCACGGTGGTAAAGCACCAGAACCTGTGATTCACAGAGCTGTGGGCTTCGCTAGAAGGTGGAAAAACATGTTTTGCCACTTTTAAAGTCTGGGCAGTGGAAGCAGCTGGCAGGACATGCGGCTCGGCTTTTAAAGGGCTTTCAGCCCCTAGATCTGAATGACGCAAAGCAGGGACTGGTACCGCCCAGAGCTGGGCATTGAGCTGAAGCATTTCTGTCCAGCAAGGTTCTCCTCACTGATAGAGCAGCTGCCAACAGCTTTGTGGAAAGTCTTATTTATTTTTGGCACTAATTCTGATGTTTAATCTAGCGGTCCTGTCATGAAAGGGCTCAATACCTTCACCATAAAAAATTATTATATAAGAATACAGTATATTTTTGTATATTGTAAACTAGACAGTATACTATGAAGATGTGCTCTGTTACTAGTCTTTTTTGTTGGTTGCTGTTGCTAAGTATGCATTTATCTAAAAAACACAATCTCAGAACAGAAAAGTCAGTAGTTGCTAGTTTATTTGGCTTTCAAGCAGCCAGCTGGGTCATTTAGTGGGAAACACTATGAAACCGAGAAACATACAGGGACATGATGGACGGCTGAAAAACAACATCAATAGCAGTTATTTCAGGGACAGAAAAGCGAAACCACACCGAAGTACAGCAGTCTATTTATATTTTTAATCAATATGGCAACTGTGAGCCATACTGAATGTTCATCTTCAAGGCCATTCCAGCAAAACCTTACCTCAAACGCAACATGACTGTTTGATTAAACGTTCTGTTATAAAAAGATACTACTGAATAATGAATGTATGGTTTCAAATTGCACATTTTGTACCATGCACTTAAAATACTCCATCCATCATCTATTTGTTTATCATGGGGGGGGGGGCTTGTCAGTCCGTCATGGACACATACTGTACATATAAACACTTCTGCACACAATCATACTCTACAGCAGGGGTCTCTAACTCCTGCCCTTGGAGAGACCCGGCCCTGCACATTTTTGGGTTTCCCCTCATTTAACACACCTGATTCTACTTCCCTGATAATCACCACCCATTTCTTGAGTTGAATCAGGTGTGGAACAGGGGAGAACTAAGCTGTGCTGGGCTGGGGGTCTGCAGCCCTGGAGCTGGACGGCCGCGATCTACAGGCAATTTAGAAATGCCACTTAACTGCATGTCTTTCTACTGCAAGAGAAAACATGCAGAGCACCTGCAGGAGACCAATAAAACAGACATGCACGTTTGTACTCATATCTTTGTGAGGACTGTCCAGTCATTTCTTTTGGGCAAAACCATAATCCCAACAATGACAGCCTTAACCCATACTCATAGAATAGATGGGGGATTCCCTTTATGGAAATTCTTTTATGAAGTCCATGAGCCGATTCTTAGCCGAATGACTAATGCAGAGCTACAACTGATACAAATGGGTAATTCACTCAATGTTACTGAACAGGTGAGCAATCAAGCAGGGTTTTTCTGGGAGTAGAGGTGGAAATGTGTGTCCATACACCCAACCTACGCACCCACAGGTGCTACACATGGAATCTAAGCAGCAGAATAAATAGACTGAGTGGAAAAGTTCTGCTGTGGACAACCATCCACTATACTGGGTTACTAACCCCGACATTCCCAGTCACCCAGGTCAGCCACGTCATTGTAAATCATGAGATTAGCAGAAAGGTTTATTTTTTTCACGGATCGATGCACAGCTGCACCCAATTTTGTAAAATCCGGAAGAGCCGAGTTTGTTTATAAATTTCGTTCATTTAGTTCATTTGCATTTGGTTATACCTGCAGAAATGAGCCAATAGTTTGCAGCCTTTTAAATTACCATCTTCTCATATGATCAGTGATAGGTCCCTCTTGGTTGATCTCACCAACTGGGGAACAGGTGGAAATTTTGCGAAAGGGTTCAAACTTGTAATTTTGCTACCTTGGTCTTATGTCTGTCTTTTGACTTGAACATGTTTTGTCTTCCTGTAAACATTCATCTGTCTGTAACACATACACATCATCCATATGAAACGTGTACCCATGGGTTCATTGATGAATTATTATCAATATTGCTAATTAATAATTTAAGCAATAAAATGATGTACAGGGTACTTATTCATAACCCCACAAGAGAGAAAAGCAAGTAAATTTATTTTAATTAAAAGCCACAAGAACAACCCAGGAATTTTCGTCTGCTAACTGCATGACAACAGGAAGTACACATGTAAATTTAAATAAAAATCTGCTTTTAACACAATTACAGATACTGTTTAATACATTACATGGATTCTATATGCATTGTCCAAATTGTACAAATGCAATTTTAGAAACCAGTTCGGAACTAGGTCAGCATTTATACTTTTGCTTTGATTTACCTCAGGGCATTAATTTTGTGTCGGTCCAAATTTGTTTTCTTCTTGTGGTTTATTGTTTCTTAAAATATTCTGTGGGCATTTGTGTGAAGGCGCAAAGAAGCGGTAACATAAATCTTTAAGAATCGGAATCACACAGGGAATTGTGGCCACACAGGGAATTTGTCTCCAGTTGTTAGTGGGTCTCGTATGTACAGCAGATATACAGTCAAGACAAGACTGATCAAATACAGCCTGCTGGTTATATACAAGGTGTATGTGTTGCTAATAAATGTATAAAAAGTGCAAGAGTATATGTCAGTACAAGGACTGCTAGTATAAATCTGAGGTGGAGATTTCAGGTCCAGGGAGTACAAATCAGATTTTGTTTCAACCAACCAGCATAAAGAGTCACAATCACAGAGTACTCTACTGGTTGGTTGAAACAAAATCTTGGTCTGGATTTGTACTCTCTTGACCTCTGATATGAATACAGTATGTATGAAACAATGCAGTACAGTGAGTTATTAGTTATTCATAAGGGTGCTGCCTTGTGGGAAGAGGCTGTTCTGCCTGTCTGCTTTTATGCAGGAATAAAGTTTGCAAACTCAGGCACTCGTATCTTTGGGCAGCAGGAGTAGACCTGCATGACATAGGGGGCCAGGGGGGGACACGCAAGCTCTACATGCTCACCTATGGCGACACACGGCGCCACTGTGATTCCCTTGGAATTCAGTGTGAGTCAGAAAGGAAGTGTGCAGAGAGTAAATATATATGTTTTGTGAGAATACTATTTCGAGTGTGGTCAATTTGCAGTTTTGACATAGTTTTTGTCTCCCACTGCCTATTTCAGCATTAAATATACATATTTATACAATAAACTAGATTTAAGTGAAGAATTAAGTATCATCCTTAGAGAGACATGAGACAGTTGTTTGTACCGTTTGACCCTAACCTACTTTTGTTGCTGCTGATGTAGGACAGCTCATTAAGTAATATGGGACGTGCGTTCGGCAAGTAAGGAACAGACCCAAACCACTGTGTACTGTGTGATAATAGGCTGCAACAGCACAGATAGCTGGAATAGACCTAAAGCAGCATGCTGGAGTTTCACTGGATGTTTCCATCCATGTACCTTCCAAGTGCTTATCCAGGTCATGGATCCTTGAAGCCTAATGGGAGGCATCTTGAATAGGATTCATGTCCATCACGGGTCACACATGTTCTTCCCGTGTCGTGCTGGATTAATTCTGGTTTATTAGGTCAGCGTCACCATTGGCGCCCCCTGTCTGAGGAACAGTGAAATTGGCAAGCTGAGTCCAGAGCCCCCTCAGAAGCGGGCGCCCTAGGCAGCCGCCTATAGGACTATAACTGTCCCTGCTTCCCACTCTCCAGGTTTGTGTGAACCTATTCCCATTAAGTCCATTATAATGAAAAGAAAATGCGCATACAAACTTTAAGAAGCGCACTTAATTTGAGGTGACGGATCATTAAATTATTTTGAGAACCCAATAACAATCCATTTCACGCATCATCATCATCATTTAAATTCATAATTTCCCTAAAGCGGTAATTAGTTAGGCAGTAGTAACATTCTATACTGCGTCTCAGTTTGACATGTAAGTCCAGCTTCTTAGGTGGACAGTCAGTGCTAATTATGTCCGGACCATCCGACGCCCGTGGTTATGTCAAGCCATTAGTCTGACTTAAAGAGGGAAAAAAAAATCATCTATAGTTTCCCAGGAAAGTAGCGGGAGGCCTTTGCTCTGCATTTGCATTTAGATTCTCTGGCATTATTATCCTAATTGATTGTCATTTATAGAACATAGATTTTGGCACAGCAATTCAGGTTATGCATCCTTCCAAAGGGCAACGTTTTGGGGCTTGAACTAGCAACCAAATGGTTACTAGCATGAATTTATCCTCTATTGGACACCAGTGGCAAAGGAGTGAAGAAGATAGTGGAAGAGCAAACAGAGAACTCCACCTAAACCAGAGGAAACTCCACAGTGACACGGGAAGAACATGCAAATGGTGGAGATTCGAACGCCGGGGCCGGAGATGCGAGGCAGCAGTGCGAGTTGCTGCACCACAAATCATAACTATGAACGTCAAATCAAACGGTCAATTTCACAACAACAAGCCTCAAAGACTGGCCACCCTCATGTCGGGTCAATCTGAAGTGCTGCAGGCAAAGCAGATCCTCCATGCACGTCTGTTCCATCCCCACTTGTCCTATGCAGAGTCCTGAGGTTCCGGAGCCTGTCCTGGAAGCTAAGGGTGCCAGGTGAGGAGTAACTGGACAAGGCAACCAGTGCAGCAAAGCGATTCATTCAGAAGACAGAGTAACATAAAATATGTCACTGTTGCTTAAATGTTGTAAAGTTCACAATTATAATACCTACCCTCTGCATTGTATTGCACTCTGTTGATTATATTCCACTTCTGCCCTTTGATCATTTTCACACCCTTATCTCCACTGCTTCACCTGTTTATTCATTGTGCATTTGTGTTTTATCGCACTGCTGTTTGTCTATTCCCCCATGCACATGTCTCCTCCCCCGCCACTGGGTCCGAAGAATTCCATACGCTCGTGCCAATAAAAACTTAGAATTTGAAAATAACAGAAAACAGTCTGTAAACAGCCCTGCCTTTTTTTCCCCTGCAGTTCCCCAATATTACGGTAGATGGCAGTGTGGTTTCATTTCTGAAACTACATTCGGCATGTAGACGAAACAATGTTTAAAATTCATATATTTCACAAAATTCTAATTGTAATTGAGTTATTTCTATGAAGAAGACGAAAGCAAAAAAAAAAAAAAAAAACTTTTTCATCCAAATTATAAATACAGAGCAAGAGGCTCTTGAGTTACTGAAATTTTGAGAGTTAGCGATACAGCCTAATTCGCGGCTCCTTGGTGATTTCAGTGGCCTTCATAACGCGATCCACCCGCAGAAGTGGCTGAGAGTAACCTCTTTGGAATAAATGTAGCTCCCAAGTGTTACATGTGCGGAGTAATACATTCCCACTGAGAGCTGTACTGCAGCTTTGCAGTTGTCAAATGGAGGGAAAGTGCTGTATGCATTTTGGTCAAAAAACCAGAATCACAGAACTTTAGTTTTCTTAAAAGGTGCCACGTCATTTGAACAACTGTTAATAATAATAACAGGAAGAAGAATAGTAGTAGTTGTAGTATTTAAAGTATTTTTTGCTGTTCCTTCTGTTGAAGTTCCCAGGGGTGCAGCGACAGCACAGGCAGGGCAGAGGGCAGACAATGGCCTATGGCCCGGAGCTGGGAGCCCCCCATCCCATCTGCCCCCGGGGGCAGTTGATTACATACTACATTGCAAAGACAAATTTGCTTCATTCTCTTCATTTGTGCTCTCTGTTTATCACCAAAGCGAGAATAAATGATTTGTATTTATTAAATTCCCTTTGTTGATGTTATTAATTTACACTTCACAGTAAAATAAAGGTGGTAATTTTTACCATGCCGGGGGAGGGTGAGCTGGGGGGGCCCCAGAGTGCCTACAATTGCCTCTGGCTGTTCCTGCAGTTTCTGTTGCTGTTTAATTCTTTTGTCAAATGTTTCCCTTAACTACAGTCATGATTTTTCAAAGGGATACTGCATTTCAACAGTAAATCCCCAGTAAAATGAATAAATATATTGACTTTGGTATCAATAGGTTTGTGTTGAAGTTGCTATACAATATGTTATACAGAAATGATCTATTGAGAACTTTTCTGCTAATTGCCATCAACGATCAGCATTATTGCAGTTTTGCGAATGGGAAATGATGCAATCAAAGGCAATTAAAGCTTTTTGGGGGTAAATGGAAGGAAATTAACAGAAAATGGCCTTAGCTTGCACTGTAAGTTGTTGACTATTTTCCAAAAATGAGAAGTGGTGCTTTGAACTTTTCAGTGCAAACTTTGTCCTTTGTGCTTAGTAAGCGGTCCTGAAAATTCGGGTTCCATATGCATGCAGATTTCCACACATACCGTACCTGTCAAAAATTTGAGTACACCTGCTTGACGCTATATTATCTCTGCTTTACATCGTATTCACTTCGCTCTTATCAAGAGTGGAAATCTGTCTAGTGAGTCAAAATTCTAAATATTTAGGTCCGTCTGCTGTATGCTTCTGAGACAGTGAGGGTGAATGCATCAGTTTTGCGTGTATGGTTCCTACGGTCAAGCATGATGGAAGAAATGTCTTCGCCTGGGGTGACTTTGCTCATGCCACAATTGGTTTACAGTTGGTTTACAAAAGCTGTGGCAACCAACATGACTCTCATAGCATACTTGAAAAGCATGCTATTCCATCAGGATTATGTCTGATTGGACAGTCATTCAGCAAGATAATGATCCACAACAAAATTGCGCAAAAGCTATCTGGGTAAGAAGGAAGATTTAAACCAATTAAACGACCGGCCCGGCTTCCAGACATCAGTCCCATAGAACTTGTACCCATGGGAATAAAGAGTGAACAGAAAGCAGCCCATGAACACCGTGGATATTTTTGTAAATGTTGTACAGTAGAAGACATGTTGCGTGATAACCAAACCAAAAGTTTTCTGTTTGTGAAGTTTGTGACTATTTCGAGGAATTTAATTTGTATAGAGACAGTTTTCAATTTTCTTGTACATTGCTGTGGTGAACTTTACGCATTGTTTTGTATATTATAATGCTCTTTTTACATTCAAGCCTTGTGCTCCAGTAGAGGAGAGATGTGTAAGCACTTGGAGAGGTTGAACAGAAGTCACACAGCAGTGCTGTGGATAAGCTGGAAAGGTCAGTGATGGCAGGTTCAGTTTGGATGGAAGGTGACCTGGACCAGCAATTAAGGTTACAGTCCTGTCAGGTGGTGTTGGACACAGATGAAATAGTTTGTGTAGTGCAAATATGCAGAACTGATGGAAGAAAGTATGACTGTCATTGATGGCACTAATGTTATTTAGTGTGACGGTGAGCTTCTGAAGTAATGAGCCAACTGGGGCATGGAAGAAATTTCATTCATTCCACAGGGCAGTTGGTGGTCTATCACCCAGTCAGAGATGTAGGCGTGAAATGCAGGAATCCAGGACGATATTTGAGAGGAAAATTAGAGATGCATGTTATCAGCATCACAGGATGCAGGGAGTCAGGGGTGTAGTACAGGGAAGAGAGGGGCGAGGCCATCACTGATCTCTGTGGGACTGCAATAGAAAGGATCTGAGGCTCGGAGAGAGTCTTGTCAGGCTAGAGGGGCAACACTCGCACCACAATAGTACAATTGCTTTGATTCTTAGCTTCACTGGGGACATGAGGAGGACCTCACAGCGTGTAACGTTGAAAGTTATGGAAGGGTCCAGTAGGATAAGAACCATGCAGAGGCAGGCCGTTCTGTCTGAATGGATCTCCTCAGGAACAGCATGTAAGGAGTGTTCAGCTGAGTGTCCTCGTCCTTGAGCTGGATGAGTTTTGGTACTTTGCTCTAGGAAAGAATCTCAGATGGTTGAACACAGTGCAGTCTCTCTTAAAAGGCAACAGAATGCATCTATTTTTGTCAGCTTTGTTGCTGAGGAGCTGTCAATCCAAGCCGGCGTATAAATAAAAATGTATAAGTAGAGCATGTATAGATATAAATTACTCTGAGCATCAGCCTGTGTGGTCTTTAGAAATCGAAATGAATGAGGCGCCGTCTGCTTTGTTCAGCTCTGACATCTGCAGCACTTTGATTGATGCTTGGAGCGGTGGCGGGCCCCTGGGACGCATGCTCTTCATTAGCAGCCAAGTTCATTAGCAGGGCCTGCGCGCACGTGCTCCTGCGCATGCGCAGACACGACGCAGCCCGGGACGGGAGGCCACTCTGTGAGGATGAGCTTGGTGGAGGGTTTGGGGTCTGCCCTTCACTGTCCACAGGGGAGGGGAGCAGTAGGGTTTTTGGCAAGCAGAGCCCCACCATTCCCAGGTTCTGTATTTTCCCCCGTCTTCTGGATCGACATACTCTGACCCACTGTTCCTTATCATTTTCTGCCCATCCTCATTTATAAAGGTTTGATTTGTCACAATCGAGAGACTTTTATGATGTCACAGTAGAGGCACCAATCACTGGCGCACAGTGCACAGTCTACACAGGTCATTCCACACACAGTGTGACCTCCATAGACGCCCCTATGATTCCTAACAGCAGTCATACAGGATCAAAAAGATCAACCCATGTGTCTGAGATTTTTCTGTAATTCGGCAACGATCACATTTTGTCCAATACTTTTTTTTTTGTCATTCTGGATACACAACAAATTCAATATGAATTGATTGACTCAGAATCCATACAGGTTTAAACACAAATTATACAAGTGATGTTGCTCACCAGGTTAATGTCAACCCAACACGCATCCACGGCTCCATATTATCAGCTTAAGTAGCGGCTCAGGATAACACAGTCGCCGTGGGTCATCATTCCGGGTGTTGCACCCTCCCGCGGCCAATCAAGGGAGCAGACGGCGCTCTCAGAGATTAGAGGGGAAAAAAACGGACTGTCGAGCCAATGAACTGACGTCAGAGGGCAAAATCCCCCGTTGCTGGTACCCTGGGAGGAGGGGGGGGGGGGGCAGTGAGAGCAGAACATGCTACTAACATTGGTTGAAAACAAATGGGGTGGCAGTGTGTGGCTCTGTGGGTTGGGGCTCATGATCAGTGGTTCACATTTTTTCCTTGACATAGTGATGTCACCATTTTGGCCCTTAGTGTCCCTGGAGCAATTGGGATTATCTCATCTATCTGATCATCTGTACATCGCTTTGGACAAAACCATTGGCTAAATGTATGGAAGTAGCCATAGTCTCCTCTTCTCCCTTGCTCACAGTCAGTTGGGTTTTGGCTTGCTGCACTCCGCAGCCCCCTTGTCAGTGAAGTATGAATGATCTAATAACGCATCCCGAAGGCTCAGGCATTTAAAAACAAAAAAGACTCCATTTGAAACCGAGGAAAATACAGTTTAAGTACTGAAAAAGGTCGTGAGAACCTGCTGGGTTCATCCCTGGCCTGTCTCGCCGTTCCTATCCAAGCCGCTGGCTTCGGGAAGCGAAAGGGCAGGAACTTGGACTGATGAGGCGTCGCTGCTACAGTGACTGACTCAGTTAGGCGATTATGCTTTCTGCCATCCTCTTGAACACCGGCGCAGTGAAACCCTCGCAGCTGCCAGACCGCTTTCCTCCCAGGTCGGCCAGCAGAGCAGTGACAGTCATGTCCCAGGTCCTCGACACTCAGTTGATTATTTGCTCGTGTGGCTGACATGCTGCCCAGAGCGGATTACACTTCGACCCCTTTACTGGGTCAGGCTTTTATTCCCTGAGCAACATGGGATGAGTGTCTTGCCCAGACAGGGGTGTTAGAGGGGCATGGATACCCTGACAGATTCAGGGGGCCCAGCACTTGACAAGGGACCTTGTGAAAATATACAATTATATGTAATATTGGGACCCAAGGTGACATTTTGTAAGGGGGATCAAATTTTCTAAGTACGCCACTATGCCCACAGAGCTGTGACTGAAGGTCTTGGAGAGACTTGAACCAGCAACCTACAGGTTATGAGGGCACCTTAACCGGCATGTTTCCCCCTTCACATGAGGGTACTGACAGATAAACATATATTATTACATTATATTGTTGGCTGGTCTGACTGTTTTTCTAGGTGTCTTTCTGCATAGCGTCCCTTCTGGGCCTTAGCTTCAAGCTCAGTATGTTTTCACCGAGGCTGATGTTAGCATCGATCTCTCGCGCTCAACTTTTCAGGGCTGATTTATTTTGGGGTAACGTCGCCCATAAATGCAGTAATCTCATTATCTTCTGCAAACAAATTGTGGGGCTGGGTGAGGTCACCATGGAGGATCGTACAATGGGGAACAAAATCATAACCAAGCACCAGTGCCTTGCAGAGACTTTATGTGGGGCAGGTGCTCAAAGCCTTTGACACATACATTAAAGGGGCACTCTGTACCTTTAAATAGAGGCGCTTTAAATAGTTTGGGCAAAGGGGGCGGGTGCCTGGGCTCCCCACCCCCCAGCGCCCGCACGTGCCAAGTACCAAATGTGTAAGCAAAAGCAGATTACTATAATGTGTATCTAGTGTGCAATAGAGTAAGACAGACAGATTCTGCATATATATATATATAATGAGAGAGTGTTGAACCCAGATTAGACTGCCTTTAGACGATGGTGCCATTTTTTTATTTATAGAGTAATAGCCTCATCATTTTGTGAGATGGAGGAAGGCGTGGGTGTTCTGGGGGTGGGGAAAAGCCGGGGGGTACGGCTCTTTGCTCACGTACGGGCAGTTACTGTGTATTAGCTGTGTTAAGCAGTCTTTTATTTCCCCAGTATGTCTCTGGTCTGTTTAGTCCCTTTGTGAGACTGAAATGGCTACATGCGCTTCCGCTCAGCCAGTCTGTTGCATCACAAAAGTTCTAGTAATCCCTCCTCCCCCATCATCCTGTGTTATGTGGATCTATTTACCGTCCTGGAGGAAGCAGATCTAAGTGGTTTGCCCGGTGTCCTTCAATAACGTGCCATGGATCCCCATGTTTGAAGGCTTCAGCATCAAGAGTTGACTGTAACAAATCATTAGATCGCCATCCTGGGCTGGTCTTGCGCTTTGGATACCTTCTAAGGTTCTTTGAGCTGCTTTCCGGCTGAGCGGCAAATGCTCTGGGCACATTCTCTATAAAAAAAATAAAAAAAATTCCTGGGGATGAAGTGAGTCTAGTTGTTTTTATGTACAAAATCTGACAGATGTAGTAGAAACACAGACAGAAAGACATCAGTGGGAGTTTAATATTAAACTGTTGTAAGATGGACAACAAATCAATTCCTGAAAGCGTGAAAAATGAAATAATGTGTCAGTAATTAGGACAAATGTGAAATGCTTTGTTTACTTTCTTTAAATGTACATAAAATTTAATGCATTAATCAAACCTTCTGGAGGAATTTGCTCTGAGCTGAAGGAATTAAATGTGCTGAACCTTTTTATATGGTACCAGTACATCATTTTATGCTATTTGCAATAGATATGAAAATGAAAGGAAATCGCTACTGAACGTACTTGTGTAGATGGTTATTCCTGTTAATATACTTTTAATTGCCTGTGAAATGTTACTTCAAGTAGTGTTACATCTGGCCCAGATGAGTAGACACCCTCACTTAGCTTCCCCATCTGGAACAGTGCTATATATGTTATTTTTCCATTTAGCAGATGACCAAATTAATGTTAAGTTATAAAAGCAGGGTCAGATCGTGTCCCTGCAGAAATTGGGGTTAAGGGCATTGCTCAAAGTCCCATTTCTGACATCGTTGTACCAGCCACAGTTACTAATCCAACAACCTTCTGGTCATAGGCACAGAATCCTAACCCACAGAGCCACACATCACCCAGAGTTGTCTCTGGATTCCTCCAGAGTCCACCCCAAAGAGAGTCCACCCCACTCCAGAGTCCACCCCAAAGAGAGTCTTCTCCAGATTACTGCAAGGTAGCGAGAGAGACTTCACCAGTCACTGTTTACTGAACACCTAACACCCACCTGCGTAAAAGCTTGTTAATGTGCTTCATAATTTACAGTGGCGCTGTCATGCTGTTATTAAGAAATGTGTTATTTGGATCAGATGTTTAGCATGCCTCTCTTTCCTACGCAAAGCTCAGCAGGAACACTGGCTTCTGCATTTGCAGTGCAATTACGTTTCACTTAATAAAACTTCATTATGTGCATGAGGCTCTGTTATAATATTCATACCCTCTATAAATTTCATAGGGAAACTAAACTGGCATGCAGGCCATGATGTAATGTTGACATTCATATTTATGCATGTGCCAGACTTGTAGGGATTTAGCAGGGGTGACAACACCGCCACCTCTCTACCACCTCTCTGCAATCTCCATCATTGCAGTGTCACCCCTTCTGAAGCTGGCCTTACTGTCTGTAAAATGTGTGAGGCTATGCAGCTAAGTCAGTCTCATTTTGTACGTTTTATTATGGACAATGAACTCCTTGGTTCACTGGCACATCTCTCTGGACAAAAGCCTCCACCAAATAAATAGATAATTATGAACTGTAAAGAGAGATGAAAAGATGGGGAAAATATGTGTGTTCAGTCTTAAGATCACTTAAGCGATTCTGGACTAGCCTCTTGTGTATAAATTTTTCATTAAGTAATTGTGCTTGTGTGAGAGAAGACCAATCAGAAGCCCCCTTGCTCTTTAACGAAATGCCTTGTGCGGGAGAAGACCAATCAGAAGGCCCCTTGCTCTTTAACGAAATGCCTTGTGTGGGAGAAGACCAATCAGAAATCCCCTTGCTCTTTAACGAAATGCCTTGTGTGGGAGTAGACCAATCAGAAGGCCTCTTGCTTCTTAATGAAATGCCCCTTAATGGTGTCCAGTCTCCCCTTGTTCAAATCATTATACCAAATAGCAGTTCCTTGTTTTTTCAATTACACGAGGTACTGATGATGCTACCCACATCCGAGAAATTAGTTCAAATAAACCTTGTTTTAGAAGTTTACTTTAGAAAGCCAAACTTACTTACAAGAAGGAAAATTCTTCACCTTAAAAAGTTAAAATGTTCATTATTAAAAAAAAACACCTTCCTTGCATTAATTTTTTTTTTTTTTTGATCATCCTGGATAAATTTGAACAAGGCATTGAAAAAAAGTTAATTAATTTAAAAACAAGCCTGCCTGCGCTGTTTCACAGTGATGCACTCTCTCCCAGCAGCTGAAATCAGGCTGAAATACAAATGACTGCATAAAGAGCTTTTATGCTGCTGGAAAATAGTGGAATAATGGTGTAAAATCCCAATTAAGCCACATTTAACACACCAGGAGAAACAGCTGATTGTATTTCAGGCACTGGTGACTCTCAGTGGGTCCAATTTATGTCAAATGCAGTCGAATCTCTGATTTTAGGGGCTTCATGACACCTTTTGAGTTGGACTCTGCATCTGACACTGAAAGAGGAAATGCATGTCAAGTAGGATAGGAGTTTTCGCAGTAGGGTGACCTTATTTGTTCTCTGGAAATGGACTTCATGTGGACATCTCTTCATTATTACACCATAATGTACAAATAATTAATGTCTTCTCGGCATCCTGTCCTTGAGAAGCGATGCAATCAGCAGCGCGTGGGGCTGCACTGGAGACGCTAGCAGAAAGCGCAGCCCAACGGACTGAAAGCAATCTCATTCGGGAAACTATACCGTCAGCAAATGTGCTGTAATACAGCTTTGTTAGAAAAACGTGAAACAGGCAAAAAGTGATGTAGCATTAACCTTCAAAATGTTGTCTTACCTTATCAGTGAGTTGCTACAGTAATGCTAACATATAGCACTGTGACTTGACACCTCTAGGGTTGTGGGTTCAATCCCTCGGTCTGTGAGCAGGAACTTTGCATGTCCTCTTAACCCAGGTGTATTGATGTCTCTGAATTACCCTGCAGTGTATATGTGTTTGGGTCCTGGTACCCAGTCCTTGGTGTCCCCTTCCTCGGGCCATATGCTTCGTGCAATAGGCTCCAGGTTCATCTTAGCATAGCCTGTTTTGAAATACGGATGAATGGAACTTCTAAGTCATGCTATATGTTTCCTTCCAAAATGCAAATATTGCACATGCATGTGAAATACTGAGTTGCCAGTAAACATTTTTGCATAACCAAAATCCACTGTAGTACTTGAAGCCGATTGGAATCTTTCCGTTGCCGTTATCAAGATATGTGCGTTCCGTATAAATAAGGGACATTTCCTCATTTTAAAAAGTGTCCGTCTGTCTCTTCTCTTCCTTCTAATTGAATGAAACAATAATCATGACGCACTGAGGTGCAGTAATTGGCCACCCAAAAGCGGAGCTCGGCTGCCGTTTGCTGTGCTGCTAAGTGGCACCGAGCTGCCATTTGACCGCAGTAAAACAGCAGCACTGTGAGAAAACGGAAAAGGTCAACGACAGTCACATGTTCCCGGGTAATGAAGTGGGTTGGTGTCCATGCTCCTCTTTTAGCCATAATTGGTCGGCAATTATTTGGAGAATCGATATTGGCGAACTCAGGATGTGCCTGAGTGGCAGACAGCCAATCAGGAGGCCGGTTTTATCTTCTTTTTTAAATAATGTGTCATTCTCAGAATAGTAATAGTACAGGACAAATTCTGACATATGTCTTCAAGGTGCAACATGTCAGCCATGCAAAAGAAGAAAATAAAAAATGCAGTTTTGCAAGGAGGAATGCATGATCTAACACACAATGAACATGACATCCGATTGTCACGTGAAATCACTGTCTCATATTTTTGGCAGGGCCACTGAACAGGCACTCACGATCCTTTCATTATCAGCCAGATGGTCGTCATTCGGACCTGAACCACGTAAAGTATGACATTACAATTAGTTAATGGCCTCAGGGAAAAAGCAGAGGGGTTTATCTGTTCAAAAAATCAAAAGAATCCTGCAGTAATCTGCTTTAAAACCGTAGCTAATCCTGCACTGGCCTGACTTTGGGTAGCAGTGGTGGAATTTTTATAAATGACAAATTCTTTTAAAAGTGTCCAATCATCTGGCTTCCGAGCCAGGAGACAGTTCATTGGGTCCCTACATAACACCTGGCCCCCTGAATCCTCATGGTCACAAATCACCTCATCCCACCTTGCTGAGTGCTTTACCTCACCCTTTATTATCATTTCAGGTTTATCATGCCTGATTTTACTGATTTGGCTGCGTGGGAAGTCCCCCGCCCTCATTTTAACACGCCCTGCCAGGGATGCAGCTGCTAACAGAGACGGTTGAAATGTAACGAGCCTGAAACCCGATGGAGATACTGAAGCAAATACCTACTGTAGTTCTGGCAGACGTGAGTTTAGCAGTAAGCGTGAAAAAGTGGGCCATCACTCCCAGTAGAAAAAGACATCCAGATTATAAACACGGACAGTACAGGTATTGCTGCGCAGAGGAGAGTCCCAGGCTTGCAGTCCAGTTTCATGTTCAGAGGGCATGAGGGGCTCGGAGAGGCTGATGGGAGGGGGGGGGTGGCCATGCTGAGAGGTTTCCCCCATGAGATGCACAAGGTCACAGAGGTGGATCTGGAATTCTAGAACACCTCACCTGGACAGTGATGCCGACAGCCCCTCTAAACTGCAGTCCTGCAGAAAACACTGACATTAAACATAAGCTGGACTATTCCAAAGTATCTTAAGACTATTGCAGGTCCAGGGTTACCACTCCAGGCTTTACGGAGAGACCTGGTAAAGGGCTTTTTGGAGGCCGATTTGTACACATAACACACAACGTTGAGTGGGCTGTCTTTAGTGGCTCAGGCTGCTAAACCTCTTTGCCGGCCATCCGAAGGTTGCTGGTTTAGCCTTGTGGGTCCTTGAGCGAGGCTCTTAACCCCCGGCATCCTGGATGCCACAACAGGTGGCTGCCCTTTGCGGCCAGCTTGCTCTCAATTCGGGGGACATGTAAAAGGAATTGCCCCATGTGGATCAAGAATAATAATAATTATTAGTTGCAGTGCTACCATGAGCTGCTTCATCCATGGAATGGTTGTCGGGCCCTGCTGTCCCCCCTGCATGTTCACACACTTTTTCAATCTCCAACTCTCTACTTCAACTTCCCATGCTAACACTCTCGGTGTCATATCAACTCTCTGAGTGTCAGTGAAGAATGACAAACTTCTTCTGTTTGTCCTGCTTTTTAATTCCATTCCCTGATCCCACTCCAAATATGGCCGTTCTTTGTCTAGGCTTATCATCCCTGAGAATCACAGATTACTCAGATTTATAGTTTAATTATCAGGCGTTTGATTGGCCCTTGTAAAACGGCTTTAGGCTTTGGTCTCTCAGTTCATTGATCCCTATTGAGTTTTCCTTTCATCCTGAATACTCTCCCCTTTGTTTATGTGCGTAATGAAAAAAGGTAAAGGGTAATAGGAAATAAACTCTAAAATATTAGATTTAAAAGAAATGGAAAGGACAGACAATATCTGAAAATTGCCGTATTATGCAACAGCAATAAAGATTGATAGTTTTCTTACCTTCTTTTGTGATTTGCCTGTTATTAACCATAGTGCTTCTTCTGGCATGACGCGTACATTTCTGAATAATATAAATATGTCAGAAACCGGAGAGAAATGTCTGTCCGCTTCTTGACATTGGTAATTGAACATTGCTTGCATTTTCACCCCGCATCACGCCGTTCCAGTCATCAGCTCCAGCTGTGGAAATCCGAAACACAAGTGTTTCACAGAAAAAAAGGACCATAGTCATCGTGGGTCCCACGAGGAAGATGGGGGCAGGTTTGCTTTTTAAATGACCTTAGGCTGCACAACGTTGTCAGAGATCCCAGCCGTATATCGACCCTGTAAAACCGCGGCCTGTAAATGAATGACTTTTATCCAAATAGACTTTCATTATTACCCATTTATGAAGCTGGATCGGTCCATATTAAATACTTTAGGCTTTTGTGCCCCTCCTACAGTGTCTGGGATATAAATCCGTGACCTTCACACCATGCTACCTAGGGCCCACAAACTCCACAATGCTTACTAAAATAGGTCCTTTATATGAAGAAAAATGGGATGTTGATTGGCTGGAAGGGGTCCTGAGGAGACGGTATCAGGCAGCACGGTGGGCAGCCCGTGCACAAATGTCATCACAGCGGTGGATCCAGTGAATTCAATGACATAACAAACAAAATGTCTTCTTACTTAATTTGATTTAAGGTAAGCAGAAGTTGTGTTGGACATTAAATACTCTCTAGACGTTTCCAGATGAGTTACACACTGCGGTTAAACATAAAAGAATCCGCAGGAATTCAGTAAGCGCTTTGGGGGCGTTTCTTTGGCTGTGAAGTCTGTCGCCTTTACTTCTGTAAGAAGTTGTTCCAGTCCTGCAGGCCTTAGATGATGACATGCTCAGACAAGGACGTGAGAAGGTAGCACTGGTGGCCAGGTGGCCCCGTTCATGGGCTTTGCTCTCATGCGCTGTCAGTTTCTTCGCTGCAGTTTGTAAAGTTAACTAAAAGGGAAGTACTGGGAGAGCTATGTGTCTCAGACAGTCGGAGATGCTCCTGTCCTGTCCTCCAAGTAAGTGTTTTAGGTTTCTCTCCGTAAGCAGCTAGTCTACAGGAGACGGCTGTGTGATGGATGATGGGTGACGGAGTGTGTCTCTGCTTCAGCACCGGACAGCTCCCTCCAGGTCTTCCAGCACCAGGTCATTGTTGCTCTTTAGCACGAGTGTCATGAGATTTCTGACAGGCTTTAACAGGCTTTACTGTATTATTAGGGATATTACTGGTAGCAAATATTTTTTTCAACTAAAATTTCTTCAAGGCTTGCAAGATTAATTGCACTTCAGTGTTAATCGCTGTCAGTGTCATTTTGACTGTAGTGCCGTTAAACTACATTTTCTTTTATAAATTCACTGCTTGGCCAGACCCTGTCTCTATCTCTTGCAGGTCACCTCAGGCTAAGCTTGATATACTGTCTTGTGACCTCCATCGATTACTGATTTCAGGAGTCTTCATTTATTAAAAATATCGATTACCTTTGCTCTAGTGTCTAGTCTTCATTTATCTCTTAATACAACTTGTCTCAAAATTTGTCTTGTTTTTTTTTTTGTCGTTATCGTCGCTGTGCCTGTAGCGAATGAGACGGCATCAAGCGAGGCAGCTCTGAAAAGTGCATTAAACTGACTTTTTAATGGCGTTTTCAAAAGAGATGCTTTCTGCGTCACTCATATGAAAACTGACTGACACTTTACCAAATGTGGAGTTGGGTTCCAAGCAGCACTCACGATGGGGCTGTCATGTAAGCACAGAATAATTTAACCCCCCATGCTAAGACAGGAGCAGATTTTGTTTTGCTGTAGCAAGACTCTGACCAGCAGCAGGACAAACAGCTCACACAGCATGTCCGTTAGTATTATTATTATTAATCAGAGGTGGAAAGTTCAGGTCCAGAGAGTACAAATCCAGACCAAGGTTTGGTTACTACCAACCAGCTGAGTATAAAGATTCACAGTAACAAGGTCTGAACTGTCTGGTCGAAACAAAACTTTGGTCTGGATTTGTTCTTTCTCGACCTGAACCTGAATGAGTGTGTGCGTGTGTGTGTGTGTGTGTGTGTGTGTGTGTGTGTGTGTGCACCTTGATGTGTCATGGTGGCTGAATGGGTAGCATGGCAGCCTGATAATTCCAAGGCTAAGAGTTCAAATATTGCCTGAATATTGCTTGTGTGAAGTTTGCACAATTTCCCAATGTTTGCTCTTATATTCCAAACCAATTGCCTCCCCCATTCTTCAAACAGACTACGGATTATTACCTGATTTTCTCAATACTCCAGTGTGATGTATAAATCCCCAGACCTTTTCGTCTTACTATCTCAGGCTGTGATTCATACACATGTCTTTGTCCGTTGTCCAGTGATCAGAATAGATCACTATCATTTCTTCCTTGCTTGATGTGCCATGAATGGTAGTTAACTTGCTCACATACGGCAAGAATCCACAGGGTCACAAATTCAGCATTGTCCTCCTTAATTTCCAGCAAATTCTTCAGGTAAACTTCCCAAACACATTTAGTGGTATCAGTCCATTTCTGGTTTTTATCTCATTTGCACTTCAACCAGATGAACTACTGGTTTCCATCTACAGAAAACAATGCAAACTACACATGCAGGGCAGGAATGGAATTCAAACCAACAGCCCTCAACATACAAAGTACGAATGCTACCCACTAAGCCACAGTATTAAACCACCTACAGGTCATCTGAAAGCTGCTTGTCTTGTTGTCCTTTTCTATGCCTCGCACAGGTCATGAGAAGGGCATTACTTTCCCCCAGCTGTGCAATCACTGGAACATAAATGCACACAGGAACATTATGTTTATTTAATTAGCCGATGCTTTTATCCAAAGCGACGTACAATGGAGAATTAGAGAGCAGTGACACCCAGTGTCCCGGAGCAACTCGGGCTGTGGACCCCGCCTAAGGGGCTAGCGGTGACAACGCTCTGCCAGTTATGGGATTTGAACCGCTGCCCTTCTGATCAGAGGCAAAAGAGTCCAAACCCTCAGAGCCACATCCACAGAGCACCAATGCATGTGAGCCGCTCATCCAGCGTTGCACAGCGGCATCATTAATTTCATGTTAATCAAATAAGCCTTCCCACAACATACAGCAGGGGGTTCTGGGAAGAGGTCTGCGCCTCCTTAGACATCCATCGCTGATGCCCATGTGAAGCTGAGCAGAGAGCTGTTCTTGCCCTGATTCCGAGATCCGATTCCACTTCAGTCAGGCTGCAGGCAAGAACCAGTTCTAAAGGATCAGTTCTTGTGCAGGCAAGAACTCTATCTGCTAAAGACACTCCAAATAAGAATGTAGAAACACAAGAAAGTTACACACGAGGGGGTCATCCGGCCCGGCAAGCTCGCTTGGAAGTTGGAAATTAAACTAATAATTTAAAGTTGGCAGGATCTTGTCAAGTTCAGATTTGAAGGAATCTAGGGTCTTAGCTTGCACTTCGAAACACAGGATGAAGTACAGCAAGTCATCCGTAACTGAAAAAAATAATTAAAATAAGACTCAGTAACTTGAAAAATAAAAATATCCTACCAGTAAAAATAAGATGCTTTTTTATTTTTTTTTCAGAAACAAACAAAAGGACACGTCAATGAATGCAATGATAAGCAGATTTATGTGATGCGCTAATGTGCTCTGTAATAATGGTAAACAAAGGATCATCATGTCTGAAAACGTCACGCTATTATTGTGAAACCAAGTCTTTTCCACACGTGTGTCCTTGGAGGAACTGAAAAATCAAAGAAGCAATCTGTGACCTCCAAGATGGAGAGTCACTGGGTCATGAAAATGACCCCCCCCCCCCCCCCCCCCCCCCATAGACACTCACACACACACAGAAAAAGTACACGATGTCTTGTAGTAAAAATGTATCACATAGATATTTCGGATAATCCGCATATAGAGACAATAGCTGCCCTACTCTCAAGTGACTTTACATAATTTATGCATGAGAACATCAAAGATTTGAATCTTGCTAAGTTTGGAGGAAGAAGCTTAACATAATAAAGCATGTCCAATAACGGTTTGCACCAAAATAAAAACTGCGTAAAGTTTAAAACAAAATTCGCATATCAGTTTTTTGGGTAATGGGTTCTTAAACGTGTAGAGTTATACTTTTAACTCATTTTAATTCATTTAACTTGTGCAATGTTGCTTCGGTCGTTGACTGTAATCTATATGCCACTGCATTTTAAACAAAGTTTTGAACAATCATAAGACAGTTCTGAATGAAAAAGAGGATTTAAATTTCACAAACAAGGCATAAAATGGAAGGGGTTCAAGGAATGCAAGCTGCTGGTAATTTTCTCATTTGCAACCCCTGAAACAAACAAACATTTTCGCATAATAAACCGAGGCAGAGACGGTTCAATGCAGCTGAACCCCTGCCCATGTATTAATATTAAAACTACCGTAAGCACTTGGATAATCTTATTTAATGCACCAATTTATATAGCATATAACGGCTGAAACATTTTAACAAGTATTTAACTATTTTAATTACATTTCTACACTTTAATGACAAAGGCTATACGCTTAAAATTAATAATTAAGTACCTCCTAAGAGGTTTTGAGTATCTCGCAATTAGCCGTGTGTCATTAATATAACGAATGCCATGTCTTTTTCACTCTCCCTCCCGTTCTCCTTCACGGTTTCTCTCTCCCTCTCTCCCCCAATCACTCTCTCCCCCTATCAAGCGGCCGCTCGGCGCTGCCGCATCACTGGGCGCCTCGCAGACTTCGCTGTCCTGACTGCAAACGGGAATGAAGCGCTCGGCGATGGGGCTCCGTACGGGAAGGGGCGCTCGTATCCCCTATTTTGGTCTCTGACAGAAAAGAAAGAAAGAAATAAAAGAAAGAAAAGAGCAACATCGAGTCACTGTTAGTTTCATCCGAAACGATGGGCTTTTGACACTTATTGCCGACATCTGAAAACATATATATTTATATTGCCGGGACACCGTCGCCAATGAGGGCAGGATAGTAGGAAGAGCAGTTGTGATCCCAAGCAGCCATCAAAATACCTAAGGAACAAAAGGTAGGCTGTGTGTTTCCTGTTGCTTGAGATTTCATATTTGCGCGCTTTTCTGTGCAGAACAGCCTGTTTTAATGAGACTGGGATATTCTGCTCGAATTTCTGGGCGAATGAACTGCAAGCGTATCCGCGTTTGGTGCGACTCCGCCGGGGCTTTTCGGTCCGCAGCAGCCGCGAGTGTGATAACGCTGGTAGCGCTGGAGCGTCACTGGGACCGAATGCAGTTAAGGAAGCGCTTTGCTCCTTTCCGCGTCCCCGTCTCCTTCTGTGCTTCTTATAGTTTATGTGGTTGGCATTCACAAAGCGCACTGTGAAATAAGCCTTTTTGCGTTTCAGGATGCATCCTTTAGGCATTAGGAATTGGGACAAGTGGGATGTTTACGCTGAACACTGTGGTATTTAAATATTTACTCATTGCATTCATATACAAGGAAAAACACCCCGTCTACTGTATCTCTGATGTATCCGTGTGTGAAGAGAGAAGTGAAGCGACGGTCCTTGTGCCGTTCAGCGAAGACCATTAACGTCAAATTTCTGTTTTCTGTGGGGCAAGAGCGCAGAAAACAAGAAGTATATATGCATGTACTGGAACCTCATTTACGACTCATTACGCCCGGATTAGCCCAAAGGTCCCTTCCCGTGCTTCCACTTACATCATCCTGGTATAAGGTAATACTGAAGGGTAAAGGCGACTTTCAGATTATAATCCATTTGTAAAACAAAAAAATCAGGACTCGGCAGAGAGGAAAGTTATTTACCGCAGGGACAGAGTGTGAGCCAAGATGTTCGCTCAGCCCGTTAACTTTTGCCTCGTTTTCGGTCCATTTTTTAGGTATTATTGGGGGAAATCCATCTTCCTGCCTGAACTAGACGTATCCGAAACTGAAGTAAATGGTTTTTGATGATTTGCCGGCGAAACATCTTTTACACGTTTCAGGCTCGCTATCCCTCAAGGAGACGCATTTGTAATGAATTAATCCCGTTTAGAAGAGGTTTCCTACACTGAAAATATCAAAGTCCAAATAGCCGTTGTAAACCACTGTTTTTTGACCGGTTTGTTGTGTAGGACAGTAGGTTCCGTGCAAATAATCGTGTGTGGTTTAATAATAAACAGTGTTTATTATTATTATTATTATTATTATTATTATTATTGTATTATTTTAGCAGGTAAAAGCTTGTGGCTCACCGATAGAAATGGGAGCAGTGTTCACTGGGGACCACGACACTGTGTTCTGGAGATCATTTAAAATAGACCACAGAACTCATTTTCCCTGGTCCGCTGAAGGGCTTGCAGCCCCTGTCCCAGAAAGTTTGCGTGCTGGCTAGGATTGTGAGTTCAAGCTACCGCCCTTAAATCTGCCATCAGAGAGAGCTTCAGCAATTAAAATCCTCTTTCAGCCCTGGGAGGTCTGATGATTCATTCTCAGTCTGAAACAGATTTGAGGATCACAAAACTGATGAGTGTTGTGACACTTTGGAACTTCCTGACAAGCAAGTAGAGAAGGAAAGAGAGAGAGGGAGATGGATAGAGGGTGTGAGAGAGAAAGGGAGAGAAAGTCCTACTAAATAGAGTGCTAAATAGAGACTGCTAATCAGTAATAAATCAATAGTCTTTTACAGGAATGTTTATACTAATTAAACTCAGTTATCGGCTATCCTGTTACATTTGTGCTTTTCAAAAGCTTACGATCATCCTTTTTCCGTGCACCCCCCCCCCCACTATGATTGCGCCTGAAAGTACTAGGTCACACTATGTCCCAGCCCCCCATGTCTGCATGACGTCAAATTAGCAGTGGTTTCAGTGTCTCCCTGTAGACACGCAGCTTTTTAAAATGACCTCAATACAATATTGCCTAAATGTTGCAGTGGCCCCGATGTTCCCTTCCAGCAAGAAGCCTCTGCAGATTAAATAAAGTGCAAATGCGCAATAGCCCGCAGAATGAATGCGAAGCTGCTCTGAAATGACATCGCATTTTTTTTGTTGGCGGCAGTAGCACATAACGGCTGCGTTTGTGATTAGGCTTTTGCATTACTGCCTGGCGATCCCATCTTTTATGTGTTACTATCCCCATGTCTGCTTGTATTATTCCACCCAAAAGGCCCAAAAGTGGGTTCCTTGATCTTTTTGCCGTTTGTGGCATGGGCAGAAAGCTGAAGATGCAGAGGACGTACGTTATACAATATGTATGCCAAACATTGTATTAAATATCTGCCGTTTTTGAGCTGTATATCTGAGCGGTGAGATCATCGCGATGGCATTGTTTCACCTCGTCATGCCAGCCCATCCGTGGGGGTGGCACCTGTCCACACCTGCGGGCGTTTCTTTCTGCCCCCTCTGTCCGGAGTGGCCTGATTCCGCAAATACTCTCTCTCTCTCTCTCTCTCTCTCTCTCTCTCTCTCTCTCTCTCTCTCTCTCTCTCTCTCTCTCTCTCTCTCTCTCTCTCTCTCTCTCCAGAAAACTGGTCAGCTTTGTGCTTTGATCCAAAAGTGCAATTAAAAAAAGCACTGTCCGCCATCCAGAAATAGTGCTGTGGGTTTAACATTTATTGTCCTGAGTGGTGGAAGTGAACATCACATTTGTACTGATGTTCTGGAATTCTTTATTGATACAAATGTGTTTACATACAGGATTATGACTGGGAAATCACCCACAGGTTTCCTTTAAAAAAATATGATCGTTCGTAGTACAGTATACCTCATTCTAAGTAAATAAGTTTTTTTCTATAGAGAAAAATGTATGCCAGTCATTAATATAAGCATTGTGTAATTTCTTCTCATAACACTGGATACATATACAAAATTAAAGTACTAGTTAAAAAACATAGTGACTGCAAATACATTAAACTAGAAAGCAGATAAGGAAAACAGTAGTTCCTCTAAGGTTCCTTTCTATTATAGAAAATAAAATGATGTAATATTAATATCAGCCCATTGCTTCCGGGATAGGCTCCGGACCCCCCGCGACCCAGTAGGATAAGTGGTTTGGAAAATGGATGGATAATATCGGCCTGGTGGTTATGGTTTTAGAACTAGTCTTATCGTCCTGTTTTTTCTTCCATTAATTTTAATAGGAAAGTATAAATGTTTGCAGATTTATTGTAAGTGTCCAATGAATTCTGAGCCAGCAGATGGTTTAGCGGCTAAAGGAAAAGATTTATGGCGATGCAGTCAGACAAAGCCATCAGGTGTTCATCTCCTGGGGGAAAGTTGTTTGAGAAACGTTTAGTAGCTGGATGAGATTAATACAATGGAAAACTGCCCAAACCGATCACACGCACTGTAAGTCAGTTCTTTGTAAGTAACGTAATGTTTGTGAGGATCTCATAGATATATTTTGTATCGTGCCATTAATTTAAGTGCCTTGTGGCTTTTAACTCTGTAAAAGACAGGAAATAAAAGCACTAAAAATAACTGTGAGAGCTTTGTCATCCAGAAGATGCAAGTGCTTTTAAATCGTTCGCCTCAGAAAGAGCATCACTGGAAGGGTTTTCTGTTTACAGCAGAGTGCTGCAATGAATAAGCAAAAATGCCACGATTACCCCGGTCCTCCATCCAAAAAAGCAGGATGTGCAGCACAGATAGTCCATATGGAGTTTCAGTAAGAGAACATTTAGCAAGTTCCAAAAACTGAGCCAGGATGGACTCAAATGTAACGAAAACAAAATAAACTTCATTCAGCTTTTTAAAACCTCTCCTAAAACTTGCGTTTAAACTTTTCCAAGTTGCGTTTAAAGTTTTCCAATTATATTTCAATTTGATTGTATAAGGAACGTATTTTATGTAAGTTCTGTACCACAATCCCATGTTTACATACTTTCTGTATTGCAAAAATTTTTTAAAACTCTTTTCCCATCAGGTGTCACAAAAATGTTATGTTTTTAGTATAACAGGATCTCTATTCTTGAATGAATATTTACACAATGTGTGACAAAAATGCTTGTTGACAAATCCAACACAACCGTTCCTTACAGGGCCTGGAGTCCAACAGAACTTTCATTACTTATCCTACTGTAGCTACACGCCTGTATTTAGCTTGTTATATTGTCTGAGGTAACAAGTTATCTAAGTGCATATTGAATGAAATAAAATTTGCTCGGCAGTGAAAATTTGCAGTGTGTTGGAGCAAAGTAGAGGGTGTTTGGAAGCAATGGCCCAGTTCTCGCGGCTTTACATGTTCCTTGACTCGCCTTCCCGTTTCATCCCATGGTTGTCAAAGTTGGCCCATTCCATCCATGTCCCGTAGGACTGTTCGCAGTCGGGCAAAACCAGATTTTTTTCCATAGCGCAAATTGTCCCCTATGGTTTCCTGTCTGATTATACCAGATGATTCCACTGAGGTCTTGGTGCACAGCCCCAATTTTGGATTCGCAGAGCATCATAAAGCAGAGAAAAATACTGATGATGCAAGAGACAAATGACTTGTGTTTTGGGGATGTGTGTAGAAGAAACTGTATCCATTGCAGAGGTGGAAAGTTCAGGTTAAGAAAGTACAAATCCAGACCAAGGTTGTTGTTTCAACCAACCAGTTGAGTATAAAGAGTCGCAGTTACAGAGACTCAACTGGTTGGTTGAAACAAAACCTTGGTCTGGATTTGTACTTTCTGGACAATTGGCATCGATTGGCAAGTGTTTTTGCATGAGATGTACAAGGAAAACAAACTGTATAATGTAGATGGTGCCAGGCGTGGTGCCGTGTTAACTGGGACTGTGTTTATCACCACTGCAGAACATGGCAGCTACACTGTCAACCAGCACATCTCCAACATTTGAAATACACCTGGGTGCCCCCTTGTCATACAAAACATCACATGACACAAACAAGACATCACCGCAGTAGGGGCGCGTTAACAAATGCGGCTTCTCTGTCGCATGCATAGACGCTATAAATCGAACGATCTAATTGCCGTTTGAAGGAATCAGATGTATCAGTGGTATCGCTACATCAAAATGGGCTATTCTGAAGGCCAAGCTCTCAGTCGTTATAAGTGAGCATAGTCAACCGTGCATACACCGGGGAATAATTACACACTCGTATAAAGCCAGTGGTTAACAGACACCATGCACTTTTGCCATCTTCCATTATTACTCTATAATAACATTTCATACAGATCCAACCCTATTGTAAATACATTCAGTATGAGAAATGTTAAACACAGATCGATGTAATGCTAATGTCGACTTCAAGTCAAATAACTTTTGCCGTTGTAGCATAGTAGTGTACAAGTAGACAAACGCAAGATCACTTGACATTATACAGGTAATGGCTGCCATATTTAGCAGTTAATAGGAATAATATTTTTTATGCAACGTAACCATGGATTTTTGTGTGCAAGCGATGTTGTCTGCCATGGCTTCCTGAGAAGTATTTAGCATGGTGGATCACTCAGAGCTGCACTTAGAGGCCTAAGCATTTCTGTCCGTTCTGGGCACGACCCAAGCAAGGAGTCCTGGACGCTGAAACAGGTTTCCCATCCAAGATGAGAGCAAACCTCTGCCTAAAATCTCTTTCCCTTGCAAGGTGCTCTGTTTATTCACTTGTTGCCATGGTGAGTCAATCAGGGTAATAACGAAGTTTTGATGTAAATTTGGGAGTTGTTCTTTTAGAGTTACCGTGGCGACACCTAGTCCGAGTGTCCTAAGGGGTGACTGGGATTTGGTGAACTGTGTAGGTGTCGGGGCAGGGGGCAGGGGGCAGGGGGATGTCACACCTGAAATGTAATCCATCGCTCTTCCTGCCTTCGGAAATATACATTCTTTGTAGGATCCATACCTTGGATGCACCAGGAAGCCAAAAAAACACAAATCCGGATATAACTCGTTATGAAATGGAAATTAGCACTAATGGGTGATGGTTCAGAATATAGCGAGCATGAAGAACAACAGAATGATCCAATTCCGGACTAATTTACTATTTATGGCCTTAATGAGGCTTGCGAGGCTGAGTGCTGTCACTCTCTCCCGACGCGAAGCAGCGAAGTCACCAAGGAAGAGCAGCTTGTAACCGGCCCAAACCGGAGGCTGTAGAGTAACCCAGTAAGATGAGGCATGATGACAGGGAGGTGCAAATTCCATGGTTGTGAAGGACAGGATTTATCTGGGTTACAAGGGGGCTACAGAAGCAAAAGAAACAGAAGAGAAGGAGGAACAAATCATGTACATAGGATTGTCCCTCCCTAGCCTGCCATGTACCGCGGTTCCCCGCATGGTTGTATCTCCATGGGTGTTGAAGGCCAATTTCTCCATAACTAGGCAGGAGGCATTTTGAGCCAAGACATACACCTCAGGTGGATCTCTGCTCATGAGATCTCTCATCACGTGTCAGTAGAGGACCCAGGGATAAACTCCTCCTTCATTCTTCCCTGGAGGGGTCAGCTCGCTTCTCCGCGATCAGCGAACACCAGAAATGGGGCGGGAGCGATCCATCCAGAGCAGAGCGCGGAACGGTCATGTCGTGGCCCACGTGAGAGTGGCGCTAAGCTTTGGGGGCAGGGTACGGGCCTGTTGGGAGGGGAGGGGGTGACCATCGCCTGCCTGCTGGCCGCCTGGACCAAGCAGACATCTGCCGCGGCCATCTGAGGCTGCCGGCCGTGTCTGCAGCCTGGCCAGGCTGGATGCCCCCCCCCCCCCCCCCCGTTCCCAGGCCCCCACCTCCGGGCCACCAGAATTCACCATTTCCTGTCCCAACTATTGCCTCATCAACACACTGCCATTACCCACCATCTCTGGATAAACTAAGAGGCGTTTAATTGCTATTATAACAAGGGGAAGAATGCTGATGTTCTCTCATGAGTGTCTGAAATCTGAGCCAGTCACCCAGAGACTGCGTTTATGTCCATTTTACATGCTTCTCCGTGGTCAGGTCTGTCTCTCTCTGTCTGTGATTCCTGTCCTGGATGCCTTCTCCTCATGAATGCCATGATTACCTCATCCTCCATCAAAAAAAGGAAGTACCCATGACATAAACAGTGCATAAAATCATTCATTTGATGTTTCAGTAAGAGGACATATAGCAAGTTCCAAAACGTGAGCCAAGAACGACTCAATTACAAAACGTCACTTAACTTTTTTGTTGCCTCTGCTAAGAAATACTTCTTGAGTTACATTTCAGTGGATTGTATGAGGAAAGTATGTTATGTAAGACTTCGAGTTCTGTGCCGCAGTCTCATTTTTTCAATTTGATATGATAGATATCATATTTATATCATTACAATGCAAATAACCACTTTAAACTGGATTTTTAGTCTCTTCGGGTAAAAATGTTAAATCTTTTCCCATCTAGTGCCACATTTGAATAAAATTAGTCTTTGATCAATAGAGTACCTAAATGTTAAGTAGATGCTCCTTTTTTAAGCAAAAATGTGGCATCTTCAGTATCACAGAACCTTGATTCCTGCATGAATATTTACTATCTACATTTAGTAATTCCTGTCTTGTGTTTCTCTTCCATACCCCAAAAAATATCCCATTGAACAAAACTAATCATCTGCCAAATGCTGGAAGCCATTTTACAGGCACCATCTTGCCCTTTGTCGGTACATTGCAGCGGCCTGCTTTATAAATGGACACCCCCTCGGGTTGATATAAGGTCACCGTCAAAAGCCTACAGTCGTTTAGGGTGAAATCCAGACATATTTTGTGAGCGGGTGACAGTCATAAATCAAACCGATGGTAAGGCTGAACTTGTTTTAATATAGGTAAACAGTTAACAAAAAGGTGCATTAACTTGAAGGTTAAACCTGGTTTTGAGGTGTCAGTTCAGCCCCTGTTTATGTTTTTCAGACGTGAGATGGTGAAATGAGATGTTTAAGGAAGAAGGCATGGGCTGCAAATTGGTTTTCTGGCTAGCCACCATCATCTGTGGTAATGTTGTAAGCTGGTTAACTCTCTTGGGAATTCCCCCCAACACCACCCACATGCATGTTGGGAAGAATTCCCCAGTCCTTCGAGCCCTCCTCCCAGCATCATATATCACATTTCCCCTCCATGCTGCGAGCAATACCCCCCACACTAGGGTTGTGCTTCCCCTGGGGCTGCAGGCCCACTGGATCACGTCCCACCTCAGCTCTTTACCATGTAATGGAAGTCATTATTTGAATATCAAGTCACATGTCTGGAGCTGCAGTGGATAATTGAAAGAATTCTCCACAGTCTGACAGAACTGAACAGCCCTCAATTACAATTATATCCCACTGTCCGAGCCCTTGTTCCTGTAACGCACTCTTCACTCACAAGCCCCGGTATTTAATATTTTGTTTGACGGTGATTTTTGCCACATCCGTGGAGATAACTGATGGAACGGTTGCCGTTTAGCAAACACCTGAAGCAGATGAGATGCTGCACTGGTTCACTGGGTTGACTGTGCAGGGTTACAGTGTTATGGGTAACAACTAAACAATTAGACATTTTTCGTCATTGATGATGAGTGTCTTTTGGACCATCGGGAATTTGCAGATTAGATGCTATACTGTCGGCTGAAAAGCACTGAAGAATGAACAGCGTGAAGCATTTCATATACCAGGCAGCCTAAACGCACACGGAGAAAAATGTTTTGTGCAAAGTACACAGACCGCAATGTCACAAGGTTAAGTGAGTCTTTTAAGCATGTCCAGTGGCCTTTATATGTATTTACAGAAACGGGATCGGAACTTACCGATTTACAGGAAACGCATATGTCAGCAGTCTGGACAGAACATGATAATTCCTCCTGTAGCATAATTTCTATAATGTCAGCTAATGGTTTCCAAATTTAGCAAGAGACAGGAACAATATTGTTAATGTCTCCCCTCCACATCTGTGCAATCTTAAATTTTATATCAGTGGTCTTCGACTAATTATTATTTGTGTTTTATTACTGATTAATCTTACTTTGTGATTGGTTGTGATTAAGTATTGTTCATAATGATCTCACAGCACTCTGTGATAAACCATTATTCATTATATTCAACATAAGTATAGCATTGTTAGTAGACCCTAGATCATTCTCTTTAAATGAGGTTGCGGTTTGGGAAGTGCTGCTTGCGAGCAGATGACTGAGATGTGTGAGATGTTTGTGCTAAGGGTCACTACAACCTATTCTGCTGCTCCATTCTGCTCCTGATCCTAGATTATGGCTCTTCAGCCTTGATGTCTGGCTGAGATTTAGACTGTGGGGAGTCTGAGGGTGAGATCTGAGAAACCTCTTTGTGGCATTTAACAAGGTCGCTCGCGTCTGCAAACATCCACGCAGGTTCTGGGAGCAGGAGAACACCTCGTGACCATGTGTGTGTAAACCTTCCATATTTGGTTATAGCACAATATATGTCAATGTCTTTGGTTCGGAGTATAATATCACATGATGGACATAAGGAATGAATAATGTGTATGGCGGGGTGGGGGGGGATTAGACCTCCCTGTGTCCCTTTTTTTGTATTTTAAACTGATGGTTTATCTTTTGATTCTTTCAAGATACTGACCTACAATATTAAATACGTCAGCAAGGCTTTACATTAGCTGCACCTTCATAATTGCTTTATAATGCATTCATAGAGCTGCATGTAAGCATACCTTAAAATACTAACTTACCTTAACAACTTTAATATGCATTAATAACATTATTGGATTATAATGTCTGTTATTAATGTATATTACAGCTGTCATATCTTGTTCATTGAAATAATTATGACTGCAATGCTTTATGTTAAGGTATACTTACATGCTTAATGGGGCTTGTAAGGCATTACGACAGTGCACTGAATGTTCTATGAATGCTGCCTCTCAGTTGTGATGTTACTTCCATGTGTCACATCCAGGGACGGATTATGGGTTGTGTGGACCCCTGGGCAAAACGTTCGCGAGGGCCCCCCCCCCCCCAGCACCACCACCACAACCACCACAATTCAAGGTCCCTTGGCAGTCATACGCCCTCCCTATAGGGTCAGGGGCCCTTGTAGGCAGAGGATCAAAGAATGTAGGCCCTCTAAAATAGACAAACGAAAATACATTGTTGATAAGCGTTGCAAATTGTTTTGGGCTAGGGGCCCCACGGGCCCCCTGCACCCCAAGGGCCCCTGTGCAGCAGCCCCGCTGGCCCGGTCCGTAATCCATCCCTGGGCATATCAGTTCTTGGGCTCAGCATCTGCACGGCACAAAGTCAGAAGAGCATAAGGGCGGCCAGATAGCGTGGTAGGACGGTGCGAGGTTTGGCCTCTGACTGCAGAACATCCCACTGGGGGGGGGGGGGGGGATGTGGCAGCCAATAATTGGAATGCAATGATTATAAAGGAAGGAATGGGTTAGAGCAGGTACTGAATGCACACAGCATAAAACAGATCCTTGACAGCTAAACCTGGAAGGGGGGGGTCACATCCATTAATTCATCATTATCCAGGGTACAGATGCCTGAAGTCTGTTCCAGGACATTTAGGGCACAAGGAAGGAGGACATCCTGGACATGATATCAATCCATCACAGGACTCACTAATGCACGCAGCCAGGGGCGCCGCTAAGGGGGGGAAAGTTGGGACAATTCTAAGGGCACACGCCCTTTAGGGGCCCCCAGAGATCTGAATGGGTGTGGTAGGGGGGCCCAACCTCATATTTTGTCATAGGGCCCAAAATTGCTAGCGGCGCCCCTGCACGCAGCTGCATGTTTTAAGGCTGTGTGGAGAAATTGGGGGCACCCAGCGTAAAATACTGCAACCACTGAAATGTTAACATGTTGTTGGATGTTTTTCTGGTGCCATGAATTGTTCTCGAAAATAATTCAGCACACAACCCAGTATCAGTAGACAAACATGCCGTCATATACGCTGCTTTTGAATTTATGCATAGGTGCTGCATTGAAGTGCTGAACACCGATAATGGCTTTTTGCAAACTGCCAGCTTCATTTGGGATTCTGCAGTTCCGCATCTTTCAGCGTTGCAGCCTAATCCCATATTCCGATTAAAAATAAATAAATAAAAAATTAAGAATGCCTTCTTTTTTTAATTTCAGTCTCGTTGTAATCTGTGTTTGGGGAGCCCAGAATGTTCTTTGCTAGAAAGTTCATAGGAGGGAGTCTGTTGCTCGTCTGTGGAGGTGACCTAGTTCAGGGAGTGATAGGACGAGTTTGAAAGCCAACGGAGTCATTAAAGCTACTGCGAAACTGCCCTGTCTGTGTGTGCATGTACTTTAATGACATTCAGTCACTATCCTCACACATTTATTCAAGACAGTGCACCATTTATACAGATTTTTGCCGCTACACAGTTGAATGGTTTAGATTAAAGAACAATGTTCAAATGTAGAGTAGAATCAACCAAGGACTTAACTTTCCTTGTCTTTGCTCTTCCTCTGTAGAGACTAGATATTTCCTGGGCCGATGACAGCTAATGCCAGGGCTGCGGTGCATGAAAAAAACTGCCTTTAGTTATTTTCATTGTTCTTGGCCTTGTCAGTGATTTGGACGCAGTATGACATCCTGTTGGAGACATTTTGTGGTCAGTGATTTGGCAGCATATTGAAATCCCACCCAAAGCATCATTTCCCAGCATCACTTAACAACAACACAAGCAGAAATATGCAAATTAATTACTGAGTATGCAGAAGCTGGACAAGGACTTTCACGTCGAGTGTTGGTTCCTGCACAGGCTCTGTTCCTCGCTGATGGTGCCTGCACAGGCTCCGTTCCTCGCTGATGGTGCCTGCACAGGCTCTGTCCTCGCTGATGGTTCCTGCACAGGCTCCGTTCCTTGCTGATGGTTCCGGCACAGGCTCTGTCTTCGCTGATGGTGCCTGCACAGGCTCTGTCCTCGCTGATGGTTCCTGCACAGGCTCTGTCCTCGCTGATGGTTCCTGCACAGGCTCTGTCCTCGCTGATGGTTCCTGCACAGGCTCCGTTCCTCGTTGACCTTCTGCCGCTTCCATGTTCTGAAGTCTTGGCCCTGTTTTATCTCTGTCGGCCACTCGATTTGTCTCACAGCTGGGATGCATTTATTTGGAGGTCTGCTGCAGTGAACGATACAACAAAGTATTTGGGGTTTACCTCCCGCATGCAAGCTGACCATTGTTCCCAAGACTGTAAATGAGAGAGCATCAATGTGCTTTGTCTGGATCCTAGTCTCATTTACCAGCCTGACCCTAAACCTTTCAAAAGGCACTTGAATAAATTTTTGCTCATGACCATTTTTAATGCAAACTGCCCAATGCCAAGAAATGATGGAAAATGGGACTGAAAGCACTGGTCCAAATATAAACTATAAAACGTTTGTTCTGTATATTTAGGTTAGTAAAGGCTGTCCTCCCTAGATCCCAGTATAGGATAAGCGGTATGGAAGATGGATGGATTACACACTAGCAAGAGTTTGCTAGTTTGGATCTCTGAGAGGGGCTCTGCGGTTGTACCTTTGAATGATCTAATCAATCTGGACTACTTCAGTGTTCATTAGTACAAGTATAGCAACTGTAGACATGGAATCCCATTTTGAGGCTGTATCCTGGTTCATAAAGGATCCCAGTGTAGCGATTAAACAGAATACTGCTGCTTCTTGTCCCTGGAGATCCTTTGTGATGTTGTATTGAGCAAGAAATTTACCTTCAATCAAGTCGAGTGTCCAGCTGTATAAATGATAGAAATCACAAGGCACTTCAGGTAAGTGTCAGCAAACCTTGGCTAACGGACCGGTCTGTCGAGCTTTTTATGCTATAATATCACACGTGTGAATCCCCAAGTTATGAATGACTAAGTCTGTCTTTATGTCGAATTTGTAGGTAAGTTGGAAAAAAAAAATAATACCGTACATAATAATTACAAGTATACAGTAATAATAAATGGATCTACATACGGTACAGTATTCTACATACAGTACAGTATTCTATCTTGGGCAGAAGATCTCCCGTAGCCTCGCAATGTTTTCTTGAATGTCCCAAAGCAGTGTGTGCGTTCGTTATTATGGACCATTGTATCTGACCTGAATTTTCTATGTAATAGGCTTTATGGCTGTCAGTTTGTAAGGGTGGGCTGTCTGTAAGTTGGACGCTCATAACCTGGGGATACCTGCATAATGAGTCAGATCTGCTGGTAATACAAGTCCGATACAGGCGGCAGCATCCAGTCATCTGAAGCCCGATCGTATCCAGCCGAGAGGAGTCCGTCACTGCAGGGAGAACTCGGCAGGGGTGCCTCCACTTCGACCGCAGCCGCACTTCCCCCGGAGGCCCTGCCCTCCTGATCGCTGATCTGGTGAATGGAGGGGAGGTGAAACAAGATGCTCAGAGGCGGGATGGAGGTGTTTCTGCCCCCTGGATCCATTTATCCTTAGAGGAGTCGGGAAGATCATTTCAGGATCTTTGAGCCAGCTGATGTTATAAGACAAATATACCAATAAATCTGGCAAGTAAAATTAGTTTCTTTATCCTGCTTCTTTTTTTTTATCTGACTGTTTTAATCTAAGCGGAACGTTCTTATTTTTTTGGGAGGAATACCGTACGCACACTTTTCAGTTCCGTCTGCTGCTAATGGCATGTGGAACATGTGCGATTTTGCTGATAAAATGTGACATTTTTCAGCCAGAAATAATGGGTTATCACTGCTCGCAGTTTAATAAAGCAGTAGCGAGCCGCCGACGAGGAAAACAAAGCGAAGGAAGGGCTGGACAAATCGCAGCCCTGGGCACAGCCGTGGAGGAGACCAGGAAGCCCAAGACACCCTTTGGGGTAAGAAGGGGAGCGTCGTCTTCCCTGGCATGGTTAATGACACTGGATTCCCCACATGCAATTTTTTGCTCTAGGAATGTTTACTGAATGTTACTAAGGTTATTAAGGTATGGAAACGTTCAAAGTGTCCAGTTTGCCTGATGCTCCCAGAACGTTATCTCACTATACTGCAACTAAGAGTAATAATATAAAAACCAATGAAGGTCATGGTAGGGCAGCAGGTACCACTCTCACTTTACACCTCAAAGGTCCAAGGTGAGATGGAACATCTGCAGTATACACATATAGCATTTTTATAAAGTAATATTTTATTTTTACGTTAAAAGGATATGCAGGTAATATTACTGGGCTGACATTGACAGAAAATTTGGTCAAATGTGGAAATAATGTTCCATCAATGTTGCAGTAAGAGCGTTTTCTGCCAGCTTTGAGAAGACCTTCGCATATCGCTGGGTAAAGTTTGGGAATGTTCCCTGTTAGCCGGGTAGTGTATGAAAGAGATCTTTCATATGCTCCTCACGTACAAACTCCTGGGTTACATACCCTCACGTCCCTTCTGTGTTTATACACGGATGCAGTTGCCATAGCAATGAATTTAAAGGGCAGTAGTTCACCTTTAAGTTACATCCTTAGCCACGCCCCCACAAATGTGCATTTCGACGACGTTGTTGACTTCCACGCAACCACAATGGCAAAAGGCTGAGCAGGAAATGGCGTGAACAAAGCCGTCCGTCACAAATCGCCTGGCTTAAAACACACGTCGCTGGCCGGTTGATTGTACCCACTAGTTTTGGACAATATAAGATGCCACTGGGTTGTTTATTCGCTCAGCCACAACCAGTACCAGGACCAGCTAACAGCATACAAATATATAAATAATCAATAAACGGATCAGCGACATTAGGTGTGCAAAATATACAAGCTCCTTTAGGTTTTATTAAGCTCCTCTGCCCATGTTACCTGTAGGATTTATTAGGCTCCTCTGACCATGTTACCTGTAGGATTTATTAGGCTCCTCTGCCCATGTTACCTGTAGGTTTTATTAAGCTCCTCTGCCCATGTTACCTGTAGGTTTTATTAAGCTCCTCTGCCCATGTTACCTGTAGGATTTATTAGGCTCCTCTGCCCATGTTACCTGTAGGTTTTATTAAGCTCCTCTGCCCATGTTACCTGTAGGTTAATATTAGGCTCCTCTGCCCATGTTACCTGTAGGTTTTATTAGACTCTTCTGCCCATGTTACCTGTAGGTTTTATTAGGCTCCTCGGCCCATGTTACCTGTAGGTTAATATTAGGCTCCTCTGCCCATGTTACCTGTAGGTTTTATTAGACTCCTCTGCCCATGTTACCAGGCTGATCACTCGTATTGGCTGATGGCCCACATGACGCAGCCAGTGTATGGCATGGGCACCACATTAACACGTCGCTTCCAAGAGTCATGACTTGATGTGGAAACAACGCCTGGCTGGATCTTCCAAGCTACGACACCGCTAATAAAACACTACACCCTCCCCCAAGCAGCATTGCTGTCCTTGTGGTCAATCTGCAATGGCCTTTTGCATCTGCTAAGGCTGGTGCACTCCGTGGTTTCCTGGGGGTGGGTATGAAGGAGACTTATTCTGCGATTTTGCCTCACACAGCCTGTGGTATATTCAGGTTGTCGTAGTGCCCCTGGCTTTGATTTTTTTCAGCCTTGGAATCTCCAGTCAGAAAGGCTCATCGTTAGTCTCGAATGAGAAAGGTCACATGTATATGTCTGTACCCCCCCCCCCCCCCCCCGTATTCAGCTTCATTTGGTTTCTCCCAAAAGGGCTGCTTCATGGGAACACTACCAAAAACACAACAAGGGTGCAGGAAGAATATCTTTTTCATTTCATATTCATCATTCATTCAATGTTTTGGGTAAAAACATACAGGTGCAAACAGCTTGCAAAATAAAATATACAAGGCACTTCCTGAAACGCTATTTTGTGTGGTATTTTACCGTTGATGCTAACCGTTAGCATTTCAGCCTGTCGATTAATAAATGTCAGTATAAAACAGCGGAAATGTCAGGTAATTCAGTCCTCACACACGTATGTTATCCCACTTTAATGTGTAATTATTGCATTACACAAAAATAACTGTTTTGACATAGTTTAATTTAAAATTATTATAAAAGATTATGATGATGATGATGATTATTATTATCATTATTATTATTATTAGAGTCAATCTATTATTGTCAGGTTTTTTTATGACATTTTCAGCTTATATACAATGTGCAGTCGGCCCATGATTAAGTAGGTCCATTAAATTCCGAGGGGCCTCTCCGTCACGTAAAATATCCATGTGACATTAGGGGCCATTTTTAAGCACAGGCCGCTACAGTTCATTTCATTATTCTTGAGAGAAGCATGTTTGTAATTAGCAATTTATTTAAAAGGTGGACTAAACAGATGGGCAGTCTTGGAGGGCATAGTCAGACGTGAAGATTACGCAAAACAGTCTTTTTGTTCATGAGCGTGATGCAGCAGGGTCTCGCTGCCTCAAACGACCTGGCGTTTCGTTTTTGGGGTGAAGTGAGAAATAATTCGACCTTGCAAACATGCATGCGTCCCTGAGCATGAAATTTCGGGCAGAGCCTTCCCTTGATCCCCTAACCATCTGTCCAAACATTTCATACTCCTCGCGTAATTTTATTAAGCGAGAGACAGCTGCTCGTAACTCTGCCGACATCCGTCCGGAACCGCGGCCCTTCATGTAGCCTTGGAGGGGACGGGAGTTGACTCTGCTGTGCGACACAAGCCACTCTGCTTGAGTTTACCCCCATGACTTGGTGCCTTGAGCGTTTACCATCTATTTCGGTTATGTGCTTCATCTCGACGACACAGGGCATCAAATCTGCAGCCCGTAAAGGAGTGTCAAAAACTAGGAAGCGTTCAAAGAAGTGCGACTGTGCTACGGCGGACGGTCGGAACTGCAGAGTACTTCACAAACAAAAAGCATATGCAAATTCAAAGTTTCTAAAGGGGAGGGGTCAAACGGTTATGTCATTTTTGTAGTAAAATCGTTATGTTGTGTGTGTCACCATATTTAAAAAAAATATTTTTAAAACCTGAGGACTGTTCATTCTCGTTTTCTCTCTCTCTCTCTCTCTCTCTCTCTCTCTCTCTCTCTCACACACACACACACACACACACACACACACACACACACACACACACACACACACACACACACACACACACACAATCTTCCTCCCCTTGTCTCTCGACTTAACTACCAGGCTAGGCCTCACAGAAAATGGCCCGGGGTTTTAGCGGATTTATAATCCCAGCTATGTGGTAAGAAGGAAAGAAAGGTTTGCCCTGATTTTAAGACATTGTGACATCACTTTGCTTTGCCTGGAACCCGCCGTGTCTTGGCGGGATCCTGCTGTCGCTCGCTGCTTGGAGGGAGCCCTTATCCCTGTTCTTTCTCACTGAAAACCTGCATGAAACGTCTCTGTTTGAAGATGTGATGCAGCCTCTCCCCTGAACTCCCAGGGGGTCTTTCCAGTGTCTGCATACCTAGCATTCATCCCCAGCCTTTTTATACTTCAAAAGTCAGACAAAATTACAAAAGACTATAAATTCTGTTTCACTGATGTTTCTCTATATAGTTAGGGTTATGTATTTGACAGAGCTCTAACAAACACAATGCCAGCCATCAGAGTTCGGAACCAATCATTATTCTTATTGCATTGCATTGCATTGTTTTTGAACCAGTGGCATCAATTGTCTGAGTAGGTGAGGCATGGTGTTGTTCTTTTACGGTTATAGGGCTTGTAGTAGCGCATCTGCTGAGAGGAGACGCATCTCCCCTTTCGGCCAAAGCTGTTGATTTCCCATTAACCATTAGGAAATAGGCGTCTGGCAACCAGGTGAGGAGATGCAGCGAGGGTGGGATGCAGTGGAAATCTGACGCGAGGCCGAAATCCAGTTTGAAGGGTGTCATTGTGCCTTGGCGTGGTTTGACCAGACTAGTTTTGTCAGAAGCCCCAAGCAATTCGACTGGGACAATTTAATCATCTCTGTCTTGTACTTGGGCAGCAAAACTCTGCAGAAGAGATGAAAATGTATGATAGTCAGTGTATTCGCTTCTCCTTCATCTATGTGATACAAATAGCTACAACTTTCCACCAAAGCCTTGAAGCATTTACTTAAGAAGCACCCCGACCCGCTTAAGAAAAGCTACTGCTTTTATAACTGTCTTTGCTCAATAATATTTCAGGTGGTTTTAATGAAGTGGAAGGATTTACTGTCCACATATTGTTTTAGTTGATGCTTTTTGTTTCATCATGATTTATTTTCTTTCTAATTCACCCATCTTCTTTGGGCCGATTTCAGTAACCACCGAATCCCCGACGATTTGTCACGTAAACAAGAAGGGCTGAGATAGGGAAGATATAGGACGTGCTATCAGCAAAGCCTCTAACAGTTAATAGTTTTGCGTCTCAAAGCTTGCGATTTAATTTTCACACTCGGTTACACCCACTTTAAGCTGTCACACTTCCCTGCATCTTCTGGCTGTCAGACATGAAGCCAGTGATCAGCAAAGACTGACAGGCAAGAGAGACAATCCTCACTGTACGACTGGGCCGTAATCTGACCACAGCAATATGGGGTTTCTGCACAGCATCACTTTGGTCAAGTCATTTGCATAATGCAATTTAAATTCGCCATGCCTCTATCAGGGGAGGGTGCGCAGCATGTCAGCTTGTTCTTGCAGTATGTCTTTTTGTTTCCTCTCAGGGACCCTGCATCTCAAAAATTCCTGACAGGAACAAAATATATTTTTGTAACTTGAAAAACAAAACTGACAACATTCTGTTATCTGGGACCAGATACTAGGCTTTGTATTGTGATCTTGGTTTCTGGAATTTAATATAGAAAAAGTTAAAAACTGCACTTTGATGACGTTTGATCCCGTCATGTTTATGTTTGCTAACAATTTTTTTTGTAAAAATAAAATAAAGAAAAAAAAAAAATCTTTTTTTAAAAAAAAAGCTAAATGACAAAATTGTTTCACTTCATGAACTCCATCATTAGGTGATGATTTATTTTTCTGGCATTTCACAGGAGTTTTTATAATAATAGTGTATAATCGCAGTTGTAATGGATGCACGGGGATTGCATGGGCTCTGTGATTTATCCTCTCTTTGCCAACGAATGACTTGATTGATGCATCTTAATCTGTCTGTTCAAATTAACATTTTTTCCATTTTCCCGTCACAATCAGATAGGATACAACAGCTGAAAAGTCAGATAATACCGTCCTCAGCAGACATAAGCTTAGGGAATACTCTGGAGTACAACAAAGAATTGCGAACGTTATTATTTAGACAGTTATCTCTCTATTAAGCTCATACTCTTTATAAAGGGGGCATGTTGTTCTGTGATTTTAGGCCAACTGGTCAGCAAACTGGATTCGCAAGAAGGTTTGTTCTATTCAGGACCGAGGGTTGCGATTTGAATAATAATGTCCGTTAATCGACAGCACAGTTCACGTGAATAATGCATGCTAATAGCTAACTGCATCCAGATTTCAAAATCTAATCGGTAATTAGCTTCAGCATTAAAGTGATCTTGAGAGAGCTACATTTGCATTGAGCTTTTGGAAAATTACTGAAGGACGCATCCTCAAAACCTGGGGACTAAGTTACTAAACCAGTAGTATCTTTGATTGTGGTACTTACCCTTCCAGAACATTCTTAGGTTATGTCAAAGCAAATGTGTGAATAAAGTTGCAAGTGTCTTCAGAAATACGTGCCGGCTGAATATAATTGTAGGTTTTAAGGGCAGGAAAGTGGCAAGAGGCATTGAGACGAGATGTTTTTCAACAATTCACTCATCAGTGTGGTTGTTTCCTTCTACCCTTGGTGACCAAGCAGCCCTTATGAGTAATTTAATGGTTAGAGAAACTGCAAAACTGGGACCCACAGCATAACGAGGATTACCCTGTCCTCCTACACATATGACTAGTGTGAAGGTCTTTTTATGTTTTGCAGATCATTCATGTACGGGTGTAGCCCTCAAGGACAAGGGTTAAACCTCCCACTAACAGAATCTTGGTGCGTTATCTGAGCAGTCACCTCAGATCTCATCGATTTCAATGCACGTCTACCGTATGTGGGCATTGATTTAAATCAACGCGTCATATGTGATCGCAAAAGGCTTTTCTGTGTTCCATTTGCTCAAATAATTTCTAGTTTATAGATAGGCTGAAGCTCTATGCGACTCTGCGGGACATAATTCCACGCCTGTGATCGAAAGGTCGCCAGTTCAAATTTTGTGGCTGGCAGATTGATGCCATTGTTGGGCCCTTGAGCGAGGCCCTTAACCCCAGTTGCTCCAGGGACATTGTCTGACCCTGTGATCCTCACTTGTTTGTCACTATGGACAAAGCATCTGCTAAATAAGTACATGTAAACCTGGTCAGTGTGCTATTTCCATCATGACTCTAAGATGTCCCCTGCCTTGTAGTAGGTTATTGTATATTGCAATTACCATCACCGGCTTAAAGCTAATAAGTGTATTTTATAGTGCGCTGGGACCTACATATGTACTGTATTTCTTTTTTTTTTCTTTTCTTTTTTTTCCTTTTTTCTTTTTTTTTTTCCTTTCTTTCCCTTTTTCTTCTTACTTTGGTTCATGAACGATCAGCCTTTGAGCTGAGTTGGAATACTTTTGGGTTATTACTTGACATTTTATATGACGTATAGTGCAAATACTAAAATTTTATTATTGTTAAGTAAGTTAAAAAAATACAAAGTGAAATTTTCAGGCACCAAAACTAATGGTTCCTTAGAACATGTAACTCCATCAGTCATAATGTGCTTTTGATTGGCTCCGGGTCTTGTAGCACAGCCAGTGCAGATGTTGCCATTGGAGAGATTTAGCGCCGCTGTTTAGCATCAACCAGAAGCTCTAACATTACTGATGATTCCCAAGTTGTCTTAGGAGATCTCTCAGACAAAATAGATAGATAAAAAGGCACAAAAAAAATCAGATCTGCCCGTGGTGATGTACACATGTGTACACCTCTGGAAGAAATTAAGAGATGGCTCGATTTAAAAAAATAAATAAAAATCTGAATTTCTTAATCCTGATTTAATGCTGGGCGTGGTGCGGTGGTGCACTGGTTAGCGCCACCAACTCCCAGCGAGAAGGTCCTGGGTTTGGTCCTGGGTTTGGTCCCAGGTCCTTTTCGTGTGGAGCTCGCACGCTTCACCAGGGACTCTGGTTCCCTCCCACAGTCCAAACGCATTCGGGATAGGCTGATTGGTGAATGGTCTAAATTAGCCCTGTATTTGTGTGCTGGCGATTTCCCAGGGTTGGTTCCCGCCTGTGCCCGTTGTTCCTGGGATAGGCTCCGGTCCTCCCCATGACCCCGGTTGGGATTAAGCAGTTCTAGAAAGTGTCTGGATGGATGGATTTAATCCTGGTTCTACCTGCAGGAGGCTACACTGAGCAGCAAGTTGCTTCCAAGTTAAAAATTTCTACGGCAGCAGTACACAAGAATAAAGTGAAGCAGGAGACACTGGCAATAACCAAAAACCTGCCAGGCAGAGGGCAGAAGCAACTTTCTAATGGCAGAGATGACAGTCAACTTACCCAGCAGTGCCTCATAAATCGGAGGAGGACACCAAGGGATCTTCAAGAAGAATGGGAAGCATTAAGTGGTGTGAAGTGCACTGCTAGAACAGTTTGTGTCAAGCTCCTAGAAGCAGGACTAAAGTCCCATAAAGCAAGGAAGAAGCCCTTCATTAATGAGAAACAGAAGAAGTTTGCAAAAAAAATACCCATAAACTAAGAAATTAGTGAAACTGAAAACTTTGCTGTGGTCTCTTAATTTTTTCCAGAGCTGTGTAGTGCATTGATACGCAGGATTCCTATCTTTCTTAAGCATATGGTTGTTTAACATACTATAAAAACATAACTTGTTTGACAACTTATTAATTGCTTTATAAACGGGAAAAAAACTTTAATCGAACAGCCGCAACTTGTATAACTCGTATAAAAACTCTGGCTTAACATGTTAAGAATAACACACCTCAAGAGTAAACATGTCAGCAGCATCTTAAAGTGAAGATGCTGCAGCGACCGTTGTCATTTACTGTAGTTTCTGCCGCGTTCGCCGGTTATCCTGCCCATTTTGACTCCCCCCGCCAGCTACCGGAGGGCCTCGCAAACACTTCACTCCTGCAATTTATACCGTTATTTTCTGGCAAACTTCTACCGTAAATTTCTTCAGTGTGTAACACATCAGCTCTATAAATCCACCATGCACGGTTCTATCTAAAATACACAAGGAGCATGGCCCTGAAACACTGTTATCTGAATCGGATGGAGATGCGCCCGGCTGCGCGTTTATTCAAAATCGCTATTCATACAATGCCGTCTTTGATCCCGGCGCAGAAAAAAAAAAAAATGTAGGCTTCTCTATTTCAAGGAGATGTCATAAAAATAGGCCACTGGATAACCTAATTGCCAGTGAGGCAGCTGTCATTTGAAGTGGGACTCGGAATGGGAAGGAGAGCGTGCAGATGACAGGAAAAGACTGCGCGGCCTCGCTCTCCACTCAAAGAGAGCGTTTATGCGGCAGCCCCAGCCTCGTACTTTATATAGGCAGTCCTGACCGAAATAGCACTTCTGTAGTTCACGAGATCTCCCCGGGGTTGTCCGGCAAGGTTACCTTATGCCATTATTTCCCCTGTTATGCTGCTCTGATTTGAACATGATGATTTTTTTAAGGAGGAAATAAGGTGGTGGTCCACTGCCTGCTACTGCTGCAGTTTCCCCTGGAGCTACAAATAAACCCGAGAGGAAACCGGATCGCATACAGCTGAAATCTAAATAGCTTTTTCATTGTCAAAGATCTATCCAACTATCGATCCAGCCATTCATCTATCCTTTGTAACCTCCTATCCAAAACAGGCCAGCAGCAAGTGTGGAGATGCCCTCAACATGATCTACAGATCAGTGCATCCATAGATCAGCATATATCCATCTATACTTTTATTATGATGCTATTTATTCTCTTACCAAAAAGTCTGATTGAAAGCAGCTAATATGTTATGCAGATTCATTCATCTTACCTGTACTGAGCCATGAGAGAGAATGCAAGCAAGTGACATTGAACCAATCATCAATGGCAACGATCTTTTGCACAAGCAATGGCCCCCGTATGGAAAATCTCTCTCACAAGGCCGGCACGTCAGATGAAATATATTCGTCATTTCGTTCAAAGCTCTCCGTGCCAGCAGAGCATTGGCAAGGACCCTCGTGTTCCACTTCCGTTGAGGGTAAATGAACCATATTTCAACCAAAGAACGAGACAGTGGGAACAGCAAAGGGTTCTGGGATCGCACCCGTCTGTAGCTGTTATGCAACGATGGTGCCGTCTAAGGGATGATGGAAAACTTCTAGGCATTCAAAGGGAAAACTCGGAATGATGCCTCGGATAATCACGGCGCACTCAACGCCAACTAGCTACTGATGTGTTTTCTCAGCAAAGTAAAAGTGCAGCACTTCCCCACAATTCTGGATACAGAAGCGAGGCTGTCTATCCCCAAGGTCTTCGCAAAGGAAAACGGCAGCATTTTTGTCTGTTTTTCAGCTGGCTGTTCAGTAACAAACATCGACGGTAACCTGAACGTAACTGGTGACCGTCAAGTCATCGCCGCGATACGTTCTGACGTATTGTGTTGTTTGTACGCCGTTCGTACTTTCAGTTTGTCTTTCCAGTGCATTGTTTTTTTTTACCTCCTTTAAAAATGAATTCTCCTCTGGGGCTGATCCGGACAAGCGAGGATCTCAAACCAGGGGCCACACGAGGAGACGTCAGTCATATTGATGGCCGACGCATTAGTTGGAGCCGTGAACAGCTAATTAAATAATCCCTTAACAGTTATCGGCTTGGAGTGGCCACTAGGCAGGGAGACTGAGATATTAGTGCTTTTGTGAATCTCCTCTGGAGATCTGAATTCTGCAGCATGGCCAGATCCCCCTGCAGTTAGTTTTATTTTATTACTCTTATATATCGTAAGCATTTGCTTCTTGGCTGAGACACTACCAATTATATATAACATTTGTTATTCTGGGGTAATGTGGCATCTCAGTGGTTAGAGGGAAAACAAATGAGTTTCTCACCCAGTAAAGTAGAACCAGAGAGTGCATGCAGCAAAATGAAATGTACCAGTACCGTCAGTTTGATTGGGAGTGAAAATAAGGTCAAGATATATAACCGCAGGTGCATCTCATCCCCCAAGGCGTCGTTCTAGGTTAGCACAGATTCAGCACCTATTTCTTCAGCCAAAAACAGGATCAGCTGAGTTCAGCCCCGGGGAGCCGGACTGACTTTCATTTAAAAAAAAATGCGCCAGACATGAAAGGGGGAGCAGCGCAGCAAAGCGCTCGTCGAGGTACACCGAAGGTCACCTGCCAATATTCAGCGGTACGCTCGCTCGTTTGTTCTCCGCCTCCCGCTCGCCCTTGATTTGACCTTGCCTTCTCCCCCGACAGCCGGATTTCCTCCAACTCTATGGTGTAATGCCTCACAAATCACCTCAGCACGCTGCGACACTGTAACGGATAATCGCGGTGATCGGATGCCTGCATTTAAATATGAATACAGTTAGGGCGCGGTAAGTGTCACAGCAGTTGTCTTGAGCTGCGCCGACAGGATACACTCACATAAAACTGTACCAGTATAATGCAACACCGAGTGATGAGGATATTCCTTCACGTCACCTGTGCCTTGTGCCTTGTTAGCCACCATATAAATCCAGCTTCTGTATTTTCTCGCAGGATCTCAAACCCTGACACCTGGTCCTGTTCCTCATTGTTGCTCTTTCCCTGACTCAACATATGGTTCCACCCAGCTCCTCCCCACAGGCAAATCAGTACCCAGTTCCTCCTTCTCATCCCCATATCACTTGATCCCGATCGCCATCCTACACAGAGCGATCTGTCCATGTTCCACAGCCGCTTATCCAGTAAAGGGTCACAGTGCTCGCAAGGCAGGGATTCCAGACGATTCTCGTCGTTTTGGAGACTGCAGCAGTTTCCCGAAATGAGGGCATGGCACAAGGCACCATCAGTCACCTTATACTGTACATGCCGGCCTGTTAACACGCTCAGCTGCATATCCACAAAAAGGCCAGGAAAAGAGGTGCATGATGTTTCCTACTTTACCACACTGCCTTGATTTTTAGGTCACGTCTCTAATATACTGGCGAGTACAAAATACCATTTGCTGTCAGACTGTAAAACAGACTTTATTTGGGGCTTAAATGCAAATTAGAAAAAAAGTGATGAATGGGATTGCTGGGAAGCTACTGTTGTACCTTTAAGTGTGATGCTTAAATCAGTGTTTAAAGGACAGGCCTTTTTTTCAATGAGTGTTTTTTTCCTGTTAATGCGACTGTGTCAGCATGACTGAGACAGAAATGCCAAACTGTGTACATCAGGGCTCGTGTTCCTCGTGTCCAAGGCTGGCAGAGAGGCAGGCGGGCGCCATGACGACCCCCGCCATTCAGCACCGCTGCGTCGTCGGGAGGCCTGACTCGGCGTCAAGATTGTTCGCTCATCAGTGCTACTCGCCAGAATGTGCTACTCGAGAGAAAAACCATCGATGGTCAAAAGAGGCAGGCTGGTTTAAAACTGACCCGTCAATCATATCTCTCTGATTATGAAGAGCCCCGCTTTCATTTTGTTAGAATAACGCTTCCCCAGAGTTAATCGGATAGTTACACGTATTTGGCATGTTAACATCTCAGACCACGTTCTTTGTGTGTTTTCCTGGGGCTCTGCTGGTGAGGAGGCTGATGTATATCTATCCAAACATGGTTGAGGAAGGATAAGATATTTCCTGGGAGGCCTGAGAGGCTTTAGAGCAGAGCTGAAAATCCTGGATTTTATCAGCTGTGAATTCTATAGTGTTTTCATGATATTGTGATACAAGATATGTTCAGTCAGGGACACTCAGTACCTTACAATCCATGGATCTAGAACTTCACAGTGTCCCCTCAGTCTATTGACAGCCCTTACCACGAAAAAAATCAATGCATATTAGGTTTGGAGGGGAATGTACGGCATTTTCTCAGTGAAAGTATATTTCTTGTTTATTGAATCTATCAAACACTGAGACTAATGTAGTTATGTACTTACGGTTTGTTTTGGGGTTTATTTTCATAGCATATTTCCGTTCCCTTCGACACAGTACTCACACATCGCTCACATATCGACAGGGTGAGCCATTTTGCCTGTCAACAGCCATAGGCAGGAAACTATGAAGTCCCAAACAAGTTTTATGTCTCCGTCACCGTGCCCCAGAGAGCCGCAATCTGCTGCTAAATCGAGTGCGCATTAAGTAGGTTGTGTTCTCACAGGCAACTACGGGACGCACCACTAGCCGATTTCTCAGGGACGCCATTTTAGGTAGCAGCCACCGCATATTCAGGGGGGCGGGAATACGTCCAAACCAGGAGACTGCATTTCTGCCTTATTTTGGTGGAAACCTATAGATTCTTTTACTAGGGTGACCAGATTATCAGATGTCAGGGGGGAAACTTTGAGCTAATCATGCATGACTCATTATTATGAAACAGCTGGTTGAGACATTCAATCAAGGAAACCAGTCAAAGCACATAAAGAACTGAACTCTTTATACCAGCACAGGAGCCTTTCAGTTTTAAAGTAGTTTTTAAAACCTGAAGTAGCTCAAAGTGTCCATCCTGACATGAATTATCTGGTCATCCTACTTTTACATCCGCAACAATAAAGCTTGGGCTTTACAGCACAACAGGGCTCTAAACATCTAGATCCCGGTGCAAAGGGGTCCCTGCTTTGGGTATGTGGAACACAGAGTGCTATACATCTGTAACACTAGATCTTGGGCTTTAGAACACAACAGGGTATCCATCCCGGTACAAAGGGGTCCCTGCTTTGGGTATGTGGAACACAGAGTGCTCTACGTCTGTAACACTAGATCTTGGGCTTTAGAACACAACAGGGTATCCATCCCGGTGCAAAGGGGTCCCTGCTTTGGGTATGTGGAACACAGAGTGCTCTACATCTGTAACACTAGATCTTGGGCTTTAGAAGACAACAGGGTATCCATCCCGGTGCAAAGGGGTCCCTGCTTTGGGTATGTGGAACACAGAGTGCCCTACATCTGTAACACTAGATCTTGGGCTTTAGAACACAACAGGGTATCCATCCCGGTGCAAAGGGGTCCCTGCTTTGGGTATGTGGAACACAGAGTGCTCTACATCTGTAACACTAGATCTTGGGCTTTAGAACACAACAGGGTATCCATCCCGGTACAAAGGGGTCCCTGCTTTGGGTATGTGGAACACTATTGATTAGGTTTAGGGCACAACATGACATCCATCAGGTATAAAACAGTTTTTAATTAGCTGTCCCTGATCTAAGTGCTCCTGCTAACTGCTAATGCTACGTAATTCACTTATTAAAAAGAATAATAACAATCATCTTTGCTGCCCCCAGAACGCTATTATGTGGTATTACGGTTATGGTTATTCGTTTCCCATGGACACTTCATGCTTTCCAGCCACCTCAGATGCGTGTTAGAGCTTGTCCAGAACAATCCATCTGTAAATACATCCACAATACACACCACACATGCTTCCTCATGCCATCCTTTATCATTACCGCCTGTATAACCAATTAAGATATTGCCTGTGTGTGGCCCAGATTTAAACTACATTTCAGGCGTAACTGCAGAATAAGTCATTAAAAAGTACACAGCCGGTCCTCTGTAAAAAAAATGATCACCTCAAAATGGAAATATTTACTTTTCCGCTCGACATTTGATTTAATAATCCAAAACATATGCATAGCAAATCCACCTTAGTGAGTCAAATCCAGTTTGTGTAATACCTTTCTGCATTATTTTCCAAATTCATCATTCTCTTATCTCAGCATGTAATATTCCACATTATAGTGCTGATTGAATACACTGTGCTCTTTCACATTTTACCAAACTATATAAGACAATCAGGCATAGAAATTGGATGGATGGGTGTGTAATTCAAATGAATGTCCTTCCTCTAGCAATAAGCTATAATGTAACTTAGTGTATATATTGACTGACATGGTTCCTGGTTTCAAGAAATTGAGAGTGAAATTAATTTCTCTGGTAGTGATTTTATGACTTAGCATTAAGTTAAATTAATTGCTGCTGTTTATGTGACTATTTAGAAATTTCTCGGGTGAGTGATTAAGTTGTTATGGACAAATGCTGTAAAACCAAATAATAATAATGACAATAATAGCAAAAGAATTGCGTCAGAGGTAGGGGGGCGATGCGGCATATGGTTCTGGGTTTGAATCTCACCTCCTGCTTTGTGTGACAGTCTGCGTGCCCTCCTGTGTTTTCCAGGATTCCTTCTCTAGTCCTAAGAACATGGCCTTGGCTGAACTGGTGTCTCTAAATTTGCGTGTGTGTGTGTGTGTGTGTGTGTGTGCGCACCTTGAAATACTGGGATCCCATCTAGGGTGTCCTCTGGCTTGAGCCCTGTTCTTCTTGGGATGGGCTCCAGGCTCCCCTGACCCTGCACTGGATAAACTCTTTGAGAAGATGTTATAGAGGAGGAACACAAGACCTTTGATATGGTTTTCCATCAGCTTCAAATTCCGCGCCTTTCTCCGGAGTTCAAACAACTGAAAATGTGCTTTTCACCTAAAGTTGACTATATCACTGATAAAAGTGATCTCCTGGGTCCATCACCTGTGCCGTGCATCAAGGCTACTGCCAGGTTGTCTGAAAAGAAAACGGCAACTGTATGAAATGAAAGTACTCAGTGATGAACCAGCCAGCTCAGACACAGTGCCATGTTGAAGGATTGCTGGTTGACAACCTCATCATCTCAGAAAGACACACATTAATGCTGCGTACCTTGCACCAGCTTCTAAAGCAGCTAAAGGTTTTTGCCGGTTCATATAACTAGATATTTTTATTGGGACCAATTCAGATTGAGTACCTTGTTCAAGGCTACTACAGCGGGCTCTGACCTTTAGGGGCTCAGTCTGCGTCATTGACTGCTAACTGAAAAATTGGTCCTTTTAGCGTAAGAAAAAAACTGTATTAAGGTTAAATATGTTTATTTAAAAAGCCCCCTTGGCTTTGAAGACATTCTACCTGACATTTAGTAAGATCTGCATGTCCAGTGGCTCAGAGAGGGGCAGAGCTGCCCTACACTTGCAGCGATGGGGTTCAGATTTGCTTGCCTCAATATGTGTTGGACTGGCAGCCCGTCCTTGTGCTGCATGCTGCGTTTGCGTTTGAAGATGGATAGATGTATCTACCAAATCATTCGCACTGAAGTTAATTGCAGTAAATGTTTCTTTGACCTGTAATTGCTCCTGTTCAGTTATGTGTGTATTATGTGAAACACCTACTGGCCACTTTATTATGTACACCTGTTCAATTATTCGTTGAAGCAAATATCTAATCAACCAATCATATGTCAGCTGCACAGTGTATAAAATCATGCAGATACAGATCGGGAGCTTCTGTTAAAGGTCACGTCAAACACCAGAATGGAGAAAAAAGGTGAATTATGTGACTTGGAACATGGCTGTTGGTGCCAGATGGGCTGGTCTGAGTGTTTCAGAAACTGTTGATCTACTGGGATTTTCACGCACAAGCATCTCAATGGTTTACATAGGATGGGCTGAAAAAGATCAAGCGTCCAATGACCAGCGGTTCGTCAGGTGAAGACCCCCTTTTGCTGGCAGATGTCAGAGAATAATGGTCAGACTACTTCAGGCTGATAGAAAGGCAACAGTAACTCAAATACCCGCTTGTTACAACCAAGGAATTCCGAAGAGAAAATCATCTCCGTATGTTAACATACAAGATATCGAAACTCGAAGCAGATGGGCTACAGCAGCAGAAAACCACACCGGGTGCCACTCCTGTCAACTGTGAACAGGAAACACAGTGTGAACAGGAGTCTACAGTGGGCAAGGGCTTAAGAAAACTGGACAATGGAAGATTGGGTGAATGTTGTCTGGTCAAATGAGTCTCCGTTTCTGCTGAACTTGGTGTAAACAACATGACAGCATGGATCCATCCTGCCTTGTATCAATGATTCAGACTGCTTGCAGTGGTGTAATGGTGTGGGAGATATTTTTCTTGGCATGTTTTGGGCCCCTTAGTATTAATTGAGCATTGCCTAAATGCCACAGCTTGCCCAAGTATTGTGGTCGATCGTGTCCATCTCTTTATGCCCATAGTGTACCCAGCTTCTAAAGGCTACTTTTCCAGCTGGATAACACTCCATCTCTCAAAGCGCAAATAATCTCAGCCTGGTTTCTTGAACATGACAATGAGTTCAGTAAACTCAGCCTCCACAGTCACCAGATTGCAGTCCAATAGAGCACGTACGGGATGTGGTGGAGATTCGTATCATGAAGGTGCAGTAAAATGAATCTTCGGCGACTGCGTGATCCTGTCATGTCAGCATGGACCATAGTGGCCAGTGATTGTATACTGTGAACTGAAAAAGCATAACAAATCTAACCGCTGTATGCTTTTACTATCCAGTCAGTGGCCCCAAGAATTATCACAGTCCTCCTCTTATCTTACAATGGGCTTGTACATTAAACCATTGAACTGCACACAGATATAGACGAAAGAGGAGGCAAACATACTGTAACATATGGCAGCACACAATGCTGTCATTTTTTAAACCCACTTTTTAACTGACCACAGGAACTGAGAAGTTGCCGCTTGTTAATCGTAACCTTGTGGAGTCAGTACTTGTCCCAGTGCTTGCGTTTAGCCTCTGCCCCCGATCGTCCTAAATGAGAAATTAAACATTAAACCATTATACCTTGGTTATCATTTATTGTGGTTATCTGACAAGCTAATCACTCTCTTTGTGGAAGTGCCAAATGGTAGCAACGGCAGCGTTAGGAATGCTTTCAAAATTAAAAGACAAAAGAGAATCAATCAAAAGCACGACTTTGTTTGTAATACAGGAAGGTAATTAGCATCCGTTATCTGTCTCCCAAAGGAAGAATTTGAAGGTGTTTGGCTCTGTGGAATAATAACCAAGAATGGACGGATCTCATTTTTGTCGAGTCGCACCGTTAGGTCCCAGTGTCGTGCCTTCATCAGTCTGTTCTCTCCAACAGGAATGCTCTCCGCCGTCTCCATGACGATCGCTGGGGGCTCAGCTGCTCTCCCAAGGTCACCCCTGCAGAGCAGAGCCTCCCCACTCCTCTTAAAGGAGAACTCCACCCAAAAATGAGATTAAGTTCGTCTCGCTCATCACCTGCCAATTCCCTGTGAATTGGGCGTAAATTACACTGCCGTTCACCTTGAGCAATGCCTTTGACTTTATGTCACCCTGGGGTGTAACCAACGTGTCCTTCTGGGCTCATTGATCGTACGGAAAATATGGGTGTTGCACATTTGGGGATAAATTCATGTGTTAAATTTTTGTATTTAGCTTTTAATGTTTCAAATGTGTTATTGATCCTCTTCAATACCGGCATCTTCCAAAGCCTCACTTCTGAGAATTTACATTTAAAGAAGGTTTCCTGTCTTCTTATTGGTTTCCCATAACCATCAGTTTCAGATAAACAGGTGGCTTTATGTCCAAGTGCAGAAGCTGAAACAGTGGGGTGAAACCGACGACTACCAACCTTAATTCATGCGCTAGGTAGCAAAACCCATGCTCACAACCACAAAGTCTCTGAACATTTAATAAACACTGTGGGGTCACGATTTCTATGACAGCAGACCTGAGAAACACGCTAAATCATGGTTAAATTTCAGTGGAATTCCCCTGTCAAATTACCAAATCTCACCAGCGCTTAGCAAGGCAAAGATGTAATCGGGGCTTTATGAAAGATGCACACCCTTGTATTTACAAAAATATTATTGGGAAAATGTCTCCAATATGAATAGTTTCTGAACATTTTATTTACTGAGAAAAATAAACTACAGTTAGTTAATGACTAGGCTTCAGAATAGAATAGTTATCTACTGGAAAGTAATTAATTAATATCATACCATCCAACCATCAATCTTCAATACAGCACATATCCTAGTCAGAGACTTGGATCCTAGTCCAGGTGATACAGGCCTCAAGGCAGGGGGACGCCCAGGACTGGATGCCAGGCCGTTACAGGGCATGTGCACACAAACACAATCACACATAGAATGTACTCTAGAGATGCCAGTTGACCTATCTACATGTCTGTCAATTAAGAGAACCCAGAATACTCATAGGAAGCCCACATGACATGGGAGATCACACACACGCACACATGTTTGTAATTATATATTTGTGGGGACTCTCCATTCATTTCTATGGGGAAAACTCTAATCCCAACATGACAACCTTAACCCCCACTCAGCCCTAACCTTAACCATAAGTAACCCAACAGAATCCGAGACTTTTAGTTTTTGAATTACATTCACAGATCTTTGTAGGGACCTGAAAAATGGTTCCCACAATGTCAAAATTACAGGTTTTTATCACATTGTGGGGTACATTTGGTCCCCACAATGTAATATAAATGTAATCCACACACACACCTCATCATACAGAGCAAGGCAGTGTTTGATACCCTGACTTTGAAGGTGTTTGGCAATGGTGTATAATTATTCTTAACTAATTACTGTTAATGAATGGATCAGGTTCCATTGATACTATTTTCCATGACAAATATGGGATTGTTTATTGCACTTGAATTGACTCTTTCACCATATCATGACAACATGTGAAAATAAGACACCATGTTCCACTTGACTGACGGTAGCTTATAAAATCCTTCGTAGAAGGTTCCTTTACAATGACGTGGACCCCCACACTGCTCAGTGTTTGCAGTTACTCTAGTGAATCAATACTAACTCTGTTCTCTATGCCGGGCAAACTGCAGTCTGACATAAATGTTTATTGCCCTTGTTTTCTGGCTCTTTACTAACACTGTGCTTTAGCTTCTCTGCCATCTATATCAAAGTCTGAGTTTGCAAGTTGTCCTGTTGTCTGCTTGGATTTCCTTTAGGTACAAACCTGCAGTCCAATGACAATGAATTTAAGGTGAACTGCTTATTAATAAACACAGAGAGTGTGTGTTCTGGAGTCCTGCCTTGGGTGTATTGAGCAAAAATGGTGGATGGATGGATGCACGGATATGCTAAAGCCGTGATTGCCCATTGATTGCCCATTGATTGCCTATTGATTGCCCATTGTTCCAAAGCCACTTTTAGGAATCAATGGGATGGCTTCAGGAAGGTGTCCAGTCCTGAGTTTCCACGTCAGATTGATGAAGTAGCGATGAAGTATTGCATTTGGCATGAGTGGAGGTCTCACAGCAAGGTCGATTGGCAATCCACTTTAGATACCTACATTGTGCTCCTGAGAGAGAGGCCAGTGAAATCTGACGACCAACAGAATGAAGATGTTAAGGGACCCCTTTAACTTGCCATGTGCTCAGGACTGCATGAAATTACATGGGACATTAAAAAAACAGAAGGAGGCAGATGTGTATTTGGTCGAATGCTTGTTAAACTTTCAATAATGTTTTGTTTGCACCTGGATACATGGGGATAATGCTCCATTCTGCGACATGAATCTGCAGCATGTCCTCATCTGCTTATGACCTTATGAGTGTTTACTTTAGTCTTTTTGTCATGTTTTATTCATCAACATTGTCTTTGAGCGGACCTGCACCCACCCCAAACCCTCAGCTTATCAACATCAAGGCCAGAGGCACTTAGACAAGAGCAACATTTACATAGCTCTTATTAATAAAGTGTCCTGTATTACTTTTAATTAATTTTTTATAATGACAGTTATTTTGCATTAGCAATTATTGAATAAATGAATGGAATTTGGGCAGAAAAACACCTATTCCAGGCTGTTTATAAAAGGGTACCCCTGTGATTTCACTGGAAACTTGAATTATTGATATGCTCGCTGGCTTTTACTGAGAAATCAAACAGAGAGATTATAATTCTGTGCGTAACCTTGAAAAATGGCATCTTATTACCAGACAATATTCTAGCTTTAATCGCATTTTCAGTTTTGCGTCTTGGCTGGGTGAAATTCTGTCTGTTACCAATGCCTTAAATTTGTGGTCTTTAAATTAACTTGTGAATCTTGCCGTTATCCAGCAGGTGAGAAATACTTTGCATTTTTTACTTTTTTTTTGTCAGAAGTGTTGCTGAGTGTTAAATTTATATGAACGTAAATCCCTAATTTAGTCGGCTTTTTCTCTAGCGTGACTGTATGGCTCTTTTTTTGACATCAAGAGTTTAATTCCCTCCAAGGCTACCCAGCTGAGTAGTGTGTGGCAGTCAATTTCCTTTTCACTTGTTTTATCCATCCATCCATCCATCCATCCATCCATTTTCCAACCTGCTTATCCTTCTGGGTCGCGGGGGGTCCGGAGCCTATCCCAGAAGCAATGGGCACGAGGCAGGGAACAACCCAGGATGGGGGGCCAGCCCATCGCAGGGCACACTCACACACCATTCACACACACACACACGCACATCTATGGGCAATTTAGTAACTCCAATTAGCCTCAGCATGTCTTTGGACTGTGGGGGGAACCTGGAGGAAATCCCACGACGACATGGGGAGAACATGCAAACTCCACACACATGTAACCCAGGCGGAGACTCGAACCCGGGTTTTATCCAAGTGTTAAAATATCGAATGTCATGTACACCTTGTTTGGTTATGACAGTGTAACAGTTTACAGTTATGAGCCCCAGGCTTTGTGTCTGTGTGCTTCAAACACCCAAAGACGGGCGTCTAGCGCACTCAGAGGCACGCGGCAGAGTTAGCTACAGTACATCTGCTAGCGTGACTTCAGGTGCAACCTTTGCTTTGCGCTGAGTCTTACATTTGCGTAGTTTTTTTCTTTGTTTTGTGAATGTGGGCAGTTTTGGTTGCCGATGCTGAAATAGTAAATATGGTTTGAGACTATTGTGTAATGTTTTTGAACCAGCCCAGAGATACCGAGAAGTCTCAGATGATGACAGATTAATAGTCCACCGAACACAGCTTCAAACCGCGATGCCCAATCCTGCACCACCTTGTCACTCCCTCCACGACCTGCAGTCCATTGTTTTTATATATATATATGTATATATTCCCCTTTGTCCTGAATCCAAATCTTTTGTCTTCGTTCTGCTGCTGCTTTCACTTCCATTCTCGTATCTATATATAGTCCCTTCCCATCTGGTGGAAGTCTTACAGCGGGACTCCAAGTCTGTTAGTTACGCGCTGTTATACTTTGGTCAGCTGATTCATCCAGATGAACTTTTCTCCAGCAGCAGTTTAAGACTTTTGCTGCAGAAAGGACCATTGAAAAGTTTCTTTGCGGTATAATTAAGTGGCCTCTGCTTTAGGTCAGTCAGACAGGTGCAGCCAGACCTCCGAGCCCATCGGCCTGAGGCCTCACCTTGTCCTGCGTGACACGCACGCCTCAGCCCATCCGCTTCCCGCTCATTTCCAGCTCACTTTCACAGCCTTTTGGCTCCCCGTCCCACTGCATCACTGTGTGCTGACCCCCCCCCCCCCCCCTTTCTATTAGCCATAGAAGTCTTCTGTTAATTTCTGTTAGTGTCCTTGCATGCCGCTCACTGGGACGTGACATCAAAGTGTCCACCTTCAGAGCCCAAGGCATGCGGGCGGGGCGAGCCCGCACGGGCGTAACCGTGGAAACCGGCCGTCGCTTATGCAAGCGCCGAACAGGGAGGTTAATGAATGTGGCAGATAGCAGGGCGGTATCTGCAGGAGGGGATTCTACGAGGGACGGTGTTGAAAAAGGGCTCTGCAAACAGCCCCCGCCGCCGTGGGAAGGAGGCCGGCAGTTAAATGGCTGCTTCGATCTGAAGCACGGCACTAGAGATGCTTGTTGTCCCCACCGTTAACGTCCCTCCCGGGCCGAGCTTCAAGGTTGTCGGTCTGATGGAGTTTCCGTCTCAGAGGCCACAGGCGGTTTATTTCAGCCTCTGCTTGTATGCTTTGCAAGATTTTTTTTTAATTCTATCCGTAGCAAAGAAAAAAAAATTAATCGATCCGCCCGCTACTTGTCAAAGTGCAGCTGTGTGTCATAACCTGGATTCAATGGAGTAGGAGAGGGTTTGATATTTGGCACAACTTAATAATAAGAAAAGGAAAGGTCGTTTTATAGGAGGGGATGAATGGAGCCAAATTAAATATTGGGGGGGTACTCGTTTCCCCCATCCCCTTGGATCTTATGCCCCTGCCTGGACCCACACATGGCTCACCTCAGTGAGGTACATACTGCTCTGGAGGCCTGCTCCAGGACCGGCATGTTAGTCTCCTCCATACTGCTCTGGAGGCCTGCTCCAGGACCGGCATGACAGTCTCCTCCATACTGCTCTGGAGGCCTGTTCCAGGACCGGCATGACAGTCTCCTCCATACTGCTCTGGAGGCCTGCTCCAGGACCGGCATGACAGTCTCCTCATTACTGCTCTGGAGGCCTGCTCCAGGACCGGCATGGCAGTCTCCTCCATACTGCTCTGGAGGCCTGCTCCAGGACCGGCATGACAGTCTCCTCCATACTGCTCTGGAGGCCTGTTCCAGGACCGGCATGACAGTCTCCTCCATACTGCTCTGGAGGCCTGCTCCAGGACCGGCATGGCAGTCTCCTCCATACTGCTCTGGAGGCCTGCTCCAGGACCGGCATGACAGTCTCCTCCAAACTGCTCTGGAGGCCTGCTCCAGGACCGGCATGACAGTCTCCTCCATACTGCTCTGGAGGCCTGCTCCAGGACCGGCATGACAGTCTCCTCCATACTGCTCTGGAGGCCTGTTCCAGGACCGGCATGACAGTCTCCTCCATACTGCTCTGGAGGCCTGCTCCAGGACCGGCATGACAGTCTCCTCCATACTGCTCTGGAGGCCTGCTCCAGGACCGGTATGACAGTCTCCTCATTACTGCTCTGGAGGCCTGCTCCAGGACCGGCATGACAGTCTCCTCATTACTGCTCTGGATGCCTGCTCCAGGACCGGCATGACAGTCTCCTCCATACTGCTCGGGGGCCTCATTAAGTAGGCTCTGCATAATGCCTGTCTATCATGTCAGTTGCAAATTCTTCATCATCATCATCATCTTATATCAGGTGTTTTTACAAAGAAAAAAGGACATCAGAACAATGGTTATTAATGTTACCAAAAACAGCAGCCATACCGCCTGCAGTTCGGACTAGGTAACCCAGCCTGACCAGTACCTAAATGGGAGACCAACTAGGAAAGCTGGGTTGCTGCTGGAGGTGTCGCTGGGGCCGACTGGTTAGCCCGTCCTGTGATCTGTGTGAATCCCAGGGCTGTGATGGGGAGGGTAAGCTGTAAAAATGGTGCTGTTCTTCAGATGCAATGTAAAACTGAGGTCCTGACTCTCTGAAGGCCTTAAAGATCCCTGGGCTTTCAAAGGAGTAGAGTACCCTGATGTATTAGCTAAAATTACCCACTGTGGCCTTATCAAACCCGGCCTCCTAATCATCCCCCATATCTAACTGGTGAATTCTCTCCTGCCTCTTCGTCACCTCAGCTGCTGTGTGATGAGTGTGCTATTATTGTCCAGAATTATACTTATGTTTCATTGTTTAATCTTTTGCTGGGTTAAATTTAACGGTGACAGCATTTACATGGAACAGTAAAATGCTGAAAAACAGAGCCAGTCCTCATAAAGGTCAGGCTGATAAAAACAAAGATTCCCGTCATGCTGTCCTGTCACCCGCCAGTTAGACCATGTGAATTTACTTTAAATGACTGTTCCTGAAGTGTGTTAAGCCCATGTCAGTAACTCTCTGTGGAGCAAGAAGACCAGCTGTGCTAATAGATCTCTTAAATGTCATTATGACAGGAACCGCATCCCAGTTCACGGCAGTTATGTCAGGTGTCTCTACAACAGTATTTAAACACACCAACTATCCCTGGCTGATTTTAAACGACATACTGTATAGGTCTCACTAAAACACGACTATACACAACTATTGAAATTTTAAATTTGCCTTTTGCTCATGTTTCTTGTGTATAAACATTTTAAATTCCCCTAATACAAAATTTCCCATAATTCCCCTGTTCTTCCTTTCACTGGTGTTTTTAAAGAACTTATAATCGTATCACCCTATCAACTGCACACTGGTCAATAGTCATGTGACGTCTGAAGACATTTAGATGGACCAGAGAATATTAAAGTCTGTTTTGGTAAAAATTTTTGCAGTGACATTTTCAACTTATGCAATTCTTTTACTGTGTAATGCATTCATTCGTTTAAATAAAAAAAATATATACATTTTACTGATCATAGGGTCCAGGTCCAGAGGGTTTGAATACTTTCTATGTACGCTGTATTTACTGTGGTAAATTAGGGGTCTATGTGGTTAAACCAAGCTTGTATTAAGTGCTTAAGGACCGAAACCTGACAGCTTCAGGAAGTTCTTAGCTACTTGTCAACGGCTGATGCCTCCCCTAGCTGGAGGCCCACTTCCTGGGTGCTTATCCCCGTCGCTGCCGCAGCCCAGAGAGCGGCACCCCTCTGCCTTCTGCCAGTGTGCATCTGCTGATGGTTTTACAGTCAGAGAAATGTCCTTTCATGGCATTTATAGCTCTTGCATGCCAAAGAACGAAGGTCTCACAATCTATTATTTACTTAAAATTGTATTTGCTTTTTGTTAGTCAGCATAAGCATGTAGCTATAAAGTATAGATTCTGTGATTCTTATTTACTGATAAACCGGAACCCACGGTCTACAAAAAGAGGGGCCGTTCTCTTGTGACTGTAGCTCAGTTTGAAATGACGCTGTTGAAACGCGCCTCAGTCGGTCCTTTCGAGCCACGCGACGCGTACCCAGTTCCTTCTTCCTGCCCGACTATGTGGGCTTCTTCGCTTCCTTACGCCTTGCTGCCGCTGTGATATATGTGGCTGCCTCTCCGTACAGCGGGAGGCAGTGACTGGCTCAGACTGATGAGAAGCTGATTCACCCCTGACTCGCTTCATGGTTGGAAGCGTTACTCTGTGTCCTTGCTCAGATTACAATGCACAGAGGGAAAGTAGGAGGTCATGTGACAGGACACTGCTGTCTGCACTGGCCATAAGCTTTAGGGGGGAAACAGTTTAGTATATGAGGACATATACTGTCAACCTCATGCCTTATTCCTCATGCCTTATTATTTCTGCTGCACATCAATTTACTCTCTCATTCAAAGTTTGGATTATTATATTTATCGTACTGAAAGCAATGCTTGTTTTTTACTATTGCTTAATGTAAATTGCTTAATTCTGTATAGTCCGTATGCCATGTGAACGCTCCATCGTTCCAATTCCATTTCACATTTATTTCTATTCTGCTCCATCTTGCTCTTATTAAAGCTCATCTCTTTATATATAGTACTGTCCTTTCCTTTACAGTGGGACTGAGGGATTTTCCCCTAAGAGGGATCAATACAGATTTCAGTATCAATCAATAGTTTCATAAATCTATATCAGTCATATATCAACCTGATGGTTTAAAAGCAAAGTATTTTTAAAGAGGCTTTGCCTAGATGTGCTAAAGCCACTGAATGCGTCCAGATCCATCCAGGGTTAAGCATCTAGACACAGCAAACAAGGTCCCATGTATCCCATAATGAGCACTCCACTGCCCTCTGTTTCACAGGTTAGCTGGAGCAGGTTGGCCGAGACCTCCCTCATCACGCCCATCATTAATTGCTCACACAGGCAGTCTCTCTCTCTGTCTATTTAAGCTCTGTCTGCTAAATGCATCCCTTATTAGTCTTAGGTTTGCCCGTACAGGATGGCCAACTCTGTTCAGCTGGCTGGTTGGCTTTAGATCTTCAATTTGAGACGAGTCTGCACATACATTTATATGTATTTAACAGTTGTATTACCTTGTAAATAGTCTGCAGGGTTTGCAAATTACCCCAATGCTGTTGATGTAGCTAACTTTGAGTGTCATGCCAGATGGGTGACAGCTGAAAACTCAGGTCATACACGGTTTTGAGTTCTGCCTGGACTGGTTCTGGCTTTGACCTGCAGAAATGTTTTCCAGTTTCTGAACTAGCTTAGTATCCCGGATCCTGTTTGCTGCTTCAGTTCTCAGTCCTGTCCCGACTTGGCACTTGAGTCCACCTCAGCAGTCTTGTTTTTATACTTGGCAAGCGGCAGCAGCCTCAGTACTCAGAGACCAACCTAAGGAAAAGTCAGACAGTAGAAGACCTAGCAGGGCGTGTGTACACAGTCTTGGGTGTCTCTGTTTGCCAGTGTCAGTGTTCTTTACTTTGAACTTTAACAACATTTTAAAATTCTGTTCTGTGACTGACGTAGTTGCAAAATACACCAAGAAGCATGATTCTGCAGCCCGTCAATGCTTCTCCATGTCAGGGTTACCAGAAGCAAGGGGCATAGTATGCATGAGATAGCTGCCCATCACAGGGAACACACTAACAAAAGGAGGCTGTATAGACACCAGATGACCCCCTGGCTCTTTTTGGACTGCGAGAGGACACTACATAGCCAGGGAGAATCCACAAAAGACACAAGAAATGAATACCAGCCGTCATGTCCCATCAGCCTTAGAGATGTGAGGCCAGTATGTCACCCGAATGTTTTTTTTAGCTCCCATTTAATGTTCGCAGTGTCTTGTGTCAGTCATGACCTTTGTCTTGCCCTTTGACCTGCCCCAGTCCTCTCTAATTGGTTCATGAGCTGCTTTTCCCCAGACAACAGTCTCAAAAAAAACTCCCTCCGTGTCTTTGCGAGTGAAACAAAACTCTAAAGGAAACATGAAATATCAAGAAGAGTTTAGAAAATAAGGCACTCATTTTTATTTTTGTGTTTCCACAAAGAAATGTAGGTTTTCAGACATTGCTTATCCTTTAACTTCTGTCAAAGGAGTAGAAAACTAATCAAATTGGAGTAAAGGTACCTTATTAATCTGTATGAAAGTATTTTAATTCCTCCTATACCAATCTAGAATCAAACATAACTGTGAATGAAGTATGGTTTGCCCACCAAACTAATATACCTTCCAAACAACTGCTGCACAGCCGGTGACGGTTTATTTAGAATGAGTAAGAAAGAAGATTGAACCTTAAAAATTCCTTAAAACCTTATTAAGTGTACATGCATCCCATGGGTGAGGCGTTATTACAACTCAAATATAAACTCTAATTAGCAAATGTGAGAAGATTATTAAAGTACACAAGCAGCTCTGTTTTCTGGGTTAAGAAGTGTGCTAACAGAATGAAGTAGGCTGTTTTCTGTCCTCTACTTTCTTAGTTTGGATCCAAGGTAAATTTTTAAGGGACTATTGCTGATCATCTTAAATAATGATCTTAAATAAAAATAATTTTATTGCATTAAATTGTTTGTTTAGAGCATCTGTAAGCATAAAACCTAAAATTACTTAAGTATGTTATTCCTTTTCCCGAAAGGGTTTAAGTTCAGCCCCGTCTCACACACAATTAAATTAACCGGTGCTGAAGAGGCTTCTTTGTCATTGGCCCGACCTGCAGCACGACCCAGTAAAAGTCCTGCAGGTGCACACATGGAGAGATCCGTCTGCAGAATATGTGTCCTGCCCTCAGAGGACAGTGCAGGTGATTTTACAGCCTCCATTTGTATGATTTCATGTTGAGAAGGATTAATCTGGATGGCTTGGTGGACTATCAAAGTGAACAGTCTCATTCTCTGCTAAACTGACCTAAATGTTAATAGGAAGTCCCACATGATCTCTTATTTCTTGTTTTCCGGTCTGGGCTTTATATGGGATTTGATCTTGTTTTACGCACTATGCAGTCATTATCTATCATCCTATCCTGTTCTCAGCTGTAAATTCTTATATTGAAACCATGTCATGTGCTTCCTAAAGGTCTTTTTTTTCTCCCACATTCCTACTGATATTTTTCACAAAATCAGAATGATTTGTTATGTTTCCAGTTAGTATCTGCTAAAGAATCATCTTCCTGTGAGGCAGGTTCCCCAGTAGTACCAATCTCATTAATAAATGCAGTGCATGGTGGGGAAGGGTCTTTTATAGCAGTCGGAAGGTTCCAGATTCTCTGGTGCTTGGGATCACCGTGGCTGTCAATCATAGCCTGGTTCAATCTATTGGGAATAGATAAGGTGTCCACTGGGGCTTAATAAAGTTTAAATCAGTGCGTGATTGATAGCACACCATGAACTGTGGGTTTCAAAGCTGTTTTTACCATCAGTATCGACTCTGATAGGAAGTCCATCCCACTCTGGGTCAGAAATCCCAATCCGTTCCACCCCAAGAGACCCCCAGTCTCTCTCCCTGTTAACTTCACGGCGTCTATTAACAGGCGTTCATCTGCCGAGTGCCGGTTAAAGACAAATCTCTGATTTCCTTTACTGACTTGTAATTCTGTCCTCGTCACCCCCGGTCTCTGTCCTGTGGTGTGGGCTGCAGTTTTACTTAATTTTCAGCATTCAGGGGAATTTTCCACGTTGACCTTGGCAGTCCCATTAACTGCTTTTAAGAGGAAGCAGTCATTTGCAGCTCATTAACAGGTTAAATATTTGGCAGAACCATACCACCCACCCGTCATGCCCCCGAAATGTTCACAGTTCCCTGGCTTCCAGAAGTAATTTTGCCATGGAAAAAAAAACAAGCAAACAAGCACCTCGCCTCAGAGGTGGAGGAAGAGAGAAAGGGGACGATGTCGGGGCTGTTTTTGGCCGGGGTGGGGGCGCGGCGGGACGGGTGGGGGGACGGTACCACCAGCCTCCTCAGGAAGCGCACCAGGCACTGCCAGGGACCGACAGGGGAGGACGGGCACGGGGGGCCGGAGCACTGCAATCCGCTGACAGATGGGCACTGAGCGCCAGCGGACAGCTCTCTTCCCAGGCCTCACAGAACCAACGAACGAGTAAATAAATGATGAACGACACCTATTGTCACTAAAGCGAACGAGGGCAGCCGTGTCAAACGATGTGGGGCAGGGCGGCTTTAGAGGCGGTCATGTTGGCAATGTCGCTCACGGGCTGAAATATCGAACAATCACAGGTGCCCATAAAAAGCACAGAAGAGCCTGGCAATACTATTCCTGCATTTAAAAACTGGGTTGTTAGATCTCAAGGGTGATATATATATATATATATATATGTGTGTGTGTGTGTGTGTGTGTGTGTGTGTGTGTGTGTGTGTTTTTTTTTTTTTTGTGGAACTGATTAATAGCTCTAACAGTGTACAGCTTGATAGGTTTAAGGTGCTTGCAATACCAGATACGCAGAAGTAAACAGCAATGTAAAATGAATCGCTGCTATTGTTTTAGAAGATGCTGACTCATCTTCCCAGAAGATAAGGCAAAAAATAAATAAATAAATAAACACGAGTATTGTTTATTGCTGATTGACTTGATTCCTTTTTTGTGTTATAATACATATGCATAGTGCATGGAGACACATAGACATGCAAACTGATGCTGATTCCCTTGATCATGTGACCATGAATAGTCAGGGATGGTCTTGACGTCCGTCGGCACTCTTGCTGCACGCCTGAAGAAACAAAAATATGGTTCTTGAGCTGTAGTAATGGGCCTCTGAGATTAGAGTAATAAATACTGTTTATCAGAGTTTCATATGTTCCACATTTTCCTGTTTTTTTTCTGCTTATAACACACTGCATACATCTGCACCAGACAATAACTGATTTTCACATTTTGTCCTCTTGTCTTTCAAAAAAAAAATAAAAATCAAAACATTTCCTCTGCATTTTATTAGGTTACAATAATCATCTTGGTCTGGGTGCAGTGAGACGTGACTGAGCAATCAAACCGAAGCGCTGATATGTTTATTTCCAGAGATCGTCTAAATTAATAAGCCTCTGCTTTGAAGAAAAGCGCGTTATTCTATTAAGAAAACCAGTTTCTGTTTATTAAGTTCAATTACGTGCCTTGTTGGGGGTTTCATAAAGATTTGTTCCCTAAGTCACGATCAGGCTCCCGTGTTTATCAGGTCGTGCAGATTTTTATTTTTTGGATTTAAAATGAAACCCCAGTGAGGATGTTCCCAGCGCCGCTTCACGGGGACAGTTAATCACCGTTATTCTTTATGGCATTGATACGCTTTATTTTCTCTTTAAATGTGTCAGTCCTGTTACAAACCTGAAGTTCACATTAAATCTGGGTAAATATTAGTGTTATCTGATCCCTTCCCAGTCATAAAAATGAACATACATGTTTGCTGATTGTTTTAATAGCAAAGGTGCTACAGAAGGTGCCCCCCTTTTGGGACTTGAACCAGCAACCCTCTCGTCACACTGTAGTGTTTGTAGCGCCACCTGCTGCCGGCCGATATGTTCTGTCTTAGTTGTGCTGTTTTTTACGGTCTCCGACTGAAAACCCTCATGCAGGCTGCGTCTGCGTCAATTTGTGTCAGTTGTATGTATCAGTCCGGTAGCTACATACTGAGGTCACCGTTTGGCTCAGAGACCGCGAACACTGCGAGGACCAGCCCAGTATGTGGCCCAGTTCCACTCAGTGCAGCACCTGAGACAGCAAACCGGGTCACACTGGAAGCTGTGTCACTGCCACACTACTTAGAAGCTTTCGAACGTCACATGCCATTAAGCACGACACAGATGGGAATCTTCATCACCAGTTAGTGTGTGATTTAATTAAAAAGCCACTTGCTCCACTCCACATCCAAACCTTGTACTGATTTTTTTTGTCAGTTGTTTTTGGGGACGATGTTTCGGTCTGAACATCGAATGCAGTCACAGCCCATCCTGGTTCCACTCGATATATTTTCATGGAAGCCTTCAATTTGCCATGAGGTGATCTTGCTTTAATGCCCCGTAATCAATCACATGACTGCCACACCGCCCCCCCCCCCCCCCCCCCCGGCAGATGCGTGGGTCACCACCACACTTTGGCAGAAATACTACTGGATGGTACTGCGGTAGACTCAAAATTTCTCTTTATCTATAAATTAAGAATGATCTGGGTGCTCTTTTTCATCTCAACACGGCTGGCTTTTTCAGAGAGGGTCTGCAGTGATGAATCTCATGAATAACACAGAAGGTCACCTGACAATCCAGTGCAGGAAGACCCAGGGATGGGTGACAAGCAGTCTGCCTGTATGCCTTTTCCTTTCTGGTGATTGCTGGCTTGTATTTCATCGGCCCCAGGATGCTGATTCGTTCCCTGCCACTCTATCCCAAGGCGCATACATGCACACACATGCTCAGGGCAATTTAGTGATGCCAGTTGGTGTGAATGTCTGAGGACTGCAGAGTAACCCACATGATACAGGGTGAACGCAAACAAATCAGAGCTAGGATTCATACCCTCTTCCCTGGAGGTATGGGGTAATAACCCTGCTCAGCATGCTGCCACACCACCCTGTAAATCATGCTGAAATTTATAAGTACACAGAAAACCACTAGAAATCCTGTGTAGCACCAGATTGTTTTAAAGCAGGCAGTTTGAGTTGATCTGTCTGGAGAATAAGTCAGTTTGAAGAACCTGGAGACTTGACACAAAGTGGAATGGATCCACTAGGTGTCTCCCTTCCTATTGAGCTGCCTAGTGGGAGGGTAGAAGGTGTGGAATTGTAGCTTTACCTGTTGTCATGTCATCTGAGCTAATCTTACACACCTGTTCACTTCACTGCAGGCCGACACACTTTTGTAAGTATGTTCGACAATTATGATTAAATCGACATTTCATGTTTTTAATTTCTTCGCATTCCGTTGCATTTCTGCCTCAACGTCGGCTTGTGTTTTGAGGCCGTAAAACCTTCAGCTTTCTTGACTGCCTTAGGTGAATAGTATTCTAATAGCACTTTTCTCAAACCACACCATTGCCAGTACAAAACACTAACTCAACAGATTAGCCGACCAAAATGTTTGAACAAAGACGAAGGACCAGCTTGGTGTGTGGGGACGTGGATGACGTTTCAGGTTCTAGTTAAAACAAGCAAAGGCATAGAAGAGCTTCCGTACGAAGACGCAATAAATGACACAACGTCAGATCAGCCCACACATCACTACACTCATCGTACAATCAGAATATGATTTCTCATCTCAAGAATATTAGCCACCAGCACATTCGTAATAAACACTGTGTGACTATATCTTCCTTTTAGGTAGGAAATCTACCAGCTTACCGTTTACTGGACTGGATATTGAAGCAGTTCCCTTTAAGTGCCTTGCTGAAAGAGAACTCTGAGGGGTTAGTTTTAGGACTTAAGTACTAACCCTCAGCTAAGGAGGATCTTGTCTTCAGTGGCTTCTGTGTCTGGGTTGTGAAAACAGAAATATGTCTTTACCTGGGAGCAAAATAAACCCTAGTGGCAAGAATGTGAAATTGATTTTGGGCACATGGAGGATGTGGATGAGTGGACCTCCATTCTTTTTGGATGTGTACAATCACACAGCTTCTTGTCATACAGCTATAGATCAAGACCTTGAATTGGCTTCACTCTTCAGGCAGTCGGCACAAACCAATGAACACACATAAGTATAATCATTTTTAAAAAAAGCCACAGCAGTTATAAAGAGATGAATACATGGGATACGAATAAACACATTAAACACTCCAGTCAAAGTGACATTGTGCGCTTTCCTCAACGGACCCTAAAAAGTACAATCGTGCTTTCACCTCATTACCCATTATTAATAACAAGAGCGTATAAGATGATATACGAGTGTGAGGATTCACGTCCTGCCGCTTGTAGCCTGCTGCTGGGAACAGGTTACGTTTTAGGGAAAAGCAGGACATCAGTTTCCACTAGCCACTGAAAATTACTCCCAATGGACAGGTTCAGGCATTGTTAAGGATGTTAAAAATGAAACTGACATAACAAAGACCCATCAAAGAAGCCCTGTCAGGTATCCACCTCAGGAACAGAGACATTTTGAAAATCTTTAGCAGGGCACAAGGGCAAATGGCATCCCAGTCCCACGGGAATCAGAACGTTACGTAAGTAACAGAAAAGGACGCTTAAAATTTTGTTATAACAAAAGACTGCAGGAGGCATAGTGGGCTTATAGCCTGTCCTTCTTTGTCATTTATTTTCATTATTCTATTATTATTATTGTCTATACAGATGTGAGGTCTTGTTGCGGATTGAATGCGTACATTTCCAGAAAGAAGCCCACCATCTCATGGGGACAATTGGGAAATGTGTTGCAGGCCCAGGAGAGGGCCGGGTGGGAGAAGCTGCGTGTCACGGGGGCCTGGTTGTAGTACTTTTGTCCCAGGCCCAGGAATAATGTAACAGGCCTGTCCGTAAGTGTGTGTGACTGTGTGCCCGGTGAGTGATTGGAATATTTCCCAATGTAATCCCTGCCTAGTACCTTTTGCTGCCCAGGATAGTCTTCAGGCTTGTACAATGTAATCCCTGCCTAGTACCTTTTGCTGCCCAGGATAGTCTTCAGGCTCAATGTATTGACCCTGTATTGGAAGAAGTGGTTAAGGAAAATGAATGGAAGTTTGGATGATTATCTACAGAAAAGACAGAAAAGACTCACTAAACTTAATCTGATGAAGATAAGGATTAAATTACTTGGTAGGTGAACGAAGTCTGGAACTGCAGAGCTCGACAGTGGGCCAGAGGTCATGGAGAGAAGCCGCTTTACGTCAATTTCTATGCGGATCATAATGTTTTTTACAAATGTGTGTCATAGCGTGAGGGTGCTGATTGAGGCTGGTGGCATTCTGTGGGGCTTTACTAAATGCCGCAGTGAATAATGTCTTACAGCGAAATAAATAATGCGAGCGCAACCGCACCTGGTGAGTCCGCTGTTCGAAGCATGTTTTACAGGGCAGTGAAAGCTAAAGGTAGAGGAACATTCCAGAATTTTTCTAGCAAGCTTTTTGCTTGATTCGTCCAGCAAGCACTGCAAGAATTCCCTTCGTAACTGGTCTCTGGAATTATTGAGATGAGCCGAAAATTATGACAATCCATGGGCCAGAAGCATTTCTGCCAGGATATTAACAACGTATGAGGTAGCAAAACCCTGCAGGCACGTCGGGACCCACAGGCTGCTTCTGACTGGTGTTACCTGGTCAGGATGCCTTCATCATCCTCTACATCCAGGCGCGAAAGCTCAACTACGGTGACGTTCACGTCCAATGTATGTCCACCTCGCCAACCCAGCTGATTAATCAGTTTATCACTGACCGCGGACACAATGCTGCTATCGAGCATTAATCTCAATTTTCTGCACCAAAAGCCACATCTTCACCACACACCTCTCCTGTCCTCAGTATACCTCACCCCAGCCTGTCTCTTCCTCGTCTCCGCTGGGAATAATTTGCTTCCATCCCTCGTCCTTGTTGTGCTGACCTCTGACCTTTCACCCCACGGCATGTATCTCAGCTCCTGTCCTCATCCCGCTGACACTCGTGTGTCTCCAGGCTTTGAGTTGGTGGGTTTTATTCACAGAAGAAGCACCAACACCAGATGCTGTGGTGGGGGGGGGGGGGGCAAAAACCCTTTACACTGGCTTACTTTGTTCTTTTACTTTTTTTCCGGGCCAGAGAAGCTTTGAACATATTTAAACATGATCTTCACAAAAGAATACAGATGCAAGTTGTTTGCTTTGTTCTCTTGATTTAATACACGTGAGGTGCTGCTTTTTGCATACCATTAGATCAATAGCCGTGTCTCTCTAAAAGGAAGGATTCCCATGAGGTTCGACACACTAGTAAGGCCTCCGTTCCCTGGGTGAGATCTCAGTGAGGGTCACCCAGGGGATCGGCATACTGCTCTTACTATTCCACTAGCAAAGGCACTTACTAGAAGGCACCAGAAGTGGACAAACAGGACTGCAGGATATTTGCGATCAAGAAAAATTATCCTAGATCATTTACTTTTGGTATGCAGTCCGTTTAACTGAGAAGATAGACGGATGAATGGATGGATAGAATCATTTTCACCCAAACGGATGACATTGAGATTTCCCAGCATCAAATGACAAAAAGAGAGAGACCCCTGTAAATAAAGATACACCTTTTACGAACATTTAATACAAAACTATGTACCATCACAACTATTTTAGGGGCTTCGAAGTGGCTGAGGCAGTAAAACAGGTCTCCTCTAGCAAGATGCTCGGAGGTGCCGCTTTCGCTGTTGGCAGAGGACGTTCTGCCGTGGAGAGCCTAAGTGCCCCCAAGTTTGAAGTCCGCAGAGCGGCTCCCTGGCCGCCCCACAGGCCTGCGGGCACTGCCAGGCTCCCAAGGGCCGCCGCTGAAGGGCACGCGGCTCTGCCAGGGGAGACAGACTGTACCCTGTGACCCACAGGCTGCCAGCAGAGCAGTCCGCGTCAGCTGGGTAGGGAGGAGATTTGAGGATCGCACACCTTGCTTCCAGGCACCCCTCTGGCCAGACAGTGTGCTGAAGGCAGCCCCGAGGCTGTGTGTCAATGCGGCCGTGAGTGTCGCATTCTCCAGGAGATGCATTCCCGGAATATGGACACGGAATTATCAGCCGTTTGCTGAAAGAGAACCAGAGCCAGGGCTTAGGGGCCCTTCACATGGGAGAGGGCTGACCTGAGGCAGCATTAAGGGAAATGGACGGTCATTGCCAGCCTCACGCTGTGTCACCATGGCATCATGTTGCCGTGGAGTCGTGTCACCGTGGTACCGTGTCGCCGTGGTACCGTGTCGCCGTGGTACCATGTTGAAATGCCTCTTTCTTCGCTAGCTAATGCTTCCTTTAACTTTAAAAACAGCATAGAGTTATGAACTGTAATAGTGACCCTAACATTAAATCTCAAATATTATGTCATTTAGAGCGTCAACGTTGCCAAATTTTTAGAAAATCCGGACAGATGGATGTAAAAGGAGTAAGAGAATCGCCCAGCTTCATGAAACTTTGTGGTGTGTTTACGACCTGATCCGCGACGACTCTGAGCCTCTCTCTCGTTGTGGGATACATGTTGTGCTTCCATCTGCCTAGACCTTTAAAGACAAGGAAGGAGCCACAGTCGGCCAGGCTGTCCTCCGCGTAGGGGGACAGGTGAAGATCAGACCTTTAAAGATGAAGTCAGATGTTGAACCTTCTGCTTTGCTTCAGAGTCTGACACAGTCGTGTATCATTAGGACTGACCATCCATACGCATCTGAAGTCCCTTTCTTGTAAAATGTTCAGTTTGCACCCATTTACTGCCACAGCGCAGGCTGTAACGTTCCTGGACATTAGCATCCCTGGATCAGCAGATTACGCCTCTGTGCCTGTGATCGAAAGGTTACTGGTTTAAATTGGTAAAATAAGCAAAATAGGCATGATTCATTGGGCCCTTGAGCGAGGCCTTTGCATTCACCCCCCGCCACCCCCACCAACCCCGTACCGCCCCATCATTTCATGCACATTTCAGTAAAACCCAAACTATGATGTTGCAGTCATCACTGCTTTGGCTGTGGGTGATTTTCCACAAAGAAGTTTCACGGTTACAAATGGACCAGTGTTGCACTGAAAAAAGACGTTCAGATCTTCTTCTGAATTTTCTGGCTTCCCCGCCTGAGTTACAGCTCATGTCAGTGCCGTCCCGGTTTTGTCTGTTTCCCGGCTTCACCAGGCCTCGTTTGAAATTGGGCACAGCTGGTGCTGACACCGCTGATGAGAACAGGCCGGACGGAAGGGCACCTGTCCCACACTCAGAGGACAGGACGGGAACATAAGATGGGAACAGAGAGGGACAGGGGGAAGGACGGGGGAGAGGTGTCACCTGCTGTAGCCGGAGCCGCCGGCTGAGTCTGACGACCTGTTTGTTAGCTGTGAGCCCCATTTTTTTCTCCTTTTTTCACAGAAACACTGGATCACATCTGTTCTGCAGTGCTACAGTTTTCCAGGAATAGTCTCTGTTTTAATCAAAGGTGTAGCAACATTGTTTTTGGTTTTACGTTGCATTTTATGCTTCATTCATTTTATAAACATAACATTATTTCAAAATGGCAAGAAGAGGTAGAATGATGGTGGAATGGGAACCAGAACTACCAAACAGTTAGAAACGGGAACCTTAGCCCAGAGTCCTACGTCCCAGTGCTTACGGAGCAAGCGGAACAGCACTGGTGAAAAGCAGCAGCGTCTTAGTGAACAGCCCATTATCTCAGACCTGAACCAGGCCTGTCCTCACACCTGCGCAGTTTACATGTTCTTCCTCGTGCATTTCCTTCTCCTCTTCCTCATTTTACTTTTCGGGATCTTCCTTCAGCCACAGACCAGGCTCCCGGCATCCGTCACTTCAGCTTTTCCTTCTTCAATCCCCGTTTTGGAGAATAAGTTTACATCGGCCACATTTCTCAAGTATGTTTTCTATCAGAAGACTCACCAGGGAGAGGTAGAGAGTGAAAGTCATTTTGGACTTTTATGTCTTGTAAGTGCACCATTCTTTAACAGGGAATCACACCAAGGATGAAATGTATTCATCCTGTGTTCCTTCTTAACACGTCCCCGGGGGGGGGGGGATATTTGCCCCATGGCTGACAGATGGTTAGTTTCATTCATTTAATTGAAAATCTGTGCCTTTGATTGGAACCGCAGCCTTTAAAAACCAGCCAGCCATCAGGTGAATTGACTTGCCGACATGAGGAATATTCCAGCTCATACTCATCAGTGAACATGCTGTATGATGACACAGCAGGCAGCTGCCCCTCTGCACCTGTGGCTTCCGCATCTGCGTATTCAACCAACTGTGGATCAAAAATATTTGGGGAAAATAATCCAGAAAGTTCCAAAAAGCAAAACATTTGCCATGCACTGAGCATCACCCTGGATTCACGCAAATTAAGTGATGTGTAAGTAGAGAGAGAGTGAATTTATATTTTCTTTATTATAACTATATTTTCTACATGTGTATGTTGGTTGTATCTGTATTGAACATGTACAGACTTGGCATTCCTTAGCAGTGAGTAGCTCAGCAGACTGAGCCTCTGTGCTTGTGATCGGATGGTTGCTAGTTGTCTGGGCAGAATAGTCATGTCTGAGGGCCCCTGAGTGAGGCCCTTAACATGCAGCTCCATGGACGCTACTGCGGCATTTTATATACAGAACTTCTGCAACTGCAGATTTGGTTTGCAGAGGGGGACCTGAGACCGATTCCCCGTAAATACAGAGAGTTGTTTCAAATATTCTAATCAGCAAGTACATGTATATGGTATGTTGAAACCACATGACGTCATTGCCTTACTATCGGGCTTATGCTGTAAACTTTATGCATTACACAGAGGGTTTATTAGAGGGAAATCGCAAGGCTCACTATGTTTCATGATTCCAGAGCCCACAAGGTGGAACTCACCCGTTATAATCCAAGCTCACAATTGCTGTTAATGACTGCAGAACGAACAAACACTACATCGCAGCCATCAAGTAGTATTCTACCAGGCTATTTGGGTAACACATGGCACACATACCCCCCCCCCCCACCCATGTCCCCTGCCCTCCACACGTACAATATGCATGGTGAAATAGAATTTTGGATATATATATATATCTAAACTCTGTTGCATCACACACCCAGGGTTGGGGTTTAGAATTACGGCTCTACTCTGTGTGTCCTGCCCATGTTACCTGGGATTCCTTTAGGATCTCTAGTTTCATCCAGCAGTCAGAAAGCGTGCATTAAGTCTCTGTGAGTTACCGACAGAGTATGACCGTGTGAGTGTGATGGACTGGCATCCCCACTGGGATCTATGCTAACTTTTGCTGCCTGGAATAGACTCCCAGTGACCCCGAACAGGATCAAAGGTTAGAAAATGGGTGGACATACAAAGAGTTTGTTTAGACCAACAGTAGGAGTTTATTTACACGCTTGGGAAAATACCAGCATTTACTGCATGTTTAATGTTTTCCATGTATTTCACCATACCCCACTGGGTACAGGCGCTGGTGTGGATGAATGAATGGTGCCCCTGTTAGCAGGCGACTGCTCCCAGCAACCACAGCACCTTCCATGTGGGAGTCATACGTCCCAACAGGGTCCGTCTTTAGTGATGTGTCACAGTTACAGGCCCTGCTTTACTGGTAATGAACCTTGTTAAGAAGTAGATTTAGCAGTCGATTAAATATTGTCTGCCCTTAAGCTCTGACCTTAGTTCATACTTATTTTTTTCCCAGCATGCATTGCTGGTGCTGGATCGAATTGCTGGAGCACATTAGCTGGTCCTCCATGTCAATGACTTCATGTCATGTGATGTCACGTGCTGCTCCGAGTCTGTGTCATTTTCTCTCTAGTGCCGAGGCCTATTTTTCCATTCGGGTCACCATCGTTTCATCTGGAATATTACAGATACATTCGCATCCGGTAGGGCTCTGTTTCCAGCACGGTCCCAAACATTGATGTTTTGGATCGGAGATTGGCTTATGAGGAAATGATTCATGGGTCCACCTGAGGGTGTGACAGGACTCCCCTGTCATTATCGGGGGCAGCCGGCAGGATGTACGATGTGCTGTACTCTGCGGGATCCGCAGGAAAACATTTTTCTGTGTGTTGTTTTTTTTTGTAATATCTGTACTGGTACATGTCAGGCTGAATAATTCACTGTTCTGTGTCCGTCCAGCCAATCAAATCAAAGACCGAAAAAGGGGAACACTGTGGATTGTACTAATCACAACCTTTATTTTCCTCTGTGAATTCGTGTTATTCTGCAAAAAATATTGAAGCTGGCGTGAGAATATACATCCTGCTAAAAAAAAGGTGTAACCTTTCATAAACACATGATGCCATGAGACATAACTGAGCCAAATGTAACAATTTCTATGTTGTCTAACACCTTTCCATCTGTAATTTGACCACTGATAGAGCACATAAATATTTGCTGAAACACTGTTTTGTTGGTGGGACTTATAATCATTTACAGGATGTTCATGGGAAGGGGCTTCATGATAATGAGCAGGTTTCCTGGCAAAATATTGTCTTTTTCTTGGCTGAACAGGATCCAGGACAGGGTGAGCCTAGAATAATATACAGAAAGGGAGGTCTGAGCTGAAGTGACAAGGAAAGGAAAACACAAAGGAATGGAGTATCAGGACTAAATGATCATATAGGGGGTGATTACAGGTCTTTGAAGTGGCATCCCGGCTATTCAGGCTTACTGGGTTGGCAAAACAAAACAGGAGACATCAATTTATATTTAAGAATGAGTGAGTGCTGGAGTGCATCATCGTGATGGCGGGGATTGGTGAAGGAGGAACGAATCACGTAGAGGCTCCGGGTTTCGTTTAACATAAAAAATAAACGTAAAATATGGGGTCCGAGATATAAGCAGGGAGCAACATAGGGAACAACAATATTACAGACAGGGAGGAACACAAGAAAACTGCAAACTAAAAGGGAAAAACCAACAAGACTACAACTGGGAAACACTCAGGTACACAGAGAAACAGCCACACAGGGAAACTGCCATAATGAGCCAACAAGGAATAGAAGAAGAACAGGTGCTTAAATACAAAGGGCAGGTGTGGACCATAAGTAAACCAACCAATCAGGACAGGCATGGAACAACAAGAAGTAGGTGGAATAAGTTACAGTTAATAAACACAGCAACTAGGAAACCTTAACAAACACTGAGTGTCAACAACACTAGGAAAGACTAGGAACATAAGTCTAAGCGGGACAAATTTTTTAAAAGCATGAGCAGAGCAAACCTAAAACAAGGACACAACGCAAAGACAATAAGAGGTGCAAAGGAAAATAGTAAATCGATACGTATTAAATAACAGGTGAGGCTGGCCTCTGAGCAGCCTTGCACGTGTGACTGGCGGAGTGCAGCATCTGAGCTGCTCATTCAACCCATTGAGCTACTCAGTGCCCCAGGTACCAGGGAAGCACACTAGGGGCTGAAGGGCTACAAGACAGAGAGGCAGGAAGCAGGATGACCAGCAACACCTGCTGGCCAAAAAGGGACAAGACACGTAAGAGAGGGTCGGGTGGATGACAGTCATTACAAATAACCCCATTAAGCTGACTCTTAGCGCTAATATGGCCAGTGGCCACACCTCCCTCTCATACTGTTTAGGGTGCATTCAGACACAATCGCACACATGCAGCAGTTACAGTGATCATGAATGCAAGCACAAAATAAACAGGTGTACACCTTTGCAGCCATGTTAGCATCTTTATTCTGTTATTTAGTTGCAGATTATCTGGTCTCTGGCCTTGCAGTTGCAGGTCACGGAGTCTGTTTAATTTTCTTGTGCCTACTGTGCCAAAGTGCATTGTGGGAAGCATGCCACCGCGATGGGTACTGATGTTACTCCGGGTTCAGCAGCAGCAAAGCTGGAGTTGCTGTATCTTTTGTGTGTCTTATTCTCGGTGTGGCTCTTTCTCATGGATTTGCACCAGATATCCGGTGCTGCTTTGACCTTTAAAAAGAAAAGCCTCGATAGTGAAAATATTCAGGTGGATGTTGGAGAGGAGAATGAAGGTAACCCCAGTGAGGTTAAGCCCCGGGGTGGAAGGGAAACAAACCTAAATGACAGCAGACCCGGCCCCCACCTCTGAGGTCTCGCATGCTCGGTGCTACGTGACTTTCCCCTGACCGCTTCACAGTATTTGCCTCTGGCATCTTCAGGAGCGTCGGAACATGACTCAGCAGTCAGGGGGCCGCAGACCCTTCTACTCTGTTCCAAAGATTTAGCAGCACTTCAGGAGATGAGCACTGTGACTCTCACGTAAATGGGTCAGGATGTGACACAGATGTGATCTGCAGCTTGGTGAGCCGACGTGCAGCAGAGTCTCGGATGCTGTACCCCAGGAAAGGCTCCTGAAACGGGAATTTTGGCTTCATTGTGGGGGGGGGGGGCACTGTCTAGTTGTCCTTACATGTGAGTCAACTTTCCTGTTCTTTACTTAATCTCTGTTGTCCCACAATTTTGCATGTAAGTGTCCCCTGACCCATATAGGTCCCGAGACCCTGATGCCCAATCCAGCCCTTTTGGGATCTAACTTTTATTTTTAATACTTATTTCCATTCCTCCTTTCTTATGCCGAAACACCGTCCTCCCAGTAGCTCATGTCCCCTCATCTCCATTTCCACCCACAAAATCAAATCCCAGTGTCTCCCTCGCATCCTATCGTCACATGGTTCAGAGGTACCTGAAAATCTGGGTCTTGGTCGGTCTCCACTTAGGACCCTGTAGCTGAAAAGCGGACTGAGGTCAGGTCAGAGCTGGAGTACCACTAAGAGCAAGGAAATGGCCTTTTATATTCTTTGACTGTATTAGAAGTATCTGACAGCTCTCCCCCTAAAACCACAGATAGATAAAAAATACTCTTCATTTGAGCTTGAGGCAGGACCTTCTCGATCCGGATCAGACTGGAGCAAACTGTGCCCCGCCCCACATGCACCGGTTCATGTTGCATAACAATAGCAAGCGTGCGATCGGTACATATGGGAGATGTGCATTGTCCCTCACTGTAGCACCACAGCATTTCCAGTTAGCCTCTCATTTGGGCCCCACAGCGTCCCCACTAAACACTGCTTGCCATCTCCCACCGACAGGATGGCATTTGCAGATGCCCCCCCAAAAGGTCGAAGGTAGCATGTGGCACGCTCTGTATCCCTGGTGCCAGTGTCAGATTCAATCTGGGTCGTACCACAGTGGCGCCCTCCCTCCACAGATTCTATCTGGGTCGTACCACAGTGCTATTCCCCCATCAGAGTCTATTTGGGACATACCACAGTGCAGGCCCCCCCCCCCGGACCGATCCTCCCAGAGGCTCGTTACTGACGCACTATGCACATCTGAGTGCTCGAGTGAATGTGTGTGCAGCGCTGGGGGGGCGGGGGACAAGCATTAATTATACAGAGTGTAGCGCGATCTGCTCATACCCCCGACACCCTTTTCAGTTCCCTTTCCTCCAGATGACTTTTCACTCATGGGGACATTGTCCTCGGTAAACATATCAAAGCATGCTAGACATCTCATCCAACTGTCATGTTAATTTATGCTAAACGCCGCCGGCTTCATGACATCACCATTGTGATTCTCCTATCTAGCAATGTCTACGTGACACTGGCGCTGTGATGCCAAATCCCCATGGCCGCCTCTGCGGGGTCCGGCTGGCAGCAGCCCCGGATGTGGTCCCGCAGACTCTGGGCCCTGCTGTGAGTCTGTGTCAGTCTCCGAAGCCAAAAGAGAGGCTGGCTAACGGACCCAACAGCTGCACTGCTAACAACAGCCGCCGAGTGAACTAGTGCGGCAGCAGATCATGCAGACAGATGTTTTGTGAAATGCTCTCAAACTGTTCCAGACTCATGGGAGTTCTATTTGCATAAAGATGTTCTGAAGGCAGCAGGAACAATGATTGGTTCAGAGGGATAACCAATGAGATTGTAGTGAAGTTGGGTCCAAGCAAATAAGAGGAGGTTAGACATCTGTTTGGATGGCCCCGCCTCCCCTAGTTAATTGGACCCACCTCCTCTACATTCTGATTGGTTATCCCTCTGAACCAATCATTGTTCAGAACATTTTTGTGTAGTAAAACTCCCATGAGCCTGTTTCAGATGCCGTTATATAAAAAAGCCGGCGGGAAACCTTTTGCCTGGTACATTATTATGACACTTATGAAACCCGGGATAAAAACGTTTTATTTGATCAAAGTCCGGTTTCCTTCTCTGGAGACACTAACATTTCTCACGAATGTTTCTATTGACATAATCTTGGCAATAATTTTTGCACAAGATTTAGGGGCATGCAGCATGAAAGAGTCCTGGCGTTGCATAATTAGAGTATGACTCATCGCTGTAATTGCCCATGGCACAGAGCTTGTTTGGAGGGCTATCGTCATAAGAAACAGTAGCTTGGACCTGCGCGTTACGCCAGAATAGCCCGACCTTATTTGACTTCCATGTGTTGGTGTGGACAGAGGTTGTGACCTGGCAACAAGCAGGCAACAGACACTCCAGGTTGAGGGGATACGGTCCAGGCTAAAACTTAACATTCTCTAGTTTGTCGGGTGCCTCTGTCTGCCGCGGGGTTGTAACGCTTCATCGGCCGGTGCCATTGATTTTTTTTCAAGGCTGAACCTATTAAAAGATCAGAAGTAATGTAGCGGTGCATAACAAAGGATTCTGTACATTTACTGTATAAAAATCAGTGCCTTGGGCATAGTTGTGCTTTGTTAAAAATATTATGCGTCGATTCGTATTGAGGGTATAAACCACCAGTCAAATGTTTTGCACACCATAGATTTTATCACTTTTCAATTTATTTCATGAACCGCAGATTTTCTGTTCTTGTTAAGCGTTGGAAAGTTGAGTGAACAACTATAAATGAAAATATAAGTCAAATCAATTTCATTTATGACATGGAAAGAGTATGTAACAGTGCATGTCTGACATCCTGTTAACTGGCTGTGTGATGATGGCATAGTCAGATTCTCGGCTGTCCTTTAAATACACTAGTTAACTGTTTCGTCCCATGAGACAGAGCAGTATTTAATGTCCCTTGTAGAAATGAATGCCTCAAATGTTCTCTGCTGTTATAACTGCTAGGGGGGGTCACTTTGATTCATCATGATGACATTTTCTTGCTAATAAAGGTACTAAAATTGTGAACATTCTGTAAATTTATTTGTTAGCAAAGTTAAGTGTTTTTTTAATAAATGTTAAGTGGGTAACATGCATATGTAGAAAATCTCAGTATGTGCAGATACTTTTGATTGGTAGTGTATGTATATACTTTTGCATTGATTTGCCACTGAGTTTGTGTAAAGCCCCTATTCCACTCAACCATTCGCACATGGTATGGTCCTGGTCGAGCTTCAGCAGTTACCGGTAGGCCAGACTAACACAGAGAGGGGGAGGGTTTTTCCCAAAACCTACCCCTGTTAAGAGGATCAAGAACAAACTGCATGTACTGGGAGGGGCTGAGCTCTCATGGAGGGAACCTCCTAATTCTGACAGCAGTGACAGCATGACTCTCGCCGTGACGAGACACCTGCGGCAAGGACATGAGCTTTCGGATTCGCCCCCCCCCCCTTATCCCGGCGATTATCGACAGGACACGCTGCCACAGTAACGCGCAGTACCCCTAGGAGTCGGGCTGTGAATAGGATGGCACTGAAGCGGCACGCCACCCTTAAATAACACGCTGGATTGGGAGCGGGCGGTTTAATGCCTACGGGGGGGCAGCCAACGCCTCATTCAGCGAAGCATGTGTGTCTATAAAACGATGATCCCATAATTCCATGACAAAACGCATAACTTAACAGACTGAGTAAAATTCCTCCCGCAAGGTCCGTGCACTCAGTCCTTTGTGCAAGTCATTCTGGCTGAATTGCCCTGCATCCGATTCATTTTACTGGATAGATGAAATCCTTCCAGAATCATCCTTCATGGTCAGCAAACCAGAAGGATCCTGTTTGGCTTGATCCCTTTTACTTTACACCATTATACATCTTTTATTGATTCAGGTTTCTACTAATTATTATTATTATTATTATTGTTGTTGTTGTTGTTATTTTTTTTGTTATTATTATTTTTTGAAACATTACAGGCAAACATGTGAGTATGAGAGTAAAAATATAAGACTTTTTTTATAGGAAAAATCAATGTGGAGCAACTTAAGTTAGTAAGAAAGTTTTCCGGTTGTCTTTGGGATGCAATTAATACCACACCTATCAGTTAAGGCTGCCTTTCTTTTATAGACCCTTGAAAATGAATTACATAAACATCGCCACCCAATCCACCAACCCCCAGTCCCCCCTATACCCCTGTCTCCCCTATACTCCTGTCCCCCTTATACCCCTGTCTCCCCTATACTCCTGTCCCCCTTATACCCCTGTCCCCCCATACTCCTGTCCCCCCTATACTCCTGTCCCCCCTATACTCCTGTCCCCCCTATTCTCCTGCCCCCCTATACTCCTGTCCCCCCTATTCTACTGCCCCCCTATACTCCTGTCCCCCCATTCTCCTACCCCCCCATACTCCTGTCCCCCCTATTCTCCTGCCCCCCTATACTCCTGCCCCCCTTATATTCCTGCCCCCCCATGCTCCTGTCCCCCTTATACCCCTGTCCCCCCTATTCTCCTGCCCCCCTATACTCCTGCCCCCCTATACTCCTGCCCCCTTATACCCCTGTCCCCCCTATTCTCCTGCCCCCCTATACTCCTGTCCCCCTTATACCCCTGTCCCCCCTATTCTCCTGCCCCCCTATACTCCTGCCCCCCTATACTCCTGCCCCCTTATACCCCTGTCCCCCCTATTCTCCTGCCCCCCTATACTCCTGTCCCCCTTATACTCCTGTCCCCCCTATTCTCTTGCCCCCTATACTCCTGTCCTCCCTATTCTCCTGTCCCCTTATACCCCTGTCCCCCCTATTCTCCTGCCCCCCTATACTCCTGTCCCCCCTATACTCCTGTCCCCCCTATTCTCTTGCCCCCTATACTCCTGTCCTCCCTATTCTCCTGTCCCCCTATACTCCTGTCCCCCCTATGCCCCTGTCCCCCCTATACTCCTGTCCCCCCTATGCCCCTGTCCCCCCTATACTCCTGTCCCCCCTACACCCCTGTTCCTCCCATACCCCAGCCTAGATCCTCTCTGCTGTGCCACTTGCTGCTCCTCGCCAGGCCCCTGACAGTCCCCCTAGCGGGGAGCAGTTAACAGCCCTAATTGAGATGAATATCCAAAGCCTATTGCCGGCTCTCCATGCCAGCCGGCCGGCCTTCCTGCCAGGCCAGGCCATCATTAATAAAGGCTAGTCTGCTGCTACAGTTTCTGCAAAGCGGCTTGTTCTAAGAACCGCCCTCTGCTGACGGCCTGCGTTGGAGCGACTCTGCGTTGTACTATCGATGTCTGGCTTCCTTTACATCGCCACCAGAGAGAGTATTCCGGTACTAACACAGACAGTGCCCACATATGCTGAGACAGAGACAAAAGTTTCTGTACTCTGTGGGAATTCCATGCATGTCTAGATGCCTTCTGCGCCTGAATAAAATATTGAACGAGACCTCATAATGAAGGTGTATTTCAGGGAGACATGTGAGACTCAGCTCTGCAGCAGCAGCACAAGAGACTCATTCACATCCGCAAAACAGTGGCTACACTGTGAGGTGTACGGAGCAGAGGCTCCGGCTTGTGCGTGTGTGTGATGTGGGAGCCGGCGGGGGGGCATATCAATGGCACGGCTGGATTTGGGCAAGACTTTGTGTTTCCATGGAAATAGATCACCAGTGCCGAGACCACAGGGTCCTCAGTAAATAAAAGCCAGCTGGCCCCGATTGGCTTAATTGACACATGAGGGTTTAAAATAGGATCAGCTGGGCACAAGGGGAAGAAATGTTTGGTTATGGAGGGACACAAAAGGCTTTCTCGCCAGACTAGGGTAAAAGGAGCACGAATGATTGTAACCAGAGGCACAAAGGCACAAGGGTCAGGCAGAGCGGATTTAGCCTGACGATCGTAATCTCTCCTCTCTCCCTCACACTCCCCTTTTCCTTCCAGTTTTCTGAAAGCATCAACAATTGTTTGTATCCTTACGGCCATGAGAATGCAATAAGTGCACCAGGCCCTGTATTGGCACTGAAAACCAGCCCTGACTTCAGGCAGATGCATGTCCCAGGACGCCAGAAATCACAGACTAGGTGATGCTGGGTGTCTTTTTGGCTCTTCAAAGTACTCCTACGATGACATAAATTAAGGATGGCTGAGCCCCACCTACACACGGCCTGGGAGGTACCAATGACGTTTGTCTTTATGCGTGCAGTAGACCGAGTAGCTCCCCTCTAATTCCATTACCCAGAGTTCAGGCACTGCAGTCCCCCCCATGTGAAAATAATCCAGTTCAGCTTCGAACTTTGCTCTCCTCTCCTAAGATAAGTATCTCCTACCTTCACTATATATATATTGGTTCCTATTTCCAAGACTGGTTTATTACTCCTCGGGGGCCAAAATGCTCCTACTGTCTAACAGTGCTCACTAATTACTTTATAGATATTACTTGAGTCTAATTAAAATGTATAAATGTTGGACAAAATCTATATCTCATGAGAAGCTGAACTACATTCTCTGATCTATATCATGATGGTTTAAAGATGTTTTAAAGACGCGCGTCTAGTACAGTTTATCTTCTCATTATAATGATCGACACAGAAGGCAGGTAGTAACAGCGAAGTGATTAATGACGTATTCTGTGCAGTGATGCATTTGCATTTAAATGCGGCTTAGATGCACTTAATTCAAATGGCTCCCTGTATAGCTGTTGGGTGCCTCCCCTTGGTTCCAGCGCTGGAGTCACTGATAGCAGCAGGAATTACCAGGCCGCCCTGATGCCTCATACCGTTTGCTTTTGCTGTCTCCCTTTACATCATCGCGGCAGCCTCCAGCTGTTCGCTTTCACGCTGCTTTCCATACCTGTCAGAATTTGTGAGAATTCCCACGGAAGTTCTTTGCTAATTCCATGCCTTTCTAGGAACACAGAAACGATACTGCCATTGGGTCTGGTGGTATAAGAGACTATGAAATAATTGCATTCACACACCAGTTACAGGGTGTTCCCCATAATCCACTGGAAAGAGAAATTAAGCTGATTCTAGCCATATCTGTCATTTTATACATCATTCCTGTAAGGCTCCTCCTGACTCAGCTGACATCAGGACAAATGTAAACACCGATGGAAAGATGCTTGTCAAACTGTCTCTATCTGGGACAGCGGACAGAACCATTGGCACTGGGCTCAAAGCGGGACTGTCATTCACGGAACATAGAGTCCTTATCGGGGGGATGGGGGCAGCACCTAGACTGACAGCGCCCCCTAGGGGAATGCCAAGAAGACAGCAGCCTTTACATAAGGGCCAGAGAAGGGGGGTTGAGGACTGATAAGGATGAGGCTTGTTGGCAGCAGACAGGAAAAGCATCGGGGTTTGTGAGATTCGAGGTTTATATCAGGTTATTATTGCCAGAACAAAAAGACGTAAAGCACCGATTTCCAGTCCAGTTGCTGATGTCAGCCAAATAAATGCAGTTATTGTCTGTCACTGGGGATGATAAGAACAAATCGCTTGTGCTTTTTGTTTTGCCATCCGGCTAAAGGGAGATTCTCTCAGTCAGATTTAAAAATACCACAGGGATTTACAAGCCTACAGGCAGCCGCTTTTGTTAAGCAATTGTTAGATCATTAAGTTTATAAATGCATGGTATTTATGCAGGACTTACACCAACAAGTGCAATTTTTTTCTCATATGAATAGAAAAGTTACTGCTTTGAACAAAAGATAATCTGTTTTCCACAACCATTTACCCGGCGCAGGGTTGCGGTGGGCCTGAAGCCCATCGCAGGAAGTACAGGGTAGGGGGACACCGGAAACGCTGTGTCACCAGTCCGCCTAGCTTTGTGCTTTCAGACTGAAGAAGGACCCACAAGTCGGATACTGGCTGCAGAGTGCAGGGGTGTCCAGGAGTCGGGTACTGGCTGTAGGGTGCAGGGGTGTCCAGGAGTCGGGTACTAGCTGCAGAGTGCAGGGGTGTCCAGGAGTCGGGTACTAGCTGCAGAGTGCAGGGGTGTCCAGGAGTCGGGTACTGGCTGTAGGGTACAGGTGGGCGGGGCCCAGGAGTCAGGTACTGGCTGTAGGGTGCAGGTGTGCGGGGCCCAGGAGTCGGGTATTGGCTGTAGGGTACAGGTGTGGGGGGCCCAGGAGTCGGGTACTGGCTGTAGGGTACAGGTGTGCGGGGCCCAGGAGTCAGGTACTGGCTGTAGGGTACAGGTGGGCGGGGCCCAGGAGTCAGGTACTGGCTGTAGGGTACAGGTGTGCGGGGCCCAGTAGTCGGGTACTGGCTGTAGGGTGCAGGTGGGCGGGGCCCAGGAGTCAGGTACTGGCTGTAGGGTACAGGTGTGGGGGGCCCAGGAGTCAGGTACTGGCTGTAGGGTGCAGGTGTGGGGGGCCCAGGAGTCAGGTACTGGCTGTAGGGTACAGGTGTGGGGGGCCCAGGAGTCGGGTACTGGCTGTAGGGTGCAGGTGTGCGGGGCCCAGGAGTCGGGTACTGGCTGTAGGGTACAGGTGTGCAGGGCCCAGGAGTCGGGTACTGGCTGTAGGGTACAGGTGTGGGGGGCCCAGGAGTCGGGTATTGGCTGTAGGGTGCAGGTGTGGGGGGGCCCAGGAGTCAGGTACTGGCTGTAGGGTACAGGTGTGGGGGGCCCAGGAGTCGGGTACTGGCTGTAGGGTGCAGGTGGGCGGGGCCCAGGAGTCGGGTACTGGCTGTAGGGTGCAGGTGTGCGGGGCCCAGGAGTCAGGTACTGGCTGTAGGGTACAGGTGTGCGGGGCCCAGGAGTCGGGTATTGGCTGTAGGGTGCAGGTGTGCGGGGCCCAGGAGTCAGGTACTGGCTGTAGGGTGCAGGTGTGCGGGGCCCAGGAGTCAGGTACTGGCTGTAGGGTACAGGTGTGCGGGGCCCAGTAGTCGGGTACTGGCTGTAGGGTGCAGGTGTGGGGGGCCCAGGAGTTGGGTGCTGGCTGTAGGGTGCAGGTGTGCGGGGCCCAGGAGTCAGGTACTGGCTGTAGGGTACAGGTGTGCGGGGCCCAGTAGTCGGGTACTGGCTGTAGGGTGCAGGTGTGGGGGGCCCAGGAGTTGGGTGCTGGCTGTAGGGTGCAGGTGTGCGGGGCCCAGGAGTCAGGTACTGGCTGTAGGGTGCAGGTGTGGGGGGCCCAGGAGTCGGGTACTGGCTATAGGGTACAGGTGTGCGGGGCCCAGTAGTCGGGTACTGGCTGTAGGGTGCAGGTGTGCGGGGCCCAGGAGTCGGGTACTGGCTGTAGGGTGCAGGTGTGCGGGGCCCAGGAGTCGGGTACTGGCTATAGGGTGCAGGTGTGCGGGGCCCAGGAGTCAGGTACTGGCTGTAGGGTGCAGGTGTGGGGGGCCCAGGAGTTGGGTGCTGGCTGTAGGGTGCAGGTGGGCGGGGCCCAGGAGTCGGGTACTGGCTGTAGGGTGCAGGTGTGGGGGGCCCAGGAGTCAGGTACTGGCTGTAGGGTGCAGGTGTGGGGGGCCCAGGAGTCAGGTACTGGCTGTAGGGTGCAGGTGTGGGGGGCCCAGGAGTTGGGTGCTGGCTGTAGGGTGCAGGTGGGCGGGGCCCAGGAGTCAGGTACTGGCTGTAGGGTGCAGGTGTGGGGGGCCCAGGAGTTGGGTGCTGGCTGTAGGGTGCAGGTGGGCGGGGCCCAGGAGTCGGGTATTGGCTGTAGGGTGCAGGTGTGGGGGGCCCAGGAGTCGGGTATTGGCTGTAGGGTGCAGGTGTGGGGGGCCCAGGAGTCAGGTACTGGCTGTAGGGTGCAGGTGTGGGGGGCCCAGGAGTCGGGTACTGGCTGTAGGGTGCAGGTGTGGGGGGCCCAGGAGTCAGGTACTGGCTGTAGGGTGCAGGTGGGCGGGGCCCAGGAGTCAGGTACTGGCTGTAGGGTGCAGGTGTGGGGGGCCCAGGAGTCAGGTACTGGCTGTAGGGTGCAGGTGTGGGGGGCCCAGGAGTTGGGTGCTGGCTGTAGGGTACAGGTGTGCGGGGCCCAGGAGTCGGGTATTGGCTATAGGGTGCAGGTGTGCGGGGCCCAGGAGTCGGGTACTGGCTGTAGGGTGCAGGTGGGCGGGGCCCAGGAGTCGGGTACTGGCTGTAGGGTGCAGGTGTGCGGGGCCCAGGAGTCAGGTACTGGCTGTAGGGTACAGGTGTGCGGGGCCCAGGAGTCGGGTATTGGCTGTAGGGTGCAGGTGTGCGGGGCCCAGGAGTCGGGTACTGGCTGTAGGGTGCAGGTGGGCGGGGCCCAGGAGTCGGGTACTGGCTGTAGGGTGCAGGTGGGCGGGGCCCAGGAGTCGGGTACTGGCTGTAGGGTGCAGGTGGGCGGGGCCCAGGAGTCGGGTACTGGCTGTAGGGTGCAGGTGGGCGGGGCCCAGGAGTCGGGTACTGGCTGTAGGGTGCAGGTGTGCGGGGCCCAGGAGTCAGGTACTGGCTGTAGGGTACAGGTGTGCGGGGCCCAGGAGTCGGGTACTGGCTGTAGGGTGCAGGTGGGCGGGGCCCAGGAGTCGGGTACTGGCTGTAGGGTGCAGGTGTGCGGGGCCCAGGAGTCGGGTACTGGCTGTAGGGTGCAGGTGTGCGGGGCCCAGGAGTCGGGTATTGGCTGTAGGGTACAGGTGTGCGGGGCCCAGGAGTCGGGTACTGGCTGTAGGGTGCAGGTGGGCGGGGCCCAGGAGTCGGGTATTGGCTGTAGGGTGCAGGTGTGCGGGGCCCAGGAGTCGGGTACTGGCTGTAGGGTACAGGTGTGCGGGGCCCAGGAGTCGGGTATTGGCTGTAGGGTGCAGGTGTGCGGGGCCCAGGAGTCGGGTATTGGCTGTAGGGTGCAGGTGTGCGGGGCCCAGGAGTCGGGTACTGGCTGTAGGGTGCAGGTGGGCGGGGCCCAGGAGTCGGGTACTGGCTGTAGGGTGCAGGTGGGCGGGGCCCAGGAGTCGGGTATTGGCTGTAGGGTGCAGGTGTGCGGGGCCCAGGAGTCGGGTACTGGCTGTAGGGTACAGGTGTGCGGGGCCCAGGAGTCGGGTATTGGCTGTAGGGTGCAGGTGTGCGGGGCCCAGGAGTCGGGTACTGGCTGTAGGGTGCAGGTGTGCGGGGCCCAGGAGTCGGGTATTGGCTGTAGGGTGCAGGTGTGCGGGGCCCAGGAGTCAGGTGCTGGCTATAGGGTACAGGTGTGCGGGGCCCAGGAGTCAGGTACTGGCTGTAGGGTGCAGGTATGGGGGGCCCAGTAGTCGGGTACTGGCTGTAGGGTGCAGGTGTGGGGGGCCCAGGAGTCGGGTACTGGCTGTAGGGTGCAGGTGTGCGGGGCCCAGGAGTCAGGTACTGGCTGTAGGGTACAGGTGTGCGGGGCCCAGGAGTCGGGTACTGGCTGTAGGGTGCAGGTCTGTGGGGCCCAGGAGTCGGGTACTGGCTGTAGGGTGCAGGTGTGCGGGGCCCAGGAGTCGGGTATTGGCTATAGGGTACAGGTGTGCGGGGCCCAGGAGTCAGGTACTGGCTGTAGGGTGCAGGTGTGGGGGGCCCAGGAGTCGGGTATTGGCTGTAGGGTACAGGTGTGCGGGGCCCAGGAGTCAGGTACTGGCTGTAGGGTGCAGGTGTGCGGGGCCCAGGAGTCAGGTACTGGCTATAGGGTGCAGGTGTGGGGGGCCCAGGAGTCGGGTATTGGCTATAGGGTACAGGTGTGCGGGGCCCAGGAGTCGGGTACTGGCTGTAGGGTGCAGGTGGGCGTGGCCTAGGAGTCGGGTATTGGCTGTAGGGTGCAGGTTTGCAGGGCCCAGAAGTTGGGTACTGGCTGTAGGGTGCAAGTGGGCGTGGCCTAGGAGTCGGGTATTGGCTGTAGGGTGCAGGTTTGCAGGGCCCAGAAGTTGGGTACTGGCTGTAGGGTGCAAGTGGGCGTGGCCTAGGAGTCGGGTATTGGCTGTAGGGTGCAGGTTTGCAGGGCCCAGAAGTTGGGTACTGGCTGTAGGGTGCAGGTGTGGGGGGCCCAGGAGTCAGGTACTGACTGCAGAGTGCAGGTGTGGGGAGCCCAGGAGTCAGGTACTGACTGCAGAGTGCAGGTGTGGGGAGCCCAGGAGTCAGGTACTGACTGCAGAGTGCAGGTGTGGGGGGCCGAGGAGTCAGGTACTGACTGCAGAGTGCAGGTGTGGGGAGCCCAGGAGTCAGGTACTGACTGCAGAGTGCAGGTGTGGGGGGCCGAGGAGTCAGGTACTGACTGCAGAGTGCAGGTGTGGGGGGCCGAGGAGTCAGGTACTGACTGCAGAGTGCAGGTGTGGGGAGCCCAGGAGTCAGGTACTGACTGCAGAGTGCAGGTGTGGGGGGCCGAGGAGTCAGGTACTGACTGCAGAGTGCAGGTGTGGGGGGCCCAGGAGTCAGGTACTGACTGCAGAGTGCAGGTGTGGGGAGCCCAGGAGTCAGGTACTGACTGCAGAGTGCAGGTGTGGGGGGCCGAGGAGTCAGGTACTGACTGCAGAGTGCAGGTGTGGGGGGCCCAGGAGTCAGGTACTGACTGCAGAGTGCAGGTGTGGGGAGCCCAGGAGTCAGGTACTGACTGCAGAGTGCAGGTGTGGGGGGCCGAGGAGTCAGGTACTGACTGCAGAGTGCAGGTGTGGGGGGCCCAGGAGTCAGGTACTGACTGCAGAGTGCAGGTGTGGGGAGCCCAGGAGTCAGGTACTGACTGCAGAGTGCAGGTGTGGGGGGCCGAGGAGTCAGGTACTGACTGCAGAGTGCAGGTGTGGGGGGCCGAGGAGTCAGGTACTGACTGCAGAGTGCAGGTGTGGGGGGCCGAGGAGTCAGGTACTGACTGCAGAGTGCAGGTGTGGGGGGCCCAGGAGTCAGGTACTGACTGCAGAGTGCAGGTGTGGGGAGCCCAGGAGTCAGGTACTGACTGCAGAGTGCAGGTGTGGGGGGCCGAGGAGTCAGGTACTGACTGCAGAGTGCAGGTGTGGGGGGCCGAGGAGTCAGGTACTGACTGCAGAGTGCAGGTGTGCGGGGCCCAGGAGTCAGGTACTGACTGCAGAGTGCAGGTGTGGGGGACCCAGGAGTCAGGTACTGACTACTTTTCTAATCATTTTGCAATATGACCATGTGACTGGAACCAGTAGATGGATGGATATTTTGTTTTGTTCTATGTACATCAGGCAGTAGTGCAGTCTAATGATGCACGATCTCTTCCTATGTTATTATTTCCCCATTTGAACTTGACCCTTGTGAACCCAGTACCTTGTTTCTTTTTTGTGACACTGACCCAACCGGATCTCAGTTTGACCCTAAGAGGGGAAAACATTTGTAAATAATCTCACTCACCCTCACTGCCAAGTCATTGTGTCATCAAGTGGCTCTCACATGTGGGTGTTGTGCAAATGAGCCTAAATTGCTCTTATGGCATCAAAAATAACTTCAGCTGAGCTGCCAAAATGAAAAGCTTTACTCCCCTGTAAAGGGTTCTAGTGAATTCTAGAGAATGATGAATCAATGAAAGAGGGAGAACATCAGTACTGTGTCTCTGAGGTTGTAAATATCAAGGTGAAAACTTGCCCCAGAAATCACAGGTACATTGAATACTGACACACACTAACAGATCTCTGACAAATAAATTCTATGAGTGGCTCTGTGATAATATTGTTTCTGCTTGTGCTCTAGATTTGAGGAGGCAATTGAATTGATGATTTGCCTTGGTGACCTTGGCAATCCCTTTGACACATGCAGAGTGCCTGTTAGTAATGGAAGTTATTTGACATTTGGTATTCCTGGCGGGCTTTTATTCGGTGCATACAGCTTTGTGTGATTATATCTGCTGCCAACAGCGTGGCTTAGTGGACGGTATGATCATAACCGTCACGTCTCCGATCACTTAACATCGGCAGCTCTCTGCGGCGACTGAACATTTAACACGGAGTCTCCCTGATGTGTTCCACCACAGCTCGAGCTTGCGAATCGAGTCTGCCGGCGTGCCCAGTAGCGGAGATGACAGACTTGCCAGGCATCCTCCCAGAGCAAAGGAAAAGCAGTACTGAGCTTTTTGGTTTTTCTTTCTTTCTTCTTTGCTTCTCCCATCCCACCAGACAGAACATACGAGGGTGTGCTTTGCTCACATAGTGCCCAGTAGGATCTAAAACATGAATCCCTGTAGCGCCTGGGATGGGTGTCTTGCTGTGTTGAAATGAGATTGACAGAAGAACTCACTGTCTATTTACCCTGTATCTCAGTAATGTTTTCTCCTGTCATTTAAAAAAAAAAAAAAACGTATTTATCTATCCATTCATCTTTCTAATTTCCCAGAATCCTATGCAAGGTCATGATGTGCCTGGAGAATAACCCAGGAAGCAAAGGGCAGGAGCACTTCCTGCTTGGGATGTTAGTTAAATTCTGACAAAAGTATATTTGTTTTGTGCGAGTAATATTTAGGATATCGCCCAAGAAAACAAGACAGAGCTTGAAGCAGGAGCGCTATGTCACACAGCCCCTTTGTTAATGAGCAGGAACCTGTCAACTTCCTATGATTCTTATGTCATGTTTGTCTCACAGAACATGGACTGGGGACTCTAATTGAGTTACAGGAGTATAACCAGGGACTTGCTGTGCAACCGTTGTTTGTGTTTTGCTGGAAGCCATTTCAGTCACGTGGTTTTTTGTCTTTCACGTGATCAGCTTTCAAACAGAATCTGTGGATGTGCCCCCCCCCGCTTATTTTCATGCGTTTGTCTCAAACCCGGTTTAAACATCTTTGACTCTGTCCTTCCCATGATACCAAACCAGCAGACAAGGCCAACCAGAGGTTTGGAGAGATACTTTCTGTTTATGGATGCAACACACTGTCCCTTATGGAAGCATTCATCTATAAACCTCAATGGAAAAAAAAACAATTAAAATACTAAGTATTTTGATATGAGCCATTTTTATTAGCATTTGATTGGGAGGCCGTCCTCCTCTTGCAGGCCTCATTTACCCTCAAGCTGACTGTTTTCGTCATACAGAGTTTCGTGAAACTCCTCTCGCCGTGTCGGACTATAAGTATCCACATCAAGAGAATATATTCCTTTTACAGATAACAGATAAAAAATGTCTTTATACGTCTCTTCAACCCAGGCCAATTTGGCTGCCTCTGGCAGATGTTACACATCTGGCCCAGTTTCGTCAGAGATCCCTGCTTTCCTGGGATTTGAACTTGAGCCTTATCACTTGCTCTGATGGTATCTGGGCAAATCAAGACGCAATCAGGGTAACTCTTCAGGCCTGGAGCATCCGACCTTGACATCCTACGCAAAGCCTTTTCCACTATTTTTGTGCTAATACATACTGGCATATTGTGAATTCCACATTTCTTGCCATTTTACACGACTTGGATGCTAGCAGACTTCCTCTTCACTTTCCATCATTACAGCACTTTTATCTAGAGACTGAAGTGTTTATAATGTCATGTTAAGGTTAACGACTTGTGGTTTTGGTATTTCCTAGAATTATAGACATTAAAGGCAAAAATGCCACAGTATTTAGCGAGGTTTTTCTCTTTACTATGAAGTCGCAATTGTTCATTTTTCCAAATGCTGCCCTTTGCAGTCACAATAAACATCCAGAAGTGTTCCAAAATTAACCCAGAAGGCAGAATGACCCATTGGTGTTCATATCCGCCCTTGGAGAAGCTGAATCGGTCTGTTCAGTCTGGGAAGGAATCCCCACAGAACGTTACTGCAATCAGTGGACATGACCAGGCCAGGAAAATGATGCTGGCTGAGATTGTTTTCTTGCAGGCTCTATAAATCCGGATGTCTTAAATCAGTCAGCATAGTGGGTTACTTTAAAACATCACCTACGGTGCCCCAAAATACTAGACTTTCATGCCAGCAAACATCCAAGAGACATAGAAATTGGAGGATAGAACTGGGGAAGATAATGGATAAAAACAAGTTAGCAACCTGAGCAAACACACAAAAAGCCGTTTTGCTCTCACAGAAAATGGACAATTCTAGAACCCCAAGATCCAGGACATTGTTCCCTCACACAAAAAGAAAATGACTTTATATTTTCCTAAAGTGGCTCATCCCGGAACCTCAACCCTTTGTGAAAACATCTGCAATTGCCCCACATCTCACAACTGCATTCACTGAAGATCATGGTGATGTTAAAAGCTGAGTCCTTCATTATAAACTGCACACATCTCTGCGTATAATGTCTTTACGGTCATATTAGCAGTTTATGTCTCTTACATAATTTTTTTTTTTAGAATAATCATTGTTGCCAGACACTTTGTCTTCTGAGTTCCCCGTTGCGTCGTCTGACATCATGTGCTCTTTAGTGCTTTGGAGTCTCGCCTAGAACAAGTCTATTCTGGGGGGTGGGGGGGGGGGGGGGGACATGATGCCCTAAAAATGTCAGGCAGAGTGAGAGAACTAGTTCAGGATTTAGAGTGATCATCTCGCTCCTGTTGTGTGTGTTCTTGCCATCTGGTGCAACCTCACTTTCATTGTTTGAGTAGTATGGCTCAATAGACGCAGTAGACCAGGGGTGCCCAACTCCAGTCCTGGGGGGGGTCGGAGCCCTGCACATTTTTGGGTTTCCCCTCATTTAACACACCTGATTCAGCTCCTTGTGCTAATTATCACACGGTTCCTGAGCTGAATGATTTATGTTGGAACAGGGAAAGAACTAAGCTACACGGGGCTCCGGCCCCCCAGGACTGGAGTTGGGCACCCCTGCAGTAGACTGATTAAAGAATACTGACACCCCGTGCTCTTCATCTACAAAAACATCACCTTGGCGAATCATCGTGTGCAAAGGAGAAGGACGCCCAAGCTATGGAGCAGTCTGTGGCTTTTTGTCAATGCGACATTGACATCCCTAACTGAACACTCAATAATAAATGTAATCACTTGTAAAGGTCATGTTTATCTTTTTGTCTTACTAAAACATACATATGGATTGTATGGAATTCCGTACAACTGGATCGTTTTGTTGTTCCATGAAAAGCGGACATTTTGGACATGTGTCTTGTGCTGTTGAATTAGGAACAACTGGAAACACTTTATGACCCACTGTAACAGCTCATTATGCAAACTCAGTAATTAACATGATAAAAAACTGTCAGCTAGAGCCTTTTTAAAATGAGTGACAAACTAACACCCTATTAGGGGAGAAACACATACAAAAATGTAACATTCCAAATGCAGGAAGCCAGGGTGCAGCATGCAGTACAGCATTTGTTTTCGTCTGCTTCGCCATCCATCCATCTTCTGTCCACTTATCCTGTCAGGGGGCCTGGAGCCTATTCCAGGCAGCATAGGGCATAAGGCTGGGGTCCACCCTGGATGACATCCAGTACATCACAGGACACCTTAAAGTTGAGAAATTTTAAAGGTTTGTGTGTATGTGTGTTTGTGTGTATATGTATATATATATATATATATATATATATATATATATATATATATATATATATACATATATATATATATATATATATATATATATATATATATATATATATATATATATATATGCACAAGCACATGTAAAATGTCCAACATATTAAATGAGGAAAATGCTGCAATCACAACATGAGATAAAACTTGAATGATCCCGGGGGGCAAATTCTTTGTTGCATACAGCAGTGAGGCACATACATGTAATGCAAAACAAAAGGGCAAAGACTCAACAAAATAGACACACATTCATTTGCCATCGCAGTTCAGAGCAGACAGAGGTTTTACGGTGGCGGCAAATGACACTGAGGCTCTTTTAAAGGGGAAAACACATTTTGTTATTATAGTCCTTAAAAGGACTAACACAGGCACTGAACCAACCATGCAATGGAAACACAAGGACTTCTGACGCCGAGCTGTAAGGCATACATACGGTGGGTAATTTATACAACGCTAATGACGAAGGTCGGCCAGGGTTTACATAAGACACAGGCGAACGCAGGTGTGACAATGGGAATACAGCAAATACTAAGAATGACAAGTACAAACAGCGCCCTGTATCTGGTGTGCGAGCATGCTGGGATATGCAAATCCTGCTGGTGTTATAACATACTGCTACACCCAGCAGGCCTAGGCCAGGGAGAGGTGGACAGGAAGCAAGACAGCGCCTCATCGAAGAAGAGGGTCTTTTATCAACAGCCTTTAAAAAAAACTCAACACAATAAGACAGACAATCACAACAACTCCTCCCCCCTTTCACTACACCTGGCCACACAAAGCCCGCAGTGCCGGCTCCTGTCACGGTGGGTACATAACTCACTATGCTAACATTCGCAAACACAACATCAGCACCACACATGACATTACATGTGGGGGAACACGCAGCAGACGGAACAAGGCACATTAACAGCAACGTGCACATGGGCCATTCACAACACATACGGCAGAAAGCATGTTGGGAAACATGCAAATTAGCTCCCGCTAGCGAGGCGTCATTCACTGAGGCTTACAATATTATATCCCTAACTAAGCATTCCTGAGAAAATGAGCGTATTGAAATAGTCCTAAACAGTATCTCAAAAGCTGAATTAATCACGTCTAGAATATTCACACCTATAACTGCAGTTTTATTACTCATTATATTGTTCAATCTGTCTAAATCTCTCACTATGAGTGCTAATGATGAAAAGAACACATTAATTAATAGAGTGAGGAGTGCTCTAATGTAGCTTCCCTGATTTCTCCTGTCCATGAACGTTTCAGAGGTCTCTCTTAAAGCCTGATTATAAGGTTTGTCACCTCACTGCGTTGGAGATATATCCGCCATTACTACACATCAGAAGGTTACCTCTCCCTGAGACTGAGGGAAGGAGATGATCGAAAAGCCAGGCGATCGCTGGGCTTGTTGCGACCGAATCCTAGCTATCTACATTAGACTTCTACAGACTTCCAAAATATATCATAGACCTGGAAATATAGCAAAATATAAATGTTAATATCAAGACTCAAAAGGTCTTTATTATCGACACATCCATGTACAAGTATACAGTGCTTGAAACACTTCTTCTCTTGGCCCCCCTATAATGCTACAAAAAATAGAAATACAGTAAATTAATGTATGACATCATCAACACAGTATAATACAATACAACACAGTATAAATAAGGTACAAAACTATGTTTGATGTGCATGTGTGCAGTGTAGTGTAAATGTGCAGTGTAGTGAAAATAGAACAATGTGCAAATGTAATTATCTGCTGGGGTACTGGCAGTCTTTGGGGTTACCCATCTGCTTTGTATTGGTTTAGCCTGTACAGTGTGGATGTCAATATACATTTTAAAAACTGGAAGAAGCAAGATTTTTTTTATTCCGTGTGTGTGTGTGTGTGTGTGTGTGTGTGTATGCAGTGCTCACAGAAAGCCTTGGAACATTTGCTTAATTCAGTAAAAATATTGCAAATGTATTGGTTTTATGACAAAACTGTTACTTTATACATTTGTGCTAATATTACATTAGAAACAACTAGTACTGTTAAGTAAAACATTCTTTTCAAGTAGTAATAAATTGTATCCAAATTATAGTTCTAAAAGAGCTGTTCTGAGTTTTAAAAGTCTCAATGGGTGCTTTTTAATTAGTAACACCTTTGCAATAACATAAAACACCAAACATTTGTGTTTAGTGTCCCTTTGGGAGCCAGTGAGTACAATTGCAATTAGTAGTAAAATGGCAAGAACAGAACTAAATGAGTTAGTCAAAAAAACCCATAAATTCCTGTAACTGGGATTTGTAGCTGCTTCTCCTGGAGCCTATCCTGCAGTGTACGTGTGCAAGGCAGGGAACAACCCAGGATGGGGAGCCAGCCCAACCCAGGGCACACTCACACACCATTCACTCACACACACACCTACGGGTACAAGGCAGGGAACAACCCAGGATGGGGAGCCAGCCCAACCCAGGGCACACTCACACACCATTCACTCACACACACACCTACGGGTACAAGGCAGGGAACAACCCAGGATGGGGAGCCAGCCCATCACAGGGCACACTCACACACCATTCACTTACACACACACACCTACGGGTACAAGGCAGGGAACAACCCAGGATGGGGCGCCAGCCCATCACAGGGCACACTCACACACCATTCACTCACACACACACACCTACGGGTACAAGGCAGGGAACAACCCAGGATGGGGAGCCAGCCCATCACAGGGCACACTCACACACCATTCACTTACACACACACACCTACGGGTACAAGGCAGGGAACAACCCAGGATGGGGAGCCAGCCCACCGCAGGGCACACTCACACACCATTCACTCACACACACACACCTACGGGTACAAGGCAGGGAACAACCCAGGATGGGGAGCCAGCCCACCGCAGGGCACACTCACACACCATTCACTTACACACACACACCTACGGGTACAAGGCAGGGAACAACCCAGGATGGGGAGCCAGCCCACCGCAGGGCACACTCACACACCATTCACTCACACACACACACCTACGGGTACAAGGCAGGGAACAACCCAGGATGGGGCGCCAGCCCATCACAGGGCACACTCACACACCATTCACTCACACACACACACCTACGGGTACAAGGCAGGGAACAACCCAGGATGGGGAGCCAGCCCATCACAGGGCACACTCACACACCATTCACTCACACACACACACCTACAGGTACAAGGCAGGGAACAACCCAGGATGGGGCGCCAACCCATCACAGGGCACACTCACACACCATTCACTCACACACACACACCTACGGGTACAAGGCAGGGAACAACCCAGGATGGGGCGCCAGCCCATGGCAGGGCACACTCACACACCATTCACTCACACACCATTCACACCTATGGGTAACTTAGAAACTCCAACTCACCATGCCACATTTTTTGGGTGTGGGGGGGAAATTGGCGTACCCAGAGGGAACCCCACGAAGACAGAAAGAACATGCAAACTCCTTGAAGAACATGCAGCCTTGGCAGAAAATCAAACCCTGGGCCCAGAGGTGTTAGGCAATAATGCTAACAACTGCGTCACCGTGTATTGGTTTTATAATGCTACCCATCAGTAAAAATCATGACACAATAAAAAGAAAATGTCTGTGCAGATATGATAACTTTGCTTGTCAATGGAGTTTTGCTATGAAACCAGTAAACCTGCAACATCTTTAGAGAATTAAGCAAACGTTCCAAGACTTTTGGTGTATATACGTAACATCTGGATGTGTTTGAAATAGTAAAAGAAGAAACATTCAAAAACTAATGTATCGCTGAATTTTCCATTGAAAGGCATTTATGGAACGTGCACCCTGAATAGTAAAATTTCAGTCCCATGATCAGTGGTAATTATTGTGGGTCATATCATTCAGTGGGGTGGTATGGTGGCGCAGTGGTTAGCACTGTTACCTCACGCCTCTAATACCTGGCTTTGAGTTTCTGCCATCGCTCTGTGTGTGGAGATGGGCATGTTCTTCCCGTGACGTCATGGGGTTTTTTTGTCCAGGTTCTCTGGCTTCCCCCCACAGTCCAAAAACATGCTGAGATCAATCGGAGTTACTAAATTGCCCGTAGGTGGTTCTGGACTCCCCGCGACCCAGAATAGGACAAATGGTTATAAAAGATGGATGGATGGATGGATGGATGGATGGATGGATTTGCTTGGTTATTTTACCTCAAACAGCCTCATGCAAACCAGTCATTACAAAGACTGCAAAGTTTAATCACCACTTACAAAAACAATCCATTGCTTTCCAATGTGTTTCTAGTCACAGTTAAATGAATAGAATCATACATTGCCATTGCAATAATAGGCGAAATCCCGGAGGTGTTTACAGCAGGAACGCCTTTCAGTTCTAACACTTACCATGACTCCAGATGGACATCAGAACTCAAAAAGTATGTGTCCCTTATCAGCCTCTTTGCTACACTGATTTCTTTCACGTCACAAACACATTCATTTAAGAAATGTCTACATTAGTCCAACTTAGCCTGTATGAGACCTTAGGGCAACGTAAAGAATAAAAAAACTAATAAAATATCATTAAGAAATAAAAGATCAGAATTCATATAAATCAGCAGTACAGTGGCTGGGGAGATGGTTGTCTAGCTTGAAGATTGAGGAGAGGTTCTGCTGTAGTTTACACAGATTGTCATATTTTACTCAAATTGCTCTGGGGTAATACCCAGCTCTGTAAATTTGTAAGCTGATATATTTAAATTTGTCAGCCAAGCATCTAACCTTAACCCATGGGAACAGTTTCTAAAATGGCTGTTTTTAAATGGGGTTATTGCATTCGAGTCACAGTACGGCCTGGGAATCAAAGGTCCCGTGTCCTGTGAAGTTTACCCGTGTCACTCTGCCCAATCATTCTGCGTTCTGTGACTCATCTCCGCTTATAACTTGATTACTGTTTACAGAGCGCACTGTACGTTAGCTGCTTCCCCAGTGCATTTTCTGTAATAAGGTGCTAGGTGTCAGTGTTTAAGCCTCACTCAAGATTTAATTGAGAGGTGCCCACAGAATGCACCAGACTGTTCCGGAAAATGTGCAGTCAGTGCCTGCTTTCAGACCCTGTGAGATCTCACTTTAGAATAGAATAGTGATACTTTATTCCTCGCCTATCTTGCTCAGTTTGAGGCCCACAGACACATATGCAGGTGAGACAAGCTTGGGAGGCACGAGATGTCAGACAAAACAAAGTGAAAACACATCCAGGTCATGCAAAAAAGCTTCTTTTTTTTGAGAAAAATCATTCGTTTAGAGAAATGAGGTATGTGTTTACGGTGGGTCAATACATTTTCAGCGCAGAAAGAAACACAGAAGATGGTGATGAACTGGCAGGTGAATGAAGGAGTGAGACAAACTGGTGTCAGACAGACTTTCCACAAAACCTGCTAATAAGGACCAATTGGCAGGTATTACAAGGGTCACCTTTGATAAGCAGGTACTTGCTGAGTCTCGGCACTTTGCCCTCTGCTGCTTTCTGGGGTTGTGTTCTCCTTGCTTAGTCATGTGGAACGTGGGTCAGACATGTGTACCTGTGCCCAGAAGGTTGTGGGGTTGAGTGATCACATCAACACTGGGCCCTAGAGCACGGCCCTTAAGCCCAACTGTATCAGGGAAGCTACGTACCGGCTGCTTCCTGTGCTCGGGCCACAAAACTTACTCTCATTCACAGGAACGTGGGCGCCTGTGTCCTTATCCTAGTGGAAAATGAAGTTTCTTTCTTCTTAAATTTGTGCAGAATATAACAAGTAGTGGAATTTGCCTTTTTATAGATCCCAGTACTAACTTCCTGCCAAGTGGTGACATGGCTAAATATACATGGAGTTGTATTATCCTTTTCATTCAGTTACTTCACAGCCCCCCCCCCACACACACACACAAGCACTGTAGCTTTAAGAGTACACTCCACCTACCCTCCCCCCACCCTAGTCTTCTCAGAATGACACTAAACAGGCTGAAAACTGACAAGGGTAACCATGTATGATGGGGGTGATACAGCAGGGATTTTTAGGTGCTTATCCTGTATGGTAATGAAGTTCTACAGCATGATGAACAAGGAAAGGCGACGTGCATCATAATTAGCCTTTAGTAATTAGCTGGCAAGGGAGGGGGAGGCACCATTCGCCCTAGCATGGAGGGTCAGGTGATCAGCATTGTCAAGGTTAATTTGGATGTGACCCCTGTTTCCTGTGTGTTTGTTTCACCCAAACCAGAGGACCGGCTTCAGTCCAGAGGCTGCCCCCCCCCCCCCCAGTAAATACCAATAACTGTTTCACCTCCAAAATAGCTGCATCATTTTAAACCAACCCAGCTTTTCTTTTTGATTTGCATTGTAGTTGTACCACTCTCACTCTGAGCCCATGTATCCCCAAAAAGGCAGAATTTACAACAAATCGTTTTGCTGTCAAACTCTCCCCTGTTCTGTCCCCCACTCCGTCCACCATGACGCTCTCACAGCTGTCGGGGAGATGAAATTGGGCTTGTGTGAACCGCTGCCAGTCTCCAGTGTGTGTAATTATCATCACGATAACCCACAAGCATGTGTGGTGATGTATCATCATCATCAGCATTCATCAGGGCCCTCTCAGCTCCGCCCACACCGGGCCGAATCTCAGCGAAGTCAATCTTTTCTGCTTTTGGGGACTCGACCGGCTTCCTGAGGTTCATTCAGCATTTGGGTGGAAATTTACAGGCAGAAATAATCTGGAGACGTGCCTCCTGGATTGGGTAGACTGTCGAAATAGTCTAATTCAGTAACAGCATATATGAAAACTGACATCTGCTTCAGTTACATCAACTATATTTTATGTAACTGCAACAGTATTTTATGTAACGAATGTTCTTTGGCAGGGTGACCACAGTGGGCAGTGCTGTTACTTGCTATCTACAGGGCTGGGGGTTCATGTCCCAATCTTAGGTTTTACTGTACAAAGATGTGCCATTAGGTGGGCTGGGGGGGCTGCCTGCCTTGTGATGGACCAGCAGGTCAGTATTAATTGTGCCCTACGCCACCAGGGAAAGGCTGCAGACCACGGCCATGACCTTGTGTTGGAACGGTGGTTAGAGAATGGTACATGCTCTGTGGATTGGCCGTTGTAACACAATCCATGTTTCTGACAGTTAATTAAACTGAACACATGTATTCCTTATTAATAATGTAAAATATTCTTGGATATAGTATGTAATTGATAAAGTACAGGGCAGATGGAATCCCACAGTGTGTGGTGTTTTCATTCCACATAAGCTTTTGAATATGCCCCTGGGTCATCGGCTTTTTCCGGACATTTTTTACTGAAGGCCCATCAGCCGCCATAAATACAGGCCCTCGGCTGACACGTCTGCTTTCCCAGCATGCTCTGCCACGGCAGAGCTTTGGCCAGCCCTAACCAATGAAGCTGAACCCCCTGCTAACTCAAGAGCCACGATCACCGCTTCCGGTGCATGACTGAAGTCCGTCTTGGGAGTCGAGGGGTTACAAAGAGGATTTTTAATATAAATCAGGTGCGTTTTGCGAGCGACCTGAAGTGAGGCACACTGAGTGCTAGCGGCGACCACAGCTTGTTACACGTTACAGGTCAGTGAGCACAATTTGATTTGAGAAACACTCTCGAGCAGCTCTCCCTTACCTCCTCCCTCAGTCCTTGGCAAGCCACCCCCACCCGCCTGCCTGAGAGAGCAGCCTCATCTTATTCATACAGACAGGCATCCTAGTCTAATACATAAGCGTGCCTGTGGTTTACCTGAGAGACCCTGCAGCATCATAGGCACAAGGCAGGGGACTGAGCGCCAGTCAGCTGAAATCGTACAGCCCCGTCTGGCTTGTATTTTCAAACGGGAGGCAAAATTTGAAACATTTATGAGGACGACTGTACGTTCCTCTTGGCCTGTTTGGGTTCTGCAAACCTCTTGCTTGGTTTCGTTCCGCTGCGATGAAACAGAATTGGGACATTTGTGTTTTGTGTAACTTGATTGCTTTAGGGGCAAGCTCCGATTTTCAGGGAGAGAGGAGAGAGACACGAACACAATAGTTGTGCTTTTTTGAAGTTTTCAAAACTACCCTAAAAAAATTTAAATCAAAAGGCATTAATTATTTTCCCAGTTTTTTTGTGTTATTGAGAGAAGTCAAAGTCACTTCTTGTGCATTAGCATGAATTACCATTGGGGAATTAACATCCATTATTCATCGCCCATCAGCAGAACTTGCTTAAGTAACTTTAGATTCAAAGTTCAGAGCTGGTTTACATGTCTAACTTTATCAGGAAGGGCAGGGACTCGAGCCATTTAAGCAGAGAGGCAAGCAGCATGTTTATTTGCATCTCCCTGCATTCCAGCCCTCGTCTGAATGCCGCGCTTTGCATGACACATAGAACATTAGCCATTCATGTGTCCGTGGAATTCATTTCTGTCTCTGCTATTCTGACAGGAAAGGAAGCCACGAAGGATCTTCCCTGGTCATTGTCTACAAGGGATGTCAAAGAAAGTGCCGCCAAAGTGAGTTGCCCTGATTTTGTTAAATGTCCATTCGTTTGAGGTACTTACGGGATTGTGTCCCAGGGAAGAATGCAGGGAGCAAGAAGGGGTAATCAAGCAACTGCAATAGTGTATCGAGATCCAGGTCCCTTGATAAAGTGAAATGGTAATTGGTAGAGAAGGGTGTGTGTGTGTGTGTGTGTGTGTGTGTGTGTGTGATCATCCCATGGTGACCGGGGTGCTGTATCGAACCCACACGTTAAGGAGCAGAACCGCTCATGGCATGCTGAGTCCGCTGTGGCAGTGATGTCACCACAGGGAGCCCAGGCCTGTTGCTGATTGGTTCCCTATCCTGGGGGCGGAGGACATTTGTGTGGCGATTGTGTGATTATCTTTCTCAGACAGTCACACCGATTGCATTAGTTCTGGCCCGTTCCATTGCCAGTGCTAAAAAAAAAAGAAATCTTCATTTAATTACAATGTGAAATTAATAAAAGGAATAACATGTAAAACTTTAATGATTATGTAAACACTGCAAATGGATCTAGTGTGACAAGGAGCAGATTACAAAAAAAAAATAAGTGGCACCTTCATTTGTCCTCGATGAGCAGATGAGTTTGAAACACAATAAATATTAAATAAGGGCGACAAGGCATTAACACATATGAGGTGTTGAGCTTAGCTAATTACCTGTCTTTGTGATGCCTGCACCTGCAGTTTAAGGGTCACGACCTTGTAGGGGCCTCCTCGCGCGGTGTTATGTAGCGGGTCTCTGCCTTAAATGGGCCTGGCTAGGAAATCATGTGAAATTCTCCAACTCATTTTTTTTTTAGAACACAGAGTGATTTTCTTTCTTTCCCCATATCCGTTTGAATTATTTCTCGTTAAGTTACTATTGAAGCAACTTACAGGAGGAACGGAGACTTCAGAAGGAGACATGAGGAAACAGGGAGAGAAAGTAGAGGAGTACAGTAGGAGACAAAGTAGAGGAGTACAGTAGGAGACAAAGTAGAGGAGTACAGTAAGAGACAAAGTAGAGGAGTACAGTAAGAGACAAAGTAGCGGAATACAGTAGGAGACAAAGTAGAGGAGTACAATAGGAGACAAAGTAGAGGAGTACAGTAGGAGACAAAGTAGAGGAGTACAGTAAGAGACAAAGTAGAGGAGTACAGTAAGAGACAAAGTAGAGGAGTACAATAGGAGACAAAGTAGAGGAGTACAGTAAGAGACAAAGTAGAGGAGTACAATAGGAGACAAAGTAGAGGAGTACAATAGGAGACAAAGTAGAGGAGTACAATAGGAGACAAAGTAGAGGAGTACAGTAAGAGACAAAGTAGAGGAGTACAATAGGAGACAAAGTAGAGGAGTACTGTGACCTTCTTTCCAGGTGCCTTGATATACTTCAAGTGGAGACACTTGGGTCTTTTCCAGTATCATGCATGGATGTGTTTTTAGAAGCAACCTTGTTTCGGTAAGATTTCGAGGTGGTTTCTTACAGGGAATTTACCGGAGCGGAAAAACCAGCAAAGTTCCAGGACTTTCACTTTTACTGCTCCAGAGAAACAGTTTGTTCAGAGGCTCTGTAAGAGGAAGTCCAGAGATGAGGAAAATACACTGAGCCGTCATGATCTTATTAAACCTGACAGTGTGAGAGTTTGGATAATAAGGTCATTACTTTATTCATTTGTATTTAAATGCTGTTCGTCTTTTATAAATTGCACAAGTTCCGTAAATATTAGAACGTAAACATTAAGTAAATAGTGAGAACATCACCCAGTGAGATCTGGATTTCAGCATTTCCTGGACAGACTATAAAGGTAATTAATTACCCTAATGGTATTCAGCTCATCAGTTCATCACCTATGTCCTAAATGATGTGTTTTGTCCGATTATGGGCTGTGGAATACATTTACCTCACTCATGTCCCATCCAGAACATTTACAAATAGATAAAATGGCAAACATTAGACCAAGCCCCAGCAAAGTGTGTAGGTGAAGTAACGTAGTTTAGGGATAAGGTTAGGATTGCAGTGAATATCTTCTCCTTTGTGGAGCATACAGGTGTAATGGTCTTTATTTAAAGTGTAGTAGAAATTCTGATATATTTGTGTTTTAGGGAATGCTAATCCAAGGTCTGTATGTATGGATTTTGTATGTTCTCTCTGTGCTGTGAGAGTTTCCTACTTATACTCTCGGCTTCTCCTGCAGTCCAGTGACATGCAGTCAGTGTTACTGGTATCTCTAAATTGCCTGTCGTGTTGGGATGGGATGTGCGGGTGTGTGTGCATTTTGCCTCATCCTGCCCAGGACACCCTTCAGGTCGCCCCTTGACTAACCTATCGGGGATAAGATGACGATGGACGGATGCTTGTGAGATCTGACACAAAACTGCACTGTCCAGTCTGTACAGTAACTGTAACACTCGGCACTTTTTCCCCCCAACACATAACTGTAACTGTAATTTCAGCAACTGTAACACGAGGAGAGCAGCAGACTGGAGGTGATTATGTAGGCAGTGACTAGCGAGGATACAGTGTAGATACAGCTGTCAGGAATTAGCGTGGGACTCCTGGGAGGAGGCATCACAGCAGCTGGCAGAAATAAATGTGGGCCCATCGGGACCCCCAGAGGAAGGAGCCCCAGTAGTGCTCCTACTACTGGCTAAAGGAGCTAATGGGTATGGGCAACATTGGTCATTAAGGCCGATACAGCTTTTTTTTGAGGACCAGGTCTTTGCTATTCCACAAGTATATTGGGATATTTGCTGTCCAGAGTGATCCCAGTACGTACAGGTGAGGGTTAGGGTTGGGGTTGGGGTCAGAGTACTGGGTCCTGCCATTTATCTGGCATCGCTGGATCTGTTGAGGATCTTGCTAAAGGCAACAAAAGACATACTACTATTCTGCGGCGGATGGGATTTGAACCAGCAAACTTCTGGTTATATATGCAGTGACCTAACCCACTAAGCCGCATGCTGTCCCCAACTGGCTGGTGCCGGAAGGAGTGTAGCAGGGAAAACCACACACGTTTGAAACACAAGGCGCATATTTCATTACACTTGGCAAGGAAATGGGCCTGCTTTGCTTCAAATGTAGCATGTGGGCTTTGCGGGTTTGACGAAAGCTTGTTCAGGATTAGGCCTGGCCCGGTTTTACCGTGCACTCTGAAACTTTGATAAAAGCCCCTGAACCGGTCTCTGAACTCTGCAATGACAGAACTTTGAGTTCATTTCTGGAGGGCTTCCAGTAGAGTCCCTGGCGGAACCGACGCCTCTCAGAACTACAGGTGGCAGGATCATCAGAGGATCTCTGTTGATTAAAATTACAGCTATTCGCTTGTAAGATGGATGGCAGAGAGATACTGGATGAGGCAGCAAAGAGGAGGCCTTCAATATTTCACGATAATGTAAAGAAAAAAAAGAAAACACTTCTGGATCAGTGCTGTTGAGCTTTAAAAATATTCTTCAACCTCTTTTGTTTGGAGACAGGATATGATTAGCCTGTATGCTTCCAAAGACACGTTTGTGATGAATAAAAATCTTTACTAAATTTTCTAAAACTCAAATCACTTTCTTTTACTTACCTGTCACATGACCCTCTTTGTTGGTTGACATCAGTGGTTTACTACAGTGATTCCCTACCTGGTCCTCAAAAAACGTCAAAAACATGGTCCGTCTGGGGTCCCCGCGGACTGTGTTGGGAATCACTGGCTTAGCTAACCTGTATTAATGTGATAGAAGAACTTCCTCTTCGTCTCGCCACATTGTGCCTGTCAGACCTAAATGCCAGCTGGCTTCGGCTCTGAGGGTCCAAACCGCGCCCCCCCTACTGAGATAGGGTAGCTGAATCCCCCGCCCCCTCCTTACATCGGGCTGATCTTTAGCTGGAAGTAGAAGAGAAGCTTCTACAACAAAGAGCCTTCAGAGAAACTAGCGCTCATGGAATATGTTGTGCTTTTCAAGTACATTTCGGATTCTCTGTCATGGAGTTGGATCTCTATTTGGCATTGGGAGAAAACATACTTCAGTGTAAAAAAACTTTCTTAAAGTTCTCAGGATACTTTTAATAACTACAGCCAACATGACCGTTGTGACTCTTCTTCACGATAGCATGCATTGTAGGCAAGGAACCCAACTCTGGCTCCAAGGTTCTCACCCAGGATTTCACCCAGCTGGCCCATCGTGTCCTTATCGGAGAAGCCAAGATGAGCTGAGCATCATTAATTATCGGCCGCCCAGCACCATGACCTTGCTGTAACCTCCACCCCGGCCGTCTTTCTGCCTGCACATTTTAATTTGATGTAAAGCCCCCCAACGAGTTTCACAAATTCCACAGTCACTTTTCAGATATTTGTGAAAAATTAAATGGAAATATTTCGAAACATATATATACGTTTGTTTTTTTTTCATTATTTTGTCTGCCCCCCCTGTGCTGATTGGGGTCTAGACAGGTGCCTTGTTTGCCTATTGCCTATGTTTGAATTCTGCTCTGGCCAACACATACACAGACACACACACACACACACACACACACACACACACACACACACAAACAGCTCCTTTGCCCTGTGGCCCACTAAGGACGATATGGGGATGCAGCTTCTCAGAGCCACGGTTCAGGCAGAAGGCACAGGCAAGGCAGCTCACAACCACGGCCCCTGTAGCATCGTTAGCGGCTGGTCGAGTGCGTGCGGGCAGCCCAGGCGACCCCTGCGCCGTCCCGATGGAGGCCGGGCTGCCGCGGGACTGTCAGCGCTGACTGCGAGCTCCACGGGGCTGCGCAGTCAGGGGGCGTCGCGCGCATCTGTTCCCAAGGCGGCCGACGCTGTCACACCGGGCACATCGCGGCCAAGAGCACGAGGAAGCCCCCGCAATGGGAAAGGTGACGATCGAGGAGGACGGGGGGGGGGAGCGAGGAATGGCCGGGAGGTCAGCTCAAGGTCATTCTCCTGAAGCTGCGACTGGGGAGCAGATGCTATCCGAGGTTTAGACAGCAGCCTGAGAAGGATCACAAGTCTTGGCTGTGCAGAAGCTGGTATTGAGTTTGCTAACAAGCCCCCTCCGCCTCAAACCGTCTGCTCGCCCAAAACACAAAAACAACACATAAGACTCATGGAGCTAGACTGACTGGGGAGGGTGGGGGATAATTTCCTCCCAGATAGGTCTGGTCTGTTAAACCAGTGCTTCTCAACCTAGTCCTCTGGGACTCCCAGTTGGTCCACGTTTTTGCTCCTTCCCAGCTTTAGAGAGGAACTAAAAACTGGGAACTGCCTAGGGATCCCTGTGGATCTGGAATACTGTGTTAGAATAGGCCCAGCTGTGCAAGATGGTTATTTGGTTGGAGTAACTGATATGTTATAAAGGAAGGTGTTTTGTGTTGGATCAGTTCAGGTTTAACACCTCACTCAGGGCTGTAACAGCAGGGCTCCTGTGCTTCAGAATGTACGTCCTTCACCGCTGGGCCACCTGCTGGCCCATGTTTCATGCACCTTTTGTATGTCATTGGGATCTTTCACAGCCACAGACATATGCACCTGCTGGTGTGTTTAAGTGCTGACTTACAGACTTCACAAGGGAGAAAAAACGACATATTCTGTGCAGTGAGACTGCAGCCAGGATCTTGCTGATATTTGCAGGAGCCATTTTTCTGCACTTATCGGAGGCTAAATCGATTCATCGACTGAAACCAAAAATTCTGGTTTGCTCCTCTTCAAAAATGATCAAAGGGAACCTAACTATCTGCTTTTAGTGCTTTCGCATGGTTTGAAGAAAATCTGGAGATTTTTCCAAAGCTTCCTCGTTAGAAGCACGTTTTTGTTAAAGCCTGAGTTACAGAAGGAACCTTATGTCATAAAGCCATGCTGCATTGCTTTGAAGGAAGCATTATGTAAAATAATTTGACGTTGGTTATAATGTTACATTTTCATAGTGAGTATGGGAGGCACTGGTGTCCCGGCCTTACAGCGTTACTGGGCGCTGCTGTGGCTTGCGGGTTCTCCCTGTATTACATGTTGTTTTCTCCAGATACTCTGCTCTCCTCCTGCAGTCAAAAGACATGCTGTTGGACTGACTTCTGTCCCTAAAACGCCTATAATGCATGACTGAGATGCCTGGGATAGACCCCAGAACCCCATGTGATGGGTGAGATGGAAGTCCTGCATACATATATACAGTACTGTGCAAAAGTCTTAGGCAGGCAAAGAAAATTATGTTTAAATTGTCCTTGTGTTGGTGTAAAACTATGATATTATGCCTGTCAAAGTGTGTCAGCTTAGCCACTTCAGAACCTCTGCTAAAATCATCCTAGTATTTGCAGCGACCGTCCAGTGCAGCCATGTATTTTTTGACTTGACCACTAGCACATCTCACACAGCTAGTCAATCTGTCACTGACTTTTTAAACCAATGTATTTAATTATTTTATTGAGCTGTTGGTGAAATTTAACAAAATCATGGAACGGCTGAGGTGCCCCTGAGGAGAAGTTTGGGAACTGAAGCGGTGTTCATCTAGACATCCAACTAGATATCAGTAACTTTTTAGAAAACAGAAGAAATTATTACTAGTTTTTATTGCGTTACTCTTAATTTGCACATGTTCTGATGTTAAATTGCGTTATTTGTTCTAAGCCAAAGTACACTTGCTACCCAGATAAACAGCTTTAAACATTTCTTTTGACTACTCAAGACTTTTGCACAGTACTGTATATATATATATATATATATATATATATATATACACACACACACATATAAAGACATGAATATTCACACACACACACACATATATACACTCTTTTTTCCATGATTTAGTCTGGGTCCCTTGTGTTCATTGGGCTCTGTTTCATTTTTTAAGGTGTAAAAGCTTTTTTTGTTTACAGAGTCGACACAGACACCATTCCTGACCTCTGATGTTTTTTAAACCACGTGGTTATGTTTACATTCATTAAAGTATATAGTGTTCAAGACCCAAGAGCTACAAATGAGTGAGTGAAATGCACAGGATGGGTAGGAGACATCAGAAGGTGTCTGAGAAATACTGACTGTTTGACCAGGGCAGCGGACTGAGCTGAGGATGGTTCAGATGTAAGCTGGACTGACTGCACCTTTAGTTAATGAAATATGAATGTGACCGTCCTGTCACGCTGAAGGAGTGATGGATATCATATCCGAGTCACGTGTTGGTGTCTCGCAGAAAATGGGATTTTTAAAGAAGGTTCACTTCCTGTATTTAACGTTTAAAGGCGAAGCTGTGTGACGTGTGAGTGGCAGGGAGGATTTCAGCTGGAGACTGTCAGGATGTCGAGGACATGTCAGGCCTGCACGTTGTACTTCTCTGATTTCCCTCTGGTGATACACCTGTGTTTTCACTTTATAGGTAAATGACCCGCCTGTCCAGCATTTGTCGCTGCTGGTGTCCATGGCTTAACGGATTCCTTTATTGTCTTCCTCTGCCCCTTTGCCAAGCCAGGCTCCTAATTTATGCCTCTTGTATTTGTTCCATATCTTGTTCATTAAACCCCATGTACTTGCACCTGGATCCCTGCCTGACAATATCGTTCCGCATGACTTTCATTTACAGAAATGGTCCAACTGTTGTGTAAAAACCCATTTCGTATATTTGTGTAATTACATATTTGTAATAATATAGTGGAATGGGTTGGCATGAAGTATATATTTGTATTTATTTAGACGAACTGCCAGGACTAAATCTGACCGTTATATGTGTTACGCTTAAGGGTCTATTTTATACAAAACTGCCATAAATAAGAGTTTGTGACTATTTGTGGAAAAAAAAATCTTGCTTTACCATAAGATACCATAAGAAAAGTTGATCTTTTGCCATTGAAAGATCTGCCCTGTTGACACAGGAGTCATGGAAGATGTTCGTGCAACAGGAACGTGAGCAGCTGAACCACTTTTCAGCTTTTCTCTGTAACGTAAAATCTGAAAACGCTTTAAAAAAATCAGAAATAGTGAGAAATAGTGAGTCCTACTACCAGGCCAGTCACTTGAAAGGAAATATGTTGTGTGCACAGGAAAGCCTACAGGCACAGGGGGCGGAAGGTGTGTTTGTGTGTGGGGGGGGGGGGACACTGAGAATGACAAACTGGGGCATGAGTGTGATGTGAGCATGACGTGAGTGTGATGTGAGCGTGGTGTAAGTGTGGTGTGACGTGAGTGTGACGTGAGTGCGGCGTGAGTGTGATATGAGCATGACATGAGTGTGAGGAGGTAGCTTGGCCAGAGGAACATGAGTGTGAGTGTCCATTCCGTGCAAGATAGCCTGCCTTCCACTGAGCCGCATTTCCAAAACTTCCTACCTTTCTATACTCCCCTCTCTCTCTTTGAGTCTCCCATCCTCCGATTTCCCTCCGCTCTACAAACCCCAAACACACAAGGGCCACACGCAGGTGCTCCATCAAGTGGGAGATGCAAACTAACACAGGAATACCCACGGGAACCCTAACCGCCCCCCCAGAGGATGAATATGGGCCGTCGACAATGCTCAGTGCAGATGTGCAGTGTGCTTTCCATACATCCCTTTGGCGCTGAAGGAGCCTGGGCTTGTCGACCGTGGTGCTGTATTCGCAGTCATGGCCACGAGGCTGAAAGCTTAAGGTGTGTCTGTCAGTATCATGCCTTGTCGTTTTTTGCTCTCCAAGCTCTTTGCATGATGCTGATGCAAGTCACCCTTAAAAACCGTGGGCTCAGATTAAACTTGCACACATGGGCCACACATTTACGCCTTTGCTGTTGGTTCTCCCTCCTACACCTGGCAGACACACACGATGAAAAATGAATGAGCAGAACGGCAAGCAGCTGGGCTGGTGAAGGTGAAAACAAACATGTACGGCAGAGAGAGGGATCACGGCGAGGACAGCAAGCAAAAGAACAATTAAATAAGACCCTCTAAAAGTAGTTTAATGGTTTAATCGCCCGTCATGCCCCTTGGCCTCGCTGGGACTCCAGCCACCATGATAATAGCTCTTCGTCTTGATGCTTAACCTTTACACTTTTGTTGTGCCCTCACTTGGAGGCCGTAATGCATATTCTAAAGAGCAGCCCAGGAGGGGTCCGTAATTATTGTATTAGTGATTTAATACCAGGCCCTTGCTAAGCCTTGTCCGCAGCCAGCTGTAAAAGTGCGGCTGAATGGGGCACAATCAGCAGCAGTGAGCAGGGGGGGCCCAGGTCCCTCAAAGCTCCGCCTCCTTTAGTACACGCCCCCGCCACCCCCTTCCCCCCTCGCTGCCATGCATGCCACATGCAAACATACTGTCTGGCATTGCAGCAGCTGGAAATAACAGAGGGTCACTCGATTAAAAGAACCTCGTCCCCCCCCCACAGGTGTTGTGACTGTGTCACCCTGTCGCCGAACGGATATGTAAATAAAAGGTGTGATTGATAAAAGAGCAGGAATCTGTCCAGGAACTAATGAAGTAAAGTCAATGTTATCATAAAAGGTATTTTGCTAGCTAAATAATGGCAGCCCAAGCTACATGTCTGTGGGATCTGGACAGTTAGAGCATCTCACACAGAAGCTAAAATAAAGATTATAAAGCTAACTGGCCAGATACTGTGTACTATTAGTGTGAGCTATATTTAGATACATTAAATTACAATTTAAACATTAATAACTGAATTTTAAGAAATAGATCATAAATTAACCTATGACCAGTTCTGATAAAAGGTGGATAAAAATGCTTATTATTTTATATACCGCAATATTTCTTGTTTTTCATTTGCCTATTAATAGTACAGTAGATGGTAGCTCAAGACTATACAAGCTCATACTATGCAAATGGGATTAAAACTTTCCAAAGCTCAGAGGAAAATCGCTAGATAATATTAAAAAACCTAATTTGAGGACAAAGAAAATTGTGCTTGTCCCTGTTCCTTTCCCTGTCCCTGTTCCAGTCCCTGTTTCTATCCCTGTTCCTGTCCCTCTCCCTGTTCCTATCCCTGTTCCTATTCCTATCCCTGTCCCTGTTCCTATCCCTCTCCCTGTCCCTATCCCTCTCCCTGTTCCTATCCCTGTCCCTGTTTCTATCCCTGTCCCTGTTCCAGTCCCTGTTCCTATCCTTGTTCCTGACCCTGTTCCCGAGCCTGTCCCTGCATCTGTTCCTGTCCCTGTATCTGTTCCTGTCCGTGTTCCTGACGCTGTTGCTGTCCCTGAACCTGTTCCGGTTCCTGTCTCTGTTCCTGTCTCTGTTCCTGTTCCTGTTCCTGTCCCTGTATCTGTTCCTGTCCGTGTTCCTGACCCTGTTGCTGTCCCTGAACCTGTCCCTGTATCTGTTCCTGTCCGTGTTCCTGACCCTGTTCCTGTCCCTGTTCCTGTTCCTGTCCCTGGCACTAAATGTCTGTTAACTTTCAATGTATTTGCTTCTTTCTCTTTTATTTTTTACTTTTTGGTCTTCGGATATTGTTAAACGAGGTAAGTGTGTGTATGTGTGTTCGTGTGTGTGTGTGTGTGGGGGGGGGGGGGTCATCCATCACAGCAGATGAAAAGCCGCAATTTTCACAGCTCTGAAAATAGGGCAGAGCTGTGCGGCGGGGGCCCAGGAGGACGGAAATGAGGGCAAGGTTAGCAGGGGCTACGGGCCCGGGCTGCGAGCCGGCATCCGCCGCTTTCCACCCTCATCATCCGCTCAGTCTCCCCCCCCCCCCCAAACAACCCTCCTGTGACACCTCAGAATAGTGACACACTCATTCTACAACTATCCCACCCCTGGTGTCATTGTACAGGAAACAAAAAGCAAAACGGCGTGACCTTTAACTGGACCCCTTTTCCAGGCTCCCGCTTATCAGCACAGGCTGTCATTTAGCTGCCTGTGTACAGGGTGGCTCTGTGCGGAGATTCACGGGGCCTGGCAGCTTCTGTACAGCACTGAAAGGCTGCCCTGCATTCAGCCTCCAGCCTCCTGCCATCAGACACTACAGCGCCTCCCCCCCAATGTCACGCCGAGCCATAACATGCCAGGAAAGCATCCCCTCTCAAAGTCTAGTGCTAGCTTTTTTTAATTGCACATGAGCCGTCCTTTAATTTATTTTTAGTTATATAATTTATTTCTTCAATGTTCATTTTCAGGATATTCTGTTTGTTTTTACTGTGTACTTTTTAAAATATTTCTTGGCTCAGTTTGCCTCTTTCTCACTACGTCTCTGCGCATTGTGCTGTTGTCCACGATACATTTGCTTATGCCCTGCGATGGGTTGGTGCCCCATCATCGGTTATTCCCTGCCTTGCGCCCATAGCTTCCAGAATAGGCTCTGGACCCCTGCATCTCAGCATAAGAGAAATGTGTATTGAAAATGTATGGACATATACTCTCTGGCCACTTTATTAAGTACATCTTACTAGTACTGGTTTGGATCCCCTTTTTATCTTTCAGAACAGCTTTAATTCTTTGTGACATAGATTTAACAAGGTTCTTGAAACATCCCTGAAAGACTTTGGTCCATGCTGACATGATGACAGATCTGTCTGCTGCACCTTCATGATCTGAATCTCCATGACATCCCGAACATGCTCTATTGGACTGAGATCTGGTGCCTGTGGAGGCCGTATGAGTGTAGCGAACACATTGTCATGTTTAAGGAACCAGTCTGAGATGATGTGAGCTTTGTCACATGGCGTGTTATCCTGCTGGAAAAGTAGGCATTAGAAGCTGGGTGCACTATGGTCATAAACGGATGGACATGGTCAACAGCGATACTCAGTCAGACCAATGTCAGACCAATCAATCAGATGTCTTGGTCCCACCTCCTCTAGTTGCTTAGACCTAACTACTTTTTGAACCAGTCATCTTTCCTTTTGCCCTCAGAACATTTTTGAGTAAATAAACTCCCAAAAATGACATGAGTGGCATCCGATATAGATTTATGCTGCTGTAGCCCTTCAGCTTCAAGGTTCAACGTGTTGTGGATCCAGAAATGACCCATGTCTGCATGATTTTATACACCGTGCTGCTGTAATATGATTGGTTGATTAGATATTCGCTTCTAAGAGCAGTTGAATAGGTATACCTGATAAAATGGCCAGTGACTGTGTGTTTGTTTGTGTGACTTTACTGACCTTGTATGCATAAGAATTTCCCCATGGGATCAATAACGTTTTATCTTATCTAATCAACCGCATAATGAAAGTTAATCATAAGAGAAACAGAGTGGGCATTTAGTGGTGAAGGACAAAGGACGCAAAGTGAAGGCAGTCCTGGGGGAGGGGGCTGTTCCACCTTATCCACGGCTCTTAAATTGCTTCTGTAAAAGGGGTAGCCCATATATAAATGGGTGAAGCTCTAGAAGTTGCCTTTGATTACTGTCATTAGAGTGCCCCCCCCCTCCAGTTTTAACGATTTAACTGAACTGAATACTGTCATGTGACTGGAGAATTCCAGCTGAATTCTGCTTTCTTTGACCACCACCCCCCTCCCCCAACTGGGTCCCCATCTATTATTGCTGTCCTCCCAGTTCGGGTGCTGCTATCATTCCCACTAACAATATGCCCAGTGACTCGTGGACACATAACAGACGTGTATACCCCCGCACCCCTATCCCTTCCCCACGCACAAGAAATCTCAACTTCAACCACGGGATATATAATAAATAGGAAACGAAAATAAGCAGAGAGGTGATATTTCAACTTTCCTGCAGACTTCATGCGTCTCCATTACGTTTCCGAATCACAAAATGCCTGGAGGGTGGGGGCTTTATTTTCACCCTGCCATCGTATGTGTTATTTCTGTCTGTTACCTTCCGTGACACATACTGCTTTGAATGCTGTGACTGTAGTCATTTAACACGTCTAAGGTGGCATTTAGGAGTCCATGTAATTATGCAAACAATATTTACATGATTTTAAAAATCAATGTGCAATATAAATTCTGCTTCAAATATAAATGCATCCTCTTTTTAAAGACAAGGACTTCACCGGATTTATAAATCATAGCATACGAGTATAAATATTGACATTTTAACTAATAAGAGGGAAAGCTACTCGGTTTGGCTCATGACGCCCCCTTGTGGCAGTTCGGAGACAGTGCGAATCCCTTCCTCGCGGCCAGCCCCGCTCTCGCGGCAGCATGTGGGGTCAATGGCAGCCGCGCAGGCGAGCCAGGCGCTCCGGAGCTGCCCTGACAGATGGCTTCTCCCCTGCTCACGACGGCCCTCAAGAGCGCAGCGTGAGGCGTAGCGGCGCAGACGCTGCTTCCGCGGAGAGACGAGTATTTGCTCAGCGTTGAGCCTTTAACAAACGGCTGCCAAATAAATATTTAGAGAAGCTGTGGGGGGCGTGCCTACACGCCTAAGACCCGTACCCTCCATTCCCCGGCTCAGCCTCTCACCTGACAGCTGAGCGCCCTGCGCTTGTGTCTGCGGCAGCGGCGCCCTGAGAAGCTGTCCTACTCTCCCGACGTCTCCGCCGGGGGGCGCCATCTGCCCCGCACACTAGCACGTGTGTCGCCCGGTGCCAGACATTACGCCAGACGCGTTCAGAGCCGAGAACTGTTCTTGTTTAGGTTTTTTGTTTATTCGTTTGTTTGTTTTGTGGCAGCTGTTAAAGTCGTAATAACTGTAAATAAAACAAATGCCGAGACAAAAGCGTTGCGAGACCTAATCGATCGAGTCACCGATTCAGCTCAGCGCCGACACTTTCCCTGAGCCGCTGGATTGAACAGTGGGTGACAAGGCCTTAACAGAGAAGACAAATTCCGGGTCATTATTAGGAAAAGCTTCTTGCAAAGTGCCTTTTCTCATCAAACAAATCTTCCGCGAGCTTTATGACATTAAACATTTTTATGTGGCCATTAAACGGTGCGGCTCAAATTAGCATGAGCCTTTGGCGGTGCAGGGAGATAGCATCTAAGAGAGCCACGGTTAATGGCATCTAATGAGCGCTGGTGCAGGGATGAAAAATAGCAATCAGACGCTGTTTAATGCAATTGGACTGATATTCTTCCAGAGCCACATACAGAAGATTGAGATGAGAAAGTGGATTGTTTCATTAGATTCACTTCAGCAGCCTCTAATAGATCCTTCGCCTAAAGGCGGATTTGTAAGTAGACTGATCAGCTGTAACATGGGCTGTTTACCTCATTACCGATACTCTAAGGTGTTTTTTTTTTAGTTCATTGATTCTATTGGGGTCCAGCATCCCACTCAGGCTTTTCCGCTGGCCTTGCACCCTGTGCTTCCTTGGGTAGGCTTCAGCTTAATGAACCCTGTAATGAATAAGCTGTTGGGAGACGGATCAATAGATAGATGATTGTATGGCGTGTTTTCTCGGCCTGGTCGATTGTTCTTTACCAGCTCATGCTGCTTCTCAGCTGGACTGCCTTCCTGCGGAAACATCACTCCTGCAATTCTTGCCAGGTTCAGTGACCAATAGCAGTAAAGGGACTTTTCTGTACTGCATTTCTGGTTCATAGACACACGCTTGTGTTTTCCATTACCACATACCTGTCGCCAATGACAACGTGAAACCCCCCCCCCCCCCCCCCCCCCCTCCCCGCCGGCCCAGCTGTGCGAATGGTCACATGGGCCCCCATGCTGGACAATCCCGTGGACAGTAGCTTCCAGAGTCAGCATCTCCAGCAGCAGCTTTACGGAGTGACAGATGGGTCCGGTGGGACAGCAGGCCAGCGACACGAACTCTCGGTGTGTCACCACAGCAAGAGACCTGGTACAAAGTAAAAGTAATTAGCTACCAACGCTCTGGTCCTTACTGGAGTTAGCCAAATATCCAGTACCGTAACGAAATATCTGCCTCCTTCCTAATTCCCTCTATTTTTGTTTATAACACTGAAATTAGTATAATACATAGGACAACCTGAGGAAACACAGCACACCGTTTGTAAATAATTATTTGATTCATTGACTGTCATATCCTGCACACCCGACCCTCTCATCTCTCCCCAAAGTGGCCCTGTTGAGCCCCCCCTGTCGCTTGTTACCCCTCGTTAGTCCTTGTATTTAAGTACCTGTTTGTTTTGTCAGCTCCAGTCGGTCATTGATGGTGCTCCTCTTCTCAGCCTGTGGCCTTCCTCGTACACTCAGAAAAAAAGGTAAAAATTTGTACCTTTGCTTGTCGCTGAGGCTGTACCCTTAGCTGCAAATAATAGTACCTTTTAAAGTGCAGAAATGGATGCGATGGTACATTAATGCTGTTTGTGCCTTTGGGATGTTCCTCAGAGACCTTTTCTGTACCTTAAAGGGTACAGTTACAAGGGTCAAGGATCACTACATGTCCGTTATAGTCCCTGCGCCAGGGACAAGCAAAGGTACAAATTTTTGCCCTGTAGTAGTCCTCTTGTTCAGATCCTTCATCATGTTATTTCATTTTATTTTTCTGAAACCCCTTTTTGGTTCATCAGAAATGTCTGCCCTTGAGTCTCAAAAGGCATGACATGGACAGACACTGACCGTTTAACATTTGTTAACATCTAAAAGATTTTAAATAAACATGCATTACTAATATGTCATAAGTGCATAAAACAGTCCAAATACAAATAATACAGGAGGGGGCTAAAATCAATCAGAGAGATACAGGTCATGAAGGGATCTATGATTGTGTGTGTGTGTGTGTGTGTGTGTGTGTGTGTGTGTGTGTGTGTGTGTGTGTGTGTGTGTGTGTGTGTGTGTGTGTGTGTGTGTGTGTGTGTGTGTGGGATGAGGGTACAGTGGTTAGCACTGTGGCCTCACACCTCTGGGACCCGGGTTCGAGCCTCCGCCTGGGTCACATGTCTGCGGAGTTTGCATGTTCTCCCCATGTCGTCGTGGGGTTTCCTCCGGGTACTCCGGTTTCCCCCCACAGTCCAAAAAACATGCTGAGGCTAATTGGAGTTACGAAATTGCCCGTATGTGTGAATGGTGTGTGAGTGTGCCCTGCGATGGGCTGGCCCCCCATCCTGGGTTGTTCCCTGCCTCGTGCCCATTGCTTCCGGGATAGGCTCCGGACCCCCCGCGACCCAGTAGGATAAGCGGTCTGGAAAATGGATGGATATATATATATATATGATCATAGTCATGTGAACAAGTCCTCCCTCATGCAGGAAATGTATTCCAATTATTAAATGATATGAAGCAAATCCTTCGCATTACCACAGGTGGTTTGTACTGAAAATTCTTCTATTAGATAACGGGTAAATCACACTGTTTAATTATCAAAGTTGACCTATTTATTCCCACATCTGCAGTGTTTTTTTTTGGGAGGGGGGGATACAGAAATGTAGATCTGCAAGTTAGATTTTGTGAGCTGAGATAATCTTTAAGACTCACAATGCCATCTTGTAACCCTTTCCCTGTTATTTATTCTTTAAAGCTCATTGAGAATGAAAAGGCAGCTTATAGTGAAATACCAGGTTACAGGAATTCCATAAACAGAACATGTTCATATATATGCATGTGGATGAGTGTGCCCTGTGATGGACTACCCCCCCCTCTCCCCCCACCCTGCATTATGCCCTATTTTGTGCCTGTTCTTTCCGGGATAGGCTTTGGATCCCTGTGACCCTATATACAGTAAAATCCCGTTATAACGGACTACAAGGAATCCTGGAAAAACAGTCCGTTATGTCCAAAGTCTGTTATGTCCAGAGTTGCTGTATGTCCAGAACACAACTACAGGAAACTATAGCCGATGCTTTTTCTGCATGTTCTTAAAGGTGCACGGCTGGGACCAGTGGACCTCATCCGTTATAGACAATATTGCGTTATAAGCGAGTCCGTTATAACGGGATTATACTGTAGTGGTAAGGAAGATGAAGAAGATGAACACATTCATACATGGTTTGCATATTTATTAACGGCACTGAGTATTTACTCATGTTTTTGAAGGAGTGTATGTGTGTGTGACCCCCACAAGGCTGTTGTCTGTGTGTTTGTGTGTGTGCGTGAGTTTCTGTGGTGTCCTCATACTCTCCTCTTCTTTTATACAGGAGTACCACCCCTCAGGGCTGTAGCCAGTCCCCACCTGAGATGATCTGAAGATGACCTCAGGTGCCATGAAGGGGTTAGGAGCCAACCGCAGCCGGCACCTGTCCGAATCCTGCGACCTGTCAGACTGTTCCCCGGGACCCCTGTACTCGACCGGCACACTCCCCCGAAGCCCCTACCTTCTGAGTCCCACCATGGACCACTACGGCACTATGGATCCCCACCATTTTGTCTCCCCCAACCCTGGCACCCTTCCACCTGAATGCCTTTTGCCCCTGAGTAACCAGATTTCGAACAGCAGCACCTTCCCCCGAATCCACTACAACTCCCACTTCGACCAGGCTGACTTCTCACCCGTGTCCATGCCAGCCGGGGACAGCATCGGGGGCATCGGGACGGGCACCCTGGGTGGCCCCATGTCTATGGGCATGAGCCCCACCATCACCAGTAGCTCGGCCGTCATATCGCCGAGCGGGAAGATGAACCGGCTGCCTGCCAACCTGCTGGACCAGTTTGAGAAGCAGCTGCCCGCCCACCGTGACGGTTTCAGCACCCTGCAGTTCCACCGCAGCGGCGCATCCAAGCAGCGCGGCGACAGTCCCGGCCGCATACGCTACCTGGTCAACTCGGTGCAGAAGCTCTTCGCCAAGTCCCAGTCCCTGGAGGTTTCTGGAAAAGGTCACACCAACGGGCGCTTCTCCGCAGGCTCCGGAGGCTCAGCCGGGGACAGCAAGCATGCGCGCCGCAGCAAAAGCAAAGAGCGCCCCCCGAAGGCCGAGCCCCCCAAGCGCCGACCGCGGTCCAACATGTCTGGCTACTGGAGCTCCGATGACCTGGACAGTGACACTAGTAACTACCGCAGCCCCATGATGAGCTTGGACCAGTCCACGGTGGACGGCCAAGCCTCCAAGTACTTCATGAACTCCTACAACACCATCGACAAGCACACACTCAAGGGCTCCAAGAGCAACAACAACCTCAAGAACCAGGCGTGCCTGGCGATATCTGCTCCTGGGGGTGGCCCCCCCCGGGCCATCAGCTCTGGGCTGGATGCCGACTTCCTGAAGGGCGGCTCTTGGTCCACCTTGACCCTCAGCCAGGCTCGGCAGATGTGTCAGAGGGGCTCGGCCACCATCGACAGAGCAATGCTGACCAAGTCCAAGTCCTGCACCCAAGACCTGACCTGCCACTATTTGCAGGTACAGGAATGAGTATGACAGAAGATGAGCCACTTTACCCAGACTAAACTAGGGATAAATTATCATATTTATGTCCTTTCGGTTTGTTATGCGATATATGTAGTGAACACCAGGGGGCAGAATGCCCCAAATCCCCAGTCGATGTCTCAGATCTAGCTATCTATGTACAAGTCTAACAATCTGGACCAGCAAGGTTTCCCTACTTGATATAAATCATGCGTAAATTTAAAACATCACTTCTCACAACGCCATTTCTCAGTCTTATCCCTTCATCTGTGCAACTTAATAGTATTTGTGTTTTGTATAATTTAAGATACATATATCCCACATATATCCCACAACTCTGACTAGGAATAGATGGATGAATGGATGGACATTCTACATATTTAGACCTAAAACAGACTCGTAACACTGTTTTCACAGTATTCTGATGGTGTGATTATTCTAGCTGATAATAAACATTCCCGTTTCAGTAAAACCGTTGCTATTTTCCCAGCTAAGTAGTAATGCATGTAGGCTGAATGATGGATATTTAGGGAATAGTGCTGGTGTAAATGCTGAGCAGGGTCAGCTCACAGATGCATCATTGCGCCTCCCCAGGTCCCTCCTGAGGACTGGAACAGCACCTTGGGCAGAGGCAGCAGCTCCGGTGAGATCCCCTGCCGGCGGATGCGCAGCGGCAGCTACGTGAAGGCCATGGGGGACCTGGAAGACAGCGACGACTCTGAGAGCAGTCCCAAGCCCTCACCCAAGATGGCAGCCCGCCGGCAGAGCTACCTGAAGGCTACGCAGCACTCGCTCAGCGACCAGCTGCCCTCCCGCAAGTAAGTCTCTGCTGTTGCTTCCACTGTCCACTGGGGAGCGTCTACATAGACAAATGGAGGCTGAGAATCACAGGAACGGCACAGTGGTCGGGTTAGGACACATGGGGAAGTCGTCATGGCAACAGCCATCAACGTTCCGGTCAGCAAGACGTCCTCTAGAGCCTGTGGACACTCTCTCATGCACTGGGCTCTACATGTGCGTGGTCACGCAGTGCAGTCGGTACATTCTACACACCTTGACACCTTTTCGCTCATGGGACTTTTACTGGATGAATGAAAAATGATTGGTTCAGAGAGATAACCAATCAGATTGTACAGGAGGTGGGCCCAAGTGACTAGCATGGGCGGGACCAACCAATCAGATGTCTTAGTCCCACCTCCACTGGTTGCTTATAGTCTGAGTGGTTATCTCTCCAACTTCTTCATACAGGTGAAGCATAGATTATATGGAAAAGCTGTCTGGGTCATTCATTAATACATGTGTTAGAGATCTGCTCTACAGGACAGATAACATCAGGTTATCAGTGTTGGGGTGGTTTAGTGGTTAGCACTGCTGAACCCACGGGGACCAAAGTTTGAGTCTGCTCCATGGCTCCATGTGTGTGGGGCTTACGTGTTCTCCCCATGTCGTGAAGGGGTGTGCTCCAATTTCCCCCCACAGTCCAAAAAACATGCTAATTGATCTTCCCAGAATTCCCCATAAATGTGCAGGTGTGAGTGAATGGTGTGTGAGTGTGCCCTGCGATGGGTTGGCGCCCCATCCTGGGTTGTTCCCTACCTTGCGCCCGTAGCTTCCAGAGTAGATTTACAACCCTAACTAGGGCAAACATGGATGAATTGGGTCAGTGTTGTTCCCACAAAGGGTACCAACATATATTGCTTCTTAGAAAGCAGAAGAAAGCAAAAATATTTTGTTTGTAAGATTCTGTCCAATTTATGAGGTATGGCATAAGGTAAAACATTGTTAAATCAATAGTTCAAGAGAACCATGTTGTAGGGGTTATAGAACATATATGACTCTAAACGCCACATACATGAGAAGTAACTAAAAATATTAGGTAAGTATTGTATTGCATTTTCTGAATAAATTGCTTTTTAAGCAAGTTACTACATCGGAAATGATGTGTTTTACATTTCAGTCGAATGAATTATTACTATACATACTGCTACATTTAATTCTTATGGTCCCAATTCTGACATCGCTGCTGTTTAAAATCCACAGGCATCCAAATTTCACTGTTATATCTGCTTATTGTCATCCTGGGATTTAAACTAGAATTAGAACAGATTTCACTCAAATGATTAGTGAAAAGTCTCGCTTTCTGCACAGTGCAAATACTGTAGAATATAACGGAAAAAGCCATAAATAGTGCTACATGAACGCGAATGCGTTGTACAGGTAGTTATAAAGCAATATCTAGTGCATGAGAAAATCTCTAATATAACACATAAGAAGCAAGTGTGCGCGCGGAACACGTTTTTTTTTTTTTTTTAAGTCCGAGCTGCAGACAAGTTGTCCTTTTTCCGTGTCAGTTCATCAAGTTGACACTAGGTGGCAGCCTTTTAACAAACTCACTCCAGTGACCCCCTACTTATTTTACATGGAACTAGTGCTTGTTTTAGCTCATAACCCTTACTTTGTATGGGCAAATATTTGCATTTCTGTTATAGGTTTACACTATATTCCATAGATAAAGAAATGTAGAAGTTGTAAGGTAGTGGAGTAAACCGTACTAAGACACGGAGTTCTTAATGACTACATATTTGGAGTAGAGGTGATTGTGACCCTAACCCTCCTCACCCTCTTCCTCGTGACCTCTGTCACCAGCAGAGCTTGGGGCTGCACAATGCTGCATGGGGATCTAGAGCCAATGTGGTCTCCAATGCAAAGTGTGTCCTCTCTACATCAGCTGGGCAGGTCAGTTCAGTTGGGGGAGAGGGAGGTGACTGTCGGGGGTGGGGGGTGGGGGCACAGAGTGCCAAGTCGCCGGGCCAGCGCTGCGCCATGTGCGTCTGTACCTCAGCTCCTTCACCTGCCTATCCCGCCACCCCCACATCAAAGCGCCACATCTTCCTGGTCACTCCGTGCCGTGCCACGATGGCCATCTCTTATTCGGCGTGTCACGGGACGACAAACGCCAGAGGGGGACATTCTGCTTCATCTTGCCGTTGACCGCGGTGTGGCACCGCAGGAAATTGTGGGCCCCCCCCCTCGTGGACCACGTCTCCTGCCACCATTTCACCGCGACACCTAGCGGAAACTCTCACGCCTGCTTTCACATGCTTGTCCTCTTCTGCTTGCCACCAGGGTCCATCTAGGCTTGGGGGGGGGACAATAAAAAACAGAAATGTCCCTGAGGGAAGAGATTCAGCCCTTGTCCTCTGTTTTTACCAACCCCCCCCCCCCCCCCGCAGCTGTCTTCCTTCTCTGAGGGAGCTTTCCACCAACCGCAGCCTGGACAACCTGGACTGCTTCGGAGGGCCTACCGGCTCGCCCTTTTTGCAGTGGGACGATGAAGACTTCAGTCGGACCTGCAGCACACTGGGGAAGAGCAGCTGCCACAGCCAGGTCAGTGGGATCCCAGGCCAGGCTGGGGCCCAGGCTCCCAGGAAGAAGGGCTCCCCCGGTTCTCCAAGCCACAGCAGGCTAGTGGCTGAGACCGAATTCTCCACGGCCTTAAAAGGTAGCCGCTGCCATTTCAGCACGTGGGGAGATCTCTGTAACAGTGGACATGCACGTCATTCCGTGCGATCGGTCTCATAAAGGACCAGCTGAAGAGGAAGGAAACGTGGCTCCCTCGAAAACTGCGCCCGCTAATAGCTACTCCGCCTCGTTGTAAAATCGTCACACCCACGATCGCCAAAATTCACACCGGGCGTAGGCAGTGGGTAGGCCGCCATTTGAGGCTCCTTGAAGGTTTGGGGGTTGCATATGCCTCGCTGACTCACAGAGAGCTTCCAGATGTTTGTGGTGGGACCTGGGGATTAATAATCACCAAAGCTTACAATTAGAGATGCCAGGAAAATATTTGCACATGTCATTTTGAGAAAAAAAAAATTTAACGCTGGGACGTTTATTATGGTCTGATGTGGAGAATTCTGCTTTTTATCTAACTTGTGTCAATATGCATGGAGGGTTATTTTTTAGCTACATGCTAGAGAAATCACCAACTTTCGTATTATCATATGTACCGACTGTGCGGTCCAGCATTTTAAATTATTTGTCATGACACCTGGCTTGGTGACAAAACACTTCCCTCCACACACCTTCTTATAATCATCCATCTCTACATGGTGGGGGGTCTTGCCAGAGGACTATATCAAGGAGGTATAGCTTTCCCCATTGGGGTTTGTTGATTCCGATAAACAATTATCAGCAGCTGTAGCAGTAGAACTAAGCAAAGGATGCTATGGTAGCAGCTCATGGGAGTTTTACTTCCACAAAAATGTTTGAGGGCAGAATCAGCTGTCTTGGTCCTGCCTCCTCTAGTTGCTTAGACCCACCTCCTCTACAGTCTGATTCGTTGTCTCTCTGGACCAATCATTTTTCGTTCTGCACTCAGATGATTTTTGTGCAAGTAAAACTCTCACGAGCCTGCTAGCAGAGGAAGAACAGTAGAAAAGGGAGCAAGCCAGTCCCATGGGCCAGGCCAGTAACTGCTAACACCCTGGATCTGCAGGGTGGAAGGAGAGCTCATTCACTTAGTGACGTAAATAAAAATGCATATTATAAATAAAATTAATAAATGCAAGCAAGCTCTTAAAGATGCCTGCAAGGAAGAAGCCAGACACATAGGTGGTCGCTTAAAGATGAGCACAGACATCTCTAAGGGGATTTTTCTCTGGGGATTGCTTCTGTTGCCAGCTATTGCGTTAAAGCGCATTAATAAATGCACCGGTATGTTCAAATCAACTGCAGCCAGTCAGATATATGATTAATCTCTTCTTGATGGTGTGTGTGCTCTTTGTGTGATTTAGTTTCTTAAAAGAGGGGAATAAAGTCAAATTATGGAGGTGACTGATGGTGATGGCCATTCTTCTGTCATGTTTATATAGTTACCTTGCTATGGCTGGGTTAGTTGTAGCCGAAATATTGCTGTTTATACAGAGGGAAATTAACAACGTCTACGTTATGGACTGGATTAAATCCCTTTGATTTGATCACACCCTCATGACTGCTGGTGGACTTGGCTAAGGGAAAAGTCACGTGCTCCCCTCCCACCCAGCATCCTTAGGACTTGCCTGCCCTTTCAGGTTCGGGAATTGGAGGTAAGCCACCGATATGAGGAGACCTGCTCCGAGTCGGTCTTCGGCGAGTCCGACTCCCAGGCCGTCGAGGCTCTGGACCTCCCGCTGCCCCCCTCCTTCCGGTCACGCAGCCATAGCTACCTGCGTGCCATCCAGGCAGGCTGCTCACAGGACGACGACACCGCCTCGCTGGACTCCGACTCACCCCCACCTACTGCCACTACCGTCCGCACCTACAGTACAAGCACCAGTGAGTACCACTTTGCCTTTTGGACCTCGTCCTAGGGCTTGGCGCCAAGAGTGGCTAATCGCAGCCTGACTTACTGATCCTAAGGAATGATCCAAGTCCTATATTAGCACTGTGGTTAAATGACCTTTCGGCTGGAAAGCGGCTTTATAGACGGATACGGATGTTATTCTGAGGGAGACTTTTCAAGACTCGCATGAGGGGAAGATTTAAAAACATCTAGCAACCTTCTCCTGAAATATTATTTACTGTGGAATATTTCATTAGGTCTTCATGGCCTTTTTCATTTTTGCAAATTCTGCAAGATATTGCAAAATATTCCAATTGATTTTTCTCATACTACAGCTCCCTGTTACTGTCTTCATCATTTAGGTTCTGGGTCCTTATTCCTTGAGTTTTTCCTAAAGTGATTTGAATTTACGGTAAAAGCATTTGGTTTTGATGAAAACGCTTTGTTTTTTTTTATGATGCTTAGCTTATTTAGGCTAAAAGGTTTCAACCAAAAAACTAGCCAAACATTCTTGAGGGGGAAAAGAGCAACATCGGCAAAAAAAAAAAAACTGGCGTAACAAACACTCCTGCACACTTCTGCTGTTGAACGAGGATGGAAAAGCAAATGTAGATTAAGTAGCACCAAGCAAGCCTTCAGCTCAGCTCTCTACAGATGTTGCGCATCCAATGGCAGCTATGCGGTACAGTTCATTGGTGTAGCCTGTGTGGGATCCAGAATTATGAAGGATCCATCATCTTGTCCAAATGCTGTTTACCCCTTGTGTGGTTAAATCGCACAGCGTCATTGAACAGCCAGCACTTCCTGTCCATGTTCCATCAGAGCACCTAGAACAGGTCTTTGCGGCAGTAGTTATACCTTGGGCTCTCATTTCTGCTGGCATCAAAACGGAACGTCTGCTCCAAGGCCGGCAGAGTCACATGGAGGCGGGGGCTGGACCGAAGCCAGGGGTCTCCTTCTGTGCGAACTGACATCCCTAGTATCCTTTCCCACTAGGTCACATGGCAGCAGACATCTTCTCAGCTATCGTTTTTGGAATGGTACTTTCTCCTAAAATAAAATTGTCCAGTTGTGCAGTTTCTATGTAGGCCAAAGAAAACCTCCCGTAAGAAGTGTCCAGCGCACTGCAGATGAAGTTAGATAAGGAAAATTTTTCCTGATTTTTTTTTTTTTTTACAGTAGCTGGACCAGTGAAGCATTTTAAACGTTTTTTTTTCTGGAAAATGAGAAACCTCTAGGGAACTTTACCCAAATGCTGAAGGAGCTTTTTCTGACTGTTAGACCAGTGATTGGGCTGCTAGGTCACGTTAGCCCAGGAGACGCTGGGCTCCTATGCACTTTCTAATATGTTCTAATTGGTTCCCACACACACACACACACACACACACAGACACAGACACAGACACACACACACACACACACACACACACACACACACACAAACAGGTTTGTAATTATATCTTCATTTCTATGGGGAAAACTCTAATCCCAACATGACGACCTTAACCCCCACCAAGCCCCAACCTTAACCATAAGTAACCCAACAACATGTGAGACTTGGTTTTTTGATTTTTGTGGAGACGTGAAAATGGTCCCAACAAAATCAGAATAACAGGTTTTTATTACATTGTGGGGAATAACAATGTAACATAAACATAATACACACACATAAAACACAAAGCTTATTTGATAGAAACATCAGTAATCTGCATTACATTTCTTCGATCAGTAGAATTTTCCTTGGAGCAGCAATGGTGAAATCCAGAGTGACGGACTCTTTTATCAGTCAACACAAGTTTTGCTTAATGTGTTGCTTTGAAAAAGTTTTCCAGGTATCCAGGAAAACCAAACTGCGTTTTTCTTCATGATGCTCACCTTTAGAATTGCCTTAATACATTTTATAATAATAATAATAATAATAATAATAATAATAATAATAATAATAATAAATGGAGTTTGGAAGGTGGATAAACTGCACAAACAAAAATATTGTGTAAGAATTATATAAGATAATTTGCTAAAACTGGTTTTAAGTCTGTTTTACTGGCAATTTGCGCTTATTTTAATATCAAACTAAAACATATATTGGACTCGAGCGTTTCTGGCTTCTACAAATCTACAATCTGACTTCGATGACAAAATCCTCCCTTAATAAGGAGAATGTGAAGCGCAGCAGACCACCAAGCACAATCCCGTCGGTGATAAGACCGTGGCAGGAGTGCTATGATTCTCTTAAAATGCAGAAAAGAGATAAAAATTACTATATTACTTTTTATGTGTTATGTAACTAAAAACAATAATTATCCAAATAATGCTTGTCCAGCTAGGACCAGATAACTGATTTGAAAATGGCAAAAACATGTTGGGCAATACTGTAACAGACGTAGCCTGAGACATAAAGGAATTTGGGAATTTATTAATTTTGACCATTTATTATCTGTAATCATTTACCGTTAGCTTAAACTACCTTCTGTCGGTTTTTCTGCGCAGAACATATTATTCTTACGCAGCGCTACTTTTGTGAGATGCAAGTAAGGATGTTGTCACTGGAAACAGATCCTCATTGAAATACCGATTAAATCTTTGACGTGAGAAATAAGCCGACTATCAAATTAGGCGGGGTGGAAATGCAGTGATACTGGGTGGTGGTTCCATTGAAGGTGTCGAGCGCTGCCTCACAAAGAGGGAAAGACAAAGACGAGATGCGCCCAATGAACGCAGGAACGGGCCGACATGAGCCAATCATATTCCGGTATATGTGCCTAACGTTCAACGTCAGCTTTTAAGGCGGGATTACGAAAAATATTATCCAATGAAATATGCTTACAGGTGTGATAGAAAGAACCTATATTCCAATTATAGTGGTCGCTGGGCGGGTTTTCTGAGGTACGGCCCAATCAGATCAATTGGAGGAGTTTCCAAATGGCCTCTTTCTTTCCGCGACGTGGAGCATTGAGTAGGAGAGAGTGCTTATGATTATTATATAAAAAAAACTGATCGAGAAGGGCAACTGATCGGCGCACAATTGGAACGTCAATAAAAGAGGGGAGAGAGGCACGTTTCTAGAAGTGTAGAAGATGTTGGAGTTGCAGATACGGCCATCGATCATCAGACGAGGAGGAGATAAATGCTGCATTTGGTAAATCCATGGCACTCTATTGCTTGTATTTCCCGGGACTCATAATGACCGAGTGACTTCTGTTGTTGCTTTGGGATTTCGTTCTGGTCGGTGCGAGGAGCGTCGTGTAAAATGGTTACGGTTCTTCCTTCTCGCTCACCAGGTTGCCAGTTCGGTTAGACTTTCATTTGTGAAGTCTCCATCCATGCTTGCCTTCCAGCTTCACAATCCAGTGAACTAACGGTGCATGTGCAGTGATTTCTTTTGTGTTTTCTCGTTCATTTTATTTGTGTTAATGTTTAACCTGAGAAAGTGGAACATACCTGCCTAGCTTTTGAGAGTCCCCGCAGGTACGGCGTGTCTCATCAGCAGCCGTTTCATATGTTTCTCCTGTCTTACCTGTCTTTTGTTATCCCGTGCTTTACGTTCTGGTTATAAAATGCAACGCGAGTAATACTTCAAACTTAAAAACACTAAGAGTTGTGTAATTAAATAACTGAAGTAGTCAGGAAGCGTGACAACTCGCTTTCCCCTTCCTGGCTGCGGTGGAGATGTGCTTTTTTTGTAAGCCTATTGTCACAACAGCCACATTTTTACAGTAAGACTGCCATAGAGATTGTAAAAAGATCCCGTATCATTGAAACATAATCTCCATGTGTCCGGGATCGCGAACACCAGGAACTGGTTTTAAATACCTCAGCCATCTGAGAGATTTAATTCCCTAACCTTGGCAGTTGCAAAAAAACATGAAGGAAAAGGGTGAAGTCGTATATATGCTGCTGTAATGGAGGTTCACGTGCTAGACGGCTAACCCCACTGGTGAATAAATTCAGTAATTCCATTTTGAATTTTTAACAGATCAGGTGCTATATAAAACAGGAGTCAGTAAACCCGGCATTTTCAGGAACAGCGTTACGTACGCCTCGGTCAAACTGCAGGTCTTTTTCCCCAATAGGAGATGACAGTAGTAGCAAAAGTGGTGTAATTTTAAGCATGCGCTGACAGCCGCAGTGAGGCGCTCTGAGCTGCCTGCCCGTGACCACGCCCCTTTCGTATCGCCACGCCCCCTCCAGCTTCGACAAAGTTCATTTTCCCTTAACCACGCCCTTTCATATCGCCGCGCCCCTCCAGCTTGTTTCACGTCGCCACGCCTCCTCCTCCTCCCAACGGGCCTCTGCACAGTTCTGGCGTTTCGAACCGGGTTCGGTCTCCTGTTTCTTGACCGTCCTAAAGCTCAGTGATATGTTCTGTTAAACTGCCGCCTTCATATCGGTACGGGTCGGCTGGGTTCAGAGAACAGTCTGAAGAGTTGTTTAGGCGTAATTCTCCACCTTCCCCCCCCGGATGCGGTGTCGACCGGCAACAGGCAAATGCGACTCTTCCACTTTATTTCGAAGAAAAAGAGCTCCGTTTCGAGGACTTTAATGGTATGTAGTATTTTTATAGAGACTCATCTGTCTTGTTCTCTATTTTATTTCGCCCCCCATTTAATGTCCCGACTTAACGGCTGTTAACAGTATAACACAGGCGTGTCAGTTGTTAAACGTGCTGTAAAATACCAGTCGTTGGCTTTTCTCTTGCTGTCTGGCGCGTTTACTCTCAGTTGGGTCCTTATTAGGTAGCCCAGCGCGTGTGCGTTACGAATTCAGGTAGGAAATGATTACATCGGCACGCCGCAGTCATGCACAAACCATCCCAGCAACTCCCCGATTGCTGAAACTCTGCTCACATTTCCCATGAATCGTTGTTTTTGCGGTGGCACTGTGTATCGTGTGTAATGTCCTTGTCTTCAGCAGAGCTTGTTTGCTTGCTGATAACTTTATACCTGCTTGCTTTGCTTGCTGATAACTTTGATAACCACCCCCTTCGTTTCTTCTGTCCAGGAAGTTGCTTTTGTTTTTTTTTTGTTTGTTTTTTGTCACGATACCCGGCGTTTTAGCATTTACGTGGTTTTATAGGGTACTCTGTCTAACCTTTATCACCTTGTGTGTCGCACTCTGATAGTCTAGTCAAGTGAGTAGATTTAAACCTCTTGCTTATATTGCCTATTAAGATGGTTTTTTTCTGTATTTAGTGAATCCTTATATTCTCACTTTGACTTTGTTTGGGTTCTATGGTGCCAGAACAACCAACCAACCAGAGGTTTTAATCATATGTAGTTTATTCCCTTTCATCCTTTGGGTTTAGTTTCTTGGTTATTTTTCCATAACATACCAGTCAGAATAGAATAAGTAACTCTATGTCTCAGTGTTTACAGGAGAATATATTAAATGACTGAAATGTATTATTCTGTATATTCCTAGAAAAATACCTTTTTCCTGTGTTTGGCTAGCATCTTCTGGTAACCGAGAGGTCAGATTTTAAATCGGCTCTTCCTCCTGCCTACTTGGCACTGTTCCTGAGATGTCCCATATTCCCATAGTGGTTTCATTGAGAATTTTATTTGCTGTACAGAGCTGTATGATACTGATTGTATGTTTAACATGTTTCAGGGTGGTTAACTTGGTCAGTTCAGTTTCCATTCTCTGTGCTTGGTGGTACCTGGATGGCTTATCTGCCTCACGTTAAGGTTCATGCAGCGAAGCTGTGGCCAGATTTAGGTGTCGTCTTATGAAATAGTCTGTTCATTTACACAGTCAGTGGGAAAAGATTCATTTTGACAGTTGTGCATTGATTGTGGAATATATGCAATTAAGAAGAAGGCAACCTGTGTATTAACAGTGCCACTTGGGGAAACCCAGGTAGGATGCTGCCGTAGAGTGATCCTCTGAGATTCCTCACCAATCCTCAGTTCCATGTTTGGCTATCATGTAATATTTTCTTGCTTTATCGCAACCATGGTATTGAACAGTTTACATAAGCTGATCTGTTCAATTGTACCTTACACGCTGACCGCATGGTTTTTGAAAGTCATGGTCTGTGCGTATAGATTTATCCAGTAACGTGTCTTGGGTGATGACAATATTAAGCAATGATGGCTATTTTTAGCTTTGCACCTCCCCCTCACCCCCTCGTCTCGTCTTGTTGTACTTTGTGATCAATCCTCAGTGGTGTTCTTGTTTTATGTGCATATGTTCCTTATTAATAATTAAGCTGTTTCCTGACATTTACGCTATATTGCTCCCCTCTTGGTGGAATTGATAATTCAGGGTTTTGGCTCATAATTCATAGTTCTGCTTTCATTTCCCTCCTTCTAGTGCCCACCAAAAATGCTTTGAGAGAATTCATGTTGTGATCATACTTTCCAAATCTTCCATCTATGACTATTCTTTTCTGACTGCCCTTAATGCTGAGCTGGGGTTGGGACAGCGTGCATTGGGTTTTGTTAGTGGACGGTGTGCTGGTTCAGCGGTGACTGTCACATATGCTAATCTAAGCTCCGCAAAGTTTGTAAGGTCACATACGTACCGTTTCGTTTTCGAGGCCTTTATACTCCGATTCAGAGCTGCAGCCGAAGCAACGCCTTGGCAACTCAGGCATGTGCGCCTCCTGTCCTGGCAACAGAGGGTGTGTCCTGGGAGACTCTCGGGGGGAGGCTTTAGGTTAGGGCTGAGCTTGCAAGACCATGGGAGATCTAAGCCACCCGTGTGAAGCGTTGCGGGGGCTTGCAGAGGGTGTGAGAAAGGGAGGAGTGAGTTCTGATTAGTCTATAACGTCTGCTTTGTTCTGCGTGGCTCCTAGAGCAGAGGTGGACAGCTCAGTTCATGGGGAGCCGTAGCTCAGGCAGGTTCGCGGTCCGGTTTCTCTTGTAATCGCCTCTAATATCTGGGTGTTAGGTGAATTTTTCGGCCGTCGGTCAGGTGCTGTTTTGAGGAGGCCACCCTGATACTTTGCGGGGCCGGCTAGCCAGAGGTTCCTCTGAGCTGTCAATAACGGATTGCAGGAGGGACTCGTTCTGTAGCCAAGGAGGTTCACTGATGTGTGTAAATGGATGAATAGGTCTATTGAGCATATAATATTTTTGCGTCTGGCTTATTGATCTTTAGGTTTTCCTTGGGGGGTGAGAGAGAGATTAGAAATGACATGGGAGGCATTTACCTAAAAGCTTATTCTCTCAGGCGTGATATTTAGGATACAGCATTCAGCCAAACAGGGAAGGAACACTGTTATGTGTAAACATTACTGTCATTTGTTGTCGGCTGATGTGGGCTGTGTGGAAATGGATCCGAATCACTGTGGCTAGTCTCCTATGCATCCCGGCTCGTTCTGTAGGGATCGTGAAATCATTATCCTGCTTGGGCTTCACCTGCAGTTCAGTGACAGGCTTTCCAGTGTCACTGCCATAGCAACCTGTCTTGTGATACTCTGCTTACATACCAGGTCTGTTGGGGGGGGGGTGTTCTGTGTGCTTCTATGGTGTTCTCGTGACTCAAAGTGTGGCTTACACGTTGAACCTGTTGGTTGAAAGTCACTGTTGTAGCCAGCTAATCAGCTGCATGTGTCTTCTTAGATCATGATTGTTGTCTCTGGTAATTTTGTCCTATGGGAGGCACGTGGTTTGGGTGTAGCCTTCACTGATGGGTGATCTCTGCTGCCCTTTATGGCCCTTCCTTCCGTGGCCATGTTTGCTGCTGGGGATGGTGCCATGTGTAGGATGTCGTACGCCAAACGGGTACTTCCCTGTCAGGGCCTCCCCGCTGAGATCCTGTCGGTTGCCTTATTGGTCAATGCCCCTCCACATATCTTCAGGTCAGGGTTAATCTTCGCTGTAATAATTCACCTTCAGCGGTAATTACAGTTGTAGTATGTTCCCTTATTTTCTAATAAAATGCCACCTAGCTTTTCAACAGAGTGAGACTTATTACCTCCACCCCAGTTCCCCTCCGCCAGTTGGGGTCGTAAATATGAAACGGCAGGAGAATTGCAGCCAGCTCTCAGTGAATTGCATTTTATTGTAATTGGATACAAAACACACTGGGTCTTTGTAAGGCAGCAAGACCAAGTGGTCTGTGATGTCATATTTCATTTTAAATGTAATTTAGTCATATTCTTTGAATTAATCTTTTATCTCCCCGTCCTGCCAACAGCCACCAAGGCAAGATACTATCTGCTTCAGGAATATGAATGCTGAATTGTGCTTCTGCCTTGGTTTGGCATGCTGTGGTGACCCGGTGGCCTACCGAAATGTAACATCCTGTCCCTTTTGGGCCCTGGTGATGCAGCTGGTAGGCAAAGGATGTGCCACTGTGTTTGTAAGCTTTCCAGCTTCGGAGTAAGTGGGTAATCCGAGGAAGAGAGGCTTATTCAGCAACCGGTGAAAGGTTTGAAACACGAACCCTGACAGGGCACTTAATAGGACATCAGACCCTTTGCTTCTGAACAGATATGTGAGTCATCACTGATGATGTGTGCTGAACTCTCCTCCGTGCCTGCTTGGTTTTGTCCTACAGGTCTCACTGCCCAACAGGGACTGCTGTAGGACAAAAAAAAATGGGACAAACAGATACTTTGCAGTCATAACATCTTTCCCAGATGTCCCCTTTTCCAGGCCACTAGGTTAGAGTTGTCTGCTTCATTAAGTAGCCATGACAGAAGGTTAGATTTCCTGTGCCACAAATTCCTTCTGTGCATCAGAGAACAACACAAGATGATGCTTTATACTTCAGTAGACAGAGAAAAATCCCTTATATCCCCTAAGAATGTGGTTATAACTATTTAAAAAATTTTTTTTGGACCATGTGATATTTAGAGATGCACTGCTTGATCGCCCCACGGACCAGAATCAGCCAATTTTCAACGTGCTCGAGTCGGACCAGAGACTGGCTGGTCAGTCTCATGTATTTTCAAAACCAAGCCGGTCTGTTTTACGCATGTGTCACACGTCATACACACAGCGGCACAGGCAATAGCCTCACGGCCACGAGAACACTCAACGAATGCTAGCATGTGTAGATGTTCTTCACTGTGAGTGAAGATGACACAGAGCTTGCAATTCGTAATACATGTAAAGCCAAAGTAAACTGTGGGGGAACCACAACGAAAACACTGTCAATAATAGAGAATCCGAATTGGCAAAAATCTGCATTGACCAGTCACACTTGCAAAAAAAAAAAAAGGAAATTGGAATCGGCCTAGAAAATTGCAACTGGTGCATCTCTAGTAATATTTATTGGTACAGTAAAATCCTGGATTGCGAGCATAATTCGCTACGGAAACTGGCTCGTAATCCAAAGCACTCGTATATCAAAGCAAATTTTCCCAGTAGAAATAATTGAAACTCAGATGATTCGTTCCACAACCCAAAAATATTCCTATGAAAATGATGAATACAAAGTAAAAATACATAAAAGAAATTAGCCTGCACTTTGAAAAGAATCATGGATGGCGTGAGGCAGACGAAAGAGAGGAGAAGAGGAGGGTTATTTTGTAGGACGATTTTCACTATAACTAACGGAATCACTGCTATCTGTTGGCTCACTGGAATCTTTCTTTTTGTGCGACTTTAACAAGGATCCTATCCAGTGACAGCCGGTTTTGCCTCCTGTTCGATTTCGCGGAAATGTGGACATTGCATTGTCGTTAAACAGATTCATCACTCGCACTGATACACCCTTATTTGGGTGGAGCTTTTCTGCTAAATTTTGACTATGAGTGAGGCACACCAACTGAGACACCCGCATGGGAGACGATTACCCACAATCCCGCAGTGAGAGAGAAAAGAACCATCGGCTCAGTTGTGATTATGTGACGCTCGGCAGGCAAAGCGTATGCATAATACTCGTATTGCAAGACCTCGCTCATTTTATCAAGTTAAAATTTATTTAAAATTTTTGCTCCTCTTTTTTCATTTTTGCGGTCCTTTCTTTGATCAGAATAAAAAATACCAGTCACATTTTGGTGCCACTAAGGCAATCATTCCTCCTTCTTTTGTTTTGGCTCCTCTCAGTGGTGTCATAACAATTGTTCTCTTAAATGGGTGAGGGGGACCTCATTAGTGATGGTGATGCTGCAGCAGCTTACCAACCCAAGGGGAATATTTTAGCAACTGCATTTTGGACCGAGGCTCAAAACGCCTGTGTCAGGATGTGGGGCTATAGCACAGCTGCTGGGTGGAGCCTGAAAAGGAAGTGGAGCTTCCAGTTTCATTCAATCAAATGCTCATTAGCTGCCTCATTATCTTAAAATGTTCCTAATTTATTCCTGATAAATATCCATGTCAGCAGAACAAACACCCAGTAATACTACCCCCCCCCCCCCCCCCCCCCACCATCCTCTTGCAGAAAGCTGGCTATGTACAGTCATGTACACCCCCGCTTTCAGAGACTGCTTCCTCTTGAGTCCATAATCCATATTTAGCTTTTTTACCACCGCTGACATTTTTCAAGGAAGCCATGATTGTGTAAAATTGTTAGTGTGTGATGTGTTTTATTACTGGATGGGAATTATCCATAGTATCGTGGTGCTGTAGTGAGAAATTCTGGTCCGCTTTTGCATTCTGCGCCTTAATGATCAGGACTGATTGAGTGAACTTCTATTTGGCTTACATGCTGCCCCCGTGTTTCCTTTGCTCGGTGCTGCTGCTTGTGCATCCTCAGCCATGACAAGGTGTGAGCTTGGAGCTCGCTGCCAGGTCTGACAGCTGCTCCAGCAAGTGTGTGTGTGTGTGTGTGTGTGTGTGTGTGTGTGTGTGTGTGTGTGTGTGTGTGTGTGTGTGTGTGTGTGTGTGTGTGTGTGTGTGTGCGTGTGTGCGTGCGTGCGTGTGCGTGTGCGCGCGTGCGTGCGCGCTTCTACACCTTCCCAGTGTGCTGTTTCCTCGTGTGATACCCAGAGGGCTGTTGACGGAGCTTACCGTTCCAGTAATGTGGTTTGAGCCAACTACAAGAAGAGGTTCCGGCAAGGCCAGGAATGCTGTGTTTGCCGCATTCTCTCATGTCCTTCTCATTCTTCTGATTATTTTGATTGACATCAGTGTGATTTTAAGTCTGCTGTTGCCAAGGAAACTCTTTCCCCACTTCATTTAGCCTGTTTGGACATCCTCTTGTCATTATGAGAATTTGTAGCTGCCATGGGTCACAGCAGAAACCATTTGTAATCCAGTCAATGGCACATATGCTGCTGGTGGGATCAAACCACACCATTGTAACCCTGTAAAACTCTTGCCCTATGGTCAAAACACCCGTAATGGTTTGCCAACATGTTACCCCTAAGTTATTGTATAATTTACTGGTATCATTGGCCCTAACCATTCCAAGGTCAGTTATGAACAAGGAATAATGGATATAGATGTTTGTAAAGTTCTGAAGGGTTCTGTGCTTCTTCACCCTCAGCTAATGGATCCAATTTGCGTTTTTGTGTAGTTTAAGCTCTGTGTGTTTAGGGAGACCGTTTACATGATACTTTCTGGATCTGCATCCATTTTTTTTTTATCTTATTTATGGAGGTGTCACACCTACCATGCATTGATATGTTTTTTTATTAAGTGCCTGACTGACTCTTGTTTATTTTATGTCTGTCATACTGTTATCTGCTTTTTGTAGCCACGTGGACCTACAGTGCACACGACAGCTGGTGTGACGGCATGTCTAACAAGCTTCCTGAGATCAGTGCAGAGATTGCAGCTGGGGTTAGCTTTGGGGGGGGGGGGAGTTCTGTGGCCATGTGTGGTTTGCACACCTCTGATGTCACTAAAGGCTGATGATGACTGTTGTCATGATGGCCTCCTCTGCCTGCGAGGGATTTGTTACTAGAGGAGATGTTTTGCAGAACTTGCCAGCAGTGCCTGGCTGGTGGGGGTGGCAGGTTTCAGGAAAGAGTTCTGTTATGATGCCCGGCCTTCTGCTGATGAGGGGCACCAGGGCATATCATGTCTAGGAGCAAATGAAGCTGCTTTTCTGGTAACAAAACAATTGCGTTGTTCTGAGAATCCACACTGTAAGAGCTCTTTGTGGGTGTCACTCAGAATAATAAAGGTCTATTAGGAGGGTCCATGGACCTAAAAGGTCATTAAGAGGATGAGAAAGAAGCTCAAATTCCTGCATTTAGCGGGAACAATAACCTTTTTCAGGTTGAGGGTTTAAGCTCTACGGTGTCTGACCTTGAATGCCTACCACTACTGCTTTGCCTCATGATCAAAACTCCATGTTGAATTTCCATGTCTGTCTGGGAGAGTGCATTTTGTAGGTCGTAGTGTAGGGCGCGAAAATCTCTAACCCAAGTGTGTAGGCCTGTCGCGATAAACGGTAAATCAATTAATTGCACGATAATTAAAATGAGGTCAATTTTTTTTTCAGCGGCTATAATTTTCATTTGCACACTTGTTTGTTTTCCTCGTGTCTCTCTCTACCAAATGGGAATATCGGCTCTTTTTAGCAAACCGGCTCATTTGGCTCAGCTCACCAAGAAGAGCCGGCTCTTTCGGCTCCTAAACGGCTCTTTTTAAAAAAAACCCGCCCCTCGCTTCGTTTAACCTGATGCTGATTAGCGTGACCTGATTTGAGCTTGTTAAAAATAAGACACTGTCTCGTGAGCAGGCTTTTTCGGAAGACAATGTGTTCCGGCCACTGTCGTCCTTAATGTATAGGCAGCTCAAAAACCCGGACAATTCTATAAACATTAATAAAACGGCTCTTGAACAGGAGCCGGCTCCCATCGATCACTAAAGAGTCGGCTCAAAGAGCCGTCTTGTTCGCGAACGACACATCACTAGTAATGAGGCGTGAACTCTCGTGTCAGTGGGCTCTTTGCACGTCTGCTTCTGCGTTCATGGAAATGCGGCTCGCTCATTTCCGGTCTGTGAAAAATGGCATTGGTTTATACATGCTGTTTACAGGACTTGCCCAAACTTATGATCAACGACGTACATCGCTTTTGTAAATCCTTCTCCAAAGCACAGAGTAAATTAGAGAAGGGCTTTAAGATGTTTGCCTTGTCCATGGATACGAAAGGGAGTCTTATTCATTCAATTTTGTGGCTGGCGTTAGACTGAGACATGAAGAATTAAAAATCGGTTATGATGATCATCCGATTATAATTATCAATTTCGCCCAGGCAGACGTGTTCACTATAAGTGGTAAAGTAAAATGTGGCAATAAATTATATGAATATGATTATATGCAATAAATTATATTTCTTGCTTGGAATTTGCCAGACTAAAGTAGCTATGGATTTGCATACGGCCTGTTGAGGCACCTGCTTTTATTCATATGGAGTGTTTTGTGAATTAGGACCTTTGTAAACAAAAAGTGCTAACTGGCAGTTTTGCCTGTTTTCCCTGTCTGAGTCTAATGTTTAACATTTTAAGGGTGATTTTGTTTATAGAGACTTCATAATCCATTTAATTTATTGTTTTTGGTTGTTTTGTTTATTTTGGATATTAAAAATGTCTTCCAGTTCCAGTGTTCTTAAGAAATTAAAGTTTATTAATCGTTGAAAGGGTGGACTTGCATTAATATGCCATTATTATTACATCAGTTGAAAATGGTTTCACGACGGCAATGTTATCGTTTATCGCAATAATTCCTGGAACAATTAATCGTCCAGCAAAATTTATCGTGACAGGCCTACAAGTGTGTCGGTCCTTGAATTGGTCATTGTTTTGTTTGCCTGAGTCTTGTGTGCCTGGCTGTAATCTGTGTGTACTAAGTCGTGGTCACCACTGTTTGTAGTGACAGTGAATTGTCAACCAGTGGCATGTTGTGGGGGTGTTGTTATGGTTCATGCAGATGACCTCTATGTGATGTTGGACGGTTGAGATGCAGCCACGCAGCAGCTTCTCTTCTCAAGTGTGTTGCATCTGTTGAGGCTGTTTGTGAATCCGCCACATTCTGAGCGAGTGGCTGCTTTTTGTCTTCGGCCAGCCTTGTTCCCAGAAGCACGATCCAGCTCAATGCACACATCAGGCTCCACTCTGTCTATAGGTCCGACACGCTCGCAGTAGACCATGGGGTTTAGTGGGAACGCTGTTGATTTTTCAACACGGTTGACCAGTCAGATTAAATAAGTGCAGATGAAGACCTGACGAAATATCATAGTCAAGAAGTCTCGCTGATGGTGTGAGATAATGAAATATTCCTTATTTTGTACAATTTGCATAGTAAAAAATGTTCTTTGGAGTGGGCGAACATCAGAAGCAGATTGGGCCCCTCTGAGGGGCCCAATGTTGCCGCTCGTCCTATCGGGTTGTCCCTCGTGGCACCCACTGCCCATGGCTTTACCACCCTCTGGCATGCTAAGTAACTGTGGGCTAACCGTGCCTTTATTGCTTGATGTGGGAACTTTGTCAAGGCTTGTGGGGAAGTTAAAACTGCCCCACCCTGATTGAATGTTGTCCCGGGGGTAGACATGCAATGTGAAAAATAAACGGAATCTAATATACAAACAATGCCAGAGAAGATTATATTACGTTGTGCTGTTACACACGTCCTGACATTCCCTCTGTGTCACCGTCATGCTCTTTATCCTCCACTAAGTATTATGTTGTGTAGGTCAAGGTATTTTCAGATCTCTTATTGGCTTATCTAAGACAATCTAATGAATGTATTGCACGAAACATAAGGTGTGGCCCTATAGATGGATGTTTAGTTGCGTAAATTACAGCAGCTTGGATGGATTGTATGTGAAAGAACTTAGTGGAGATGAAACGGACAATGGGCACATTTTTTGATATATTCTATATAGATTTTTTAGGCAGTAGAGAATCCTGTTCTAATGGACTGTGTGTTAGTGAAGCAGAAATGATTCCATGTGTAGGCCTACTATTTTTGGCCTGGTCCCGTGGTGGTGTCTGCCACACGCTGTCCAGCCTACTGTAACGCCTTGTTAATTTCCTTCTGGCCCTTGTCCCCAAGCAGCATCCCTTAAAGCTTGTGCAGACTTGGCAGGGCAAAAAACAACGATCAAATGAAAGCCACATGGAGAGCGCGGCGAAATTCAACAAGCTCCTTGACTGTCCCGCAGGAAAGGGTGTGAAATGGGGCATGATTTGAGACCTGCCACCATAACATGTGCATGGCATCGTGTTTCTGGACAGTTCCACACCCTTGTCACTGAATCTGGGTTTCGGGTGCCGGCTCAGTCGTGTGTCTCTTCATAAATAAAGATGACAGAAATCAAAAGTTAATGGCTAATGGAGTACGTCTCGAGTACGGACCCCACAATGAACTCGGCGTCTGAACCCCGTTGTCCGCCTGTCCACAGCTGTTTTGCCGCCGCCGGCAAAAGTCTGTCATCGGCAGCACTTTGCTTCACTGGAGAACCTGGCTAGTCCCGTTTGGGCATTTCCCTGGGTGCCCTCGGGGACTCGGCATTGTGTGTCGGAGAAGCTCCAGCTCTCTCATTGACAATTGAGCACTAACACAGGAGGTGTGCTCCTCCCACCAGTAGATCTGTGGATAAAAGGGAACCTGGCTGCGCTGTGTTGGTAGGCAACCTGCCGCTGTGAAGTCTATGCAGGAAGTTAATCTGAGAGAGGCTATGCCCTTCTAGTGGGCACCTGTTCAGAGTTTGATACGCAGGTCAAACTGTAGCAGTAATTGTTCAGAATACAAAAAAAGATTGAAACAAGCGTAAAGTTATGCAAGACGCCTCCTAACCCTTGCATTTCTTGGAGATGCTTTCTTACGGCCTGTCCCTGCCCTTCCGGGCCACACCCACAACTCGACACACCCTCTCCCTATTGGTTAATGCACGCTCAGGAATTGGGCCACTGAAACGGGCATGCTTGTCTTGAAGCTTGCAGTAGTGGACAGATGATCTAAGCCTCCCATTATGGGTTGGGTGGAGTCCTGTGAATGTAAAACCTATTGTTTACATGTACAGCAAGCTTTTGTTACCCCTGCTCAGTTTTATGGTGACATGGGGAATCTTTTAAAGTATGTGTGCAACAGTTCTAAAGTGGTGTGTGTGTGTGAAACACACACACACAATATCCTATTGGTATTTTTGACCAAGTCAACATTTCCTATGAATTTGTCTATGATGCAATTTACACTATATCACTATTTAACTGTAGCAGGTGGGCCAAGCAGGTTTGCAGTCAGTCATCTCCTTGGCTGCGCTAACACCCCTCTCCCATGTGTTTTTCCGCAGTGTCCACATGTATAACCACTTGTAAGAAGGCAGCCCCGCCCCCAGTCCCTCCACGCACCACCTCCAAGCCCTTCGTCTCAGTGACGGTGCAGAGCAGCACCGAGTCAGCCCAGGACACCTACCTGGACAGCCAGGACCACAAGAGTGAAGCGAACAGCCAGTCGGGTCGGAGCAACTCCTCGGACAGTCTGAGCAGCGGCACGCGAGCCGGCGGCGCGCCCAAAGGCGCCCAAGTGCAGCTCCCGCTCGCCTCCTGCCGCGACGCCCGTTCACTCCGCAGCCCCCCCGAGGAGCCCAAGCATGTCGCCTTGACAGTTGACGAACCCCGAGCCAACCCCGTGCCTAGACGGAAGCTCTCATCAATCGGCATACAGGTAGGTTCGCGTTTATCATGCTGACCCATCTGACTGCTCGCATGCGCCTCCACGTTTCCGTGGTGACGTTTCCTCTGTTGCCAGGTGGACTGTGCCCTCCCAGCCCAGAGGGAGGAAACCCCCCCATTAAGCAAGTTCCAGTCTATTGGAGTACAAGTAGAGGATAGTTGGCAGTGAGTAAAATATATTTTTATTTCTATTTGCACATTTGTTAGTGTTCGTTAGTCCCACCTGTGCTTTGCCTGCATCCCAAAATGTACAGATCGGTGTGTTCTGCTGTATTGGCAGGTAACCCATATAACACAAATGCCAGTCCCAGGTTTTGTGGTGGTGGGGGGGGGGGGGTGTTGTCAAATCCATCCTGTTTTTTACAGCTATGTTTTGCAGGAGTCCATTGTTTCCCTCAAACCTATTTGCATTGGTTCTCGGAGATGTAAATTTACACGTCTCCTTCCCTTGTTGCCCTCAAACCAGTTTCAGATTTCTCTCCCTTTGAGCCTGACCTTGTGCTCAGTTGTAACACGACCTTTCTATCATCCGCGGGCCACGTGCCGAGTCGCCAGGGGCTGGAAAATGGCCCGTTTCACGACAAGGTCATCCAGAGGTTGTAAAATCCGCAGGTGGCTCACAGAGGAAGTCGTCGGCCCGCATCTGGGCCTCGTTAGCTTGTTAGATCAAGTCTCATTTGGTAGCAGGAACTGCAGGGTTAGCTGATCCTGTCCTATTTCTAGTGCAGTGTTTCCCAACCCAGTCCTCGGGGGAACCCCAGAGAGCCCATATTTTTGCTCCCTCCCAGCTCCCTGCCGGACAGTCCGCTGGGTTGGGAAACATCAGTCTAGTGTGCATTCCCTCTCCATCCATCCATAGGCTCAGCCGGTCCAGCAGCATGGCCTCCAAACCAGAGACAGACTCAGATACACAGGAGATCATCGTCCCCAAACCCGCCATCAAGAACCTGGTGAACAGTGCCTGCCAGTCCACGGACTCGCCGGGTCGGCACAAGCAGGCTGACGCAGACGGCGATGCAAGCGGGGCTCTGCGCCAGTTGTCCGGCCGCATCACCACGCAGAGCGGTTCCACTTCCTTCTCCGAGTCGCTGGACCCTGCACTGGACCCGTCCTCGTTACCGCCGCCCGATCCGTGGCTGGAGAGCGGGAACAACAGCTCCCCCGGTGGGCCGCCGCAGCCCAACGTGCCTGCATGCCGCCGTGACGGCCACTGGTTCCTCAAGCTCCTGCAGGCGGAGACGGCACGCATGGAGGGCTGGTGCCAGCAGATGGAGCAGGAGACCAAAGACCACCAGTTGTCAGAGGAGGGTAAGGACCCCAGAGTGGCCCGTCTTCATTCTGCATCCCTCACTTCAACACATCAGCTTTCCACCCCTCGTGGGCTGGCTGGCAGCCTCATTCTCAGCCCCTTTACAGCTCGGAGTGGTGGCAGTAGACAGAATGAAAGTCAATCAGCTTTGCTCCACACTTCCCAGTCCAGAAGATTTCTAGGGTCTTGCCCTACATTTAAGGATTGTGACTTTGGTTAATACCCCTGTGCGATCTGCACAGCTGAAGTTACAGGGGTAATTTCCCACCTCCTCCCCTTGGCTGACCCCCTTTTCTCCCTCCGCAGTCTTGGGGAAGATCCGCAGCGCAGTGGGCAGCGCCCAGCTACTCATGTCTCAGAAGTTCCAGCAGTTCCGAGGACTCTGCCAGCAGAACTTGGTGAGTAAGACTTCTGGGCACCCCGAGACCCTACAGCATGCAGACAGCCAGCATGTCACCCGGTGACCTCGCAGAAAAAAAGGGCAGTTCTGAAGCAGGCTCGACGTCGATTTCCAGAGGGTTACTGAACAAAACGATTGGGTGTGTCATGTCTGACCTAGTCTGACTAATCTAGCTATCTTTCAAGAACACTAGTTGTATGTTAATGTGAATCTCATGTGAAGTGAAATGGTGTATGAGCTCCCTCTAGTGTTGAGACAACATCTGACCTCTGAGAAGCATTTGATTCTTCCTAGGAAAGGGATGGGCTCTGTATGCTCAGTAACTTGGTACCATATTTTACCTTTTTATTTTTTTTTTACTATCACCATTTTGAACTTCGGCCTTGTATATTTTCTATGACCCGGACAGAACGTCAACGCCAACCCACGGCCTACTGCTCAGGACCTAGCCGGGTTCTGGGACCTGCTGCAGCTCTCCATAGAGGACATCAGCATGAAGTTTGACGAGCTCTACCACCTCAAGTCCAACGACTGGCAGCCGGCTGACTCTGCAGACAAGAAGGTACTGCATTAAAGGGGTGCTTGGCCTCGTGACTGCAGTCGGGGGGGCCCTTTATCGCCGCCCTAGTGAACTTGAATAGGAACATTCCTGCACTCATGTAATAGCCCTTTGCAGTCATTTACATCCTTAGTGAAAAGCGATGCTCTCTTCAGTCACAGTGGCAATGTCAGGATGGAAGCATGTCTGCAGTGGGTTTGAGAGAACATGTTTATGGCAAGATCCTTACAGTCTGGTGCTGCAGGATATTTCCACTGCTACAACCATGTGACATCAATGAACTGTAGTAATGAATAAAAAACAGACTCCTTTTCATTTTAGTGCCATGTGTTAAGTGGCAGTTTTTAACCTTTTAATATGAATGCTGTTTTACATTCATGAATATTTGTCAGCAATGTGCAGGGCTCGTGTGATTTGAGTGTTTTCTCTTGGTCCCTAAGTTCAGTGATTTAGAACAATAATTAATACCTCCATCTCCTATTAGTGTGTGCTGGTCAATTAAGCATGTTCAGGATTAAAAGGTACAAGGAACATCAGATGTACCACTACCCTATTTGAGTTGCATTTTATCCTTTTATATCAAAGTTAGGAAAAATGCCGTTTTGTTTATGTATCAACACTACCGGATTCATGTTATGTTAATGTAATCCTCTCAGGTTTAAAACGTAGTAAAGATATCATGTATTTTTTGTGAAATCCAAATAGGAATTGTAGTGTTGAGTTGCCTTCGCATTCTAGCTGTTTTTCATCATTTCCTGCTCTCTCTATGTCCTCCCTTGTCCTCTTACAGGAGGACAAGAAGCAGCCACCCCCCGTGCCAAAGAAGCCGGTGAAGGCCAGGCCGGCAACGGCGAAGGAGAAGGCCACGGACGCCGCAGACAAGCAGCGGCAGGAGGCCCGCAAGAGGTTGATGGCGGCCAAGCGGGCAGCCTCGGGCAGGCAGAACTCAGCCACGGAGAGCGCGGACAGTATCGAGATCTACGTCCCCGAGGCCCAGACACGGCTCTGAGGAGCGGCGGGGAGGCCCGGGTCCAGGCCCAGGTCCACCGCCTCGCCGAGGACACGGGGGGTAGGGCCGGTCCCTGGCGGCACAGAACGGGAAATTGAAATCACTTCTGGGAAATACGTGCACAAAAAACAAAATGTGTAAATAAACTCCTTTTACTTGGTTGCCACGAAGAAAAAAAAAAACCTCAAGACTTTGATATTATTATTATTATTATTATTATTATTGATGACGATAATGTTATATTGTTATCTTCTAATCTATATCAGACGGTCTTAAATATCATAATATCTTGCATAGGGGCTCTCCTCCCACATGGATGTTGACGTTCCTCTTTCCAGCTGCAACACCCCCCCCCCCACACACACACACACACACACTACTGCCACACAGATGGCAGTTGAATGCCACCCCACGCATCCCTTTACAATAGAATGTGTGCATCCTCATACACACACACACACACACACACAATATGGCCTATGCTCAGCTATGATCTTTGTCTTCCTGTAAGCAGTACCTGCCAGCTTCCGGGTGCCTCTGCTACAGGGGAGGGTGTAAAGCAGACCGACAGAACAGTAGGACCAATTGCAGATCAGACTGGGGGAGGGAATATATAGTGTGACATTACTTATCTGTATGCAGGAAAAATCTTTTTTTTTTTTTTTATTTCAGACTGACAGAGCTGTAGGACCAATCAGAGACCCCATCTGATGGACCTTGTCAGTATGTGGAAGGATTTAAGAAGCTGTAGAACCAATCAAATGGGCCAAAACAAACACTGCAACACGCTGTATTATTGTATGTACATCCAAACTGACAGCTGTAGGATGGCAGAAGGAGGAAAACCGCTGTGATCCTTTTTTAATTCACCCAATCAAGCTTCTAGCTTCTCACATCCTTTCAGCACAGTCTTTATCATTTTTGCATCTTGTTTTGCTGTATTCATCCCACTCTGCTGTCACAGTTGCAGGAATGGCGCCACACTCTTCATTTTCACATCCCGTGTCCTTCAGCTCTTCAGAGAGATGTGGCTCCTTCACAGCCACAACCCATTGGGATACGTTTAGTTTGTTTCGTGATGTGCCCGTCCCTATCATACGTGCATCGCAAACTCCGCCCTCATTAAAATCACTTCCATTACAGCTATGCTAGGGTCTGGCCAATGATTTTCTGATTGAAAGTTTGCCACGTTCCCATTGTTGCACTAGATGCGTTTCCAGCTGGAAACAAATGTAGATGCATTGCAACTGTGGAAGATGCTTATGTTTGTCTACTTTCGAAAATGTCAACCAGGAGTGCGTCTCCCAGCACTGCCTATGTTGATCCCTGGTTATACAAGGCCACCCATGTTCCAGACAGTTCCAGTGCATCAGCAACAAGGCAGTTCATTCACGTATGCCCCGGACTCTTGGTCATTTTCACAGGCCACAGTAGTGTCTGTGTGTGTACCACGTGCCATTCATTCCTCTCGGTTTTAATCACCAGAAAAGAATGGGACAACTAGGATAGATTTGGGTGCGAGTACCAGAATATGGACCAATAAATGAATTTTTTTTTTCTGTAATTGATGCATTTTTTTTTTTTATGTTTCAGAAGCTGTCTGTGTGTGAGTGAGACTTAACGTTTTGTCCTCGGTGATCAGAACAGGTTGTCCTCACGTAATATCCATGCAGTATGGTTTGTTAGCAGGCTGTGTAGCAGGAGCTGGTAGGGACCCGTGTATCTTGTGGAATCAGAGACCCCTGGACCCATTGTACACCATGTGTACGGTTGTTCAGCAATGGCGCGGTCAACCTAACCGCCTAACCGGCACTGGATCTACCGGTTGAGCCTCCTCCCCTAGTCGAGGGAGTTATTACCGTTGTAAATTAGGACATACTGTGATCATCCAGGACCAGAGTACAGAAGACATGCCCAAGCCCTCAAAGTAGTGGATATGCAGCCAGAACTACACATCATACTACCTGACAGACACCCAAGGATGAAGTGAACATCAGTATCAAGTGTCTGTGCATAAATTTCAACGTTGGCCAGACATTCCACTGTCCAAAGCTTCCACTAGCCTAGAAGGTTCTGACATTCCTCCAGCTGTGCGCGTGTTTATGTGTAACTTCCAGTGATCCCCTGGACTTGGCCACGAAAATGCATGACGCAGCCACTCAATCGTTTCCACTGGCAAGTCATGTGCAAATATTTTTGTAGCGGCTCCTCGGAAAAGCAGTTACGCTATGCTAGGATTCATCTGGAAAACGGCTACATCGACATGAAAACTATCCCTGTGTGTTTATAATGTCTTCATAAAGTCCGTCATTTTTATATTGTGTTTCTGCGTTTTAGAAACGGCGTTGTAGGTTTATCCTAATTGGCGCATTGCCGATGTGATAAGATTTGGAATGAAGTTGGCTCCCTCTGGTGGTGACTTTGCAGATGAATTTAAATTTCAACGCTGTCAGGTGGCTTTGTCTCTACATAACACGTCGGTTTTTCTTTTGAATGTGATCAGGTATTGCAGCAGTTATATGGTTTAGCCAAGAAAAAGAGGAGATATAGCTAATAGTTCTGATTTTTTTTAAATTATTTTTAGGGTCTCTTTAGGGGGTATAATCATCTAACTTTGGAACCTGTGCTGTAAAATTTCATATTTAGGCATCCCTCAGTTGCAAGCGCAGCATGCCTGGTTTTTGTAGACACGCGATTTGATTCTCGCCACATCTGCTTCATTGATAGTGGCGTCTAAATTACCCTGGGTTGCATTCTTTGATGTGTTGTCACAGTATGTTCTCACACACATACACTCTGCAGTCTGGGTTTTACAATATGTGTATATATAGTTTTCCTAAAATCACCCAAATAAATCCGGTTTATGTTTTAATGTGCAGTTCTGCCGAGCCATTTGCTTTTGTGTCTGTCTTTTCCCCCCCAACTGAAACATCATTGTGTTGCCAAAGTCTATTAGGAAGGTAGCATACCAGGGGAAGCTAATTGTTTCCAGCAATTTTACAGCACCAGTGCAGATACTGAATGGGCCTTCCTCTGGGTCACAGTTTACCCAGTAAATGCCATGACTGTAAATTTTGGCCACGAGCTGAAGGAATCACTGCACAGAAGTGCTTCCCTCTGGTGTGGTCCATTTCCCTTAGAAATGTTTTCTTCTGATTTTCCATCCAGAGACCACACAGCCATGCATGACTCCATGTTTGCATTCCATCTGACATGTATAACTGCCCCACCCGGAGCCTGTCCCTTTCACGTCGGCCCTTTTCGGTCACCTAGTGCTATTTGTCTTTTTTAATTCACAGGAATGCCATCCTGGAAATAATCCAGGATGTATTGTAGCAGGTCCCCGCAGCTCTTAAATTTTACATTTATGGGCCTATTATTAAACATAAACATTTACAGTGCTGGTTCATCCATTTGTTAAATGGCAGTACAGTAGTACCCTTTTGGGTTACAAATTCATGTACTCTGAAGCATGTGTCTTGGGCCTGTCTCTGTTATCTGCGCGAGCCAGGGTCAGCTGCCTCTCTCCACTTAAGCTAGAAGCACTCTTGGTTACAGTCTCTTCATCTCTTGTATTCCCTGGCCTTTGGTGAATACCTGTGGTTTTAGCATCAGGCCACTACAGACACTTTTTGGTATGTGAGCCAATAACTCAAAAACCATTTGACTGATCTTTTTCTAACTTTGCTGAGGCATATTGGGGGAGGGGCAGAATTTAACTGATTAAATTTTGACATCGATCGTCACAAACTGAGGTGATGCTGTTGAGTGGCAGCAAAGGGAAGGGTGAAAACGGATGCCGTCTGACACTGAATGTGAAGTCAAAACGTACCCGAGTCCTATTACTGCTTCACAAACACATCATATGGATGAAGATCTACACGTGGTTTCATTTTCAGACAAAATGCCGTTAAAGTACCAGTGTTATGTGGCAGCTGTAGAAGACACTTGGTCTTGTGAATACGGGAACTCGATTGTATGAATCCCTTTTTAACTTTGCAGGTACAGTTTAGGAATGACAAACTGGAAGTGATCAAGCAGCGATGATTAAAAAAAAAAAAGGGAGGGGGTTTACTTTCAGACATTTAATCCTGTTAGTGTGATAACTCAAAGAACTGGACAAATCTTTGAACCTTTGCAGACATGTTGTACAGTTGATAGAGCATTGTGCTAACAACCAACAGTTCGAGGGCACACAAAAATTCTAACTCTTCTAACTCTCTAAGCCTTTTTGGATGAAAATCCCAGTTAAATATAAATGTACATCGTATGTATGAAAGGGAGAAAAGTTATTTTGAGATGGCGTTTCTAGGGCTGATACATTTGTACTGAGACACAAAAAATGGTACTTCATATATGGGTAGTAATATTTTATGTTTTCGGTAATGCTTTGTCATCACATTTTCTTTTAACACTATAACCAAGTAGAAGTTTCTCCAGGGTTCCTCCAAGTATGTAAGCATTAACTGAGCAAATGTCCCCACTGCAAACTTTCATTACATTACTAGTCATAACATTTCAGTTATGAAAACAGACATTGTGCCTCTTTTACGCATTTAACTATTACACGAGTAACCACCTAATATGGGGAAAGATTCTGCAAATTGTAGTATAAGTGGAATGTACACTAAAGTATACTTTCAGACCTATATATCACGACAAGGACTCACAACATTCAAGTAAAAGCACATTAACTTAAACATTTCCAGGTGATCCATCCAATACTTCTAGAAATTGCCCAAATTGGTGAGTATGACATGAGTAGGGCTTAGATAGCTAACCCAAATGACGGCAATGTCCGGAGAGTATAAAGCTCTCGTTTCCGACAGCAACAAATCAGAAGGTAACAGCAATGCAGCTCTTAGAAATATCACGTTTTCTTGTCAAGTACGTAACTACAAAGGACATGTTTCATGCATCATAGCCAGCGTACATTAATTACTCCATGTGTTGTGGGTTTCTTGTGACAAAGTGCCCATTGTGAAAATTACCATAAATACGTAATGACCGAGTCCAAAGTCACATGCTTGTCTGGGGGTGTGTCTCCTATACCTTTTTAGGTCAGGAGACAGGATCTGGGAAAGAAGGGAAAAAAATTACAATATTTATAACCCGTATTGTAACACTAGCACCATTTAAAATGTTAGTTTAAATTTATAATACTGAGCAATACTTGGTTTGTTAAATTGTTGTAAATGTATGTAGATCACAGGTAATTTCTCGCTAACGACTTTGTGTTAGATGAATCCAAATAGTTCATGTCCGGTGACGTGCCAGCTCCTCGGTTCTACGCAAGGCTTATTACGACCGGGCTGTGGTCAGTGTTGCCAGTTCCAGCAAAAATCTCCAGCCTAAGCTCTGCTTAAAATCCGCCCAACGGAAACTGAAAATAGGCCAATATTTGAAATCGCAGTATACTGTATCTCAAATAAACCAGTACTTTGCATGATGATAACATTCAAATGCTTAACGTTTTAAAGACCTCAGTTATACACAATGATGTCACGTAGACGTTGAGTTGCCAACTTTGGGCAGCTGGATGGAGTGAGATTTTCGCGACGAGTCTGCACACGCATCTACATGTATGTAAGAGTTTCATTACCTTGTAAATAGTCTGTAAAGTTTGCAAAGTACCCCAACGCTTCTGATGTGCCAAATTGTAGGTCTATAAGGGAATAATATAGATAGTACCTGCGTGAGAGTCTGAAAGCGTCAGTGTCACGCCAGATATGGATTTAGCAGCCCTGCTTTCCGTGTGCGTCTGTCTGACTTTGGGTGGCTAGTGAGTCAGTATTGCTCAGCATTAGGAGTCACTTGTAGTCATAACTTATTTTCCCCCTTACAGACCGCTGCGGCAGAACATTATAAAAGCAGCCCAAAGACTCGCAACCCGCGACCTCCTAACATTTACCCGCCACTGTATTTTCTAAGTAGCCCGATTTGGCGGGAAAAAACGCGGACCTGGCAACTCTGCTTGTGGTATACTGGTCACGTGACGGCGGGCGCGAGCAACTCTGTGCGTGAACGTGGCCGCGAGGGAACGTCGGGGGCTCTGGCTGAGAGCTTATCGTGACGCATGAGCGTTACGGGAAAGGCGACTGCTTCGGGTGCATGGGATCGTGGTACACGGGCTGATCGGTATCCCTGCACCTCACACCTGCAATCCTCGCTTGCCATCCTGGGTAATTGTAAGTGTGTTCTGGGGTACAGAGGAGTGCATGTTAATGTGTGCTGTTGCTGCGTTTCAGTGGGTATAACATTCGGTAACAGACTCTGATCAGGTGCCCGCCCTTATTGACACGTTTAATGCAAATTGGGCAGTGAATCTGGTTCCTTTTGGGACGATGTAAATGTTGTGAGTGTTGTGTCCGGCCAAAACCTATGTGTCGCTGTAGGCAAGCTTCACCGACGGCGCCATTAGTCTGAGGCGACGTAAAATTGGCTTGCTAAGTGGGCGCCCCCTCAGGAGACTAGGCCGCCTATGTTGCCTGCTTCACTGGCACTATGCCTTCAGTTGAGGCTTGTGCAAAGGATGAGTGACTTATGCGGACAGCGTCACTCGCCGCATCCAAACTTATTTTATATATTTCTGAGCTTTTTTTCAGTCCTGAAATTCAGCCATCCATCTATATACATTCATACTATTGTTTCGTTTACATTAAACAAAACACACTACATATCTTATTATTAAGTGGTCGGATTTTGCTTGCAAATATTATCGAGGCTCTCTACAAGTTGTCCATATATTTTCCCCCTTTAAGCTATTCGCTGGTATTCAGGGACACGGGGATCCGGAGCGCATCCCGGAAGCTGTGGACGCAGGGCAGGGAATAACCATTGTACGTTTTCTATTCCATAATTCCCCTTTTCCATCCTGCATAGAGGTAGTATTGAATTTTCATTGTGTTTAAATCTCATTTAATTGTGTATTGGCAACAACTTCTTTTAACTGTTTAGAAAGAAAGGGCTATAGATCGTGCAGAGTCAAATAATTGGAGGTATTTTTTTCTGGAGACAGAACAACTTTATGGATTCTTTGATTTAACACGGCAGTATATTAGTGACAGTTGACGTGAGGGGACGTCCTCCGCAATGACTATTTGTCTACACCATCTCTTGTGTTTTTCCCTTTTATAATTTATTTACCAATAAGTAATACTTAAGGCACAACACGATTTCTTCTTAAGTTGTTCTGTTGACCAGCAGCATATTTTACAACCTAGCATTTGTTTGGTATCTAAAATATTATACAGATTAGACAATGTCAAGCATTACTGTTTAGTTCAAATATCCTAAAGGAAGCACAATATCTTAAGGTTGACCAGTTATCATGACTGTCAGTGAAACATCATGGCATTCAAGAAGCTACAATTGTGATCAGAATACAATCTGATGTGTGAACGCCTGAATGTGATTTGTTCTGTCTTTTTGAATTTCTGTCTGGCAAAGTAAATAAGGTTTTGACTATTAAACTGCAATGCCACTGAAGATTTATGTATACACCATGAGTTTGGTAGCTGACCACAAAAAACTAGTGAATTTTGGAAAGTGTTCTGTGAAAAATTCATTGTCGTATACATGCCTGCTGCGCTGGATGAACCACAGCCTATATAACAAAATCACTCAAATGGACAGCATCCCATATTTGACCTCCCACTTCCCAAGGCGTTTATAAGGTACCTCCATCTCGGTAAACCGCTGTTATTTGGGCCTGTTGTTTTCTCAGTTTGGGGTAATATTGTTTGTGTAACTAAATGGGAATGAAATCTATAACTGTCTTCAAGGTGAGTACGCAGTCAGATAATTAACTGATGAACCATGACTAACATTACTGAAATTAAGTTTAACCACACTTTTAAACGATTACTAGGTTAGTGTGGCCAAAGTTTAGAATGACATTAAGTACTTCAGGGAAACACCTCAAATAAACACTTAGATATATTTCACATGCAGCGAAAAAATACATCAATTGTAAGTAACGCTATGCGATTCAGGAAAGACTGATATTGGCCTCAGTCTGAACACCACAAAGATCAGGAGGGTTTTCATAGCTGACGGGGGCTGAACTTGCCAGCATCCACACAATAAAGATTTGTCATTTGCATAACAATTAAACAGTCATTGAAATTCACTGACCTAATTAACATGGGGAGAGGATTTTATTCAGATATCAGACTCAACAAGTCCAGATGAATACTTCACACTAAAGAACCTCACTGTGTTTAGTGATCAAACTATTTGTACTCAAAGTTTTAAAGTTACCCCAATATAGAGGACCCCATGTCTTATTTTGCCAGCCCACCTCGTGGACCTGTAAGAAATGAATTTCATTTTTTATTTTTTTTATTTTAGGAATAGCAACTACAAAACATAAATGAAACACAGACAATACTAATTGTGTTTTCCCCGTCCGCTGTACAGCATATCAAACTTCATTTCTTAGCTCTTAGATCTGCAGGTTTGATTAAAAATGTACTTAGTAGTGTTGTACTGACCTATTCGGTCAATTATACGTTTTCTTGAACCCAGACCTACGTGCATTAGAGCGTCTCTGGATGATAAACACAGTTTTGTTTCTACATACCTGACACTTCATAGACTTCGCGTGAAATTATAGGTGCACCTGGTTTAAAACGTTACATTTAACACGATGAGCAAACTAGTGTTGATATACTGAGTAATGTGTATATACAATCGATTTTAATTATCTGCTTCCGCGTCTGTTTTCTAGTGTTTAAAATGGCAATAAAGAAAACGACCCCAGAATATATGCAGTACTACTACCTGTGATATTAATGCAAGTGACATTAAAATATGTACCTTTGTAACAAACTGGAACTAAACTTTTTGGAAGGTAAATGGTATTTTTATGTTCTTTTTCCTTCGGTTTTTCTCGTACTTATTTCTGTGCGGGTGGGGGTGGGGGGGGGGGGGAGCAAACCAGGGAAAAGGGCTCTAAAACAACGGAAATGCTTTTTAAACAAATGTTTTTTTAATGAATGTCAACAGAACCTTAACGCAAACATACAGGGATGGAAGAATGTCGGGGAGTAAAATACTGTGGTAATGCGGACATTACGAAATGTTTTATTTCTGATATCTATGTAATATGGGTTAAAGTCACGCTGTTACTCTGGAAATGTATTTTGTCATTTGGATGAAGCTGGTTGCCTGACAAACTGTTATAACTGTTAATGGGTGTGTAAGGGATGTACTTGTGTCCCAAAACGTGGCACTTTGACCTGTAGACAACATAATACTGTTGTCAGTGAGCAGGGAGGAGGGAGATGGAGGGTGGAGACTGGAGGACCATTGTGATCCTTCTGATCCATGTACTTCATCCCCCACTTGCTTTCATGACAGCGGGCAAAAGAATTAAGTTTAGATTTAATTTACTCTGTAGGAAAGGGCACATTTGTCCTAACTATGAAAAGTATCTCTCAATAAAATTTGTGAAATATATATATATACACGTATTTTGTATCTTATGTTATATCTTGGGCACTGGTGAGCTTTATACACACGATTGACGGTAACAGGTATCTGTTCACTAAACCCAACCGTATGCGTATACGGTGCGTTTTGTAATAAGCTTTAAAAATGCAAAAGTAACAAGAGTGATGAAAATAGGCCCACGTTTCTTTCTGCACGTCGGTAACACTTACCAGATCATCAAACTGAACTGTTCCATGCCTTACGTTTTAACAATATATTATAATACAATGAGTGGTAGTTTAGGGATTATAACTGAATGAATGTCAACCCAGAGGAAGTGTCCCATTTGAATGAAAAATGGGCCGTTTAAAGAGAATCCTTCACTATCATTAGCATGTGAAACACCGAGCCGAATATTTTCAGGTAAACAGATCGTTGTAGTTGTACTGTGGGTGATCACCATTTAAACTTACTACACACGTACTAAATAACATATGCACTGTATACTGTTGAATACGAACAGTTACTTAGTTCATTAACGACTTTGATTTTGTTGTAGTCTAGTATCATCATATAGGAAACCGGTTTACTCCATTGGTAGACAGGTGTATTTTACGCTAAATCCAAGATTATTCTGGAGGTGTTATAAACTTTTAAGATTTTCAAGCCTCGGCGTAACGCCTCCAGACAAAACGTGCATTCTTGGCTTTCGAAAGCTACGTTTTCGCTGTCACTCAATCTATTATACAGGGGGTTGCGTGGATCATTTCAATGGCCGTGATTGGACCACGCAGACACAGTGGGCGGTATCATTGTGAGCCCCACCATCTGATTGGTAGAGCGGAAGATGGGGCGGACCACTGCGTGCAGGTAGACACTGCCGAGGGACAATTGATAAAAACGGGGGATTTCGTTTTAAAGGGAAACATTGCTGGGATACATTGTATCCGTTAAGGTTACCGGCGTTCTAGTTGAAATAAGTGTTTGATAGTTTCGGCGGTTTGGAATAGTGATTTTTTCGCTCTGAAGGTGCGTATTTCGCGAAGATTTTCGGCCACCCCTAAGAATGAAAACATTGAAAAGAGGTAAGTTGAATTTTCCTGGCGTGCACCCCCCCCCCACCACCACTCACAGAGACTGTTTTCCGGCCACGACGGGGTGGATTATGGAGAAGTTCGGGGGGTTAGAGTGCTTTTGTTTGCGTGGATAAAAGAGTAAAATGCGTGCGGCTGAATTTGGTGGGACAGTTATGCTGGGAAGGACTAAAGCATGGTGTCCATCTGGCGGAACGCAGGAAAAACAGTGCTGGGTGAGGAGGCCTGTGTCCGGAGGGAGGGATCTTTTGTATTAGCCAGTCAACCAGATGGTGGCTGAACCTTAACTATGGACATTTTTGGAAGTCAGGAGGGTTGTTAAGAAAGCGCAGGGGCTCACTTTACACCGCCATGCGTGTATCTCACGACCGTTTCACTTCCTCGTTTCTGCTTGTAACAATTTAAATGCACTCGGTGGGATATTAACCCTTATGGGGAAGGGGAATTCCAGCGCTTGACATGCTGGAGGAGCGAAGCGGGAATGGTCCCCCAGCCCGTCTGGCACGCTGGAAGACTCGGGCTCTGCGACAAATGGGCGAGCGCCCCCCCCCCCCCCCCGAGCATCCTGATTAATTGCCATTATTAATTAGCGGCGAGCGGTGTGAAGACTTTGTCACCGATCAGTAAGAAACGTATCGATAATAGTTCTGTGGGTTTGAACGACATGTGCGGTTAATCGTTTATGCTACGCGGTGATCGGTCTCGGTCTCCTGGTGCATGACAGTGATGCGCTGCCGACGTGTCGTGCCGATCGGCGCCTTTATGCTGCTGGCAAGGGAACGTTTTTACTGGCGGGCCTTGAGAGTCTGAAGTGCGGCAGATTTACTGGTGCTGCAGGAGTCGCATTGTGTGTGTGTGTGTGTGTGTGTGGCCAAGTTAAGGGACTTGCATTGTCCGCCGCGTCTCCCTTTTGTCAGAGAAGTGTCGAGGAATTCACACATGCTGGAGATCTGATTGCCAGGAGGGGGGAGGATTGCATGTTCACCATCAATCCCCGAAGTCCCTACTAAGTTGATGTCCCTCTGTACGTTTTGCATTTAATATGTTGCGCTTTAACGATGTCTCCAGTTCGAATGGATTTACGGTTCTAACTGGGATAAACATGCAGCTGAATGTTGTTGCTTTTTTTTTTTTTTTGCAAATTTTGCATAAATCGATGGGACCTGTCCCATGTTTTCTCCAGCCTTGCATCCGGAGCGCACCCGGGGACCCGAGCTCTCCGTGCTGTCAGACAGCGACCCGTGCGAGGATGACGGGGGCGAGGGCGTCCCGCTGGATCTTTCGGGCGGTTCGGGGAAGCGCCGTCGCCGCGGGAATCTCCCAAAGGAAGCAGTGCAGGTCCTGCGGAGCTGGCTGTACGAGCACCGCTTCAACGCCTATCCATCCGAACAGGAAAAGCTCAGCCTCTCGGGGCAGACCAGCCTCTCTGTGTTACAGGTAACTGCCTAGCTTTCACAGTCTCGTTACTGGTATTAAATTAATAATCTAGACTTATTCAGTTTTGAGCTCGACCGGGGGTCTCCTTTCCAAAGTGGCTTGATTGCCCATTCGCCTAGCGTCTAATTGTAATGCACGATAAATTACTGTTATTTTAAGTCCTTATCTGGTTATTTCCCCAAAGTGACCCCTTTTACCCGTTGATTCAGTTGCCTTATTTTTATTGGAGCATCGTGGGTGATGATGTTCGTTATTTACCCAGACAAAGCAGTTGCATGAACCAAATTGCACCCTGTCTAGCACTTGACTCATGACTCCGTATACCGAGATGAATGATTAAAAATCAGTCCAGTGATTACTTGTATTATACTATTTTCCCATAATTGCCGTTTAAATGACAAAATTGTTGTCCTCAAAGCAGAGGACTGGAATGCAGTTGGAAATAAATACAACGGTTCCGCCATCTAGAATCACAAATTCGTTGTAATTCAGTTTTTGTAAATTGCGCTTTCCAGAACTTTTTCATTAATGTCCAGGGTTACTGTTGAGTTATGTTTAGGAAATAGGAATAAATACTATTTTAGATCCCAATACATGTACGAAGGTGATCGTTTACTTTTTGCTTAAAGGAATTTCCTGCACATGGCTCAGTCTGGTTTCCGTTGCACTGACAGGCATGTTTCCTGTGGCCCGCTGGAATATCAGGACTATTTGTCTTCTCTTTCTGACATTTTTGTACCGTGATGTCATTACAGCTGGTGACCTGCAGTCATACCAAAATTGCAGTTGTGCGGCGCTGCCACTAGAGGGAGTTGTATCGACACGGCTATTGAGTTCAGCGGCTATTGGCTCTGCTCGTTTTGTGTATTATAACAGGCTGCTTCATTTAGATGTCTTCTAAATATTTAATTTTGCCTAAATCACGAAAAGTGACTCTGCGGTCTGTTCTGCCCCTGTAGATCTGTAACTGGTTCATCAATGCCCGACGGAGACTTCTCCCAGACCTGCTGAGGAAAGACGGCAAAGACCCCAATCACTTCACCATTTCCCGGCGTGCGGCCAAACCACCGGCCGACACGGACGGCGCACTCCCCCCCCTCCCCACCCCCCGCGCCTCTGTTATACGCTCCACGCCGTTGCTGGACCTTAACCTGTTGGGCAGCACTGCGACTGCCATCCTGACAAGTGCCAGCTTCTCCTTGACTCCCTCCCTGGGCTTTCCGTGCAGGAACATCCCCCCTACCCTGTTGCGGGCAGGAGATGGGGGCGTGGCCAAAGGGGCGGGGCGGGCTGGTGGATATGGCACGTCAAGCCCGACGCTCAACACGCCGCCCCCCACACCCCCAGAGTCATGTAGCCAGGACTTCAGTGACTTGAGGCTGCTGGTGGATGCGGCTCTACAGCGGGCAGCGGAGCAGGAGCTCCAGCGGGGCAGTTCGGGACAGGGAGACGCGGACTCTGAGGAGGCGCTGAGCATGGACAAGGGCACACCCGGAGCACCCATCTCCGCGGACGTGGATGATCAGAAGCTCCCGGGGTGGGATTCTCCCATGACTGGTACCACGCATGGTTTGCCGACGGAGGAGATGGACAGCCCCTCCCCTGACGGGAGTGTGTGGGGGGTGCTGTGCGGAGAGGGCAGGCTGACCACATGGGGCCCTCGGACCGCCCTCTGCACCGTGCGGGAGGTGGTTAACTGATGAGGCCGCGAAACACACGGGGGAAGTAGTGTTGGGTCAAGGCAGTTCTCATGTTTGAGGCCCCCGCTTCACTCACGACGCGGGGGGGGGGCAGGCCGAGTTTGCTCATTTCGCCAAAGTGGTATGACAAGTGTAGCATGATTTTTATAGGTGCTTTGATTTTTTTAATGAGTTGGAATTTTCTTTTGGTTTTCGTTTTTTTTTTGTAAAATATGGAGGTTTGATGGGAAGGGACCATGTCAAGCACATTTCATTGGTATTATCTATTTAATACCTTGAGATCCTGACCGCATTTAGAAGATGGATGTCTTATTATTTTACAATGGGAAGCTTATAAATGCACAGAGCTAGATGGGTTCAGACTGTTTCATTGCCTTTCAGTGCTGCCAGTAGTAGATGAATGGATTGTGACTTTCTATAGGCAACCTATGTACGCACTTTAAAATGGAGCCTACTAAATGTTCTAGTTTCAGTGAGACTCTGCTGTGAGCGGCTCATTGGCCTGTCTGCTGGGAGACCAGGAAGGAGGGGTGCTGTGTCTGTGTTGTGGCTCCTCGGTCCCGCTGCCAGATTCCTTCAGGAATGCCAGGCATTTGAAAGCGGACCAACTGGACTGATCACTGTGTCATTAGAGCATTTCCAAAGTCCTCAGATGGGGTTAAGATGGTCTAAACTATCCGTGGACTGTTCACATTTCAAAAGCGGGGACTCTTTGCTTTATTTGATCCTGAGGGAGGAGTTTGGACTGTCAAACTTTTTTATTTTTTCTAAATTTGTTTTAGAAGGTTGTAATTTTGCAGCCTCTTTTCCCCTCAACAACTCTACAGTTTCCATGAAACAAAACGTTTTCCTGGGTGGAACGACCCCAAAAATTGCTGCTCATTTGTTACATGCCCAGAATTTGTTACTCTAGGTTCATTCAGTACAATTAAACAGTTATGTAAAGCAGTATTTCAGCTTTAAATTGCGCGTTAAACTAATGTATTGTAACAATCTAATTCTACCTGTTTTTGAAACTGCAGTTTATCAGCTCAGTCGTGTGACTAGGATCGGTCAGAAAGTTTTGCCTAGAATGTGATGTTCAAAGTAAGTTGGACGGCAGCCTATCACACTATCTTATCCTGACACTGAAAATGTATACTGCTAATACTGTAGGGGCATTTTCAGATTATCTGAATGTGAGACTATAGATGCAAATGTGAAGTATTGCATTGTTGTTGTTTCCTCTTAAACGCCGTTGCAGCACAATGGGAATATAGGTCGTCTTTGCGCTCTGATGTGTTTAAGCATCTCATCTCGCGTTCGGCAGATCGTGCCTTTCTGGAATAATTGGGTGGGGTGCCACTTCATGGGCCGCAGTATTCAGGAAACAAACCTCTTCAAGCTATCAATCTGTAGTCTTAAACTTTGAAACTTTTTTGTATGTGCATTTTGGAGAATAAAAGGCTAATTTCCTACACTTGTTTCAAATGAATTTATGTAGGGGCGTGTATGGTTTCAGATGCATTTCTAAGTGTTCCCTTTAAAGGGGAGTTTACTTAAGTCATCATGAACGTCACGCTTGCAGATGGAGTATGATAATCTATAGGTTCTACTGTATAAGGCAGGGGTGGCCAATCTTCCAGAAAGGGCCGCTGTGTGTGCAGGTTTTTGCTGCAGCTCCTTAATTAGATTACTGATTAGAGGACTGATTTGGCTGAAGTGTCTTCACACCTGGGTTTGTACAGCTGACCTGAAGGTTATCCCAAAGACCTGCATACACACCGGTCCTTTGTGGGTAAGATTGGCCACTCCTGGTATAAGGGGACTGAACATGGGCTGTCACACTGCTGCACTTTCTGGCTGGGGCTGTCGAGTTGCGTTCCATTTGTCACCCTTCCACTAGGGGGTGCCACACTGCAGCCTGTGAGGGCTGCAGTTTGCACACGTTTGTTTATGCTAAATTCACCTGCATTGATTTACCTGTTTGAACAAAACTACAACATCATCAAACTCTATACTGATATGGTAGTACCAGAGGTGGAAAGTTCAGGTCCGGAAGGTACAAATCCAGACCAAGGTTTTGTTTCAACCAAACGCATGAAGTGTCACATTCACAGAGTACTTGGCTGGTTGGTTGAAACAAAACCTTGGTCTGGATTTGTACCTTCCGGACCTGAACTTTCCACCTCTGGTACCGCCATATCAGTATACTTTTATACCCCTACTTTTATTGAATTTTTGGGTATTTATGGCCTTCTAAGGACCCCCCCCCCCCCCCAACCAATGTGTTTTGGGTAAAAGTAATTTCCATTGTCTGTCGTTCAGTTTAGAGCCCAAAGCAAAAAGATAAGGATAGGCCTGTTTTCCTCCTATTATGCCAGTTATTCCTATTACTGCTTGTACAAACCACAAGATATGGCAGCGATTGTTAAAGCCTTTATCAGCTTCATGTACACCTTCCTCTGAGTGATGAAATTTGGTCACGGTTCTTCGGTTAGAACTGCGATAAGAGTGGAATGCGTCACGTATCGCAGAATAACCTCAAATCACATAAGGGAATATTTTTATTATTCCAACAGAGAATACAAACGGTAAACGACAGCAGACGGCGTGCATCTCTAAGGTAAGGGACCAGTCTTCGTGTCTCAGGTCTTCCTTTAGCCCTTGAATGGCCCAAATTATCTGTTTGGTGGAATGTGAAAAGCCCTTAATCTGCAGATCTTGATGACCTGCCTTAAAGCTGATTTTAGATCCACACTTTGGGTTTGCGATTTTCATGGTGGTTACACATCTTGCACAAGCCGGTAGTGATAAAAGTTGAAACGTGCACCTTGAACTGCGTTTGGGTATTCAAGTCATTTTGGGAGAATGGTGATGGACTTGTGTCAAGGTTTGGTGGTGAGACCTACTATGGATGCTGGGTGATTAAGCCAGCACGTTTGGGGGAAGCCCACTTTTTACTTGATGACAACTTCCTGTTTATTTTGGCATTGAAAGTATAAGTGCAAATGCGGAAGAGTATTGCAGTGAGCGACAGAGGTCATCGGTGGAAGATGAAAAAGCCAGTCTCTAAATATCATCCTTGTCCTTGGCGCCGTGCTTAAGGATGCGGGTGAACTCGGAGTAGTTGAAGTTGCCTTTCTTGTCGATGGGAGCCTCGCGGAACAGCTCGTCCACCTCCTCGTCAGTGAAGCGGTCACCCATGGTAGTCAGGAGCTCCCTCAGATGATCTTCATGGATCACCCCTGTAATAAATCACCATTGTGCTTTCAGAATCGGAAATCCACATACCAAATAAGCTGGGTCTGCGTCCAATTACCGGAGTAAATAACCAGGACATGGATAACAATTACTAACTATAGAACCATTCGCCCGCTTGTTACTGTAGATTGTTTTAGAAAGACACACCCGGATAATTTACAAAATAAAATGCGCTGAAGGGAGATTCAGGCTAAACAGAAATTAACAGCAGTTTGTGAGCTGCTGCTGATTAATAATGAGCTAGAGATTTTTTATGTTTTATAGAAACCATGGGAACATTTTAACAGTCATGCAGTATACATTGCCTGCAGATTCTGTGATACTGGGTATTGTTATAGCTGGTCTGGATAAGGCTGAAACCCATCATACCAGACCCCTCCTCGTCAAAGCAGGCGAAGGCATTGCGGATCACATCCTCGGGGTCTGTCCCGTTGAGGCGCTCCCCGAACATGGTGAGGAACATGGTGAAGTTGATTGGACCTGGTGCCTCGCTCATCATGCCTTCCAGGTACTCATCCGATGGGTTCTTACCTGGGACACACACAGTGACGGCGGCTCAATCTCGTTTCCTTTTACAAGCGTGATGTAGAAACGTGTCTTCATTGTCAATGCGTGGTGGAGTGACTGTGCCCATTAATCACCTCCTGTCTTAACCCACATTCCATTGTTTAATGGTTGCCTTGGGATAAAATGAGTCAGAGATCAACAGTGTACAACAACCACTTGACTGACTTTGGGTTTCGATGGATTTTTTTCTTCTTCTTCAATTAGTACGTTTTAGAATGTTCTGGAAATATTGTGCAAATTTTCTTTCGTAATTCTTTCTCAGTTCTTTTACTATGCCTGCATATTATCATGAACAAGCTTCCCAAAACATAATGTGCCTTGTTCATCCGCCTTTCAAGAGGCTGGATTTGGAATGTTTTTACAGCAGGCCTATTCAAATCGCGGTCCTCAAGGGCCGAGTCCTACTGATTTCCCAGCTCCCCTTTACCTGTGAGCCAGGTGTGAAGCCTCTGTGGCCAATCAGAATCAGTAATTATTAAACTAACTACCTGGGAGAACTGAAAACAAGGCCTGGATTTGGAGTCGAGGGCCATAATGGATTCGGAATCACAGCCCATTATACTCCCAAGCTTTCTACTGACATACCAAGAGATGCCAGCATGTCATGGAGGTCCTCTTTGTCAATGAAACCGTCACGATTTTGGTCGATCATGTTGAAAGCTTCTTTGAACTCCTGGATCTGGGACTGGTCAAACATGGCAAATACGTTTGAAGTGGCCCTTTGCGGGCGCTTCTTTGTGGTCTTCCCCTTGGTGCGTTTGCTGGACATCTTGGTGGCTGGATGGACCTGCGGCAAAAGGAAAGCAACAGGCGTAAAGGGCCAGTGGATGAGAAAATGTGTATGCAAGATGAACAAAGAACCTCTGAAGGCCACAAACAAGGACTTAGAACTAAATGGTGACCATGATGAGTAGAATACCCCAAATCAGCCCCATGCGACTTGTGCATATTCTTCCTGCATGAAAATTTTCGTTGAGGTTTTTACAAAGCATTGCTTTTAGAAGCCAAAGGTCATTTTAACAGGAAGAGAGCATTTTTTAACAGAAATACCATAATTGTTCATCTATACTAGATGTTCTACTGTTCACTCAATACAGTTGGTTTCTACATTAAAGCACAATTCCTGAATATTAATCATAGCTATAAATTTTATCTGTATTAAATAATGTTAAGTAAATAATATAAATGCAAGAATAATTTGACAAAATCAAATGTGTGACTTGATTGCAAGAGACTGCAGAATGTCAATATCGGTAAAAAAAAAATCTAGCATTCTGTAAAAAAATGAATTCTGTCATATTATAACCAGGGACCACCTTTGGAATGTGGGTATGGTGATGACTGCCTTTTCCAGACTTCAGTCCAGATACGGGCTGATAAAACTACAATGCTCTATACACGACGCTGTGCAGAGCAGACATCAGGACGTCCTCTAGTAACCCTTCCAACTCCTGATCCTCATTTTCCTTATCTGCCTACAGGAGCAAATCGCCCCTCCTTTCTTCTGCACGGATAAGTGAAACAAATTGACGGCGATGATGAAAATAAATGACAACCACGTCTGCCTTATGACCGTCTCTCACCTGTGTGCATCCAGAATGCTGGTGTTTCACCACCACGTGCAAATCTGGCAGCAGAGATGTCATTTCACACTCTCTTTTTACACAATAGGGCAATTATGATTGAATCGATCACTAGCAGAAGAATTCCATTCACTCCCATCGCGTGTTATGTGAAAGAGGTGTTGTTTACACTTAATTGAAGTTTGTTCATTCTCTCAGAATCTCAGTTTAACGCCGGGTGAATGGTAACATGCAGCCCATCCCAGAACACACAGGGCACGCCCTCAATGAGAAGGCAATGCGTCACACGGCACATACACTGAGGGAGCTTCAGAGACGCCAGTCCACCTGGTCCACTGCCTCAGATTGTGCAAGGAAACCCACAGAAACACAGAGTGAGGGTAGGAAGCCGATCCATAACCCTTTTGGTGTGAGGTTACCGTGCCACTCTTCATTAAATAATTACTGACTTCATTCATTACTATAGGGCATTGGTTAAATTCTCTGCAAGACTAAATGTTCTCTCAATTAACAGTTAATGTTCAAACAACTGAAACAGTAAATGGTTTGATTAACTTTATAATCCTAATTCTAATTAAAAGTTCCCTGAAGAGAAATTAACTAACTTTTCATCCTGAGGGTTTTTAACAAAAGGCGCCTTATAAAATGACTACTTTTAAACACCTTGAACAAACCATATTAAAAAAAAACGGAAAAACGCACATAATACACCTACGTTCTTACATAGAAATTGTTCATTCAAAATTTACAAATGGCATAAATATGGTACAATCGTGGTGTTCTGTGTGTTGAATGACTGCTTTTAGCTAGGTTTCTGGTATTGCTTAAGTTCATGTGGCAATATGTATGTTCCAAATTGCCTCCGTGAATTACATCCCTCAATTCCCTCACTTGCACAGATATAAGTGTCTGGGTCCCTCCCAGTTCCCCGCAGGGACAGACAGCTGTAGTGTCAACAGAATGCGAAGTCAGTGCAACTTGACAGATATTGAGTGCAGCGAGAGAGAAAATAATGGCTTAGTTTTAATCTAGTCTAATTAGTGGCAAAGCTTGTAGACCACCGAACTGTGTGGAGATGGAGGATCACATCGTAAGAGTATGCAAAGCATACCTGTCTTGAACGGTTATAGTGTCATAATTAATTCTGCATTGTTTTTAAACGGACATATAGCAAAATAAAACAGCACAAACTTCACTGTAGATGACAAAAGAATAATACAGCGCTCACCTTGAGTTCCTTAGAGGAATTATATTAGGATTCAAATGCTTCTGTCTAGTCGTGCTTCCCAAGGAGAGAGACCGTTAGCTTAAAGTTTGTTTAAAGCATCAGCCCTGAACAGCGCACCTCCATCCTCCCTCCCGGCCAATGACAGGCCGCCGTGCAGCCAAGGAAGCCCCGCCCACAGCCGCGAGTTACCCATATAAGGCAAAAGAATGTGCTGGGTGCGCTCTGTCTGCACTGCTGTGGATTTCAGGATATTTGGGAGTTGCTTAGAATTTACAGGAACCGAGATAAGACTGCCTTATTTAGAGAGAAAAAGCAGTGTGTACTTCTGTGGGCCTGTATCTGGAGCGACAGGAGGTAGAGAGCTGCACTCTCCGGCTGGCCAGGGGCTTAATAAGGCAGTGAATTCTCCCATGACTGTCTCCTCATTGTACTTCTTTGGGATGCCATCGCTGCAACTTGGTTTTTATTGCTGTGCTACTGCTTTTTACTTCACTTGCATGTAAAGCCTTTATGAAAATATGTTTTCATTATATGCAAACGCGTTTATTCTTATTGAGTGGACGAGCTGAGAAGTTTACTTTTTTCGCATTAAATTCACATGGTATTATGCAATATAATCATAGCAATTTTTATTACAGAAACAAGCTATGCTGTAATCACCAAACAAGGGAATGCCGTCGTAGTGGTGATAAATTATTCCCCTCATTGTTTTACACAAAAATTAAAAAGTTTCTCGTCTGTAAAGTGCATTGTTTGCAACACCGTCACACGCACAGCATTAATGGGTTTGACACCAATAAAAACCTGGTCACTGGGCTTATAGAATACAAATGTGCACATTTCAGTTACTGGCACTAAAACGTATCAGTTCCATGCTCAAGCAGAAACTCAGATCCACCGCGATGAGAGGTCCTTTACATATAATATTAATTATACAATCCAAGCATAAGACAATGGTTTATGCAGCGACCGACAAGCACTGCACAGTTCTATGATGTCGGAGACCAGTTCGCCGCAAGACACAAAGGAGCGCCTTTCGAATAAGTCTACTTACTTTCCACATAAACAAAAGAAACACTGACGTAGTTCTTAGAGTGAGTAATAGCGTCACGACCGGAAATAGGGAGCTACCTCTAGGGGGCGCTCTCTCGCAGTCACAGCTGACCCAGAGTCAGTACCCCCATTTTGTACCTACTAATCTAAGCCGTGGTCAGTAGTGCGAAATCTGATTCCAGTTCAGATTGTAAAGCTTCTGAAAAAGTTACCGGCGCCACATTGATCATCGTCCACGGTGATGCCCCTTTAACCAATCGATAAAGTAAGTGAATTTATGCTTTAACTTTTTAGTTTCAACGTAGAAAAACTGGTTTTAGCATCATTGGGATTAGTATTACATTAGTTAGTTAACAAGCTCGTTTCGGCGGTATTTTGGTGTGACTTTAACTGCAGTAGTTGTGTACAGCGTTGTTGACAGCTGAACTGTAATTGTTAGCCACTTAGCTTAGCAGCCTGGGCTAATAATTTCATCCACTGAGCGACAGACACACAGAAACACAAAGAAGAACGGCGACAGCGCACGGCACGAATTAAACACGGGCACGATAAAACACAGCAACTACTGGCACCTAGAAAGAACAGAAAACTACAAAGTATAACAGCGCATCTCACTACGATACACACACAAAGGATAGAAAAAGGGTTACAGCTCATGCTTGACGTTGTTGCATTAGTCAGGCAGTCATGGAATAGCAGCCGTCTTGGTCGCCAAAAAGAAAGGTTTCGTGAAATTCGCTTTGTTATTCAGCTTCATAACCCAGTTGTGTATTGAATTTACTTCAAAATTAGACTTTATTTGCACAGTGTCAAAAATAATATTGTCACATGATTGTGTGTGTGTCATCAATTGGTATAAATAGAACCTGTCTGTAAGTTGACAGATCGTTTTTTCACACGCAAAAAATTAGTACTTCATTCCATATAAAAACGAATGTGGGCATTTCCATGTGATTCGCGTTACATTTTTTGGTCTGTTTTCAAGTTATTGATTTGTGTACCTCCCACACATATACATATTTATACACCATTTCTTGCATGCATGTGTAAATTGGCAATGGGTGTGAAATGACACAAACAAAAAGTAAGACAAGTCTTTAGTCTTTTAATTACTTGTAATTACAGTGTGACTCGCGTTACACGAAAAGGAAAGGGCAAAAAAACTAAGCCAACATTTAAAAAAAGTCTCCTATGAGGGCTTTACAAATTAGATATTTTGAATAAATTGGACAGTAGCTTCAGTTTTCATAGACATCATGTCCATGAAGGTGCGTGTTCAGACGTAATACTAGGATAGCCATAAGTACCCAGGCACACCCGAGGGCAGGACAGGGTTTGTCCAGCAGGAACATGTATCCCTGCCCCCGGGACACTGCCTGTAAAACCACAGTCCCATCTGTACATCCACTGCCTACACAGTACGAAGTTTGCAGGCTTTTTAAGTTATAAGCTAAATGTTATATTGCAGTCATTATAATGACTGATGTGTGAAAAAAATTAGCGGTAAAAAGTACCGCAAGGACAACTAGAATACAAATGGGAAAAAAAACTGCTTTCTGTTACAAATCCTTTTCAAAATGTCACCAATACGAAAATAAAACACTTGAAATTTCCTGTCGAAGGAAATGTGAGCAATCGGAATTCATTTTCTAAAATGATATATCGTTCCTAAATCCTCTTTATCACTTGCCATCAGTGATGCTGTAAATGGCACGTGTCATGTTGATATTTTTTTGCTTGTCTGAAAAATTCCAAAACCTTCCAGTTATTTCTGGTCGAATTCTACCCTGGCAGGTTTGGTTCAGATAGTCAGGTCCCAGAGGAGAGCCATCCAGTGTTTACAATCTGGTTGAGAGGAGCTTGGCCATTTGAGGGTTGACCTGTGCTGCACCACTCGGTGTGGAATTCATCTGTGTGTGCAAGCTTGTGTCCTCTTTGTTGAAAGGTCTGTCTGGGTTGTACTCATATGACAGACCCTTGAACCGCACGTGTATAAGCTGCAGCACTGCAGAATGGTGGAGAATGCTGTGGGGTCTGGGTGGGCCAGCAGGAAGCAGACTATAAGAGAGAGGCTATGTGACAGGGTGCAAAAATGTTGTGGAGAAGAGACACTGACTAATCAATTAGGTGAAGGTGGGGGGGGGGGCTGCTAACGGGCAGTGAAAGAGGAATAGAAGCAGGTGATGTGGGCAGTTTTGGTGTCCAGTGGCAGCTGGGAGTCCAGGGAACGATACCTTGCAGAAATGGGGTACCTCCCCCACTTTCTAAGGGTAAGCAGTTAGGAGTATTTGTTTAAATATCCATCCATCTATTTCCTGTACCCGCTTATTCTATTGAGGGTTGTGGGAGGTTTGGGGCCTGTCCCGAAGGCTATGGGCACAAGGCAGCGACCAACCCAGGATGGGGTGCCAACTCATTGCAGTTGTCGAATTATATTTGTCTTTGTAGTGCACAGGAGATCTTGGCTTATGGAGGCATATATACAGAAAGTCTTGGGATGCTTTCTTAATTCTGTAAAAATGTTGCGATAAGAAAAGTCCATTGACAAACAGCATATAGCATATCTACACGTCTTCCACATGCAGACATTTCCTTTTTATTAAGTATTAGAATATTTTGACTGGCTAATTCAGATCTATTCTTGCTGCTTTGCTGTTGATTGCAGTTGTAGTTACTGGCTCCCAATGAGAAATGATACACGAATATTTGGTGTTTTATGTTATTGCAAAGGTGTTATTAATTAAAAAGCACCCAATGAGACTGCTCGTGAATTAAGTGATTAATTTTATTACAAAGCCAATAAATCAGTAATATTTTTACTGAATTAAGCAAGTGTCCAAAGAGTTTCTATGAGCACTGTACATTCGCTACACGTAACTGTTTCTTTGTTAAGTTCTGTTATGTGGTCTGTTATACTCCACTGGTCCACTGTCTGATAGGAAGGTGCATTGCAAGTTGAGGGTCTGGAAGTGTCACACTGATTTAATGCTCTTTTGGGAAGCTGACTAAAACTTACATTTGAGAATACATTTTCATAATCGAATTTAAACTTAAATTAAACATTTCATTTTCGACAGACTGAAGAACCTTTACCCGATACATTTTAAATGTAATTGGCAACATTTTGAAAAGCACATTTTTTTTAAATGGTTGTTTTTTTTTTCACTGGAGGATAAATCGTTACATTTTTATTTTCAGTTACTCTCAGTTTGCTGCAGACATGTACTGCCAACAAGGTTTTTGAATCTTACCATCACTCATGATTATTATTGATTACAGAAATTTTGGTGTCGTATAAGGTTTTCCACAAAACATACTAGCATTTACAGTAGCTCTTTTTATTTTATTATCAGGAATTGGCATCAAACAGCTTTAATGAAATATTGGTAGTTCCATTTCTGGTGAGAAGTTAGCCTGGCATCAATGACTGAGCATTTCTTCATATTTGTAGTATAAATACTCCAATTAAACTTGATATAATTAGCATTATGAGATTCAGCTGAATTATTTCATTTGACACTGAGGACTCACTGCAAGGCACTTTGTAGAATAAATCTAAAGAGGAAGTCAGAATGAATAGGTTCTAGCCCTGGTAGGACCATTGTGTACCTGAACTTGGACTTTGGTCTCTTAATGGTGACAGATTTACTCATTATAATAATATTACCAAACATTTATCACATTTCCCTAGGTTTTCTTTGGGGGATGTGCTGTTATTTTGAAATGACAGGATGACCTTAGTACATGTTACTGACATAATTAGGACTCCATGTTGATTTTGATGCTGAACTTCAGATAAAAAAAAATGTACATTGTCCTATAGCCGCCACTTCTGAGTGACTTTTAACCTTTGGAGTTGAGGAGTCTGGCTCGCAGGAAGTAACTGGCCACCGAGAAACTCCACGACAGCCGCGGGAGTCACGGCCATATGTCTTTTATCTATTCTACAGCTAATCTTGTACAACCATTTGTCTTGTTATGTTCTGTTTGGTTAATTTGCTGACATGTATTTATGAGTCTTTCCATTTCAAGTGGTAGTTTTCCACTTTTTTGTTTGTTTGCTTGTTTTTCCTTTGAATAGGGGTAGGTAGTGTTAGCTGCGTACCTTTGCTGGTTTTTGTGTACGTCTCTTTGGGGTAAGTATTACTAAGCAGTGCATTTAATTAGCCAGACACATACCTGTATTATTCTCCAGAGTGTTTTCAGTATTGATGATGCATGTGCTTTTGTGGGGGATGGTATTGTTACCATAACAACATCATGGGCCTCATGTAGACTTTTTAGGTCATCACTTGGCGTGGGTTCGTTTTCGGGTCGGGGCCATCCTGTATTGCACTCCGTCGAGTGACGTCTGCCCTTCACTCTGTCCTCTGCAGACAGAGACCATGAACTACGTGGGCCAGCTGGCAGAGACTGTGTTCGTGACAGTGAAGGAGCTGTACAAGGGTCTGAACCCAGCCACGCTCACAGGGGGTATCGATGTCATCGTGGTGCGGCAGCCCGACGGCTCACTGCAGTGCTCCCCCTTCCACGTGCGCTTTGGCAAGCTGGGGGTGCTGCGCTCCAGGGAGAAGGTGGTGAGTGGAGGTCACCGTTTATGGGCCGGAGGAGGATTAGGGTCAGGGGTTGGGGGGTGGGGCACGCATTCATTCTCAGCCCCTCTCTGTCTTGTAGGTGGATATTGAGATCAATGGCGAGCCAGTGGAGCTGCACATGAAGCTTGGCGACAATGGAGAGGCCTTCTTCGTGGAGGAGAGCGAGGACCTGGAGGTGAGTGTTGCGCAGTCAGAGGTCATCTTGGTGGAGGAGAGCGAGGATCCGTTTTTTACATTTACCTTTTCAGGTAGTATTCTCTTTCATCGTCTATGTTGCTGGTATACATATTTTCTCATTATTAATTACAATGTTTTTGAAATTGTTAGCAGAGGTTAATAGGGGTGCCATTATTTAGTAGACTGTCAGTATTCATCGGCAAGTCTTTGAAAGCTATTGGACAGCCGCCATTTTCTCACTGTAGCTAAAGTGTCATATGCGAGTCATTTCACTGAATGCAAAGGGTGATGGGTAACAGAGAGGTGACAGCGGTGACATGCTCAGGCCGGCTCGTCCACAGGAGAGGCTCCCGGCACACCTGTGCACCTCCCCCATCCCCATGGTAGACGTAGAGGACCACGAGGCCCCCGATTCGCCACCCTGCCCCGGATCCCGCAAGAAGAAGCGGCGGCGGCGGCGGGCGCGCTCCGATGCCCACCGGGAGGAGGCTAGCTCGTCCTCCGACGAGAGGGAGCCTGCGGAGGCAGAGGGACACAAAGATGAAGCTCATCTCGCCATTCTCTCCAGGTGTGCCTCCACCCGCCAGGAAGCTAACCCTTAGCCGTTAGCTGCCATGTGGGACGCCACCAATGGCAAGGCGCCGGGTAGCATGAATAAAGGAAACGCTGCGTGATGCTAATGCTAAAGCTAGCCAACGCTCCATTATTCCGTGTTCCCCATGTAAATCCACTTATTTTGGTTTGAGCAGCAAATCTGTGTACTACTCGCTGTCGGAGGAACCGCAGGATGTGATGGGGAACAGCCAGTCGCGAGAGCTCTATCCCTACTCCGATGGGGAGTGTGCGCCTGAGAGGTGAGGCCTTCCTTCTTGCCCCGAAGTAGAACTAGCATGGCCATCCTGGTTCATATACATTCAGTTGTTGATATAGTTGGAGCAATGGGGCCCTACTGGGACTCAAACCCGTGACCTTTTAGCTACTAGGGTGCATTGTAAATCTGTGCTATGTGCCAACTCATTCATTTCCCATTGTGATGTCATCACTCCCTTCCAGTGTGTTCTACAACCGGGCCTCGTCCCCCAAGAGTGACTCAGAGCTGCTAATGAAGTCCATCGAGTCCTCAGGACCCCAGATGCAGTGGAACTGGGGGGCCTTCCCAAAGGTCAGGGGCTGCAAGCATACAGACTTCTGGGAGAATTGTATCACGCTTAATTTCGTGTGTGTTGTCTAGCGCTGGCCATTCAAAATTAAGATATTGGTGCAACATGGTTGATATGGAAATAATATATATATTTAAACTATATGGCCAAAAGTATCCAGACACTGCAATTAACGAATAAGAGGAATTTTCTGTTTAATCCGCACCCACTGTTAACGCAGGTGTATAATTAAGCACACAGTTATATAGTCAGTTATATAGGAGAGGTTACTGACTTTCCCCTTGCCAAACAGAAGTAATTGTGAGAGGACAAAACATCTGGGAACAAGTTCAGTTGTGAAGTGGTCAGCCACATAAACTCAATGAAAGGGACCTGATCACCCAATATAAATTCAATCCTGAATGGCAGCAAATCCCACCAGCAATGTTCCAACATGAAATGGAAACTTGTGCCAGAAAAGTAGAGGCTATTAAAGTATCAATGAACTGAAGTATGTTTCGGACGTGTCCCTGAGTTTCCTCACCGTGACCAGGTGGTGGTGCTGTTTCTCAGCGTGGTCCCCAGCGGTAATGGCCCACTCTGCGTTTCCAGGTGTGCGTCAGTGACAGGCCGGCGCAGGAGGTGCAGCACACATCCGCCATCCCGCTCTCGGAGAACACGCACTTCCGCACCATCCGCCGGCAAGATTCCTTTGATGCAGACCCTGACCTCCAGGAGAGCTGTGTGACCATCTTGAGGCCTGAGCCCCGGCCGGGTGGGATGTGGAGAGCGGAGGACTCCCCACCTCCCTTCACCACACCTGTTAGCACCAGCCTGCCGCCATCTGAGTACGACCCCCCTGGGACCTGGGGCTCAGAGCTGGGGACCGGAGGCCTGCAGGTGGTGGAGCTTCCCGACCCACCACCAGATGGAGGTGGTGGTGTGCCTCAAGACGACCTGCAGGGGGCGGCAGAGGGAAAGGCCTGTGGCCAGTTGGATGCTAGCTGTCTCGCCTGCGTGGTGGTGAGGGGGGAGGACATACCAACGACTGCGACCGAGAGCTCCCCCAATGGTCAGGTGACCGGGATGGTTCTGGTGAAGGAGGGGGCCGAAGAGGGCGGTACTTGTGAAAATCAGAGCGGCTTCCTGGAGACGCCCACTAAGGAGGACACACAGGAGAAGAAGAGAAGTAGGGGCAGCTCAGCTGTGCTTCCCTGCCCTCCCCACCGGCCCTGTCAGCGCTGCACTCACACCTAGCTTTTACTTTTCATACTTTTTCTTCTTACCCTTTTATCATTGTATAATCAACCATTTCGTTTTCATGTATTGCCACACAAGTGCATTGAGACCAACCGCCCTGACAGGAGCCATATGAAAATAAATTGAACTTATAGCATTGAGCTGAACTTATTACAAAACATCATTTTCTAGTCATTAAAAGTGAAACTCCATCATAGTGTAAGATACTGCTTCAAGTCCACAGTACTCCTGGGGGGGGCCCTAGGCAAAACAATGCATGGGGCCCTCCAACTCCCCCTCCCCTGGCATGATACAGTTTATTAGCTCTATTTTACTGTGAAGTGCAAATTAATAACAACAGAGAATTTAACAAACACATGACCTTTATATTCACTTTGGTGATAAACGGAACACATAAATAAAGCAGATTTGTCATTGCGATATACTATATAATCCGCCGCCCTCGGGGGCCCCCCTCCCAGCTGGGGGCCCCCGGCCATCGCCTGCCCTGCCTGTCCTGTCGCTGCGCCTCTGATTATGAGTAATGGTTTTTTAAATGTTGGACTGATAGATGAAAATATGTACTATAACAACTGCACTGAACCTTCTTCCCATAGGTAAGCGGAGTCAGCACCTGGGTCCGGCAGATATCTACCTGGACGACCTGTCCAAACTTGACCCTGAGAAGGCATCTCTTTACTTCCCTAAAAGGTGCTCAGTCCTGCTTTGTGGGCCAGGTCTGAGTGTCAGGATTGGAAATGGAATTGTTTTTAATAAGTATTATTATTATTTTATTTTATTTTTTTACTTTTTTGACAGCGATATGGATATCAGCAGTCGGGGGGTGGAGTCAGGCTCCCAGTCCGGAAACCAGTCCCCCCAGTCGGTGGGCAGCGGGGCGATGGACAGTGGCACAGATTATTTATCGGACTCCACCGGGGACCTGTGTGACGTCACCTTGTCCCTCTGCGGCAGGGTGGTAGACACGAGCCATATCGACAAAGGTAAAGGACCAGGGGGGGTTTGGGAGTGGCCGGACGCCCCCCGCCGTTTGCTGTGAACTCTGCTGTTGATGTTCCTCTTTGGGCCAATCCCCGTTTCAGCGAAATTCATGGAACACATCGTAAGCTTTCAGGATCTGGCCGAAAACCCAGGGATCATCGACGACCCCAATCTCGTCATCTGCGTCAACTCAAAGTCAGTCTGGGCTGGGAGGGGAGGAGACAGATCGGCACAGCATATATTAATTATGAATCATTTTCTATTCCTGGAGTTGAATTAATGGAATTTCATAAAAATAGCCCTTTTTAATTCTAATGATGCTGTCTCCTGAGTTGCAAGCTATATCTCACCTCCACCAGTTATGAACCAGTGCTTCCCATTTCAGGTACTACAACTGGGCTGTAGCCGCTCCAATGATCCTGTCAATGCAGGCCTTCCAGAAGAATTTGCCCAAGGTACTTCATCAGCCCGGGCAAAGGCAGAACACCTAACTGTGTCCCACCTAAACCGGTACTAGAACCTGAAAATAAAGCCAGTGAGGGCTGCCTTCCTCTTCCTCTACAGGCCACCGTAGATCAGCTGGTGAAGCAGAAGATGCCCAAGAGGTCCGGCCGGTGGTGGTTCTGGAGGCGCAAAGACATGGACAGCAATCAGGTCCAGCTTTCTAGCTGCACGATCCTGCAGTCTTTCTTCTTTGAATGACCTTGAATGAGCATGTTAGAGATGGTCATTGACAGGCTGAAACCATTAGGCTGTGACCAGACACATTTATCATCAATTAGGTAAAATTTGGTCCTAGATCTAGACATAAAATAAGCTTTTTTTTCCATATCACACAAAAATTGTTCAGGACAGTATATTCAGTGGTAGAAGCACATGACATATGCCGTTCTTAAACATTCTTTAAAATTTGCGTTCTGTAGTTTTGTAAGGGGTTTGGGGGGTAATTCATCAGCAGTGCTGGCTAATTCTGCATGTTTTAGTGCAGGGCTTTGTATTATGATATGCTATTGTTAAGGCGAGGCAAATCTGAGTATGCTTCACAGAAGACCTTTACCATCCCAGGCAGAGTCCCAGCAAGGTGGGGAAGGAGCTGGATTGGAGGTCTTTGAACCATGTGCTGGTCCTTCTGCCATGAAGTACGGAACACATTCTCTGTGCTGACACCAAACCAGCTGCTTCAAATAAAGCCCAACATACCTGTTTAAAATATAATTTTTCATTTGCTATTATATTTGGCACATTTAGCAGCCACTACAGTACAATGTAACCACTGTGATTATTTTTGATTTTAGAGATGGTAACTCCAAAACATGCTTTTGGTAATTCAGATCTGCACATTGGATTAAGCTCACATAACCGATTTGGTTTGTCCCTCTCCCCAGGGGCGGGACTTTCAGTGATGACGATGACCTCGGGCAGATGAGAGAGGACAGACTGACGGAGACTCAGTCCACCACACACTGTATCGCTCAGATGTACCGCAAGTCGCTGCGTCTTTCCACCGAGCAGATAGTGAGCACCTGCCCTTTGAACTGGCCCACACACCTCCTGACTGTCATACCAGCCAAATCACACAGACCTGAAACGACTCACGTTGCCCATATTAGCTCACGTTAGCTCACATTAGTAACTTACTTTGTGATATTTTTATATTTAGCAGACACTTTTGTCCAAAGCAACATACACGTGAAAGAAATAGCACATTACAAACATACGTTTGTCAAGGACTCGACTAAGCATAAGTGCAGCTGGGCTGAGCTTCCAATGAATGGCCAGGTACAGGAGTAAGCAGTATTTGAGCATAAGCTACACAACAACTTCTAGCAAAGCAAGAAACTAATAAGACTAATCAAGGACCAGAAGGTGCAACATGAGAACATTCAGGGAATGTGAAGCGACATCAGACTAGTAGAGGAGTTCATGGAACAGATGACTCTTGAGGTGTTTCTTGAAGGTGGAGGGAGCTTCAAACAATGTTGGTTTGCTAACTGAATGGGCCGTGATGGGACATAGGTCTCGAGGAGCCTTTTGATGGAGATCAGCCACCAGCCATGCTTCTCCCTCTCATGCGAGCACCAATAGGGAGCCAGAGAAGAGAGATTAAGAGGGATCTGACCTGAGATGTCCTCTATATCATTTTTGTGTCCCTCTCAAAAGTAGTTCCCATGCATATAGCTGACCTTGTTTCTTCTAGTGAGCTTTTCTCCCACTATATACGTTTGCTTTCTTTCCTTCAATCTCAGGAGCGTTTGAATCTGCGGGAGGGAGCCAACCAAGTCGTGTTCAGTGTAACCACACAGTACCAGGGCACGTGTCGCTGCGAGGCTGCTATCTACCTGTGGAGCTGGGACGACAAGGTCATCATCTCAGACATTGATGGCACCATCACAAAGTGAGTTTGTGGATGGTTACCATGGGATGCTTGAACCCCATACGGCTTGCGGAACAGCGCTGAGTGGAATGAATCACGACAGGGGTGTATCTGAGGTGTAATTCAATATTAAAAACAAAGTAGACCATTGCATTTTGGAGATGCCACAACTTAAGCGCACTGTTCATAATTTAAAATTAATGTATAAATTTTATGGGAAATATTAAAATACACAAACAAGCTATATTATCTGTCTTAATCTATATTAGATTATTAGATCATAGCCTTTTCAATTCTTATTAGCCAATATGGTCACTTCCTACTCCCAATAGGATTTACAGTAGAAACTTCATGCAGTTAGAAGTTACAGTTATGCTCAGTGGCTCATTAATGCAAACAGCCTACCTCTGCTAACAGCAGCTTAATATATGAAATGTGCAGATAAACCAGCAGCATGCTGTCATTTTTCATGCAGAGCAGCAGCTGTCTGACGCGGGCGGATGTGCTTCACTCTGTCTTCACAGGTCTGACGCCCTTGGGCACATTCTGCCGCAGCTGGGGAAGGACTGGACTCACCACGGCATCGCGAAACTCTACCACAAAATCCACCAGTAAGTTCAAGTCCGACATGCATGCATTAACATGAGAATTACCTTTTTTAGGCTGCATGCCCTTAGACTTACTGGCATCCTTTCCCTCTATGCAATTGCTGACCCTTTATGCGTTTGCATGCTGATCTTTAAAGGAGGAAAGACACTTTCAATGCAATTCAGTTTATTTTAGTATAGCGCCTTTCAGTACAGAGTCGCCCCAAGGCTGTACATGGGTGTGTTGTGATACATTAGAACATGAATAATGCAAAAACAGGGGAAAGGAAAGACAAGGAAATTAAAGAAATAAAGCCAGAGAGTAGGGAGACAAAAACCTCTGGGGGTCCAAGGTCGGCTGGCTGTCCAACCCCCCAGGTATACTAACATTATAGGAAAATATCCTTTTACTGTTTTGATCCTTATCCCACGGGGATGACATATGCAGGTCTACCTGGCCTTTAGTAGCCTGTGCTGATAGAATTTAGGATTGTTGACACACCACGGCACACAGTGCATAACAACGAAATGTGTTTTTTGCATTTAACCCATATGTGACAATGTGACATGGCAGCTAATTCAGCTCCCGGGAAGTAGTGCTTGGGGGCGGTACCTTGCGGGTCGGGGATTCGAACCTGCAATCTCTCAATTACAAGTGCGCTTCCCTAACCATCAAGCCACCACTGCCCACTAAGAGTCAGGCTCAGTGCCCTGCTTAGTGCAGTGTCCACTACTGCATGACCTATCTTTCCGTCAGGAACGGCTACAAGTTCCTGTACTGCTCAGCGCGTGCCATTGGCATGGCAGACATCACAAAGGGCTACCTACACTGGGTCAACGACAAGGGGACGGTCCTGCCCAAAGGGCCCGTCCTGCTCGCTCCCAGCAGCCTCTTCTCTGCATTGCACAGGTAACCTTCTATGCCATCATCGCCCCCTACAGGGGGAGAGGTTATTTAACTAGCTCTAAGGGTAATATGGGATGCCTTTGTGGTTTCCCGCAGGGAGGTGATTGAAAAGAAGCCAGAGGTGTTCAAGGTTGCCTGCCTCAGCGACATCCGTGACCTCTTCAGCCCGCAGAAGCAGCCTTTCTATGCAGCCTTCGGAAACAGGACCAATGTAAGATATTTCTGGACCATTGTCTATCAGGTGTACTTAATATTCTGTAGCATTCATGCTTTTTGCCGCCTTCTGCAGGATGCTTATGCTTATAAGCAGGTGGGCGTGCCAGAGATGAGAATCTTCACCGTCAATCCCAAAGGAGAACTCATCCAGGAGAAAACTAAGGGAAACAAATTATCGTGAGTAGCTTGTCCTCGGCGTCTGGCATGGAAGTGTTAGTGCCGCCGTGTGACAGGCTGCGCCTTTGTCTCTCTGTCAGGTACTCCCGGCTGAGTGAGCTGGTGGAGCATGTGTTCCCCCTGGTGGCGAGGGGCAGGGCCTCCTCGCTGGACTGCCCGGACTACAGCCACTTCACCTTTTGGAGGGAGCTCCTCCCACCGCTGGACCTCTCACAGCTGGCATAGGCCCCCCTGTGCCTGATGGCTCTCACTCTCTCGCCTCATATTAGAATTACTATTAGAATGACCTTAATTGATCCCAAAGGGAAATTCCTCTCTGTAGCTCTGAAAATATGGCTTAGCAGTGATCCTGCCTGGTGCCAATGGAACTTCCCAAGGACAGGCGACCAAGTCCATTCATGCAATTCTGCACAGTGATGCTGTAACAGACCAAAGACGCAGTGTGTGGATCAAACGTCCAACCTTCCTGACAAGCTGGGCGTTTTTTTTTTTTTTTTGATTGTTTGCTTTTTAGCACTTGATATTATCCATGTGCAAAAATTTTGCAAAGGGATATTGCTAATGTCCATATACTGTAATACTACCTGTGTCTTGCAGCCATGGTAAACGATGCAGGGCCTCCGTTTGCACAAAGTTCATTGAACCCAGAGTTAGTCCTGATCTGTGTGCCATTGCTCAAGCCGCACATCTATAGTTCAGAACCAGGCCATGTCAGGACCGAACTGACCTGCTGACTATAGTGTCCTGCAAATGGAATAAATGCCAAGTGTATGTTCCAGCACCCAGACAATATGCATATTTTTATTTTGAAATGTAAACTTAGGTTTTTCACAAGAATCTCCTATGTACATTTTTGCATTTCTTGCATAAATATATAACTGCATGTCTGCTATACAGCAAACCACTAGAATAATTCTTTGACATTTAATAATGTATCACAACATGTCTGAAAGGACCAAATGTTTACAGCTGGGCTAATATATGCATCCTGCAGAGGTCTCCTTTATAAGCTGAACTTTCTTCCTGGAGTAACTGGACCTGAAGTGCCATTTTATTTATGTCTAGGTTTGGGATTGTTTGTGTTTGTTTTTTTTATTCCCACTGTTAAAGCCAGTTTCATTCATTTCATAGATTTCATTTCACTTTTGTAGGGTTGAATTTTATTCCAACCATGATGTATGTATTTGCATAAGATAAAGTTTTTCAGATAGCTGCTTCTCAAGCCTAGGATTAAAAAAACTCTAATCTTCATTACTTCAGGTGGAATCTATGCATCTGGAGTAAAATAAAGACGGAGCAATCAAAATAATGGTTAAAAGGGCAATATATTACATTTATATAGAGAGGAGGAATTTTTCCTCATTTAATAATCATTAGTTGTCATTATTTGAATATGCTTCAACTTCCATTTCAGTGCAATGCAAACTTGACAATTACTTGCAATTATAAGAATCACAGTTAAGTGTCTGTTCTCTGTCTTGTGATACTTTGTACTTGTAATTAACAATGCCTTTTGTTGCCTTTAACCCCCAAGATTTGCCAGAGTGAACCTTTCTGTTGTAGCAGCAGTGCAGTAAGATGCTGAAGGGCCTGGAGAGGAGCTTTGCTGGGGCTGGCAGATATGGGCCCACCAGCACTTCGAGGGTGGATGTCAGACTGCTGTAATTCCATCTGATATAAATCTGTGTTGGGGGAAATAAAGTCATTGAAGAGCCTGTTAAATGCTCTCATTTAAGTGAGTGGTTTTGTTCTAAGGCAGATGTTTTTAATGGGCTGATTTATGTTATTTATGTTAAATGTAGGTTTGCAGGGGGCGGCATGGTGGTGCAGTGGTTAGCACTATTACCTCACACCTCTGGCACCCGGGTTCGATTCTCCGCCTGTGTCGCATGTGTGTGGAGTTTGCATGTTCTCCCCATGTCGTCGTGGGGTTTCCTCCGGGTACTCCGGTTTCCCCCCACAGTCCAAAAACATGCTGAGGCTAATTGGAGTTACTAAATCGCCTGTAGGAGTGCATGTGTGAGTGTGCCCTGTGATGGGCTGGCCCCCCCATCCTGGGTTGTTCCCTGCCTCGTGCCCATTGCTTCTCGGATAGGCTCCGGACCCCCCGCAACCCAGTAGGATAAGCGGTTTGGAAAATGGATGGATGGATGTAGGATTGCAGGCAGGGCTGGTCGAAGCCTCTGTGGTGCCCAACAGTGTATGTATTTGATTACATTAACTTATCAACTTTGAAATCTCAGATGGAGAATAATACAGGGTCGGTAACGTTTCTGATATGACAGTCGTGCTTTCAGACTCACACGAAAATCTTACGGCAAAGCTATATTATTCCGTTACAAACATAAAATTAGCAACATCAAAAGTGTTGGGGCAGTTTGCAAATCCTACAGACTACTTACAAGGTAATAAAACTGTTCCATAAATAAAAGTTATATATATGTATATAAATGGGTGTGCAGGCTTGCCTGGAATTGAAAATCTCTTGTCAGCCGGCTGACCAAAGTTGCCAACCCTAATAATATGAGCCAATATTTTTAATAGAATTGAATTTGTATTCTGGATATAAATAACATCATATGCGATTAAATGACAATGGTGCGTTTATAAGAACCGATTGTCTGACAGCCTACTTAACTTACAATGTCACTGCTAAACTTAATTGCTACACATTTTCTCACTCCCCTGATGACGTAGCTGTGCATCTTTGGGCACCGAGACTAGTTTAGTAATGTGCAAAGACTTGATGCATTATTGGGGTTTTCCATTAGGTGGCAGCATCCTTTTTCTCAGAGCCGGGATCCACAACTAAAAGGTAGAAGAAGAATAGTCATTATGGGTGATTTGGATGAGCGGCTGTGTGAGGCGGTGCGAAGGAACCCGCACATATATAACGCGTCTTTGAAAGAGCACAGGGATATTTTCCTGTGCGGGAATTCATGGAAGCAAATTGCCCAAACATTGGGTAAAGATGAAAGTTACTGTAGGGTGAGGTGGAAATATCTGAGAGACAGATATGTGAAAGCAAAACGGAAAACCGCTGGAAGGAGAGGCAACAAAAGCTCACCTATCCTAGCCATGCTGAGCTGGCTTTCAAGTTACGTTAGTCACAGGGATTCGGACTCCAACGTGGCCAGTGATATGGTAAGTAGCGAATTGCACTAACACAGATTAATTCGCTGTGTGACAGTATTGAACTAGCTAGTTGTTTATAAGGGGCAACTCTAGCAGCTAAACCAAAAACTTATCTGAACAGAATATTTGTGTTGCACCTTATTGTCGCAAATTTCCCCACTGTGGGATCAGTCCTATCTTATCGGCTCCGACTTAACAAACAAACGATGCGAATATCGGCTAATTTGAGTGCGGAATGATTGATTGCAATAAAATATGTTTTGCACGTCGTACGTTTGGATATTGGAGTCAGTTTCTTGAAGCAAGGAAACATCTACTTTTTAGGTAGTGTTCTGGGGACAGCATTGCTTTTCGGCATGTTACCTGGTGTCTGCACATTACGTAATGCATCCTGATATCGACGTTTCAGATGGAGGGCAGCAGTGAAGCTGTGACACAAGCAGGCCCGCCGCGGAAAAATCCCAGGGCCGCTACGAAATTATTTCAGCTGGGCCCCCACGACGTGCAACCCCTCCCCCCTGGGCCTCCACCTGGGTCAGGTCCCGGAACAACTTCCCCAGTTGTCCCCCGGAAACGGCAGCCCCAAACACTGGAGTCGGAGTGCCTCACCTCGGGACCCTCTGTCACTGACATGGAGCAGGAGACGTTTTCAGAAAATCTATGCCTGCCACCACGATCCCCATCTCCATCGGAAATGTCAGACCAGAGCTCACTTGAATCTCCATTTCACCACTGCCAGAGATCAGGAAAAAGGAAAGAATGTCAAACGTCTTTGACTGAAGCAGTGATGTTGCGTCTGCAGAAAATCGATGAAGAAGGTGGCTGTGAGGAGCTGTCCTTTGGGCGATACATCGGTCAGACACTTCTAAAAATGGACCAAAAAACAAGATCCTGTGTGAAATTTGAAATCAGTCGGGTGCTGCATAAGTGGGAGATGGAGCCACACCGTGACGAAGTTGTCTGACACCTGCTGAATTGGACACAATGCATATGAGTAAATCTAGTGAACTCTAATTTTTACAATTATTTTGTAGATGGGCTCAAATTATACAATTCATAGGGGTGCACCATATTGGGTGGAAAACAGCTTTGTGATATTTCACATTTTTATCGTGACTATTGCAATATTTATTACAAAAAATGAAAGTGTACCCAAAATAACACACAGCCGAATAGAACCTGTATTGTCTGCCAATAGAATTTCTCGGATAATTTGTTGTAGTGAGCTGTGCTGCTGCAAAGCAGTGCCAACAAATCCCTTGTTTTCACTACATATCTATGGAATCCAATATATTTTCATACAATGGTCTTTTGGTGACTAGTACTTGTTCACTTTTCTCTTCACATTTTTCTTACATTTCTCATACTGTCTCTGATTGAAACAGAAATGATGAAAATTATTATGCTTGGGGTGGAGAGTGTGTGCAGGGCTTGTGTGACTGGTGGTCCTTGCCCCGTGACAACTGCATGATGTGGATATCAAAATCCACAATTTACATACAGTGACCACCTAATCCATCTTTGGGGGGGGAGACACTATGAGCCAGGACAGGTTTTGTAAACTACCATTTCAATGAAAAAGACCTGGATTTCACTTAAACACTGAGTTCTTGCTGTGTGCTGATTGGTCAGTCTCCCATAATCATGCCTGTGTCACTAATGTTAATGTGAAACAGCTGGATGAGTCTCTCAATCAAGGAAACAAACCAGTAAAAGCACAAGAAGAACTGAACTAATTAGCTAAACACAGGAGCCTTTTAGAATTAGAGTATCTTGTAAAACCTGAAGTAGCTCATGTCTCTCCTGACATGGATTAGAGAGTCACAGTAAGCCGACATTATGCAGGCCTAGTTAAACTGCTGATTTTACTTCTGTGGTAGTTAGTTTCATCATTTATTTCTGTAAACGTATTAAACCAAATCCACAACCAGTGTTACGGAGATGAGGAAAAAATTACAACTCATAAAATTGAGGACAAAATATAGACCGATACCTTACCATATAAAATTGTTTATTTTGCATTACATGTAATAAAAGTTGATAGATTCAGTGGGCTAAGCCTCTGTGTCTGTGATCAGGTCTCCAGTTCAAGCCCAGCTTCAGCATACCTGTGGATCCCTGAGGCCCTTGACCCCCAGCTCCCTGAGTGCTACTACATGTGGCTGCCCTTCATGGCCAGTTTGCTCTCACCTATAGCAAGGAAGATGAGGGAGGTATAAAGTATTTCCCCACAGGGATCAATTACTCCATCTTAATACTTTCATGGTATTTGGAGAAACTTGCTAAAAAATAATCATTGAATCAGAGCAACAAATAATTATGATACGACTAAAAAGTTAGTCATGTCAATTGCTCTACATTTTTTTCCCCCACAAAGTTTGCGAGAATGACCCACGTTCAATGTACTTTTGTCTGCAATTTCTTAAGTTTATTTGTTCATTGTGTTACATTAAATTTGTTTAACTTTAAAGTTGTTCCTAAATGATAAGCAACTTTACGAGCCTGCTTTTGTTTTTTTTTGTTGTTGTTGCATTACATCATCTTGTATAGGTTAAATGTACAATGATTAACACGTACACACAGGGAGTTCATGATTACCTGGAGAGGGAAGGGAGAATTCACCTCCCTCTTGCCACTGTACTAATACTTGTGGAGTCTGAAAGAGGGTCTTTGCTGAGTGTTACCTGCAATTTCCCGACAGTAGACAGCCGCGTCGGATCCTCCATTCAGCCTCCATTCCACTTAATGAGTCCATTTGAAGTTGAGATTGACAAAGTGAATACCGTTTTAGGTTTGTGTGATTGATCAAATAAATGAGTCTCGGCATTTTACAGGTTTGTTCCGAGAGTTTAGTGTTTTAGCAACTCAGAAAACGTAATACGACTTGGTGTACGGCCAGAACAGGCCCTCTTTAATAAATTTCCAGTTCCTTTATGGTTATGTTACATTCTAGCATTACAAATAGCCCAATATCAATATTACGTTTTTTACGATTTTACGATTTTACGTTTTAAAACACCTGATTTGTGTTATTCGAGGAAACGAAGCACTACGAATCCCACAATGCACCATCAAGCAAACATCCAAAATGAAACGGGAACTAACATCGCAGGCTTCTAACAACGCAATTCGCTGGGATGTCAAACATCAATATTCATCCTATTATTGTACATTCGTAAGGAAAACCTAAAACCAATGTATTTTACCAAATAAAAATGAAAACGTTTGGAAGGGTGCTCCCAGCGTTTTTGTCACCTCGTTTCCGAGACTCCTGAAAAGCGGGACGCGCGTTTCCAAAAAAGGAGTGGGGGCGGAGCCTGGGCGGGGCCTGGGGGCGGCCGCTGTCAGCTGACGGGGAAAATTCGCGAGCTAACGCTATTAGCTGCTTTCTTTTTTGTTTTTCCAACTTTGTCCTTCGTTAACAATAGTAACAGCAACGCAGGATTCCTGTTCAGCTGTCTTTTTAGTACAGTAGCTTTGGATATTCAGTCAAGGGATCTACATATTACTTTTTTTCGTTTATGTAGTGAAACTTCATTTAGTAAGTATCAGCTCGAATACATAGCGTATTATTGGGTTGTGTATTAACATCTGATCTGACTAGATATTGGATCCCATTGCATATCGCTGTATATTTGTGTGTATTTATAATTCATATATATTATTCATATGGTGCTTTGGGTCACTTTGCTCTATTTAGGTTTCTTTAAAGATAATGAATGTATCGTTACACTCCGATGATCTAAGAATATTTATGAAGTGGGTGTTTAGTGTCATAATCATGGGGTCACTGTGTTATTCCTGTAAGGGGTTTGAAAGTAATTCAACATTTCGTCACTGGCTACTCGAAGTAGGTTAATAACGCTGCAGGCTTTTGTTAATGAAGCGGGCTTTAATTCTGATGGCAATCGGCGACGGGAGGGACTCCGCGCCAGCGCGCGGGTGACGTTTGGTGGCGCACGTGGTGCCATTTGAGGGGCTGGCATGCGCACCCGCCAGTCTGGATGTATATGGAGGGAAAAGGGACAGTTCCTTAGCGATGGTGCATTAAATGAATCACCGCGATGGGTATAATCAGTGGAAATGTTTACGGAGAAAAGAAGCGGGCGGTGTGTGAAGTACGCGGCAGAGTAATCGCTCATTTTGGACTCCGCTCTTCCTGCCAGGGGGGTCTGAAGCGGGGAGGGGGGGGGGGGATAGCGCCGCAGGATGCCGGGGGCCGCCGACGCGGCTGTGACTCTGGCGCTGAGCCTCCGCACTACGGCGGCAGCGGCGATGGAGAACGACTCCGTTAGTCCCGTTTGGGGGATGAACGGCGGAGACAACGGCACCAAGACGCACAAGTGTCTGCAGCTCCTTTACAGAGACATCGGCGACTCCTGGTATGTAGGGACGTTCCCCTTTTTTCTAACATCCAAATCAGTAAGACTTGGCTATAATATCAATTACACCACCTCCGCGTCCTTGCTTTGAGTCATTTTCACATTATATTCTTTATTAGCATAATCAGTTTGCATAATATTTTCTCTCAAATCAAGGATACAATTAAAACGAAAGGCCGTATAAATTTACTTTGGTTGCGCCTGGGCTGCTACTCTTTTATTATACTTTCATTTTCCATGTTCATCCTGCAGCTGCCTGAACGGAGGCTTTCGAATCTGAAAGCGATAAAAGCTTTTGCTGGAATTGGGTTCGCCTTGTTGACATGGTTCAATTCACACTGTCAGCTCTAGGATTTCCCCCGTACATATCAGTGTTATTTATGGGATTAGATTGGTGGTGGTCCCGAGAGGTTTTTGCTGAGCCAGTGGCGAGCTTTGACCTTACCTCTACCTTACATGTGTGTCAGTAACTCTGAAAAGGTGTATCAGATAAGTGTCATGTGGTACTGCAGGCTATTGTAGCATCATCGTTCTCCCGCCAGGGTGCGTTTCTGGGATTTACTGCTCCTGGTGCCCAACGTGGCATTCTTTGGGTTCTTGCTGTGGAAACTGCCATCAGCTCGAGCCAAGATCCGCCTCACCCCAAGCCCAATCTTCATCACCTTCTACATACTGGTGAGGAGGCGCTTATTCGCATTTATCTGACACGTTCAGTCACTGACAAAAGCAACTGGTGGCTTTAATTGTGGAGTTTTCAGTGTGGTTACCTAGTGCATGCGGTGTAAAGCAGTGGATGGTCTAGACCAAGGAAACCATCAGCATAACAGTCTCTGTCATGCATATGTGTAATACTGCATGTATGCGCAGGTGTTTATTTTGCATTGATATCGTCTGTCTGTGCGAATGGATGGTAGGTCAAATTTAGCAAGCAGCATCGGAAATGCAAGCGAGTATTTCTCAGCTGCCTGTCTGTGAATGTTTAGGCGGATAACAAGGAAATTCGCCTCGATTTGTTGTGTTTAAAAACGTGCTCCACTCACTCCTGCTTCGCTCAGTGGTTTTGAGCGGGTACCGTGACCATGTTCTGCAGGTATTTGTCGTTGCTGCGGTCGGGATTACCCGCGCCGTCGTTTCCATGACGGTCAGCGCCTCCAGCGCCGCTACCATTATCGACAAGGTAAGACGAGACATCTCCAATCAGGAGCATCGCCCTGATGTGAGTTGTGTTTTTTGGGAACTTTCCAGATTCTTGTTTTTGTTCTTTCTTTTGTGTTTTGTATTTCTCATGAACACACGGCTGCCTGATTTCCTTGAATGATTGTTGTGCAAGATTTGTTGCTGTAAAATGACTCATGCATGAAGGACAACAGTCAGTATGCAAAATCTCCCATGATTTTACGCCAAATGTTTTTCTGATTTTCCCGTCCTTGAAGACAACTGTGTTCTTTGTCACATAGGGATTATATGTCGGCCTTCCCCAGTCTTAAGCCTAGTTATAGTTGAAGTTGTACATTTCCATATCTACTACATTTGTCGGTGTATGTAGGCAGTCATGTTCAGCTGGTGCAGAAAGTAGTGATATTCCACCAGACCAGCAGAGGGCAGATGTTGTCTTCTTGGTCTGAATGAAGCTTACGTGTGAATTCATGCTGTCCTTGTGCTTTTTCAGTGGGATGATATGTATGTGCAGGTTCTTTTGCGCCTCTTCACACAGCTACTCCTGAAAAGCATCCGTAATTACGACTAGTCTTCTTTCACTTTTCCATCTTGGACCTCAGCTCTGTGAAAGTTAGTGCTGCCACCTACTGGAAACACCTAGTCATGCATTATCAACTCCTTGCACATGCACAGGAGATGTGCAAAAATTCCACTGTGCCCCAAATCTGGGCTGCATGCTTACAGTCCCTGCAAACAATCATGATTGATTGGGGGTGGTATGTGGCATAGCAGGCTAAGCCTCTGTGACCAGAAGGTTGCTGGTTTGAGCCCCAGCCTTGGCAGAATAGGCACATGTCCATGGGCGCTTGAGCAAGGCCCTTAACCCCCAGCTCCAGGCATCCTGCATGCTGACTGTCCCTCACTGTGACCCCCAACCATGGTCTCACCTGCATGTGTGTCTGCGTGTCTTATGGAGGGCTCCTCGGGGATTACTAATCTCCTTGGGGATTAGTAAAGTTTCACTATACTATTGTCTTGATTCGCCAACACAGCCCGGGGTGTAGATGTGTGACTGGCCGGTGTGTCATCCCTTCAGGTGCTGTGGGAGATTACGCGCTTCTTTCTGCTGGCCATCGAGTTGAGTGTCATTATACTGGGGCTGGCTTTCGGTAGGACTGTCATAAAGCACATTTTGTACATTTGTCATTTTGTAGGAAATCCCTTTATCTCTCAGAAAAAAAAAATACGTATATGCAAATGTTAGGTAAAAATGTGTAATGTCTCTGGAATACATGTGAATTACCATTGTGTTTCATTTTTGTATCGATAGTTATTGCAGTACTGGTCAGGTGACACACTCATTAAACATAAGCAGTACTTCGTTAATGTATCACATCCTTTGTACCTTGACATCTGCATTTATATTTGGGTTTTATCGTCTTTTTTTTGCATTTTGTCTCCCTCTTGCTCCAAGGTCACCTTGAAAGCAAGCTGAGCATCAAGCGTGTTCTGGCGATCACAACAGTGCTGTCTCTGGGATATTCCATCACACAGGTCAGGGGCTTTCGTCCTGGTGATGATAGTGGGTCTGCAGCTTGTGATTTGCCCTGTAGAGGAAAAACTAGCAATCTGTTAGTGAATCGATTTTATTAGCAGTTTAATTGGACGATCCCTTATGGATTTTGAAAATGCGGGCATTTGCATGTTTGAAGTGTCGCCTGCAGATCTGTTGTAATTGATGTCAGTGAAGATTCTAGGTGGTTTTCAGGCTCTAATGTCACCATTTGGCTAGTAGCAGGGATCTTTGCAAACTGCTGATAATATGCTGATAGCTGGATGAATTTCGGTTGTGTTATTTTGGTTTATGTTTCACTATATAGAAACAAACGAAATCTAAATACATTTTGGCTGGTACTGAATGTCCAAGGTAGATTCGGGACTAACTGGCACGTGATGCATTTGTGACCCACTGATGCTGAGAGAGTGACCTGCTTGTGTCGTGCTTCCATCCAGGGGACCCTGGAGATCCTCTACCCTGACAGGCACCTTTCGGCAGAGGACTTTAACATCTATGGCCATGGGGGACGTCTTTTTTGGCTGACTAGCTCCTGCTTCTTCTTCTTGGTAAGTCGGGCGTATTTTTCACGCTTAATCAGGAACACAACCTTCTATGGAATCCAAAACCAGCTGCTGGAAGAATCACATTGAATGAAGTTTTTTCGATGTTTAATTTTTCTTCCTCTGAATTTAAGGTTTACTCCTTCATAGTCATCCTTCCTAAGACTCCTGTGAGAGACAGGATTTTCCTACCATGTGAGTGTAAATAGTTATTTTTTTCATTATTAGTAAGCGCCCAACACAAAAGGTACTGATTTTCTTCGTGGTACAGCTTCAGAAAATGACCAAGAGAACTTGTTACTGTTACCTAGAGAACTTGTTGCTCCTGTTGTATAGGCAGTTTGATCAGTTTAGATCAGTAGAAAGACTGTCTGTCTTTCTTGCATAGCATGCCAAATTTCAATGCACAGTGTTTTATCTACAGCCAAGAAGACCTTCTACGTATACGCTGCCATCCTGTCCCTGCTAAATTTGGTACAGGGGATCGGTAGTGCTCTCCTGTGTGCAGACATCATTGAGGGACTCTGGTCAGTTTTTCATCCTTTTTTAATTAGGCTCACATTTGATAATACGTTAAACCCAGGATTCGTACTTGGTTGGACGTAATTTGACCATGCACACTCTGTGCTGATTTTGGTAGGCCCAAGGCTGTGAGTTTTTTTTTTTGCCTTGGCTCCTCCTCACACTGCAATTTGGTTGATTATATTTGTGCTGACTCCTGGGTTTGTTTCCTTGCAGCTGTGTTGATGTGACCACATTCCTCTACTTCTCTGCCTTTGCACCACTCATCTACGTCACATTCCTTAAAGGCTTTTTTGGGTATGCAGTTTTCTTGCTTGCACATTACTTTGCCAGGAGTTAATTGGACTTGAGTATGCGTTTGTACCAGTAGGATGGCTCAGATGATTATTAGGCAGTTATCTACAATATTCCACATGCTACTTGGCTGTGAAGGATAATATTTCATTGCAGTTTGAGTTCCTGGTAGTATCTTTGAGATCATTTGTGTCATTTAAAAATACATCTGTCACCAGCAATGACTGTTTGTCTGTATTTGCAGCTCGGAGCCAAAGATCCTCTTCTCCTACAGATCCCAGGTAGACGAGCCAGAGGACACGGATGTACACTTGCCCCCCACCTACGCCGTGGGCAGGAAGGACCTCCATCCCGACTTCTACTCCAGCACACGCATCGACAGCTCCTCTGCGTACCTGGATGATGTTGTGTCAGGGCCTTATCCCGTGGGCAGCATCAACAGCGTGGACAGTGACCGTTGGAGGGCCTTCAACTCCTAAGAGGGGCTGGCTGAGGGAGCGATACCGTTTCTGCCAGCACAGTCACTCATAGATGGAGGGAAGGGAGCAGCAGTCTGAAGCTGGGGAGCTTGGGCCCCATGAGAATCGGCCTTGTGTTTTATTCCGAAGATGCATTTGAGCTGAACAATCCTCAGCCACCTTAAGCGTTGCCCCATTAAAATTATTTTAAGGAAATCGACTGGAAAAATAATGTGAAAATTAACGTCAATGTTCAGCTGGGACTCTTAGCTATCTGACCGTAGCTTTGCATGATATCTGTGAATCATTTGTTCTCCGTGACCGTTTCTATACTTCAGCTCTGGTCCTGGAACGTATTACATCCGAGATTTGATCAGCCCTCCTGTGCTTTTATAGGAAGGCTTTGGGGAAACTGTGAGACAGGTGGCCTTTGAATACCCTGCGCTGTGTGGATTCCAGAATGTTCCTTTACATTCCTACATGTTGTAGGGTCCCCGCGTGAGGCCTTTGTGCAAATAAGATTTGACTCTTGGCCTTGCAGAGGAGATGGAGACAATGGCTCCTTTGGACCTCAGCATTGAGCTAAATCAGTGATTCCTGAATTTCCAAGACCGTTTAAGATGATTATTCTTAGTTATGGTCCTGGAGGTGAATGTCTATAAGATTTTGTTGCAGCCTGGTGCTCAACCACTTGATGCAAAGTAACTGCCTTTCAATTATTTACCTTTCTGAACCTGCTTTATTAATATTTCACACTTGATCAACTTCAATGTGCTTGTTGAGTCGCTAAGTATAATGAGAGCCGCAGAGCTCCCTGGGCCCCTGCCTTTGGGGTTTGTGACCAAAGGCTGTGCTCACGTTGCCAAAATCAGGTCTTGTAGTACTTTTTGCACCATTGGAGCCTCTCATTGTTTTCATATTCCCCAAGTTCCTACATTTTAATTTCAGATTTACTAATTCTGCATTACCACAGATATGCTGAGTAATCGGACATACATGAAAGAGACATTGATGGCAATCAAAGAGGAACCGAGACCCGCGGTCTCTCTGCTTTATGGGGGTGGGGGTGTATTTTCTGTACATGTGTGGCGTGTGTATTTTATTTTTTAAATTAAAGAAAATATTTTGCACACAAAAGCTGAGTCCTCTGATTTTTGCTTCGCGAGTTTAAATGAGACACAAGTTGTTAGTTCAACAGTTTTTACAGAATGTGACGTTTCTACGTAAAGATATGTTTCCTGGTATATATAGTAGCAAACTAGCCTTATCCTCTGGTAAAACAATGACTTTGATTTTAAAATTGCAGCTATTCCTCTGCTCACAGATTTGGCCCTGTGTCTGCTTGCATGACCTCTGTGATAATTCCCTTCTGTTTGTTGGAACCTGATCTGTCCATTTCCTTTGGCCACCTGCCTGCATGCTTTTCAGAACAATTCTTTTAAATCCTATGATTAGTAGCAAGGGGGCAGACCGGCAATGGGAAGGCACATGGCTCCGTCGTGTTGAGTCCTTTGTCCAAACAAACACCTAGTTGCAGTAGGTGGTGAGGTGATGCTTCTCTACTCACTAATTCTGGGGCCTGCAGGCATTTGGCTTGTATACGGATTTAATTAATAACTGTTTTTGTGAGTGAGCTAATTCGGCAACCTCCCAGAGTCCTGAGGTTGTTGGAGGTCTAATGAGATGTGGAATTATTGTCTGAACCAGGATGCAGAGTCCTAATATAAGCACAAAGCAACTAAACAAAAACTCCCAGTAAGTCCAAAGCTCAACACAGAGATTGTCAGTCACAGCCACCAGCGAAGATAATAATTGTTTTAATGAATTATTTGCTTCAGGTGCCACTTCCTGCCAGAACAAAAAAAAGAGGTTTCCTGTGTGGAGGAAATAATCGCATAATGTGTTTATCAGTCTTACTGTAATAGTTTATGCTGTGTGTTGTGTTGACTGGGTTCATTGTCTGTCACTTTTGCCCTGTCCTTGCTCTGCAGCATAGAACAGACCCTTAGACATGTTTAAATAGTGGTGATTTTGAATGCATTACCCAAAGACAAATAGTAAAATATAGTCTGACTGTGATAAATGATTGTACAATACGTTAGTTAACAGGTTTCAAGTTAAATGTGCTGTTTATTCAGTATTCAACATTGATGTCAATGTTAATTGATGTAGTCATTTATCATAAGCTAAATTATTATTTCCGAATTTTTAAATAATTTTAATAGATAGATGATCTTGGGTGGTTAGTACTGTTGCCTCACACCTCTGGGACCCGGGTTCGAGTCTCCGCCTGGGTCACGTGTGTGGAGTTTGCATGTTCTCCCCGTGTCGTTGTAGGGTTTCCTCCGGGTACTCCGGTTTCCCCCCACAGTCCAAAAACATGCTAAGGCTAACTGGAGTTGCTAAATTGTCCATAGGAGTGCATGTGTGAGTGACTGGTGTGTGAGTGTGCCCTGCGATGGGCTGCCCCCTCATCCTGGGTAGATCCCTGCCTCGTGCCCATTGCTTCCGGGAGAGGCTCCGGCCGCCCCGCGACCCAGTACGATAAGCAGTTTGGATGGATATATGATCTCATAGGCTTCCGAAAAGAGTTTTACTATTATTTGCTGTTGAATTTAATGTAAACTGAGGCCCTCTAGTGGGTCATGTGTTGCTGCAGTTTTATTTATCTGATACACGTTGTAGATGTTCGAATATTTAATTAATAAATTAATTTCCACCGCTTTGTTCTGTGGCAATAAAATATTTAGTAAGTTTTATTTATGGTTTAAGTTTGAAACTTTATTTAAAAAGTATTTTTTTAAAACAGAAAATCGAGAGTTCGGGATAAAACAAGGACAACAAGTCCCAACATCCATTGCGACCTCGTAAGGACCATCATAAAACGCAATTGGCGTTTCGTTGCTAATCCTCCAATGGCAGTTCAGAATACTGCCATGTCCAAGACAGTGACCTTTCTAAGAGTCCGCTATAAGAAATTCTGATCTAGATAAACCCAATTTCGCCGGTCTCCTTTAACATTAAAGCACCGGCGGCAAATATGGGGGCCGGTGAGAGCTCGACCCGGAGAGTGTCCTTCGGTCTGGACGAGGAGGATCGGGTCAGAATCCTGAACGGAGTCAAGGTAATGACATCTGTCATGCCCAAGCCGTTGTGAGCAGCGCGAATGGTACACGGCACCGGGGGTAGGGGAACATGCACGTTTACCACCATGCGATGTAGCCGTATAGCTAACTGGGAATGGAAAACATAGTTCCTTTTGACAAAATGTTTCATATGACCGAACCAACTCGCCTGACCATGATGGTAGAATCGCAGGGTCCCGGCGATTTTCGGAGAGTGGGTCCGGAACGGCAGTACTTACAGCTGTACGGGTTCATTACATCTCGCTGCGGGGTTAAATGGAGCCGAAAGCAGCGACATTTCCAGCATGGGGTGTGCAGGGCAGGGCAAGGCAGGGCAGGGCAAGGCAGGGCAGGGCAGGGCAGGGCAGGGCAGGGCAAGGCAGGGCAGGGCTCCGCGTGTGCTGGTCTTAGAAGAGTCACCCACAGTAGCAATGGTAATATTGCACGACGATTAAAAACAAGCGAAAGAAACTAGAAACTCCACAAGTTCCCCAAAGAAAACGAACGTTTCACTCCCCATTTTATTTAAGGGAAATCCCATAAATCCTTTAACCATTTTGAAGGTCTTTGTGAGTGTTTGATGGTTGCCTGTCAGGATTAAAGCATCCAGGATCGTATTAGTATTTTAAAAAATAATTTAAAGAAGAATCGTATATGGGCTGCACTGTTCTCGTTTCTGTCCTGTACAGCACGTTCAGTTCTCATCAGGTGTCCCCCTGGACAACATCCTGTTAGACATGAACAGGAAAAAACGACCCCAAATGTCTCCAACCCTTTATTTTGTTTACCCCCTATTTAAGAGCAGCAGATATCCGATTTATAATGAAGTGTAAGTCTGTTTTAATGATTTGGACTGGCATCACCACATTGTACTGCAGTAAAAGATTAATCTGTGGGCTTAATCTAGATTAATCTACAGGTTCGAGTCCTCGGCACTGGGAACTGAGACAGAGAGCTCCTTGTGAGTGGACAGCATGATTTATATTAACATGTGTCCCATCTCAGCTCTCGGAGGATGTTCTGCAGCGGATGCGGGATGCAGCCCAGAGACCAGCCGCCTCTGACAGCCGCTCGGAGGATGCCGGTAGTCTGCACCGTCTTGTCGACACCTGAACCATCAATCCAGTCCGGTTACATTGGCTAATCAAAAAGGGGGGAAAATATGGCATGATTTAATATTGAAAAGCAATATAATATTGGGGCAAACTAATGTTGGGGTTGGTGTAATTGTGAATCATGCGTATCGCAGCCCTACCAGAGCTGGAGGTCTTTCCTGATAAGACTGCCTTTGCAGGTAAAAGGTCAGGGCCCAGCCCCTTCGAGATGCAAGATGAGCTGCGCAGGAGGTATGTGTCTAACCACGTTTATTTGATGAGCTGGGGACAGGGATGTTTCATTGGAACAAGGTTCAGCTTGTTTTATAGAACTTAATTGCATCCTTTTAAAGTAACCACTGTGAAACCTGAAGAACCTTGGTGGGGGATTAGCGGCACCTTGCGGTGGGTCTTGGAATCGTTGGGAAAAAGATTACGTCAGTGTTTCTCGACCCGGGGTCCGAGGGGGCCGCGATGTGTGCTGTTTTTTATACTTTTCTGTAAACAAGCAGTTTCCTCGAGGCTTTGAAAGGAGACTAAATTCGTTCAGCTGGTATAACAATTAGTCAAGGCTTCGTTTCTCTGGGATACTGTAGAAAAGTAAACGTTGGGAACTCTCAAGTTCCAGAACCAAGGGTTTCTGTGCTGAATACTAACACAGGACTATCGAACTCTGTGACATTCTCAAATAATTCAATGCATACACAAAGTTTCCATGATGTAATTCGCTTTCAATCTGTTAATTTTGACCAATGGAATCATCTGAAAATGGAAAGATAAAGGCGTAACACATTCCCAGTACAGGCAGAAATACTAGCATTCTATTTCTAAATATTACTCATGAAAGCCCCATACATTCCAGGTATTTGGTTTACCCCCCATCCAGTGCTGCTATTTCAGCTAACAAAGGGCTTAATGAGAAGTTAAATTTGTCCAATTATGTAAATGTGTGGTGGAATGAGAGCGGCAGCTGGGGTTACAGGAAGGCTGACCTGCTGCAGCATCGCTGGCCTTTGTAGTGATTGAAACAATCGTGAGAGAACCTGCGCCCGTCGGGCTGCTCGCCTGTCCGTCCGTCCGTCCGTCCGTCTCCCCAGCCTGTGCCTTGCTGTGCAGGTATGATCGGGAACGTGCCCTGGTCCAGGAGGAGCTGGCCCGCGTGGCCCGGCGGGAGCAGGAGGCCGGCCGTGAGGAGCAGAGCGCGGCCGTGCTGCGGGAGCGTGCCCGGGCCCGCGAGGAGGCAGAGAGGACCCAGCAGCTGGTGAGTTTGCCCTCTGAGCCGCATAGCAGAGCTGTGTCATTCAGCCAGAGTGCTAAAGATCTCCATGTTCCTGTGCTGAGCCCAAGCTAATATGCAGGAGTGCCGAAGGGGTGGGGGACGCGATATATATAATATAATATATACACACACGCACACATGCATACACACACATATAGCTTTAGAGATGTGGTGGGGAGCTCGGACATTTGGGAGGGGTTCGAAGTAAAGCCACTACCCCCCCTCCATCGAAAAATGCCACTTGAGGTTCTTCGGGTATCTATCTAGGGTGTGTCCTGGACGGCTCCCTGGGATGGTGTTTCAGGCATGTCCCGTCAATAGGAGACCCCGGGCCGAAGTAGAACACAACCCCCCCCCCCCCCACAGATTCTCTATAGGGTTTAAATCCAGAGATTTTTCAGGCCAGTCAAATATCTTTATTTTCTTCTTGCTGATGAAACTCACCATTTTCGACGTGTGTCACAGGGCTAGACTATGCTGAAAGGTGACTGACCCATCAGGAAATGCAACAATGAAACTTCCTACATATGATGACGTGACCTCAGGCCATTGAATAAGTGTCTAATGAAGGCATGTTGTTGGTTTTCTGGAATGAAACTGAAAATTAGATTGTAAAAAAAAAAAAAAAAATCACTGCTTGTTTCAATTAATTCGCACAATGGCACATATAAAATTGGTGAGTATTTGCATTACTTATTTAAATCCAGAGTTTGATTATGATTTAGAGAGTGAATCAAACAGCACACAGTAAAACTGACAGAGTTCATGAAAACGATACAAAGATAAAGGGTTTTTTCTCTCTTTTTAATAATGTGCAGAGGAAGCAATCAGGAAGGTGAATGTAAAATGTTGGCAAGCAAACACAGCTGCTGTGGTTTGTTTGCCGGGGCCAGTGGGCCCCAAGCTTGTAGTATTGTTGTTGTATCTTGTCTATATCTTCCTGCTGGTTGGTTGTGTGATGGGCTTTATACTGCTGAGTTACTGTTTGTGTATCTGGTGTGTGGTGGGCGGAGGATCTATTATCCACTGAATCGAGGTCCTTGCAGCTAAGTCAAGGACGGGTGTGATATTAGCGACAGCTACTCTGACTGTCCCCTAATTTTAGTGTTTAAATGCCAGGTTGATTTGTGTAATTAATATAAATAATGAAGATAACCCAATTAGGGTTTTAGACTTGATGAAACAGCAGGCTGTTCTTCACTTAACATCTTGCCTTTGCCACCTACTTTCCTAAAGGACCCCCCACCCCACCCCGTGATTTGACCAGTGTTGCAATGCTGGCAATATGAGGCTCCCAGTCCCGCTGTGGGTGGGATACACTGGGCACACTGAGGTACTGCCAGATTTACCTGAAAAATTCAGAAGTTACACCAGTTAATAGTCGACAGCAGGAGTGCATTGATAACAAATCGCTTTTACCCTTTAAAGGTTAAAATACGTGGTGTTTTCTTGTCATAACAGCACACAAACACGTAAAATAACTACGCGTTTTCGCTGTGACAAGACATTTCTGTGCTTATTGCTTTATATGCCAAATGCGTATTTGTTTACCACTTATGTTAATCCCTGATTATAAGTTATAATTACATTCTTCTAAGAATCAGCGGAGCTTCCACCAGTAACAGAGTTTCTTGCTGCATTGATATCAGAGTAGGCCCTCTGCCCACGGATGTTGCATTATTTCTCTCAGGATAGTTTAATGTCTATGTGAAGCCATTCAACAGCCGCCGTAAGTGGTTGCGGTCACTATGAACCCAGTACAGTTTTTTTTACCGGTGAGCTGAATTTAAATTAAATGAAACTTTGCTTCAGGCTTTGCAGCAAATGCATCTCCTGGTCACTAGAATGGCCTAGTTGCTATGCCAGCTTTGAAATAACCTTAAACAGTTTAAATGGATGAGTTCCATTGACATGAAATAACTAGTTATCTAGTCTGTCTCCTCAATTTAACTCGTAAATTACTCAACAACAATAGTGAAACATACAAAATGGTCTGTCTGCTTTTTTTTTGCCGGTTCTGCCCCCTTGCCAAGCTTCTTAGTCACCAAACTTTGCAACTTTCTAAATGGTGGTGTTGGAGAGAACCGAAATGTGGGCGTTGGCACTCGTACTCGGTCTTAGAAAAATCGTATTGGTGTATCTGTAATCGACAGTGCAACTCGAAGCGTAAAAGGAACGTCACTGCAGATTTATGTAAGGGGGCGGGGCTAAGCTTTCACTAGGGGTGTCTAATCTTAATGAAAATAACACATTATTTAGACTGAGAACATTTATTTGGGGGCGGGGCTAATGCTTTTTTTCTGTTGCCAATGTTGCACAGTATAGACAGGCTTTCACTGTTTACCGCAGGTAGGACTTGCATCTTACTTGGGTAATACCCTAGAATGAGATTTCTTGTAAATGTAAAATAAGTTGAATCTTAAGTTCATCTTTAAGGTAATTTTTGTCTACTACTCGCTTTTTCTTGAGTCTTGAGGATTGATTTTTACCTTACTAATCTGTAGGGTAAAGAGAGTATGCTTCCTCATATAATTGATGTTTTTTTTGAACTTATGCCACTGAAATAAAGGATTTGGTATATTCCCAAATGAAAATTTCTGATCAAAGATGTCTGTCTCTCTCTAGACTTCTCTGAAAAAACACTTTCTTCCATTTTCTTTTAGTCCAGCCGTATTAAGTTGAGTTTTCTTGTACCTGGTTAAGTCAAAAGGTCCCGTCTGGTCTCCAAAATAATATCATGTTAGGAGAAAATATCTTGCCCTCTTGAGAATTTCCGTCCACTGAAGACTTCTTCAGTCTGAACTGCTCTTCTGCGTATAAAAGTGAAATTACGACCTGAGTGTGTCCTCGGCATGCAGATACTGCCTTGTGTCTCTGCACGGCGCCCTATTCCAGTGGCTGGCTGGAGAGATTCTGCAGCACCTTATCTCTGCTCCGACACGCGTCTGGCCGTTAATAGAAATTTGCAGGAGAGGTGCGTGAATGGCATGTGTTTCGGGGCTGAGGGTGCTGTCGCAGAGTTGTAATTGCAGTTTGGCCCCTCCGGGGGCTCTCTCACCATAGCTAAGACCCTTATAATGGGGGTATAACTAATCTCGCTAGCAGCGGTGGTTGCACCCTGTGTTCCCGCGGCCGTTTCCCACATATGCACTCGTTTCCCCTAAACGTGGCGCGAATTACCTCCGACGGTAAAGTTCAGAGAGCCGAAGTGTGATTCGGATGTTTTCATTTTGCAGGCTAGTTTCTTATTAGTGGACTGAAATTGAGCGGTTGATGGTTTCTGAAGAGTGATCTCGCAATGAATCAAAAAGAAGACTGGAGTGTGTGGGGGAATGAAGCGAGATGATAGTGGTGGGCAGCGGATAGTTTTCAGTGAGTAGCGACTCTGAATGTTTCATCAAGGGTTTGAAAGGAGGGAGATTTCAGTGAGGAGTGGCACCAAATGATGGCTCATCCAGAGTCTGGATGCAGAAATATTTCAGTTCTGAGTAGAATGGAGAGACTGACGAATGGAAATGCGGGTCGCCCTACTTCGGCCTGGATTTGTGAACACCATGAAGTATGCAGATGAGCTGTATCGGTCAGTCTCCGCAAAGTAAGAGCTGGTTTGCTCAGCTTTCCCATTTGAAGTGCCTGGACCAAACGTTTTGTTTCTTCCACGTTTGAGATGTGACCCTGGAGCATGGTTGAAGTTCGCTTCTGGAGGCCAAAAGCGGAGGGCGATTCGCGCAGCCCTGCTGCTAACAGACGGGCCGTTCTGAGGCCCTTTGACGGACCGCGGCTGTGAAACACTCCGTAATGGGATCTGCATATGAGCTCCGGGATGAGAAGGAATTAGCTGTCGGGTGCCCAGGTGAGATTCTGGAGCGGGAAGTCCTGTCAAGAGGCTAGATAAATGTGCTGAGCCTTGCCCCCCTGTCCCGTCACTGACAGTAACCTATTCTGATCACCCCTCCCCCCTCCAATCTGCCCACAGAGCCGCGAAACCGAAAACCGAAACGGGAATAAATTGGTAATATGAGTGATTCCGACAGCCTCGCTACGGCACTTGAATACTAACCCAAATGGTACGCGGTCCTGATGGGGGCGATTTTTGAGAGCAAGATGGAGCTCCTGTCTTGCACAAGTGGCAACAGACAAATGTCTCGCTTTCAGGGAAGCCGGCAGCGTGTAGAAACGGACACTCGTTTTGAGAAATTTAGCCCACGCGGGTGGTCCTGGTGCCGGCACTGGCAGATCGGGCGATCTCGTAAAATGCCACAGCTGTACGACGGTATTCGGCTGTTACTCCATGAGAATGATGTGGGATATTTGATTGTGTCTCCCCCCCCCCTCCATTTTTGATTGATGGACAGTGTTTCTGATGAGTACATTTCCTTCGATTTATTTAGCTAAACTCATGACTTGTTTGTTAATAAACTGAATGTTAAGGCAGTTATTCGGCACTTGGCTGCTGAGCTAACTCTCACTCCAATGAACCTCATGAAATCTCATGATCTGAAATAACGGAAGCTCTATGAATAGAGCTTGGATTCCCCCATTTCCAGTCCAGACCAAGGTGACACAGACTGTGCCCACTTCCCTAATCAACAGAGCAGCTGTGATGCTATAACCAGCATCCAGCTAATAAAATCCAGCTAACAACTTGCAGAGCTGAATAGAACCTCCTCAGTTCTTGGTCTGGATCCAGTGGAACAGCCAAGGGTGTTTTCTCCAACTCTGCTAACCTCTAAGGCAATGAACTGGACCACTGGGAACCTGCTCAGGTCTGGGACTCCAACCTGGGCTGAGACCAGGGGAATGGCGGGACATGGGGGGTGGGTAGTGGTTCTTCACTTCACGAACCAAGGCTAAACCCAATTCACCGCAAACCTAATACCGAGGCAGGAATTCCGCTGCCCTGGGAACAAGATGCCAAGACAACATGCCCGCAAACCGGGATGAGGAACCCTGCTGCACAGGAGACGCAGAGCTGCAGCAGACGAAAGCAGCCTGAAACCCAGAAACAACGAGTCTGGCAGAACCGAGCCACGCAGAGAACCTTGCGCTCTGTGAGCACAGTGAGACAAAGCCCCCTGCCTCCAGCTCGGAGTGGCATTGCATAGACCCTCATCAATCCCATAATCACTACAGTAGCAGTTCAGGTGTGACGATCTCACCGGTGTGTTGTGCTTTCATGTATTATGATTTATTTGCAGCCCCGGCTTGTCATCTGTTTGCAAACTCTTGCTAAAATAGTGAAGTTACCCTGGTGCTTTTTCAATCTCCTCAGCAAAAAAAAAAAAACAAACGAACAAAAGCTGGTGTGGTCATTAGCTGACGTGGCTAATTTGCCGGCATTATCGCTGGTGTCCCACTCGCGCTGCTCACATTCATTCTGCTGATGTATCAGATCGGGCCCCCGTCCTGATTCTTCTGTGCGCTGCTGTGGTTAATTGAGCGTTTTCTCCCTTGTTCTGTGTCTTGGCACGTTGTTTGGGGTGGGGGTGTGGCTGCTGCCGATGTTCCTCGCTTTATATATGTATTTGTATTTCTCTGTTTGTTTATTACGCGACGGCCGGGTAATTTGAAATGCTTAGGGGCGCGTTTTGCTCTAGACTCCAGGCAGCGTGGGGGCGAGCGACGCCCCTCTCCACGCGCGTGTGGGACTGCAGCCTTTGATGCAGATTTTATAAATAATTTAAGTCGAAGGGCAGAAATAGACGCCGGGATTCAGCCAATACAGTAATTTACTTGTCAGCTCGGAGCCAAAAGCGTTAGATGCTGCGGAAGACGCTCAAGCCAGCATCTGATATTAATGGAAGAACTCTTCGCCCCCCCTCCCCGCACCCCCCCCCGGGTAAGCTCTCTGTCTCCTGCTGTCATTCCTTTCACGCATTCTCTTTTAATCTGCCTTCTCTGGACTGCCCCCCCCGCCGGTGCTTCCTCTCTTTCACAGGTGATTACATTAATGGTGGCACCATCAAAGAGACTCCCTCTCTGAGATTTCGTCAGCGCCTTCACAGCTTGTCAGAGGGATAGGGGATGAAGTGAGATTTGGGGAAGACTGCTCCTGCCATGTCTGTACCCCCCCCCCCCCATTCCCCACTCTCTGTGTCACTCTCTGTCTTTCTCACTCACTGTCTGTCTGTCTCGGTCTCTCTCTCTCTCTCTCTCTCACTCACACGCACACACGCATTACCTGGCTGTCCATCTATCTCTTGCTCTCTTTCTGTTTGTCCTTCTCCGTCTCTCTCCCTCTCTCTCCCTCTCTCACTGCCTGTCCCTGCACCTCTCTCACTCATTACCTGTTTGTCCATCTGTCTCTCTTGCTCTTTCTATCTGTCTTTCTCTCTGTCTGTTTCTCCTCTCTCTCTCACTGCCTGCCTTTCCATCTTTCTCTTGCTGCCTGTCTGTCCATTTCGTTCTCTTGCTCTCATCTGTCTGTCCTTCTATCTGTCTCCCTCTCTGCCTCTTTCTGAATCACCGCGCCTCTCTCTCTCTCTCTCTCTCTCTCTCTCTCACTGTCCTCTTAGTTTGCTTACCTTGTCACCCCTTTGCAGTGTTTTTAAGCCACATGCCCCCCCCCCCCCCCATTTCCTCTTCCTTTACTCCCGGATTCCCAGCACTGCTGCTGCTGTTGCATCACATGAGAACTAGACAGGTCCTACGGCCACCAACCCGCCACTGTTTGCAAATCTCTTCATCACCATCCGTGTGTAATGGACGGCTGTCAGTTGCCTTTCAGTATTGGGTCTCTCTAAAAGCAATTTCAGAAGCAGCCAAAGTAAATCTGAAGTTACACAAATTGACCCTGATGTGTTTATCAATTATTTTAAACCTAACTCCTGGTCATTTTTTTTGCTTTAATTTAAAAGGCAAATGAGCTCTTTGAAATAAATTTGCATAGCATGTACACTCAAAGCAATCACTGCAGATGGAATGGGGTATGGGGGCGGTGTGTAGCCCAGCAGTTTGTGGCTCTGTGCCAGTAACTGGAAGGTTGTGTGTTTAAATCCCATGGCCAGCAGAGTAATCATATCACTGGATCAGTTGCTCCAGAGGCTTGGCTCTGCTTTGAAATCCTCAGTTGTATGTCTCTTTGAATAAAGAACTAAAATGTAAATTTAATGTCAGTCACAGCATTGAAAGTAAAGTGACAGCACTACTCATATAACGTTGACTCTCCCTGCTGGCCCCTGGAGGATGGGCTCCCCCTTTGAGTTTGGTTTCTCCCAAGGTTTCTACCTTCTAGGGAATTTCTCCTTGCCACTGTCGCCTCTGGCTTTACTCACTGGGGGCTTTGGGTGCGGATGCTGTACAGCACTTTGAGACAATGTAATGTTGTGAAGAAGTGCTATACAAATAAAATCGAATTGAATTGACTGCGAGGGGTTGGTGCCCCATCCCTCTGGGATAGGCTCCGGACCCCCCCCCCCCCCCCCCCAAGACCCTGAACTGGGTAAGCGTTTCAGAAACTGGATGGAAGGATGAATGAATTGAATTGAATTGAATGTCAACAGCTGCGCTTTGGACACCTTCCTACAAGCAATAGTTGTTAACGCATAGTTTTAAAATTTAATTTCCCAACAGCTGTCTTAGCTGCCAAGTGCTTAATTGGCTTTGCAGAGATCTTGCTAAATGTTTATTCGCTCTGGACTAGTGTAATGTGGGTGGTGGTGGTGGTGGGGGGGGGGTTAATGTGTTACAGCCGCAGTAGGAAATTTACTGCTTAAACACTGATACTTAAGTGATAACATGAAGTATTTTGTGGATTACTAAGGGGGGAGGGCAGGGAATTTGGCTTACAAACCCCGCAAACAAAGATGTGCCGTTTCGCGAAGTTGTGGACAATTGAATTGCGTGTTACGGTATGACATTGTCAGCTTCAGTTGTGGATAATGGAATTACATGCTGTAGTTATGGAAAATGGAATTACTATGCAAAAGAGAATTATAGTAGTCTGTCCATCGTTCCCCATTTTCTAATAAATTGCTTGCTGAAGCTGACGTTTTTGGTTTTTTTTGGAGAAAAAAAAAAGTTAGAGATGGAATTTTATCTTCACCGTGTAAAGGAAGGGGAAACCATTTGCAAGTAGAAGTATTAAATGGCAGTGATACCCTAGGTACCCGACTGCAGTCTTAGTCTGATCTCCAGGTCAGCACTAGCCAAGTACTGTGTTCTGAAATCAAATTTGTTATACTCCAGTTAAGAAGAAGGGGGGGGGGAAGGAGCTCACCTCATTGTCCTCAGTTTCCCATGAATCTTTGGTGCTATGGAAAGACAGAGAGTGGGTGAGGAAGATGGTGAAATGGCTCCTGGGAATTGTGTGACATGACTAAATACCTGTGATCTGCCTTCTAAGTCATTTATATTGCTTCTTAGGCAAATATAATTGCCATCGGTTTTAAATTTATGATGACGGTTTGCATTATTAGGGCCATTTGGTGAACATTTCTCACTGTTTGATCAGAAACCATGAAAAGAAGGAATCAATAGTTAAAGTGACCTCAGTTCAGTGTCTGCTAGCCGATAGATGTTTCTGGTGAACATTTGCTGGCCAACTTTGTCTTTAATCAGCGTTTTTATTCTCAGGATAAAGACTTGGTTCCTCCAGATTGTTCTTTTGACTGTACTGGTTGTTTAGAACATTAGTTGTATGAAACTGGCTCTCCAGTTTGGTGGCCGCGCACGTTCGCAGGCAGGAGTACGGCCACTTGCACGTCACACGGAGCTGCTCACTGGATACAGCTACCAGTCGGTCTGCTGGTCTTTCTTTGGGATGAATGATGATGGCGGACTGGTCTCCAGCATGTACACAGGAGGTCATTTCAAATCCGTTTCTAAATGTGTCAGAGGCTTGCGGACGTTTCTGTGGTGAGGCAGTTCTGAGCTCTCAGTGACGAACATGCATGTTCTGCCCCTGCGGCTGACAGGTCGGGGGTATTAACCCCCTGGCTCCGTTACATTTGCTGCTCCACCCAAATGATGTACCTGGTCAGGACTGGAGCCTATCCCAGGCGTCTGGGGGCAAGGCAGAGCTCCGTATTGGGTGGTGTACTAGTACTACTCAGGCAAGGGCTTATACAGGGGTGGGACCAGAGGGGCACAGCCATGTTCCCTGCTGGCCGGGCGTCCGGTCCCGTCCGGGTCGTACCCCAGCCCGAGTAGGTGTATCTGAACAGGGTAATCTGCAAACTGTATTATATTCTGGACCTCCTGACCGGATTTGGGGAGCCCTAGGTTGATAAATGGATGTACTCGGGGGGGGGGGGGGGGGGGGGGGGGGGGGGGGGGGGCGTGTCTTCGTCCCCCCACCCCTCCGTATTGTGTGTGGTACTGAACTCCATTTGCTGCCGCTTGAAGTAGTATATCTCTACTGGCTAGATGTGACTGTCGTCGTGCTGAACATGGATTTAAGCTTATGTCAGTTTGAGGGCCATGTTCTTATGATCGGAAGGTCACTGGTTCATGTCTTATGGTCAGCAGAGTGTTTTCACCATTGGGCTCTTAACCCCCAGTTGGTCTGGTGGCTGCCTGACTCTGCTTTCTCCATTGTACATCACTTTGGATAAAGGTATCCTGTAAATAAATATGTAAACGTATAAATTAGGGTAGTCATGCTGTGAGTGAATTATTGGTAGTTTTACTCTGCAAACTGCAAAACAACTAAAACTAAAATCTGTGTGTTTCCATAGGATAATTTCAATGAATATTTCAGCACCCTCAGTTCGTCATTTAGCTAACCCGTGTCATATTGTTAATGCTTCAAATGCTGCAGTCCCTCCTTTTTGCCTCCACTAGATGGCAGCAGAGGTTCGAAATGGCAGGGTCCTGGAACTGGAGCAGGTCCCCGCTGTGTGAAATCACCAGCCCGTGCATTGTTGCATCCTTGCTGTGGCACAGTTACCAAGTGGACTGAGCGAAGTGTGGCGTGCTAGAATGGCGAAATGTACTATCTGTGATGTACCGGCGAATCTGAGTTTTGAGGCTGAGGTGCCGGTCTGCTGTGAATCAGCACTAGTTTCCTGCCAGCTGTGCTCCCCCCCCCCCCCCCCCCCATGGGATGCTGCACCTCCCTCATTCATGCCCTGCAGCGACCGGCGCTCAATTATGTTGGCTGATCCTTCTGAGCTCATATCCAGCTGGTCCCTGGGAGTTCCTAATGACCTCAGAGATCATTCTAAGCCTATTACTACCTACCTGTGAGATCATAAGTACATACAAAACCTGTGAGCACATGGCGATGTTCGTGACGTGCTTAGTTATGCTCGTAAGACGTATCGTTTTGAGGTTGTAACTGTTCCAGTGATCTTATCGCGACTGCTCCTGAGAGGTCACATCTACATGCGATGCCTGTGAGCTTGTAGAACTGTCGCTGTGTTTAATCCCTTTTCCCTTAATACCCATGAGGTCATAAATATTCATGATGGCTCTGAGTTTACTGATTGGTCGCCGGGTTCATTAATAAACATGTGCTCCCTGTGAGGTCACTAATACACCGCTTTACTTGTGAGCTCACTGAAGTGCCTCTGTGAGATCATAAATGCGCAAGATACCTGTGCTCTTGGAGGTAATGAATACAGTGGTCCTTCTGAAGCCATAACTGCCCCAGTGGTTCTTTTGATCTCATAGCCAAGTACACAAAGTAACTACTCGTGCTTTTAAGTGTGTTGGGCTGTTTTGCCTCGAGTGAAATACAGGCCTCCGGTCTACCGGAGCTCCTTATAGGAGAAGTCTATTTATATAGGAAACAAACAGTTTTCTGGTAACATACACTCTGGGACCTTTTTATTGCGTATACCTAGCTAGTGACTTATGCCTGCAAAACCGCTTCAAGGGTAAACAAGTTGTGCATTCAGAGGCGGCTTTCTGTACACTACTGCTGTACTGGTCTGTTCTTTTTGCACTGGTATACTTCCTGTTAGTTTTAACGAGTCCGGCCATTCCCCCCTGACCTACCTCATTAGCTGGGTGTTTTCCGCCACAGAACGGCTGCTGATTGGATTCCCATGCATCGCAATTCTCTGTAAACTATACACACTTAAGTGCATGGAAATAACAGCAGTTTTGTTGTCCTGATGCTTAGCGGAACAGTAAGCGGACGTCTTGACCCTGTGCGCAGGGTGTATGCGTGTAACTGTAGCCAATCAAAGAAGAGAATCAGACTGTCTGCATTAACAAACCACTGGGTGTATATTGCAATTGTGTGGAAGTAATCAATATACCATTCGTCAGTCTGTCTTCTGATTGCTTCCTGTGATCAGGGGGTGTCGCATTTTACTGAAGGATTTTTAAATGCAGAACCTTAAAAATGAATAAATGCTGTAAAATATATTATGCCGAAATTGTTTATAATTTGCTCTGCATTCTCACTTGGGGGGTCAGATTGGACATTTTGCTGTGTGTCGTTTTCAGCCATTTCTGTTGAGTTGGTCACGGACATAACGGCCGGGCATAGATTGCTGCAGCATAAAGCCAGTTGACTGCGTTGACGCCCTGAAGCTCAGGGAGGCGTAAAGCTTCGCTAATGGCTGGCAGGTCGACCGCTGACCGGAGAGACACTCATGTGGCTTCTAAGCAAAGAGTCTTTAGATGCCGGCCCCGCTAAAGGTCAGCTAAAGGTCAGCCACGCTTAAATGAGTACCACCGAATTAATAACTCAAACACAGCATTAGGACGTTTAGTGAGGAAATGGTATAAATTTTACCTCTAACGAACCGCCAGTGTGTTTTTTTTTACTTTAGCCATCAAGTACGACTCGGTGGGTCCAAAGCCGTTCACTTCATAGCATTTGCTCATTAATTTTCCCTTAATTATTTGGCCCATAAGTATTTAAGGTCAATGTTTGACGAATTCTCATTACAAATTGCCAGTTTCCCCACATCCTCCGTTTTCATTTTTAAAAGCTTTTCTTATTTCTATGAACAGTATATTGTTGTTCTTATTGTGCCACTGTGAAAAATCTGAGAAAATTGAAACTTTTTAAAGTTTGTTGGCTAACTTCTTTTCTTCCGCAAATATGTGTGTTTTGCAGCTTGTTCTTTAAAGGTGAAGATGATTTAACCTGTAATATTTATTGTCGGTGTGAATTCTTATTACCGAATTTTGTCTGGGGGGGAAATAGGGTTCACATTTTTCCTTCTTGGCAACCAGTCGACTGTGGATTTGTCAGGGTGCCCGGGGCTATGAACAAACGCCTCAAATAAACAAAAGGCCCAGTCTGACTCTGGGTGGGAAGGTTCAGCGCTGAGCAGTGGCTTCCAGGTAATTGTTATAGGTAGAAGATTCCAGAAGCCGCTGCGGGTGGCATTTACTCTGTGCTCTTTATGATGTTTACTGTAATCGCTGCCTGTCTTAACCCAAGAGGAAACCTTGAAGTTTCCGATGAGTTGAACCGACGGCCACCGGTGGTGCGCAGCATTCCCAGCCATCAAAGGCTTTGCGATCCCATCCCTCCCATATCAGCCAAAAAGCCAGACTGGTTAACCTGTGATCAGGCAAAGGATGATGAGAGGGAATGAGGCCGCTCAGATTCACTGTGTTTTTCTCCATCCATCCATCCATCCATCCAGCCTCCGCCTGCTTCTTCCTGCTCAGGGTCACAGGGGACCTGGATCCCAGGCGGGGGTATGCAAGGCCATCTGTATTAATGGATGAACCATTAATCCCACCCTCTTCCTCATTTCTCCTTGGTATGTCACCAAAGACAAATATGGCCCCCCAGCGGCAGCCTGGATTACAGGCTAAATCCCTCATTGGCTTATGATTGACAGCATGCAAGTGTTGAGCGACGCCAAACCGACTGTCCTCCTGGCACATGGCCGGTGACACCAGTGATATGCGTGTTTCTCTATTTACTGTACAAGTTCTACAGCCTGATGTACCATCTAGCTTTTTTTTTCTTTTTCTATGTTTTACTTCTTCAGGCACCATTTTTACCCAAAGTGACATGGGGTCGGACAGCTCCATGAGCATTTAGGGTTAAGGGCCTTGCTCAGAGGCCCAAAGGTAAAGCCGATCTTGGGATTTGAACCAGCAACCTTCTGATTATGAGCACAGTATCCTAACCAACTGAGGCACAACGTCCCCCCCCCCGAGATCAATCTCAGTTAAAGTAACTGTATTGGTCGAATATGAGCCTACGGTTGGCCACGCAAGTGGTTGGTGGTCCTCCGCACAGGAGGGGGCGCTGTACTAACTCTAGCCTCGCCCTGCTGGTGATCAGGGAGCCGCTGTAGGACCAAGTGTACCTTCACGCAAGCTTCCGGAGTTGACAGAGAGGCCGTTTTCTGGGAACTGAACTGGGCCGATTAATGAGTAGATCCATTCATTTCAAGCACAAGCCTTTAATGGATTTCTGTACATCATCCCTCCCACCTCAAACTTTGTCTCAAAGCTGCACATAAGCAGACACCCTCGGTTTTTATGTCTGATTTGCATAATATTTAGTTTACATAATTGATTTCCGGGGAAGAGCTCTCCCCGTAGCTCGACGCGCAAAGGTTGCATGTTATCCGTTTAGCTCCTCGCTAAGCTGCCGCCTCTCTGCTCTCTCACTTTGATTGGGGTTTAATTTTCCAGCATTTTCCCTGGTCTCTGCCCGGCACTCTAAGTATATAAAGCGCTAAGGATCACCGGACGCAGGCTTGCTAAGGCGGGGGGCTTTACTTTGTGGTTTAACCTGCGCGATCCCTGGATTTGTGTGGGTGCGTGGGTGTGTGTTGTACACAAGTCTCGACCCTTGCTGTCTGTTGATCCATTTTTTGGCCTCTCTGCGCTGCCGAGGGGGTCCGATTTATCAGAGAGGACAAGGCATACTTGTAATCAAAGGAAGTGCCTCTCTGCCCTGCAATTATTTGCATTGACATTAGGGGGCGCCATTGTGCGGGAGAGACCATGAGGGGCGAGTGGAACTTGGGTTCGAGCGGAGGTGCGGGATGGGGAAAACGCGGCACAGGCACACGCGCGCCAAATGGTTTCTGACACAGAGATGGTGGGATTGGTGTGGAAAAAGCTGGAACGTTTTCCACGGAACGCGGAACGTCTGGGGGAGGCGGGCCTAGGGCTGGGGTAATGGACGCGCTTAATGAGGCGTACATGAGAGTCCGGGCTGAGCGCGCTGCTCCCCCGGCAGCAGCGCGTCACCGCGCATGGATCCCAGCACTCGCAGCTAACGGCCATTTTATTTGGGGCCCCCCCTTTGTGTTTGGAAATGGCTCTAATTTTATGGCGCCCGGGCACTGGTTTTGGAATCGCTGCGATGCCCCCCCACCCCCCACCCCCCACGGCCGCGGGAAGGAGGACGCGGTTAACGGAGCGTAGATCGGCCGCCGAGTGTAAATGGCAGAAGTCTCCAGCTAGGCGGGAACGGGCCAGTTAAACAGATGGCGCTGGGTGTAACGGCGTCACGCCGCCCGCCCCCCAAACGGCGCACTCCGCGCCCGTGCAGCCCCCCCACCTGCTTATTTTACCAACCGTGCCCGCTTCATCACATGGGAGCTCATTCCCGTTTGTGACTCAGAGGCTTCTGGGTAAAGACAGATTTAGAAGGAAGTCAGTGTCTGAAACCTGAGGTCCAAATTGCCACATTAAATCCGGCGTCACCTAAACCGCCTGCACCCTGACTTTGGCGAAGATGCTTTTTTTCGATGCCACGATGAAATCCGTCTTGCACACTGCTTATCCGGTCGCGATGGGTCTGAAGCAGGGGACAACCCTGGGTGGGACGCCGGTCTGTCACAGATCACACCGTCAGACATTATACAGACACCAGGCCTGGGTGGGGGATCCAACCGCGTAGCCCTGGAGCTGTGAGGCTACCACAGCGCCCCCATTAGGAAGTGTTTTTGAAAACATTTGCATAACGTATGTAAATATTTGCATTCGTCCATATAGTATGTGGTGCGTAGACTGATATTTTCTGGAGGAATTTGCGGCTTCACATATTTTAGTTGCTGGGGGGAGGGGGGGGGCGTGGTCTCCGGTGTCTTGTTAATCTGTGTGCTAGTTGCTTTTCTCACACCGTTGCAGTTTTTCAGCACCGCAGCTGTTATTGGCCACAATTTACCGAACGTGGAATTGACACAGTCTGGCAGGCGAGATTCAAGGGGTGAGCGGATACCTTCGCAGCCGCTTTCGGTCTCCTCCGTCCCGTTCACAGCTGTGCCTTCAACCGAGCCGCAAACCGGCGAGGAATCGAGGAGCGGGAGCTAATTAGCAGAGACGGTGTCACCGATGCGGGATAGACGAGCCTCTCGGTTTCAGGTGACTGAGCGATTTTGCTGCCTCGGCGCTCGGAGGCCGGAAATCAGCATTTACTTCGGCTGACTCGGAGACGTGTGGGTCACGTGATCTGACACTGCAGCTGGTGTGAAGTCACGGCTTGTCATGCACAAATGTGGTGTGTGAGCACGTATCAGCAGGTAGAGACTGAAAATTGGCCCAGGTTAGATTTAATAATTCAGAATGCTTTATTGTGATATCAAATAAAGACACAAGCACAAAACATTTTTGAGTCATTATGGTTTCTCAGACAAAACCTGGTAATCAGTGGATTCTGAAATTATGACTATTGGGGTCCCCTCTGACCTTATGAATGGGGACCTTCCCTTCACTTCCATGGCAGTTTCTCCATTGGTTATACGGAATCTCCTGAAAAGCTGAGACTGGTATGGCTTCTGTGTGAAAACTGAGGGTGAAATTGACCAGTACTTTTGGTCAATTTCACTGCCGTTTTTGAACGGGATAATGGCATCAGTTGGCAAAGAGACTAAAGAATATCCTTCGAAGGAAAAAAAAAAAAGATTTAAATGTGATGTTTCTGGACGAATGACTTGAATCTGAAGCATTTTGGGCCAGTTTTTTTTGTTTTACTTTGCGCCAATCAGTGCGCTTATCTAGCGTCAGGGAGGGGCTGCGGCCTCGAAGGGCTGGACCAAAGTCAGCTGATCAGTGCATTCCGTCACTTCACCTCTGCTCATTATGGATCCTTTAAGATTAGGTTCTGCTTTTCCCCGGAACTTGCACCCAGATCCTGGCCGCCCTCTCCCGGCGGTAACCCCTCCCCTGACTCGCTGTCTCTGTTGTTCTCCTGCATCTTTAAATTTTTCGTTCCTCATCACCATTCCTCTTCTCTTCTGATATAAGGTTCCCGTTCCATCCAGCCGCCCCCAGCACGTGGTCCTGCTTGCCATCACTCTTGGGTCAGACCTCACACAGTGACCACGCTTTGGGTCGCTCTTATTTCTGTTTGGTCAGATCCCTGCTATTTAAAGTGGTTCCAGGGTCTCTCTGACGCCTTAGATTGTTCCGGGGTCAGATGTTCCCTGTTCGCCATTGAACTCAACCAGCTTTGAAAACCAAAATAAGATCCCCCACTCCCCTTGCTTCCCTCGCGTGGAGCTCATTTGCGAATCGTCCGACTGATTTTATCCGACATCTGAGTGGGGCATAATGAAGACGGCGGTGGCTGTGGTGGGGGCGTTCTGCTTGGTGAACGGGTCCTCGTGAGATTGAATTATGGCTTGCAATTTATAAACAAAAAGAGGAACAGGAGTCCGGTGTCTGTTTAATGATGAGGAATGGCGGTCCACTCTTACTTAACCCTGTTATTTTATCATCAGCAAATCACAGGCTGCATCGGGAGCCAGATTCCATGAATCACTTTTTAATGCTGCCTTGTCCCCCCCCCCCTGCCCCCCCCTTCTCTTCTGCTTCTCCTCCAGCCCGCAGAACTGGACGCTTGGGTGAGCAGAGCCCGCTTGCTGTTAATCTTACTTTCTGTTCTTTATTCAAATGTCATGTTTTCGTTGTGCATTAACAAAAGGAGGGGGGGGGCGCACGCATGCATACAGGCGGCGTCACCATCGACACGCTCTAAAGGTATTCATCTAGAAAATTGCATATCATCTGCGTGCTGATTGAAGTTATTCTTCCTGCATGCAGACAGTGGCTGGAGTAGATGATGATTGCATTGTGTATAATTTGCCCCCCCCGCCTTTAAAGCCCACCTCCCCCGTCAGCCCTCTCTGCAGCTCCGTTACATCTCGCAGGGTATGGGGTGTGCTTCTTCTCAGCCGCTCACGTGTATGTGAACATGTGTTCAGATAGATATTATGTTTTACAGGAATTTACAGCATCCATCCATCCATCCATCCACCCACCAAAGCCACATGACCCATGAGCAGCCGGCGTCCGGGCGTCTGCTTGGCCCCTTGCTGACGTTCCACTGTTCCCCCTCTTCTCCTGGCAGGCTAAAGAGCTGGCGCATAAGGAGGCGGAGCTGAAGGAGCTGACGGCCTTTTACAAGGAGCAGCTGACAGCGCTGGAGAGGAAGGTGCAGAGGTCCTCAGGGGACGCCGACCCTCCCCATGCATCACAGGGCCGGCATGACGCAGGCCAACCACATGCAATGAGAGAGTATATTGGTCAGCAGGTGGCGCAGTGGTTAAGGATGCGGGATCGCATACTTAAGATGATCTTCTACAAGGGGTTGTACTGTTGTACCCTTAAGCAAAGTACTTGGCCGATATGAATGGGTAGAAATTTGAATGTTACTTTAGGATGAAAACAACAGCAAAGGCAGGTAAATGAAAATGAGGTCTTTGCGTGGGCATGGGGACAGTTTGACCTGGGAGTTGACAAGCGACACTCGGCTCCTGGATACGACGGTACATATCTGTAGACTTTGCCCCCCCCCCCCCCCCCCCCCGCATGAGATGGGATGGGTCACTCTCGAAATGTGGAGAGGGTTTGTCCCTCCCCCCTGGTTTCACCTTTTGCCGACCGGCTGAGCCCTTCACGGTCCCCAAAATCGCATTAGCGTCAGTAGGCACTTCCTGTAGCGCTGGGGGGGGAGCGTGGTAAAAAGCCAACTGCCCCCCCCCCCCCCCTTTACACAGTTAGCCTCGTACACCCAGTCATCCTCAGCGAGATGCCGTACTTTCATATAACTGTCACACTGTTTCATGTGGACACACAGGCAGCAGTCGCTAAGGCCCCTGTTGATGTCACCGTTCACCACCCAGTATAGTTACTAATTTAACTTGTTCTAAGGGTGCACTGCATGATTACTCCAGTAACCTGACTGCATATCATTTGCACTGATTTATAAAAAGTGAGAAGCTTTCTGTGGTGTCACCAGTATGATTTCGCAACCGCAAGTGAGGTCTGGCAGTGAAAAGACTGCGTGTCTGTGAGTGTGTGTGTCTGAATCTGTGGGCAGGTGTTTGTGTCTGTTGCCGTCTGTAGGTGTGGCAGTGACTCTGCGATGGTTTATTTCAGTGTTTCTATCCAGATGGTGTGAGGAACCTGCCCCTCAGTGTCACAGACGCGTGAAACACTCTGTCAGTCTGACTAGACCCTGAACTGCTGCAGTTTCTTCTTAATTTGCTGACTTTCGGTAGGGTTGCATGAACGGTATCTGGGGAGGATCTCCGCTGGCAGCTCGAGTGGAGACGATGTAGCAGCATTTCAGACATTACAAAATGTCTGAAAATCGCCAGCATGCTGCTTATCGGCGGCCCTGCTGGAGGCGGTTAATGTGTAAGTGAACGTTTCACATGTCGTGGAAAATGGACCCGGCGTATGGAGAGTAATCAAGCAGGATCCCCTCTCCGTACCAGGAGGCCCTGTTTCCATCCAGCTGACTGAAGGTGAATGTGGCAAACTGGAGACGCTGGTTGGCCTCCCGTTTCAGAGATGCATAGTATTTGATTTTCCTGAGAATCACTGAGCCATGAGTGATTATTCCAACAAATAATTCCAATAAAACATCAAAACTTGGATATCTGCTTATTTTCCTCTCCGTTAGATCTTACCACCCCTTACTTGTTTATCATACATAAGTAACCGAGTTAGGGTGAGCAGATAATCCATGTGGAGGGGGGACGACACTATGGGCCAGGACAGGGTTTGTAAACTACCAAAGACCTGGGTTTCACTTAAGCACTGAGTTCTTGCTGTGTGCTGATTGGTCCGTCTCCTATAATCATACATGTGTCATTAATATTAATGTTTCAAACAAAAGAAATAAACCAGTAAAAGCACAAGACGAACTGAACCATATAGCCAAGCATAGGAGCCTTTCAAGTTTAAAGTAGTTTGTACATTGTATCCCCTGTGACGTGGATTAGGTGGTTACCCTAAAGCAGGCTGACCTATAAGCGTGCTTCTGTGTATCTGTATTCTCTAGTATCAAAGTGGACAGTCAGGCAGGTGCCCTGAGAAGGACTTGTGGACTCGCATCTTGGGTTAATTTTTGAGCTTTGAGGACGACATCAGTTCCCCGGTGGAGTAGATTTAACATTTCCAAGCTACATTTACATGCTGGCTTCTGTCTTTTAAGGTTTAATTTAGTTGAGGGAATGGGCGAAAGAGAGAATTAGTGGCACGACGTCCGAAAGCGATCCAGGGAAGATCTCCAAAGGAGCAGGACGCCATTAGTGTGATTTACAGCAGCCACCGAGCTGTGAACTCGCTGGTAGGGTCACTGAGGGCAGTACCAGCGCGGTGAGCATCACGGCTATCGGATCGCTGGTTTAGGAGTGAAGCCCCCCACTGAGATCAGAGCCATAATGCCGCTGGTTAGTTTCCAGGTCGATGGATCATTCAGTCTCATCACAAACTGGAAGTTCTTTGCCTGAGAGCATCTCACAATCTAAAACAATTTTATTTTTTTAATGCAGGTCATAACCACGGAGTCTGTGATCTTAACAGGGTTATGCATAAAGATCTGCGCATTTAATTCAATATCAGTGCTGTGACTTTGCAGAGATCAGATTCTGAAACTTTCCGTTCCAACTTGGCAAAAATATATTCTAGTTTTAAGTTATAATACATCAAACATAAATAGACTGTTTAGAAGAACATAACGGGGAAAAAGATGTTTGCATAGCTAATGCAAGATATACAGCAGCTAATTAGAATCAGGGCTTTTATAGATGTCACGATTTAATTTGATGAAACGCATCTTAAATAGTGCACGGTCCCCGCTGTCATTAACGCCTGTCTTTCTAGACTGCAGTAAGTGCCTTTTTTCCTTAATGAACGATAAATTGATAATAAAAACGATAAATAACTGGGTAAATGCACAGACAGGAAGTAAATTGACGGCTAAATACAGAGAAGCCGCATATGTCTGTTTTCTTGTTATCGTGCCGGGGTAATAACTGTGGCTTACATTTAATTTATTAGTATCTTGTATCTTGTCTCTTTCTGTACTAGATGACTTTCAGGCATGAAAAATGAACGCGGGCTTGTTACCGCTGCACCGTGGCGCATTAGCTGTGGTGTGACGCTGGGGATAAAGGCACCGCCGCAGAGGAGCCTCAGTTATGCGTTTACCTCAGCGGGACGGCTGCAGTTCGGAGGGGCGGCCGGCACACCGCCTGTCCGTTTCCGTTTGTCTGAGAGGGCCGCTGGAGGGAGGGAGTTGGCCTGTGTTCGCTGGTCTTACGCGGACATCGTGCGGTTCGGAGGGGCGGCCGGCACACCGCCTGTCCGTTTCCGTTTGTCTGAGAGGGCCGCTGGAGGGAGGGAGTTGGCCTGTGTTCGCTGGTCTTGCGCGGACATCGTGCGGGAGGAGGGTGCCATAGCAACTGGCCGTCTTTCGGCACTGCAGGCAGATGCGCCGGGCCGTACCATGTGGCCAGAGGAGTAGGGGGGCTTCGGGAGTGGGGCCAGCCACAGACCGGAGCTGATGGGCACGCCCCCCCCTGCACCCCCCCCCACTCGTGAGCTGGGCAGGCTCCGTCTCTGTGGCTTGGTGCTGGTAGGCTGGCACATGGCCTGGTACAGGCCAGCGCAGGGACCCTTGGCAAGCAGCAGAAGTGTACAGGACTTAGCAGGCTGTCTGATTGCACTCCCACCCCCCCCACCACCACCTTAGTGGGGTGGTTGGCTCAGGGACACAAGAAGGAGGTTGGGTCGCCTTTCATATCTTCCGCTGAGTCGCTCTGACTCCCCCCGCGCCCCCCCACCATCTCCAGCCTGAGCTGAAACCTCACCCCAGGCCCTGTGAGGGGTGCGATGACATTTCGGTCATCTTCATCGTCATGGGACCTTCAAAGGGCTGCGAGACGCGATCCGGCTTCCCGGCATCCGGCTTCAGCTGGTCCGACACCCCCGAGCAGCAAAGGAGGCTCCGTATGACAGATAGGAGATAAAAAACACGCTTCTGGTTTTGTGAGCCTTCAGACAGGCGTCGCCGCGTCGTCCTGCTGAACGGTAACTCTGATAAAACCAAGCAATTAAACGGCAGCCGCAAGAAGACGTCCACAGCAACGTTTTCTTAATTTAAAAAGTTAAAGCTGCAACTCATTTTGATTAAATGCAAGTTTTTGTCACTATTCTTTGAGTAGTTTTTTTTTTCTTTTGCTTTGTTTGTTTATCAGTTTTTGTCTAGAATTCATTAATTTTTCTGGCACTGAATCAGACGCCTTGCCCGACTTCAGGCCCCTCGACTTCAGGCCCCCCAGTACCCCATGGCCTGCCGCTTCTAGCCCTCCGGTAGGGAGTCGCGTCTCGGCAAAGTCAGGAGGCAGGCTCAAGTTATGAGCCCTGTACTGGGTCATTAAAAACCATTAACATTTAAAAAGCAATTATTTTAATTATCCCTTAAGAGACCGCTCAGAATAGAGCAGCTCTCTATAAGCCGTGCTTTCACATATTTCCCCACTTTTTTTAAAGAAAAGGGTGAGGGAGGACGATTTAATTTGTCCCCGTAATAGATTAAGGATCACCGTGAATGCAAATGGAAAACGAGTCCCTCGGCTTGGCCCCGGAGCCGCTCCTGGAAGCGGGCCAAACTGCATGAACTGGGAAAACCGCGACGGTGGAAATGGATGTTATTCTGGAGGCTTCCTCGCTCTGTCCCATCAGTCGGCCCTCGTCCGCTTCAATTACCCTCTTTCGGCGGGAGAGCATAAATTAATAAAAAAATAATTAGCGGGACCTCCGCGGTGGGCGGCTGGCGGTCATGTCAGCTTGGGACTGGGATGTCGCAGTCGTGAGCTTGCAGGGGCTCCAAGAGAATTGGGAGCAAGGTTTTGGAGCTTTTCATTTTTTTTTTTGTAAGTCATTTTTGTGAATAGCCCTCGCTCTCAGAGAGGGGGGAGTCTCCAAGCCCCATCCATATCTTTGGTGGGTCCTGCCCTGTCCTGCATGCTTCTCAAAATCGGCAACTGGGACGGTTTTGGACCTGACGCACAGAAAAACGTTACCTGTGCCTGTCTAGTGAACAGGACATCCTGGGTTTGAATTCCAGCGGTGCCTTGAATAAATCGTGAAATCCCCGCGGCTGTGAGTCTTGCCCTTGTTCCATTGAAGACGGTCATATAGAGAACAGAAGCGCTCAGAAGTAAATCTGTTGCTCCAGGTGACGCTCGCACTCGCAAGCTGGGCGTGGCTCCCCCAGACAGCACAAGTGTCACGCGCTGACCGATTGTACCGAAGAAGCCGCCGTCTCCAGGCCTGTAGCTGCTCCAGTTGCATGTTGCGTTTTTTTTGCAGCACATGTCCTGACATCAAGCTGAGAAGGTCTGAGAAGGTTTTAGAGGGTGGAGTTGGAGAGGAGACACGCCCTCTCTGTAAGACCCCACACACAGCAGCCTAGACTGCGCACTCCCGTTCTGTCCCCCCGTGACGTGCGAGGCCGTGTGTTTTTCCTGACACGCCAGGCGAGCAGTGGGGGCAGCTGCGACCTCCCGTCCCAGAGCTCATTCCCTTCAGCGCTCCCCCTCGGAGCCGGCGTGGCATTTAGCGTCTGGAGACGCGTGTGAGAGGCCCCCGCTTACAGCTGTTGTTAAACACCTGTCACCGCCACCCGTTAAACTCGAGCACGCTCTCCTTTTCCATTAAACGCCGGCCTGGCCGCCACGCTGGCTAGAATTATCGCGTGGCTCCATAAATTACTTAATCTGGGCCGTGAGGGTCGCTTTGAGAGCGGAGCCAATCATTTCTCCTCAAGTGTAATTTTCCTGAAGAGCTCCAGGGGTTGTTGTCTGTCAAGCATCACCGGTACCTCCACCTAGCTGTTGTCATTTAAAATTAATTTGTAACCGGATTGACATTTAGTTCTCGGGTCAAAAATTGATGCACACTTCACAAGGAACCTCCCGGAACTTTTTTTTGTGGCTTTTCTAAGTGGGCAGTAATTAGACACACATGCAGGACTGATTAGCTCACAAACCACTTTTTTCCTGCATATTTTTATATCCCTGCTTGAGAGAGGATCTGCATGATCCGAAGGGATTATCGCTGTTAAAGGCACCTAGGGTGCATCAGAAGCCAGGTGTCCTTAATATGACACCGTCTGTCATGTGACAAATGGAGGTCTGATTCAAGATCATCTACTTCATTCGACTTGAGAGAAATAGTTTGACTTCTTGTGCTGTCTGTTTCTTACTTCTGTCTTGTCCATTGCTGCGATGCAGCACTGAAACAAACGTAAGCGTGCTTCTGGAGTGAAGCTGAAGCTAACGCTGAGGCCTCCATTAGCACGTCAACCGTTGCACTTGTGTACATTAAATCTCTGATTTAAATCTCTCTGGGCTTCAGTTATCCTACCTTCACCGTGTTGTCTGCCTGTCTGTCTGTTGTTCTTTCTTCAGAACCTAGAGTACTACCAGATGACGTCTGAGCAGTACCAGGAGGCCGCCAGCAAGGCCGAGTCCCACATAAGGTGAGCAGCGAAACGCTTCTGGACATGCTGACGATGTCTTGTGCGGGATTTATAAGAATCTGCATATATATATATTTTTTTTTTTATGAATTAAATGTACCAAGTTGCAGTGAGTAATACTTGCGATTCTTGCAGCATTATATTTGCCCTGTCCAAAGACACAGGCTTGTTCACATTTATTTCGTGCAAACGGTCCACTGTTATATAAGGACATAAAGGTGCCCGGCCGTTACCCCCGAGAGGATGGTGCTTAACCTGAAATACGCAAGTAAAATGTCCAGGTTTATACTTTACTTAGGGTGGAGAAATAGCATTGTTTTACTCTGGCAGTACAGTGTCTTTCAATTTTCTGTGTGTGTGTGTGTGTGTGTGTGTGTGTGCGCGGCCCTGCAATGGACTGGCATGCCTCCCAGAGTGTCCCCTGCTTGCTGGGAGGGGCTCCATGCTCACGCCACACTGTACTGGATAAGCTTATGGAAGACGGATGATTTGTTTAGTCTTTCAGAGTTTTAAGTATAAAATATCTGTTTGAATAAGAATGTAGCAGGAAGTAGGTTAATGCCTATGAGAGCTGAAGCGTCAGTCTCTCACCCCAAAGGACTCAGATCCCTGAAGAAAATGTGTGGGCTTTTTTTTCTCTTCATGGGGAGACTCCCCTGGCCTCGCAGTGCATGGCGTGGGAGTTTTCCCCGTCGCTGGTGCCCCTGGCCGCGCACGGTGCGCCCTTCTGACCCCGGCGTCTCACATCAGTGTGTTCCTGTCACCGGTCGCAGGAGATGCACAGGATGCCCCCCGGAGGGGGCCTGGACCAGCCGAATGGGTTATTTTTGTTTTCCTGTATTGTTTTCCTCCCATGGGGATTTATCAGGATGCGGCCGTGTGACAGGCGCTGGCATTCGGGCCCTGTGGTGCCCGGCCTTGCTGGAGCCGTGTAATTAATGCAGATTGTTTTAGGCAGTGGCAGGACAGGCTCTGCGTATGCTCACCCCATGGCGTGTAATTTCCCCCACACCCTGGCTCCCCCTCGCCCGCGATCTCCCCGAACTTTCTATCCCGGTAAATTAAATTTGACTCAATGGTGCATTCATTTATAGGGTAATAACTTGCACGGATAGCAATCTCCACCACCATTTATATATTTTTTTTTCCCCCCTCCTCCGTGAAATGTAGTTATCTCTGACGAGGTAGCAAGTACCCTAAAAAAAATACAAAATTCCCTGAGCCCCATCCTGTAATGTAATAGTCGTTGAAATGGCGAGCGTTTAATTAATTGATGTATAAGAATAGATTTATTTTAGCCGATCCTGTCCTCTAGGTGCAGCTAGCAAAATTGTCCATTGTTGACTTTGCAGTTTTCACTTGTAACATGAGAAAGGTAATGGATCTGCGCACGGCTTCTTAATGGGCTTTACACGAGCCGTTTTAGCAGCTGAATAATCGATTGTTGTAAGGCGATAGGGGGGGATGGCATCCTTCCGCCCCCGACGCGCCCCCTCCGTTTTAATATTCTGCCAGATAAGCAGCGTAAATAAAATCGAGGTATTGTACCTCTGTAAGTTTGAGGCTAGTCTAAAATCTCTTATCAATTTCAATGATCTGGCCTCTTCACCTGGTTCTGTTTTGCTGGATTCATTCTTGGCTCCAGGCATCCGCTAGGTGAACCTTCATCTTGGTTCCAGACTGAGGGAGCGTGTCATGGCAAATAGATGCACCCCTCCGATGGCAGTGTATCTGCCAATATGTAGTTAATAAGAGTGACCTCCTTGTGCTCAGCCTGCTTTTTAAGGACTGTGTTCACAGCGTAAGAGAGAAATACTAATAATTATGTTTGTATTGTGTTTGTTTGTTTGGGGGTTCTTTAGAACCATGTGGGGGGGTGGGTTGTCTGGTGATTTCCCTTAGTTTTCATCTTGTCTCTGGTTCACATACAGAACTACAATGCCTCTCATCTGCTGGTGGCCTTAACTAACAATCGAGAACAACAAACAGCAGGTCTGCTGGGACCTGGCAGAAACGTGGATCCCCAAGGACTAGCTTGAGAAACATTGGTTTATTGTCAGGTCGCGGGACTGAACTCGCCAGCGAGCGTGTACGCTAACCTGGGCGCGACTTCCTTCGCCCGCGCTGCGGAATCTCCTGTCATCCCCAGAGCCGCCCAGCTGACCCTTTTTAACCCCGGAGGCACCAGAGGGTCCCATCCGCGTCAGCTAGCTGTCTCCCATAGGCCCGAGGCTCTGCGCTTAGCGACAGGAGGGATCCCGCGAACCCAGCGCCGCCTCGCAGCTTTGCTTCCCGTCGCTTCACATTTACTGCTTCAGTGAAAGAGAAATTTTCTACCTGGTTTTGCTTGATTTATTTTTCAGGTATATGAAATGCCCCCTCCGCACCGTTGCATTTCTGTCGCATTACAGTGCGCTTCGTTCCGCAGCGGCTGCTCCTCACCGAGTAAGCACTCGGTTTATTGACGCGGTAGAAGCCGAGGCCTCCTGCAGCTCCCTTGCCACCTCTCCGTGGCGCCGCGAGCTGCGCCGCCTCCCTCCCCGTCAGCTAGGTGACAGCTCCGAGTGTTCCGCACTGTCACCGCGGCGACGGGGAGCCGGAACCCGGGGCCCGGCTCGCCGAGCTCCCCGCTGGCCCTCTTCACCTCTCTTTGCGCTCGCAAGTGCGTCGCTCTTCGCTCGCTTGTACATTCGTTCCGCGGACAGGAATGGGCTGAAATTGCTTTCGAACCTCAAACCGTTTTCCTCGCTAAGGAACTTTCCACCCTTCTGACACAGTGAGCACACAAAGGGGGCTTTTCTGCAGTATAGCATTTTTTTTGTTTCAGTTTTCATTGAATGAAAACAGTGGATGAGATATCGGTCGAGATTTGTTATGAAAAATTGCCGAACGCCAGAACATATTTTCACGCTGGTCCCTGCTGAGTTTCCCTGATTCTCTGCCTGTCCACAGCAAGGTGTTGTGGGCACTAACATTTAGGACTGAGCATTCAGGCAAGACCCCTTGTTATTATATCCCCGCAAGGACAGATCTGAGGGAGGCGGATTGCCTCTCTCTCTCGGGGGAAACGGATATTAGATCAGTGCGCTAATTATGTGTCCATGTCTGATAGTAATCTGGTTCTTTTAATCAGGCCATTCAGAGATCCAAAGATAAGTCTAATGGAAAACTGCACAAAAAAAAATCCTTATTTGCAATAAAAAATGTAGAACATCGATTAAAAAAAAAAATTAAAATTATTGATGGTAGATTTCACAAATGATGGTATGGAATGGGAAACACTAGCTGAGTAGGACAGGTTTTGCACATGTGCCTTCTGTGTTGCTCGTAGACAGGAGCTTTAATACATTGCCCAGGGTGGCCCTGCCCACTAGCCCAGAGTTAAAATGCTGGATAAGACCAGAATGGGCAGAGGTCCTTATTGCATTTATGTCAGCGGGACCAAGGGCTTAAACACTCAGGTAATTCCCCAACAGCCAGACACTCTAGTCCATTTAACACCATAAGATCAAGGCCATAAACTGCGCTACCAGCTCCTGTCTAAACAGAAAGCGGGACTATTGCCCTGTACTGAGGAATTGAAACGGCAGAGAGCTGAATATGAGCAGCATCTTAATCGCATGTGTACGTGCACGTATCAAGGTGATAAAGGTGTTTAAAAACGGTCAGTAACATTCTCCAGCATTGACCCTTTTTCATTACTAACTGCTGCAGATAAGTGCTTGTAAGGTTTCGCTTGGATAATTTATATTAGCAGACTACTGAGTTGAAATAATGTTGTTCCAACACTTTTTTTTTGTTGGCACCAAACACATTGGCAGGAACTTTAACGTGGGATGCCAGAAGGCCCTACTTGGGCCGGCGTTGGCTCGGATTTCATTTCGGGCTCCCTGTGCCACCCCCTTGGGTCAGGGCTGTGGCCTTTCAGACTGGACACCCCTGCCTCCTTGAAGGGTGACTCAGCATCCCCTCCAGCCACAGTGGACAGAGTGACGCCCCCGTTAAGAAGGAGGGGGCCCGGTGCTTATGTCCAACTGCCATCACGACCAAGAGGAATATTGTGCATATTTTTAACATTACGGCCGGGCCGTGACACGATACTGGGTGAGCTGTTACTGAAAATGGATGCAGCATTCGGATGATGTGTAAGGTTAAGAGCAGCGCAAAAGGCAAGTATGGCCGCGCTTGAGGGGTCAATTCCCGTAGGGGGTTCTCGCCTTCTTTGTGTGGGATTCTGCTTTGTGTCCCGATTTACTTGAATTAATATCTTTCAATTGGCCACGGAGTGTGATTGTGAGTGTATGCGCCTTGCAGCAGACTGGCATCCTATCCTGGGTGTCCCATTGCTTGTACCCACTCAATTCTGGGATAGGCTCCAGGTTCACCGTGACCCTGTAAAGCATAATTAGCATAGAAGCCTAAGCTAATAGCATTTTTTTTTTTTTGAGAGTGATAATGAAAGGAGGTTTAAAATATTTCTATTCCAATATTGTTAACTCTTGTTAATCTCTTCCATCTCTTATAGTGTTTATATTAGCAAAGGATAGGAATACCCATGGGGGCAAAATACATTCTCCGTCTCTTAATTAGAACCTTATACCAGATAATCTAAAATCGCCCAGCATTATCTAAGTATAAAAATGAATTAGGCTGTTAAATGCCTTGGGTAGTTCTCTGAAAATTGTTTGTAAATTAAATTTTTGTTCTTAATCGCTTCCATACGCTGGTTAAGTGGTGTAGAGCTTAACCCCATTTGAAGGTGCCACGGAGACCATGAAGACTAGGAGGGGCAGTCAGGCTCACGCTGAGGAGGTCCTTCAAGATCAGTGATGGGCAGGACGTCTCCGGTCAGAGGCTGTCATGCCGCAGGGAGCCTCTTCAGAGTGCCATGGCCGTCCGTGCTGGTGCACTCCTGCGTGTGCAGGTCTGAAAAGGGCTCAGACGGGGGGGGCTCATGGAGCAGCTCTTCGACTCTTTGGGAGATGCAGAAGTGCTGCTTCTGCGCTCCTCAGAAAAATGGCGGTTAAGTCACTCGTACTCAAGGCTGATGAGACTTTCATTTTTATCTCCACTCCATTCACTTATCCTCCTGAGTGAATTTCACTTGAAAGTGAGGGAAGAGAGACCTTTGCTGAGAGCAAGTGCTTCGGCCCCCGATTGGGCCGCACGCACCACCTGCCTATTCAGAATCCAGCCGTGATTGGTTCTTGGCTCAGTGAATTACATCCAAGGATTCTCCAGACCGGGCCTCCTCCGCTCCACAGGAAGTAATCAGAAGTTGACCTTTGCTGTGGCCTCAGGCTAACCGGGGTTTCTCTGTGACCTCGGGGTTTCTCTGTGACCTCGCCATTTCTCACTGGCTGATGCTTTCAGCCCTCTTTAAATCCCCCTGGCTTGGAAGTCCCGTCGCACAAAATATCTCATTGTAGTTAATGTTAATCTGTTGACCCTTACTAATCCCAGTTAATTTGTTCTTTTGCTCCTCTGAAGCTTAGTCGTCCCAGGCCTGTTAAGCCGCAAACAGCTTGTTAACGTGAAACATTCCTTATGTAGCGTCACAGAGGGCAGATCTTTTCCCATCAGGCAGACTTCAGAAGGTTCAGAAATTCTCAGGTTAGGGGTGAAAAATATACCCGTTTGCCCAGTTCTCCCCTTAACCAACATAAAGCGTGACCGTGAAGACCCTCCTGTTAATCTGAGCGTCGTCGCGTAACGGCGGTGTGTCAGGCTATGTCCTGCTACTGCCGCTTACCCTTACAAGTGACTCTAAGCATATTTACGTGCTTGAATTTGTTTTAGTGATGGGGAGATAAAAAATGAAACTTCGAACAGCCACTTTCGGCGGGATTACCGTCGGCCATCTGTCACCGGTTCCGCCTGATGGAAACCAATGAAGGGACCAGCAGGAAATGGATCAAATCAGCCGCTGACTGACAGAACGCCACCCGCTGTGCTTTCCGAAGCCTCATTGGTCCCGTGACTAATCCGCAGCTCCCAGCACGCGTGAGGCGGCGTCGCATGCCGCAGCGAGATGCGTGGAAGAGCGTCTCTCATCACGACGTCGCTGGAGAACCGCGGGGGGAATGAAGTCAGCTGTTATTCCATCCCGTTCCGGGTTCGGCGCTCTGCAGTTAGCGGATGTGCTGACAGACCCATCACCAGCCCCTCCTCTCCCGCCCCCAGCCTCCGGGAGGTGAGATTGGTCCCTGCACATGGCTGCCCCAGCTTGGCCCGACAAGGAAGGACAACCTCCCACTACTGTGGCTGGATCTGTTGCGCCTCATGTTAAACTGTGGTGTTAGGAGCCGACACCCAGCGTCCGGGAATGCTGCACCGGACGGGCGAGGATCTTGCCGAAGGCACATGGCAGGTACATCGAAACTGTCTCCCGCGCCATGGGCAGAACAGACAATGCCAGCCATGAAATTCATTCTAGCACTTAGTGTGCTGCGAGGCTTCCTGTCAGGATGGGAGGGCGTGTGTTTAAGTTTGTCTTTAAACAGTTCTCAAGGAATAATGTAATAGGGTACAGGGTAGGGTAAGGCGGGAGAGTAAAGGCTCTGCTACACTGGGTATAAGCTCAGACCTGCTAGGTAACGTGGACATGATGACTATTCTGGTCCAATCCACAGTCCTGGGTTGTGGACCTGGTGCATTATCCTCCCTCCCTCTCTCTCTCTTGCAGTCTCCTCTCCTTCCTCTCATCTCTCAGAGGTGGCAAATGCACCTCTGCCCATTCGGCGGTGCTGCTGACAAGTCTGCTCAGTGAATTGCGACAGTGCCCTCCCGGTGTCCGCGTTGTTTCGGAAGATTTCCGCAGTGTTTCGGAAGCGCTTGTCGACATCGGAAATAAAGATGAGGCCCGACCTTCGGGACCCTCTGGTCTGATTTTTTGGGGGGGGGGGGGGGGGTAGTCAGAGCACAGTATGAGAGGATTTGACAGTGTGAGTGGCACAAGTGTGCCCCTCCCCCACCAACGTCAACCTCGGTGCCCGCACTCAAGTTCGACCCCTGGTGGTGGACCCCCCCCCCCCCCCCCCTTCCGTCACTGCAAACCGCAGCTGACAACAGGAGCCAATTAGGGAGCCTACCGTTTTGTTTTTTCACTCCCCAAACAAAAGCATTCATTATACGAGACACCGACTGTCCGGGACATGTGAGGCCCACATCCATCACTGGCAGAGCAGACGGCAGGGCTTGCCTTGCCGCGGTAACGGCGCCCGCCACTCCTCTCTGCGCGGGCGGCAGGTGCCGGCCAGGCCTGCCGTAATAACTCTTGTGGGGAGCATTAGCTGACGCGCTGAACCGTGCAATAAGTTATCCGGAGTTTTCCTGTAGGCTTAACTTTTCTCTCTCTCTCTCCCCCCCCCCCCCCCCAATGTAATACATCACAGCTGAGCGGTTTCTGGGTTCCTCTCGCAAGGCCCTTCGTAGCGCATGTCAGCATGTCCAGCGGAGTAGCGGGCCGTCGGGCCCGTCCGGACTCCCGTCAGTGCAGGGTTCTGTTGAGTAATTGGGCTTTGCTGGGCAGCCGGTCGAACCAGCCTCAACCTTCCTTAAGAGTTTTGATTTGGTGCATTGGTGTAATAAGAGCCTAAGAAGAAAGCAGTGTTTCTTTGTTTTGTTTAATACAATAACGTGGTTCCACTTAATAATTATGTTAAATTGTTTAATGATGCAAATTATGCAGTTTTTGAACAATTAGCACATTGAATAGTTTGTTAATCCTAATTCCCTTTCATACTGATTTACACAAGTGAGGGACAGTGAAATTAGATAAAATATCTTTTTATTCCTAAAATGTGTATGTTCTAATATTATGCATTTGGAGACTTAAGTAGTAGATGCAGGGTCTGGGTCATGCTGGGAGAGATGTTTACAACATAAGTGAGAATAGACCAACTGGTGCCCTGGAAAGTGTCAGGGTTATAAATGGGGAAAAACCTTTTTGTGAATTTAAAGGAGGAATAAAAAAGCTTTGCACGGCAGGCCAGGGTGCTGGCTGAAACTATCGGTGTTACAAGCTCATCGGCACCATATAACATCTCACCGTTCCGTTGTCTGTTAAATACGGTGATTGTGCGACATTTATATTTCGTTTACGCTTGACGAAAACGGTTTTCGCTCCGGCGCGGTTTGATAAACCGTCAGTCTGGCTGGTTTCTAAATCGAAATCATTTGGCGCCTTAATTCGGATGCGAGAAGAATTGCGTGGCTGCGTAACCTCAGTTTTTACACTGTTACCTGCCCGGCCGCGGATCGGCAGCCCACCTGGATCTGTGCTTAGTGTGTAGATGTGATTTAATATTATTTCATTAATTTCCCCATCGCTTTTCCTGTCTTGTAACTGACGAACCGAGCCTCGCTCCGCTTCCTGGATCTGCTGAACAGATGCGAAGGCGGCGCGTCGGCCAGCTTAAAGGGAACTAAACAAACCCAACTGCCTTTGTCTTCTCCTCAGAATTATGCATTTATTCATTTCTTTATAGTTTTATCTCCTATTAAAAGTAACGCGCATATCTGCGTTAATCTATGCGGCGTTGCGCTGTTATATTTACTTGGCGGTGCATACCAGGAACCGGCATCACAGCGACTTATATATATATATATATTATTTCTTTCCACAAAGTTAATTTGTAACGGGGCTCAGCTAATGTTTTTAATAAGACCTCACCTCCAATTTGGCTCAAAGAAGCGCAGTGCAGCGGCGAACCAATTTTCTGCTTCACACTCCGTTATTAAAGCGCCTTTCCTATCGGGTGTCTCATCCTCTCATCTGCCTTAAATGAAAAGCGAGTTTCTCATCCGCCTGTGTGAAGAATGCTCCCGCTTTATTCATTTACTGCCGGGTTAATTAAACGCAATAGGCTTCCTCATTTGATCAAAAAATGTGTTGATCTAAGTGCGTCTCCCGTCCCTTTTTTCATACCATTCGCTTTAGCAAGATAACGAAAAAGAAACGAAACGATACAAGACTTTATTGAAAGGGCCGGAAGTCTTGAATCGCTTTAATTAAAGCGGCCGCTGCTGCACGCAATAAAAAATGAAACTGTTGCATTTAATTACTTCACGTTCAATTAATTTTGATGAGGAGCGAAATTGCCAGCTAAGTTGTGAGGTCACCTGGGCGGGTGGGCAGTCCTGAGATATTCAGGTATTTGCAGTTTGGGCAATATAAATAAATAAAACCTTTTTTCCAGAGTCCACAATGTTTGTAATGCAACATCTCTACGAACATTGTGGACTCTGGAAAAAAGGTTTTATTTATTTAGTAGATGCTTTGAGAAATCATGGTTAGCCAGTCCTTGGTGCAATAAGGGGTTAAGAGCCTCGACTCAAGGAACCGACAATGAAATCATTGCTGATAGTGGGATTTGAACCAGTGACCTTCCAATCAGAGGCACAGCACCCTCACGTGTGAAGTACCCACTACCTCATGCACATTTCTGCCTGTTTTGAGCACCATCTGCATCTGAGAGCTCCAGAGAAGGTGTTCACTCTAGGACTGGAACAGAGAGATGCGCGTGTGCCTTATCTCAGGGAATTCGCTGTTTGCATGGGGCAGAAAAATTAATACAAAGTGGCTGCAAGGGGCATGAGCTGATAGCGGTGCTTAGAAACCTTCGTTAAATAGCAGCCCAGGTACATTGAGCTGGCTGCCTTATGAGGCGTCGCCGAGGTACTTTGGAGCCACCCAGAGCGGGCTGGAGGGCCCGATACGTCCGCGTGTCGGCTTAACGGGCCGAGGCTGACACCCGTGCCGAAAGGTTGCCAAGGTTACGCTCAGCCTGTGCACTGAGTTATTCATCATCATACATCACCGTCTGGCTGCTGTATTAATGAATATTTTCTCTTCCGTTAGTTCAGTGTAACGCATCTGGCCGCTTCCGCATTCCCCCGTAATTCAGCTGAGGGCCTGGGGAGGGCGTTTGACCAGGCAGGACATACATAATCGCTCGGTTTACAGGGTTCGAAGGCCAGGAATTATGGGTCCGGCTCAGGTGGCTCTTTTGGCCTTCTGCCATGGTGCTGCTGCAAAAGTGGATGTGTTTCCTATTTAGGTGTGTAATGTAGCATAAATTACTAAGTTGGGGGGGAGGGGGGGTAAAAGCTGCCACTTGCTAATGACAACCCGCTCGGCGACAGAGGCATCTGACAAGTGACCCGGTGCTGGGGCCGTTTGGTAACCAGCGAGTTGAAGACGACGTTCATAATTTTCATGGGACAAATGGCGGTAATTAACACCGCAATAAATATCTGACCAGAAACGGGCACGGCAGCCTTTGTCACGGCTGTGAGACTTGGACCTTTGGCGTTGGGATAGCGGAGAGCTAAAACCTGCCACAAAGCCTTTGACCCATGCGTTTTGCCTCATTAACCTAAGTGCCATCTTGCATGAGTATGTGATTCAATAAAAAAAAAACAGGCAGGAGCGACTTGGGTGAGGGTGGGGTAACACTGCTGCCACAGGTTTAGGCAAATGTGCAGTTTTAAATTGATGACACTTCCTGAATCAGCGGGGTGAAGGACCCGCACTCAAGACCTGCAGTGGGTGGGACTTACTGGTTTAAGCCAATGAGAACACAGCAGCTAAGCGTTTCTGAAGTAGCATAACTCCATGCATTGCGCTGCTCTTGTTTGTGGTTCCCTGATTGGGGGGGGGGGTGCGCAGTGTGCGCTGACTGCTACGTGATCGCCCCCTAGGGCCACCCCCCAGGCCAGCGAGTGAGCAGCCAGCTGTCTGCATTCGGACATGCATGCGGTGACTCCCGCCATCGCGCTGAAAATTCTGATGACAAAGCAGCCGATACTGAAGCTCCCAGGCAGGGTCTGGGCACCGAGCTTATGAGTGATCTGAAGGACATTGTGCTGAACACACTGGGCCAAATGTAATCATTTGTTTTAAAGCCACACTTCAAATTATGGGACTGGCAGAATTATCCAGCACTAGTTTAATGGTAAATTATAGGTAGAGCCAAATATTTGGGCACCTAAATATTTGCCATTATCGGTAATTTACCATTAAACTAGAGCTGGTATCCAAATCAAGTTTCATGAAAATATATTTACAGCTGGATTTTTAAATGGAGGTCGAACACCTTGTTCCAGAGATTGCTAGAGCCTGGCCCTTTCTGGAATCCTCTGATCTTAACCACTGCACCATCCGATGGTGCTGACGGATCGTGCTCGCAGGACTGGGTGTCATCTGAATTTGTAATTGTGTATGTACGCTGTACGCTCTGTTCTTTCGGTGAAGCACTGAGATGATGTACGAAATGGAGCCTTGTCAAAAGACTGGCGGCAGTAAGTCATGTGGTTGTCTTTTTTGGGTAGTCACTGGTGAAGCATCTGGGTGTGTGCCATCAGTAGTGCCCCCCCACCCCCAAAGAAGCAGTAAATGGATCTCTCTGCGGCACAGAGGTGTGTACTGACCTGCGACCGGCCCGTCTGTACCCCCTCTCCCCCCCCAGGCCCAGGAGCACGGCACCAGTCTGCAGCAGCCTGCAAGCCCAGATCCTCGACTGTTACCGGGACAACAGAGAGCAGACTCTGAGCTGCTCCGGTCTGGCCAAGGAGTACATGCTGTGTGTCAACGCTGCCAAGAAGGTAGGGACTCCCTCGGGACCAGGGACACCCAGGGATGGCTGAAAGGGGCGTTTTATGGGAATACTGTGTGTGTAGGGGGGCGGGGCATTCAGGGCCCTTTAAAGATGACCACACTGTCCATCTTTGCCATCTGCTGATGAAGGTGAATCTGCAGCGATGATTCTCTCTTCATCTGAGGTGACTGGCTGTCGGCTTTGACCGCAAGCCACTGTGAAATGGTGAAGTTCCCAGTGAGCCATTCTGTTTTTTTCCCCCCGCACTTACTGTTTATCGAGGAATTACTTGCCATTTTCCGGGCGTATGCTGTGTGTAAAGACAAGCTGTTGCGATGTATATGCCTTGTTAAAAATACCCACTCGTTTAAACGATAACATTTAAAGTAATGCTTACGATTTGGTTCAGCTAGTCTGGGATCGCTTCACTGCACTGAAGTGCCGCGCTTGTAATAAAAAGCACCACTGGGGGGGGGGGGGGTCGTCATGTTTAAAAGCACAATACCAAAAAAAAATGTAAATTTAATTTAGAAATAAGGGATCCGTTAGCTTTGATGTTGTGGAGTGCAGGACGGAGCCAGCAGCGGCTTTTATTAAGAACAGAAGCCTACCCTCCGCTCTCCACCCCCTACCCTCCCGTAAACCTGACCCAGCTGTCTGTGGAGCGGAACTGAAGGGGGGAACGGGAGCCCTCCACTCCACTCCACCCCCGCCCCACCTCGCCGCGTCCTCTCTGGATAAAGAGCTGACTCAGAGCGAGCCGATCCATCTCTGTCTCATCTCAGACTCCCGAGTCCATTAAAGGTATCGTCTCGTCTGGCTCGGCCGTCAATAGCGCTCAGCGTGTCCCGAATCCCACTCCGGGCTGCCAGCGCCCCACTTTGATACCCATAACCCCTGTTAAGTTAAGGCGTCACACCGCATTCCGAAAAATTAACACATATCGGCATTGTCACCTGGAAGGCGCAAACGCTTTAACAAGGTCCATAAGAGGAGCGTCAGGTGTGGAGGAGTGGAGAAAGGAGACCCCCCCCCCCCCCCCCCAAGTCTGGGTGCCTGCTGGTACGACAAAGGCATGACAAAGCTGTGAGCGTCAATTCGGAAATCCCTGGTGCTTAATAGTACTCGTAATAATAATGAAAAGCATTTTCATCAGAGGAGGCTGTAGTGGGCGCCGTCTCCGACATGACAGGGAAGGATGTGAGGCTCGTTGCTGCTTTACTGACACTCCCTGGATCACCACGGTAATAATAACGATAAAAATACAGCCACAAAGATAACTGTCTGGCGGAGCGAAATCTTCTGGGTATGGAGTCTAAAGTAAACGAGTCTATGAAGTTATTTGAGTTGCTTGAGTGGATGGAGGCCTGATTCGCGCGGAAATGTCTAGAGGAAAGCTGACAAATGGGCTGTCCGCCTCTGGCGGGACAGGAGATCGCAGGAGTGACTGAACGTGTGTTATTTGGTGCATCTTACGTGGGTGTGTTTGTAACCCTAGAGAATATGTTCAAAGACTGACACATTCGCTGTGCTATAATGCTGTTATTCTTTGTCATTGTTATTATCTCCGTTATAAAGCAACAATAAGCAAGAAAAAAGCAGATACAGGTGCGGCAGGATATTATAAATGGACTTCAGTCGGTAACATAGCGTCTAGTCAAGCGTGACTTGGCCAGTGTTGCTAAGCAAACTCCAGCACGGTGCAGAGCGCAGGCCAAGGCTGCTCTCTGAGCTACGGCGTGTGACTGGCCCACGGTCTGGCTGGATCGACCCTCTATCTGCAGCCGCTTTGGTGGGAATGATCATCTCTCACGCTCTACAGTCCGCAGGGAGCTAAGAGGGTCACGTCCACAGCCGTACAGTAAATCAGAACCAAGGGAGGCGGCCTGACTCCCGGTGGGAGGGATTTACCACAGTGGAGGCGGGGTCTCCTGGTGCCGCCGCCTTTCCCAGCTCTGATGATTGGGTGACCTTTCCACAACTTTGGTGAAGGGGCGTGTCCTTTGTCTGAAAAGGGGAGCTTCCAGATAGACCCCTTCAGAGTGTCTGTAAAAGGTTGCGGGGGTGGGAGTAGTGTCCCATTGTTCCGCTCGTCAGGTGGCTGACGTTTTCCGCAGTTCTGTAGGGCCCCTTTGTTCTGCCCGGTCCCTCCCGTCTGCCTGCAGCTGGTCAGTTGACCTGGCCGTATACGTTCCTGACCTTCCTGTCACTGAGGTCGCGCCCCTCTCATTGTCATGCGCGCGAGGCTCGATTATCGTCCAGCCCGTCCCCGTCATTCTCCCGCCTGACGCCTGGCCCTGAGGTCCTTCGGTTAGATCCTGTCACCGTCTGGTCCTCCTGACAGCCGCACCCTTAACCGCTCTGCCACCTGCTGTTGGAATGCCCCACTTTCTGCGTCAGAATAATGAAGTGATGTTGTATATGGTGGCATGGTACAGGCAGCCTAGGCAGTTTCAGAGAGGTGATGAAAGTCTGAGCAATGTGTGCGTGTGTGTGTGTGTGTGTGTGCGTGTGCGTGTGTGTGTGTGTGCGTGTGTGTGTGTGCGTGTGCGTGCGCGTGCACACAGGTGTGGCTGTCTCTGAAAACTACAACCGCATACATTTTTATTAGTTCAGCTGTGGTATTATTATTATTAATAATAATAATAATAATAATCATTATTGGTCCTTGATAATGATGAAATGATATAGATTTCTATTTGTTTGTTTACAAACTGCATCTAATTTACAGAAAGATTATATTCAATATTGTTATAATGTACGGATAGTTACACCATTCTATCCATGTTACATAGTTAATATACCATATTTATATCCTGCTGCTACATTCCTGCTGCTATATATCATGTTCACTCTGTTCATGTATATGCTGTGTGTTTGCCCCCCCCGGTCATGTGTTAATCTGCACTTTACCCCTGTAGTTGTATGCTGTGTTGCACCGTGGTGCCTGTTGGAATGGGAATGACGTCTCGTACTTGTGTATGGGTGGCATGGCAATGAATTCCAGGTTGACTTGCCTGCTATAAAAAAAACAAAAAACATTTTTGGCAGGTAAATCATCTTCCCTCCAATCAGAGAAGGCATTTCGGCCCATCTAGTCATCATGAATTATGGCAGACGAGAATATTTCTATAATAATAATTTTAAAAAATCCTTTTCCTGTGATTCATCTCTGGAAAGTGGATGTTTCCCTGGACGTTTCTGTTGCGGCTTTGAAGGAGTCTTTCAAAGCTCTTTAATTCGGAATGGGCACTCCATTCCTCTGCCTGTGATGGAGGATGATGCACTGTGTCGCCGCTGTAATTTAATGGGATTTGCAGCCTCTCCCTGTGTCGCCTCGCGCTCTGGCTCGCTGGTATATTTGCATTCCGGCTGCTTGGCGTGAGCTTGACCGCACTGTGGTCTCTCAGCACGCCTGCAGATTGCAGCGCTCGGCATCGCCGCGTCGTGATGCCAGGGTCCCCCGCAGAGGCCTGACAGAATCACCGCGGCCTCGGTCCCTGTAACACGGGAGGTAAAAGGGGACGAGCTGCATGTTTTTTTGGACAACGGTACGATGGAGTCTGGATGTTTTTGGTGCCGCCACTGAGGCGGAGATGCCTTTTGTGAGGCTGCTGAAGGTGGGGTGGGGTGTGGGGTAAATCGCGTTTAAAACTTACCCCCCAGCCTGCCTTTTTCTCCCTGTAACATTCTATGGCCGTCACTGCGATGGTGCCTCTTTGTTCCAGAACAATCACAAAGCAGTTGAGAGGGGTAATGGTGTGGACATAACCCTGGCCCTCGCAGTGGGCTGCCGGTTCGGCACATTGTTGGAGGCTGTTTTTGGTTGGAGGTGATTTCAAGGTTCGTGCTGTGGCTGTTGAGTGTCATATCCCTCCATTTGCACTAGTTCAAAGCCATTAACTTGACTGGCGTTTTTTCCGAATTTGGTCTTTGATTCACTAGAATGCAGCAAGCAATATAAAAAAAATCTCTCCGTCATATAGGATGTGAGAGTATTTCTGTTTATTGAACTTTACCAAGCCAATAAACGGGGACCAGAACTCGTGAGCTGTCTTCCCCTGCTTGACCTTTAACCCCTAGGCAAACCCTTGGATTGCTGGAATGTCGTCACGGCGATGGGGGCGGTTTTAGAGATATCGAGAGCAACTGACAGAATGCAGAAACTTGCCGCAGAGCAGCACAGGGGATTGGGCCACCGAAGGAGTGCGTACATCCTGGGGAACAGAGGTGAATGCATGCTGAATCACGAAAGAGAGAAACGCAGTTCCCACACTGGCTTGAAAACGCAGTGTGCTCCTTGAAGGAGAGAAGTACATAGAGTATCTCAGGGAACAGTTCAGGTTTATGAGAGGGGGGTAGACGAGCCCATATCCTGAAGTTCTCTGAGCCCACACCCCTTTTGGCGTTCAGGGCCCCATATCACTTGCAGTTCTGGCATTCAGGGCCCGTGCCACTTGCAATTCTGACCTCCCATGCATGTCAGAAAAACTGCATTTCACATTTTAATTTGTCACTGCAGTCAGAGGAACAGAAACAGTCACTCCGGGTTCTAAGGATCTGACAGAGACATTCCCTACATAGTGAATAATAATCTGTATTTTTATTAAAAGGTTATTTTGGCATGCACATTTTGCTCTAGCTGAAGAATGAGTTCATCTTCATGTGATTAGGCCCCTAGTGAATTGATATATATCATGACCTATAAGTTTATGAACCTGGCCATTTGAAAGACCAGGAATCTTCGTAGTACTTACAAATTATAAGGAAGCAAAAAGATTGTGTAAAAAAAAAAAAAATGTTTTTCTGCTGTATTACATATTTCGAAATGTACTTCCCCAGCGATGCCCGAATCTTGAGAGAGACTGTAGATAGCCCACGTTCTATCTTTGTTTGGAAATATGAGCTCAAATTTATGATCTCATGGTTGTCCATGGATTATTTAGGGTATGATCTTATGCTCCCCTCCCTTGTTATTCCGAAAATAATCCCAAGCCATTGACCTGACCTGACCAGGCCTTTATTATTTATGTTCCATCGTGGAGCGTTTGGGAAAGGGGCTGGCGAGCTGTGATTCGTGGCTGTTCACTAGCCAGCGTCCCCTGGGTGGTTGCTGCAGGCCTGCTCAGCGTTGGGCAAATGTTTAGGGTTACTGTGCTTGTAGGGTGGGGGTGACGAGCTGACACCCGTCCAGCACAAATCTGTGTTGGATGCCGGCATTTTCCACACACATTTGTACATCTCACCAGTGGTTGGTGGCGGGGGGGGAGTACATGTTGGGGAAGGGCCATGTAGATGTGTGGATCGTGGTGTCTGTGAGCGATTCGATGCATCTGTCACGGTCGGTGGTGTAGAACGCTGCAGAAGAGGTGAGGGGAGGGAAAAGCCCCTCAGGGGGCGGGGGAGCTGATTTCTGACTGATTTCAACAAATTGACCAATCACCGTGAGGGAAGGTCTCTGAGATTCTTGTCATTCTGCTCTAGCTCAGAGGTGCCTAAATCTTTCCTTTTCTTTTTTTAGTTGCTCATCTAAGTAATTTGCTGAAGGGTCCAACAGCAAAGCCTCTCCTGAGACTCAAGCTGACAGCCATCGAGAACATTACCTTAACCAGTACTCCCCCTGCTGCCCCAGCGATGAAAGCTCCCGCTAATGTATTTAGCCTATGCAAAACCACCACATAAAAATTCATAGAGAATGCTGACTTCTCCTGTTTAGTGTTGAAACTGTGCAGCTAATCCTAGTTGAGAGGTGAAACTTCTTGCCCTGAAGCAGGCTGTTTGGTTCGATTTGATCCACAAAGTTGGCCCATCCTTAATGTGACTCTGTATTTCCTGGTTTCCATCCCTGGATTGGCCCCATCATGCTCCAGGCTTTTCCAGGTGTGAATGAGCATAGCCCCCGTTCTCTGCACAATTTACCCTTCATCAGTACCACACAAAAGTCTCTTTTCTGGTTGGTGGGATCCTTGATACCCAATGTGGTATCAAACCACGTGTCTCGATGGTAAACCTTCCCAATGGGGTCCATCAGCCGGAGACACGATATATCCAGGAGCTCTGGACCTGCTCCTGCTGAGGAGCTTCCGCCATGCTGTGTTTGAAAAGGCGCCCCCCCCCCATGTGCTGCAGATAATGGCAGGTGGGGATATCAAGTGAGGGTTTAACGATTTTACTCTCAGTGGACAAGAACTAGAAATGGGGCGGCTGCAGTGAATAGCACCGCAGTGGAGACCTTCCTGAGTCTCTCTCTGTTTCTTCACCTGCACACTGCAAAAGACTTTACTGAGGCTGCACCTGACACAAACCTGGATTCATTAGACCTGACATACAGTTTCAGGCAGTTAAATAAAATGTTTGTCGGTGTACAGCCAGACCTCGGACATTCGCAACGTCAGGTCCCAGAACCCGTCGCGAATGAGGAGGATTCGTGGATGTTTGGTTGTCACTAAAAATGGTAATATGTGCTTATTTCTATAGTTTAAACCCTAAATATGACCCCAGTCATGCTCCCAAAACATTTTAATTTCATTTAAAAGTTAGTTTAAATACATTACCTTTAAAAAAAACAAATGTTTGATGTAAAAATAGAGTACAGTATCGCCTAACGGATATTTGTTACACTAGCACATTTACAGTACAGTATACTAATGTTACCCCTACTAATTCATAGAACACGGAATTGGCTGCCATTTTGTTTTGCATTCACGGTAAGGTAAAACGAGTAAATGAACGGGACTGTAAACTTATTGAGAGAAGTCATATACGTAACCAACGTACAATTCAAAAAAATACGTAAAGGAACCGTACTGTACGTACAGGGTGCAGGTATTCAATCAATTAAAAATTACGTAAACACATACCGAAATTTGTACAAATACTATGTGTGCGCTAACCATGAAAAAGAGAGAGAACAAAAATAGATGCACACATGAAAAATATTTAATAAAAAACAGTAGTATCGGTACTCACCAATGATGAATATTTATTTAAGATAATGACAGTTATGAATTAGCTGTGCAGTATGGTGAAAATATGGGAATGACTGCATAGCGTACATGAGGAGTTACAGCTCCTCAATCTCCCTCTTAAGGTGGGGTTCGTGGGAGCATTTGGGTTTGAATTTACATTAACATGTACTTACCAATACAAAATAATAAATTAACTATTTTCTAATATTTATGTAAACATTAGCTTTCCAAAGGGAATAAACTTTGCGAATGGGATTTGCATCTTGTAAAGTTAAGGTACAGTATGTACATAAAAAGCAATGTTTCCATAAGACAGCCAGGTTTTGTAAGGGAGTTTTTAACTGATTTGTATTGTATGTCTTCAGCTTCCCCCCAAAACACAGTAGAATCTTCATTAACTAATGTTCTTACCAATTTTACACTTAAAGGCATGAAAACTGATAAATTACTACGAAAATGAAGCATAAACACTTCTGTAGATTTCGCAGATGCGCGGGAAAAAAAACGTGGATGCAAATAAGTTTGGTTCCAGTGAAAAATTAGCGGATCTGTGAATCCGCGAATCACAAAGCGCGAATGCATGACGGCTCACTGTATTACTCTAAGTATGCGTTTGCTCATAAAAAAAAAATCACAATTTAACTTTAAAACACGTTTAAATTTACAGAAAAAGAATTTCTTCCTTTCCCTAAAAAGTTCCCAAACCTCTTCTCAGGGGCACCTCAGCCATTCCATGTGAAATTTCTCTATCATAATGAACTTAAATAATTAAATATCTCAATGAGGTATTGATGAGCCAAACAAGGTGGGATAGTGGTTGAGTAAAAAATGAATGCATGTATGTTAGATGTTTAGTCTAGGGTGACTTCAGGAGAGGTTTTAAAATGACTGAGCTGACAAACTTCGTCAGACATAATATAGTTTTACACCAAAATAAAAATTTGCTTAAAGAAAATTAAGCAATCATTTTTTTGACTGCCTATGCAATCCTGGACTCTTTAGACCTGACTTGCACCTGAACTATTTAGTCTGGTATACCTGAATTCTTTATACCCGACACACCTGCCCGGGGCCCTTTATACCTGACACACCTGCCCGGGGCCCTTTATACCCGACACACCTACCCGGGGCCCTTTATACCCGACACACCTACCCGGGGCCCTTTATACCCGGCACACCTGCCCAGGGCCCTTTATACCCGGCACACCTGCCCGGGGCCCTTTATACCCGACACACCTACCCGGGGCCCTTTATACCCGACACACCTGCACGGGGCCCTTTATACCCGACACACCTGCCCGGGGTCCTTTATCCCCGATGTGTACCTGGATGGTACAGATTGACCTCATCGCCCGACTTTCCAAGTTAAGCATATTCCTGACACCTGCAATGCACACTTACTGTTCGTTCTGTTGTTTTACTAGCAGCCATGTTTATCCAAAGTAATTGTTATCCTTTTATACTGGAATGCTGAGGTAATGAAGTGCAGTGATTCTAAGGGGCTGTTTGCTGCATCCATTAAATATGCATGATGTGGCCAACCACTGGGTTGCATGGTCCACTTACACACAGCAGTCAGTCAGGAAGGACTGGCCTTGGTCACATTTGGTCACAGGCCGGTAGTCACTGGAATCTGAGTCTTTATGGAAATCAGTCCCAGGTGGTGCAGTGGTTTAGCCATGTTGTTTTGCGCTGCTGTGTTTCCTAACATTTGCATTGCTGGCTTTTGTGAACATTTGTGAATCTGGGTAATTGGTCAAAATGTATTTGGCTGCATGCCTCCTATTCTCGTTTTAAATGACATTGCCCTGTTTATAATTAATGATGTGTGGAAGTAACAGATCTCAGCCCATTGTAATGAATTGTGTGGTCTGTTTCATGCTGGGTTCCTTAAATGGGCCTTTTAGGAGGTGCTCTGTCCTTGGTACTGAAATGGCATAAATACCAGAAAGAATGACAATCCAGAGAAAGCATGGATCCGGCTAACATTTTAATAACAAAGGGGGGTGCAAGACACAAAGGACAAAGAAAGAACATCATTGCATTCAGGCTGCCGCAACGTTAAGTGACTCCGATTACGTGATATTTGAGAATTTTACAAAAAAGGACTATTCTCCCGCCTTGTAAGTATTTGGTTCGTTAATGAGCAGGAAAGTTCCGGCTATGATTTGGCGCATCCAGACCAGATTGTGTTTCGTGGCTCAGCTTTGCTGCAGAAAACGATGAACTTCGCAAAGTTGAGGAACGTCCCGAAAGAGGCATATTAACCGAATTAACCGGAGCTGTCGTCAGCATTTCTCTGTGTGAGTCCCTGTAAAGTACAGATCGGACACATCGACATAAAGAAACACCACAACAGCCAAAGTATGAATCCACACAGCTGAAGGCAGGGCCCAGGAATTCAGATGCAGTGTACAGATGCAACACAAGTAGCTATAAGACATTTTCCGGTTTGACACCCGTAAAAAGAGTCACTGAGCAGCAGAATGTGATGGTGGCGTTGGGTTAAAAAGTCAGCGGACCTCTGGTCTGTGTGATGGGTGACCTGCAGTGACCATCTCAGATGTTGTGCAGCTATGAATAATGACATGAGAAGCAGGGGAAACAGTCGGCGATTGTTTGGTGTGACACTCTTCTTTTTCCTACTTGGTACCACAGTGGATTTCTTATTAAAGCAGTGATGACCATCACTGGGATATTATCCACAGCCGTTTAAGGGGCCAGTAATTACTCATTCGATTAGATTTGTAATGACAGCATGCTGTGGTGGATGGAGTGCTAACACGTCAGTATTCAGCCAGCAGGATCCTTCCATCAACGCACTGACAGCTCCACACTAATGAAAAGACTGCAGTAATATGTATATAAAATATTTCTGCCGTGTGAGTGGGGAGTACCTGGGCAAATGGAGCCTGCGGTGTTTCGCTGGGATTGCTGGCGTGGTAGATTAGAGTGGATTTCACTGCTGAGCGGTCTTGTTCAATTTTGCGTTGTGTGTTTTTATGACCTGACACCGCTAATGCACTTTTTCACACCCAAGGCAGTGCCGCATCGGCCTCGTCCTCACAACGAAACGCTGATCTGTGGATTCGGCAGAGAGGAAGTCGTGCTTTTTAAGTGGGCTTCCACCATGTCGCCGGCGAGGGTCCCACGTGCCGAACTCCCCATCCTCCCGTGCCGAGTCAGGTGGCAGTGTCCCCGTAAAGCGAAGGGGACAAAGCCGCCCAGTGTGTTTACCGGCGAGATGCTCGGCTCGGGACCCAACGGCGCGTCACTCAGAGGAAGTGTGGCGGCACGCCGGGCCGGAGCGCGCCAACGATTTCCTGTCCGCCACTGCTGCCCAAGCACATCGCTTTTAATGGAGTTCTGCCCGCAGATTCGCGATCCATATTTCACTTCTCGGTTAAGTAGCTGTCCGTTTGACGCTTTAAAGATTCCCCCCCCCCCCCCCCCCATTTCTTTTCCTCCCCGTTTGTCTCCAATTTGCACCCGCCGTATTAAACGCTCTATTCTCCCCACTCACCGCTCTGACATCGACTCGCCACGTCAGGTAATTGTGTCTAACGGCTGCTCTCTGTTCCTGGATGTGGCTCAGCTCACACCCTCCCCCTTTACCTGCCATGCCGCCCCCCCCCCCCCCCCCCCCTCCCCCAGCGCACTCCATCGACTGCCTTCTGCAAGGTGCATTTTCAGTAATCCAGCGATTGTGCTGCAGCATTAAGTGAATGCACCCTCCTCTTTAAGTTAAAGCCCCATATTTTTTTCCTGATCCTAGACTAAAGTTAGAAAATAGGAGTGTGACGTGTGCGATATTCCAAACTGTGCAATGTCTTTGTTACATTTCAGGTACTTTTCATGATTAATATATTTTGGTGCCTGCGATGGGCTGGTGCCCCATCCTGGGTTCTTCCATGTCTTGTGCATATAGCCTCATGGATAGGCTTCCTGTAACCCTGTAGAGGCAAGTGGATAAAGAGGATGGATGGATGGATGGATGATGGCTATGGATTTAAATATGGATGGATGTTTTGGTGTTTATGGGTTTTAATAGGTGTGTGTCCTCTGTTTAGGGCGTCATTGCGGACACATGCTGCTCCCTATCCACATCTCTGTCTCTGCTCCCTCGAGGCTTGGGCTCAGGCTCTGCTGGAACTCTCATCCAGACCCTGGGCAATAAATGCCTCCATCCTCCGTAGTGGGGGGATGATGCCCCTGGGCGGTGTCCTCTGTAGCCACGGTTCTTGTCAGGTTCTTGCCTTGGCCTCTCGAGGCACACACCCTGCCCCATGGACCTTTTGTTGCCCGGTCTTCACCCGGAGGACAGATTCCTGTATCCATCAGGTGGCGCCGTCATCGCCTAGTCGAGGCGGAGCGGTTGCAGCCTTCCCTCTCAGCGCCTCGTTGGCAGGGCGGCTCTCAGACGGCTGGTCTTTCGGTACCGGGCCGCCCTAATCCTCCGTCTCCTGCAGGCCCCTGGCCCTGCAGGTCGCTCCTGGCCCGCGGCCCATTGCGTCTCCTCAAAGTCACCCTGCCTCCTAATTCCTTCATCGTTCATTCTCTCACCTTGAAGAGGGCCGCCGCGATGCCAACTCCCAGCGCCGTAGCCGAAGCGGCCGCACGCATGTTAATCGCGCCGCCGCTTTCCGGGGGGGGGGGGGGGGGTGGCCTTTTACACAACCAACCGCACCTCACGTTTTCTCTCGGATGTGCGTCTGTGTGGTGTGTGTTTTTCCCTCCTCTACAATGCTGTATTCCAAAAGGAAGGGTATTGAAATGATTAATATGGAAGAAATGTCCTGTTTTTTCTCATTTCTTATTTAGCAACACCGGGGGCTAGGCTTGTTAGTGTTTATGCAGCTGTTTAGACAGATATGGTGTTGGTGTGTGTGCGTGTGTGTGTGTGTACGTGTGTGTGTGTGACCATATAGGCCGCTAATGAACAGGGAGTCCTTGGTTGACGGGCCTGTCAGCTCTGCTCTCCATTGACGGCAGAGTAATTGGAAGTTTGCCGCCGGGCCTTGATAAAATATTTATTTCATTTGTGCAGACAGCCAGTATAGCCTGTAACGGGGCCTTGGTTGCCGCAGCAACCGCACTCTCTCCTGTCAGACTGCTGGTCTGCGAGACGTCCAGAGGTCCAGCACGGCCCTCGATGGGCCCATCCGGCACGCAGGAGCACACGGGCTGGGCCGTGGCGTAGGGCGGGCGAGTGTGAGGCGCATGGTGGGCCTGAGTCGGCAGCTGCCAGTGCTGGGTGTGCAGTGAGGGGACTGAGAGTGTGGGGGGGGCATCTCCGTGTACGACTCTACGAGTCTCACGAGTCTGTGTGTGTGTGTGTGTGTGTGTGTGTGTGTGTGTGTGCGTGTGTGTGTGTGCGTGTGCATGTGTGTGAGTGTCTATCGTGTAAATTCCATGTGCAGTATGACTCTCACGTATTCAGGTGAACTATGTAGCTTTACACACCCCACTGCGGGGGGGGGTAGAGTCGGCCTGCTCGCTAGGGATCCTCCCAGTGCCATGCTGAGTCGGTAGATCAGAGCTGTTCCAGATCTTTCTGTAGCATCCACCCCCCCACTACAGCGTTACAGTGAATGAGCAGCTCTGGTACAGGGGGTGGCTGGGGAGGGGAGGGAGGGATGCCCTGTGTGCAGCATCCTCGTGGGACCATGCCGCTATTCCCCTCAATAAATAGTGTGTGCGGGGTGGGGGACTTGGTCTGTCAGATGTCTTAACCACATCGTGATCCTCAGTGAGCCAAGGCCCTCCACTGGGTGCCAGATAGAGATACGAAGCGATCGAGCTCCGTGTCTGAGCTGATGCAGGCTCTTTGTCCTCCACACAGTGTGGGGGCGCCGAAACGCTCGTTAAGCCTGCAGATGGGCGCCTCCAGCTGATTCCTCCTCCATGCCGGAGGTCAGTGATGCTGCCCGGATTCTCTCCTAGAACAAACAGGCACAGTGCTGTATGCTGTATGCCAGTAGAAAGGTGGACAGGCAGTACAGGTTAAGTCTCCTCCCCAGAGGTACAACGGTATGATGTATCACGGGGGCATGACCTTCTGGGTAGAAGTCTAATCCCTTACCTGTTATCTGCTACTTGTGGATGACTCTGTTCCCCTGCAGCTCTGGGACAGGGGTGCTATTTGTTAGCATGTCAGCCACACCTGTTCGGCAGGCGCGCTAATGTGATACCGACTTCCGATTGGCTCTGAAGTTCACAGGAGGCCCCGCCTCCATAATGAGCCTTTTTCCACTGCGGCAATTCACTCCTCACTGTTATAGAAAAGTTCTGAAATATGGCCCACAGGATTGTTCTTTGATGCTGGGGGGGGAGGGGGGGGTATGATGATGAAAAAGACCCTGAAAGAAAATATGAGCTTGCTAACAATGCCGTTAACGCTCTGCTCGGTCCGTCGCCCGGTAACATCAGCTGGTGACGTGCTGCTGTTTTTTGACACGTGCTCCATTATAACCTTTGTCTAATTGGTCATTTAAGAGGCAGCTGGAAAGCCTTCCATAAAACATTTTATTCATCTCCTCAGGTCCGCAGTCGCTGTCCCCACTGGGCCAGTGGCGCCGGATCGATTTTCTCAAACAGCCGCGCTGAGTCTGCTGTGGCATCGACCTTGTTTCGGCTGAATATCAGCGCAGCCGTGGCGTGTGTGTGTGTGTGTGGCCCTTCCCACAAAGGTGTTTCTGTTAAACACACCGTTAGGGTGTGGTGTTGAGGCCTGTCACGATAGGAGGACTGTTGGTCATAAGCTACAGGTCCGCTTGATCTGAGCTCTGGAGTCAGGGTGGGCCTTCAGAAGTGCAGACTGTGAGGACGTTCTATAAATAATAATAATAGTAATAATAACAATAATAATAATTTTACTTTTATGTATCACCTTTCACAAACCAAAGGTCATTTTACAAGGAGAAGAAAATAATCAAGCGATACAGGGAGAGAAATGTTCATTAAACAGGAAAGTTCTGAGCTTTTCCATGCGCACGTGCATGACGTGTCACTGGAACAGCTGACAGAATACAATGGAGATTCATCCCCAGAGGGGCTGTCTTGTTGCCAGTCCCGTCTTGCTCTTCATGAGACGCTGGTCCGGCCGGCTTCCTGCACCCCTGGAACGAATTGGGTCGCACTGCCTTGTCAGCCCTGGGATTCAAACTGATGACCTTCCGATCCGAATCCTAAGCTGCTGAGCCAGACGCCGCCCCCCGATGGTGTTGTGGTGAATGTGCATGTGTTAGGTCAACCACCGGTGGGTTGAATTCGACTTAAAATTAATAAAATGAAGTATTTATGTTAGTGTAAGAAGTGGGTAGCGAGGATCCTGGTCCATGGCAAAGCCAGGTAAGAAACACACCCAGTCCTGCCCCTCGTTAGCAGTCAAATAAGACACAGTTGTTTGTTTTTTTTTCCCCCAAAAATGCGACCGAATCTTGGTTCCTGACCCCCCACCTCCTCCTCATCGGCTGGTTAATCCCACCTCCGCTCCTGTCTCCAAATAAAGTCTGCATTCCCCCCTCCCTATGCCGCTCGGAGCAAGTTTCACAATTAATTTTAATCCAATCCCATTAACCTCTAATCCAGACCCGAATATTCCCATCGGTTCCTGAGCCGCGCGGCAGTGACACAGTCCTTATTTACAGAAATGCCCCCCTCCAGAACATGTGGCTTTATCTCCGACCCGGAGTCGTGTGCCACAAACTCTAAATGCAATTATAACTTTAATGTTCCCCCTGCAGTTTTTTTTCCTTTCATATTTTTTTGCACCATATTTCTTGCCGCTGACTTGTTTCCCAAAAGCTGCTTTTGTCACCATCGTTCGGTTCGCCTTGGGCACCAATCGGGATCAGCGTTTTTTTTTTTTTTTTTTTTTTTTTTTGTGGAGATTGTTGTGACCGTCGAGGCAGAAAGCAGCCCGGTGGTGATGGCTCCTCTCTAGCCAGGGGCACCAAGATAATGACTCTTCTGCTTTCTCTCCCTGCCTCTTTTTTTCCCCCCCAGAACCTGCTGGCGAATCGCGGATGAAGCTGAGAGCTCAGGCCTCGTCTGTGTCCCCAGAGCCGGCGGCGGCCTCTCGTCACGGCCGGAAGCCGTGCTGCCGAAAGCATGCCTTCTCTCACCGTGGGGTTTTTTTGACACTGGATTGTATTATCATGATTTATTTTAAATCTGCTCTGCTCCATCGATCAGGCTTTAATAAATCCCTCCAGTCCTTAAGAAAGCGGGCTGAAGACGGTTCTTTTTTCTTTCCTTTTTTTTGTGGTTATCGTCATTGGTGTGTGAGGCCTGAATTTTATTAGCCGACTCAGGAATGCTGGACACATCACCCCTATGGATCGTGTATATTTGCGATATAATTAAACTATAGTTGTAAGAAAACACCGTGCAATTATCTGGATTTCTGTGTGAATGGCTCCCGAAATGTGATCTGATCTTAGTCATAATAATATGTAAATCTAACGAATGCACAGCATTTTATATTGCCCTGTCCTTATTGAACAAATGGTTTAAACTCTTAAGATCATTGATGGAAAGCTTATATGAGCATCTAGGGTGATTGCCTCTTGAAAAGAGGGTAATTGGAGTCAGGTGTTCCAATCAGTTCAGGTGTGAGTTCTGCTTGTCTGGCAGCATATAATACCAGGCGATGTTGGTAACCTCCTCTACAAAGCAGCTGCCTGTAATGTTTTCTATGGCTTAATTTTAGGGGTTTTAGAAATAGAAGAATTATTAAAGCTCAAGGGAGATTGAAAAGGTCAAACCGCAGTCTGGTACATCAAGTCGAAAAGCCATTTAGCAATACTGGGGACTTGTTCCTAACAGCAAGATTTCTTGCTTAGCTGGATAACTTGTCAGATTTAAAGTACCCCGGTTTAAATGGCCTTTGTCTTCCGTCAATTACATTTAGCATAGGCCAACTTAAATCCAACAAGTTATCCATCTAAACAATAAATCCTGCTTTCTGAAACAAACCCCAGTTCTAGCCAGGATCATTATTAGCCATCGTTAGCAGTATCAGTTGATAGCAGTATCAGTTGATATAAATGGTAATAAGCTATAAAACTACAGCTTTCATTTCTGTTAATGAAGGGTGCAGCCTTCTTGAATTCTGAGGTCTGGGTTGCAGAGGTTCTGGCTTCAAGCAGCGTTCCGTTTGCAATTTCCAACGAGGACCTAGGAAGTTTAACTTGATGTACTTAAAGCTGTAAACATGTTCATTGTGTTTAGCTAAAAACAAGATGCAGTGTAGCCGCACCAAAACCACAGCCGTGAAGCACAGTGGGGGGAATTTAGTGGTGTGAGGTTCTGTTACTGCCTCAGGGTCTGGAAGGCTTACAATCATCAATGGACCGATGAATCCCAAGTCGTATCAAGCGAAATCCTACAGCAGAATGTCAGGCCGTCCGTCTGTGATCCAAAGCTCGAAAGAAGTTTGACCGAAAATGCAGGAGCAAAACTCAACATCAGAGAAACTCATGAGAAATTCCGGGCTTTAGAATGGCCGAGAGAGAGAGAGTCCTGACCTCAGACCCCGTAGAAAAGCTGTCTGATCAGAAGCAAGCGTCTCAAGGAAGACCTTCAGAAAAATATGCATGAAACAGTTTTGTGTAGACGAATATCGTTTCCAGTAGCATTACGAGCCAAATCAGCAGCTAAATATAAGGATTCATATACTTCACTGTTTTTTTCCCAATACAGACAAACTTTTCCTCACGAAGGTATGTGGATCACTTAGAGATTGTGGCCATATTTCATCCTGCTGTTTCCCAAGATTGGAGTTGTACAATTAGAGAGTGAACTGGGTCCAAAAGACCCAAATGCCATTTGTTCTTCATACGCGTCTTGTAGGACAGGATAACGGCGTTGTGCGCGCCGTCCTTCGTGTGGCCGCCCGTGGCACAGCGCGTTTATTTATTCCTCACGCCTGCTGTTGTATGACAAATTTTCAATGTTTGTTTAACTGCTGTGGGGACCCACCTTTTAACCTTCTCCTGCCCTGAGTCGTTCTCCTCCAGGTGTTTTCATATTACTGTCTCAGGAGAGCTGAGGACAATCTCGGATGACGTGGACTAGGAGTACCTGCTCTCCATTTTAAGCAGGAATGACTTGTACCTCTACCCCTTCAGTATACAGGACTTTTCCACTGACAGGATAAAGAACCAGCCTTTTGAACTGCGTATGGTACAGGTGAGCGCAGTATTTAGGTGAACGTGCCCATGTAGTACACACTTCCCATAAATTCCTTCAGGCTTACTTGGAAAGGCTCATAGACGTGGATACTGCTTCATTAAGCCATGATTAGTTTCTGTATTTGTCAGAATGCTTGGAAGGGCCTAGTCCCGTTTAACAAATACACATTTAAGCAGTCGCAGTTACTCCTCCAGTCTACAGGAGGCATTCACAGCATTGGCAGGATTGTGATCACATTCATCCAGACAGGTGGCACTAAGGCAGGGCCAGAATTAATTTTAGGGTAATCACCCCTTTTGGAGAATATTGTCCATTACATCTGGGATCCTGTTCCACCCCCACCTTGAATTACGCCCTATAAGTTATTTTATTTTTTATCAGTTTCACAAAGGGCCTGTCAAATGAATAAGGAGGCAGGTAATCATTTCAGGTGGCAGAGAGCGGAGTCACTGTTTAGGATCTGCCAGAGCAGAGTGGAAAACATGATTAACACATGACCTCTGCCTCAAATTCATTAGTCCTAATGAGGAGAGGCTTCGTGGAGCCGGGAGCTGCAGAGCGATGGCAGCGGCCCTGCAGCATGGAGCAGACGTCTGGGCGTGTGTCACTGGGGGCCTCGCAATCCCTCCTTCAACCCTGGGGAGGCGTTAACTGGGGCGTAAGGCACCAACCAGGCAGGAGGAAGCTAACGGTAGCAAGTTGCTAATCAGCCATCGAGGCCCTCGGCAGCCTTATGGAATTTAGTTCAAAGTAAATTCAAAATAAAATACAGATTTTCAGGTTTTTTTTTTTTTTTTAAACAAAAATAATGTACAATTTCAGTAAATAGTTAGAAGCTTTAAAGAATATCGTCGGCACAATCTATCCAAAACATACATTCTAATACACACGTTCCCCAGGATGTGATGGGGTTAAGTTCCGATTAACTTATTGCAAGGCAAAGATATCGTAAGGAAAATATGCATTTTAATTCTGTACACTAACAATAAGCTTGTTTGAAATGTGTCTGGAGTTTGAAATGTATTAATCTGTCAGGCCCCCTGTGACCCAGAAGGATAAGCGGTTTGGAAAATGGATGGATGGATAGATAATCTGTCAGGTGTGTCCCTCGTTTATTTCTTTTAATGGAAATTTTTGGTTCTTCTTATATGGAATGGCTCTGAGTTTCTGTGCCAATGATGTCGTTGTGATGGCTGGGGAGAGACCACGCCCCCGACTAAGACGATTGGGCTATGCGCACCACAAGGCTGACTGCTCGGTGCCTGCAATGCTCACGTGGTTCCTGTTCTACTGCCAGAATGTGGAGGGACAAAAAAAAAGGCAGAGGAGAAAAGCAGAACGACTTACCTTTATTACACAAGCAGGGCGGCACGCGGACCTGAGGACAGGGCAAAGAGAGACAACAGAAGGTAGGAAGGAAGGGAGGAAGTGGTAAGGTCAGTTCCGCACCCTTTGCATGGAGGAACGCCAGCCCAATAGGAGAACCAAGGCCAGGAAAAGCTCCTCAGGCATTAGTCCAGCTGATGGAGCGATAGCACAGAAAGTGGAGGTCTGCTTCTCAGGTGCGTTTCTGTCCACTGCTCCCAGAGGACCCTCCCACCCTCATCTCTGTGTCCTATATTGCTTTCGCCCACGGAAGAAGGGTCAGGCGATCTTGTTTTTTTTTCTAGACTGCCGTGAAATGGTGGCACGTCTACGGCAACCGGAAACCGGTGATATTCGGGCCACGGTGGGGGCTGGCCAGCTGAGATTCGGTGAGCTGCAATTAAATCGGGGTACGGACGTTTTTTTTTTTCCATTAGGTCTTTAATACAAACACCCCCCTGTAGGTATCCTGCCATTTTGAAAGGAGGCCCCCTTGAGCAAACAGCAGGGGGCTATGCTGCTTTATTAAAAGTGTGGAGGACTCTTCTGAGGCTCTGGAAGTCAGAAGGAGGCAGGAATATTTTGTGAGCACAGGGCTCTGTAGGTAAGGTTGCTCTACCCAGGTGACATTTCTCCTCAAATACCGCGCGCTATTCAGCCGCTGCTGTCACTTATTGCTTTTGCCACAAGAGGTAAGGAGAGGGAATCATTAAACAGACCATGGAGGGACCCCCTTTCCCAGCTGATGCCCTGCTTCTTGCACTCCTTCGCCCAGCATGTTCCTGTCTGGCAGCTTGGAGCTCCTCCGACCGTATGAAGGCTGAGACCGGTGGACTGAGAGCAGGTGATACTCTTCTGCTGGCCGCTGCCTCGTTTGGGTCAGAAAATGAAAGATCCGCACCGTGAGTGTGTGTGCTTTGGCCATCCCTGCACCTAATAGATGGATTGTACCCTAGCGAGCGGCATGTCTGCATATATATGGGGTGTTTCTGAATACCAAGGGTGCGAAGATGGTACCTTGCTAACTTGCCTCCCAAGAATGAACTTGTGTTGCAATGAATCGTGGTTATATATTACATTGTGGGGACCAGATATTACCACAGTGTGATAAAATCCTGTTATTTTCATATTGTGGGCACAATCGTTTCAGTCCCCATAAGGGGCAACTCAGTGTTATAAAAATCTGGGACTGTAATAAAAACCAGAAATTACAAAAGTCTTGAATTTTGTTTGGTTACATAATATACAGCTCTGGGGAAAAATCTGCATTTTTAAATCTTGGTTTAATCATTATTCTGCTAGATGGTAACGCTGGTTGCTTCCAGGCTCAAGATTCCTAAACCAGGTGAAGCAGGAGACACTGTGGACCAAAAACCAGCCAGGTAAAGGGCAGAAGCGACTCTCTAATACCAGAGATGGCTGCCATCTTATCCGGCAGTGCCTCATAAATTGGAGGATGACATCAAGTGACCTTCAAAAGGAATGGGAAACATTAAGTGCAGGCGTGAAGTGCACTGCTAGGACAGTTCGTATCAGGCTCCTAGAAGCAGAACTGAAGTCCCATAAAGCAAGGAAGTAGCCCTTCATTCATGAGAAAGAGAGAAGAACCAGGCTACAATTTGTAAAAAATATATGTTTATTGCGCATAACCTTAAATTGAGGAATGAGTGAAACTGACAATTTTGCTGTGTTTTGCATAGATTTTCACATATATCTTTGAAAGATGTAAGATGAAAGATGAAGAAGCACATTATGTTATACAAAACAAAAGATGTGGAACACTAAGGCAGTGTTAAAAACGTAAAATTGTCTCTAGATCTTGGATTCCTCAGAATAGCCGCCATTTGCTTAGATAGCAGCTTTGCGAACAAAAGGCATTGAGCTAAACACGCTTCAGCAAGAAATCACCTCCCAGGTCGTCCCAGCTCTCACGCGGCGATTGCCTGAGATGTGATGTTTCTGGAGTGTTTCGATTTGACTTTTCTGTCCCGTTCAAGTTTTACGGGACTGATGTGTGGAGATCGGGCTGGCTGGGTCATTAGCTTGAGCTGTCCTTCACCTTCCGTCTTAGCCAGACAGTTCTTGCACAATTTTGAGGCATGTTTTGGGTCATTAGCTTGCTGAAGTACCGCTTGATCGGCCATAATCCTGATGGAGTAACATGCCTTTGGAGCTACTACAGTCAAGCTGGACGAGATTGACGCGGATATTGTGAAGAGACACCGATAACAACACCTTGACTGCATTGTTGACGGGAGAGCCACACATACAGAACTCATGTACTCACCTTCTCTCTGTCTTATATGTATACTGTGGTTGGACCCAAATATTTCAGAGTTTGCCAACTTCCATTCGTCCATCCGTCCTGCAGCTGAGGAATCAGAATTCACTTTTTTGGCCAGGTTCAGCCGTACATAATAGAATTATGTTTTGGCAATATTGGTGCTTATATCCGCAGGTAACGTAGAAGAACAAAAAACGTAACGAAACATAACGAGTTAACAAACAAAACAAAACAGACAAGTGCGCACCGAAAGTCTAGGCGAACGTGCATGGTGTCATGTTGAAACAAGGCTTGTCCTGGGAAGAGTTGGGGATGGATCTGGAGCGCATTTCAGGCATCAAGGGACACATGAAGGGATGGGATGGGATGCCAGGGTGCATGCTACGGGCAAGTTAGGGATGCCAGCTACCCAAGCTGCATGTCTTTGGGCTGCGAGAGAATACCAGAGCACCCAGAATAAAGCTGCGTGATGAGAGGAGAGCATGCAAGCTCCACACTCACTCACCCTTAAGGTGTGAGGCAGCCACGCTTCCCAGCGAACCATCACACTGCCCCAAAACGATCTTTCACTCCTGTTAATATGTACGTATGCAGTTTAAAACATACGTATGGGTGTGCTCGAGCAGATGTACTCAAACTTCACACAAACGTATTAAAATTGATTAATCATCCTCTGCGAGAAAAAACGTATAGTTTTATGGTTTTGTCTTTCTTCTGTGTAAATCTTTTATTGAAATTCAGATGAGATTGTAGCCCAGTGAGGTAGGGGGTGGGATTTGCATTACATGGCTGTAGTCTGCATCCGTTTCTACAAGGGCACACTGGAGACGGAGCCGCTGTCCTCCTGGGGGGCTTCTCTCTGACAAGCCGGGGGTGGAGGGCGTCTCCACTGTGTCAATTCATGACTGAGACACTCTAATCATGTCTGTGGCTTTAATGTTTAATGACGGAAGATTTGAATGTTAATTCGCTCACCTGTTGTGCTTCATTTAGTACTGAGGGACAAAAAAGGAAGATTAAAAACAAGAAAAAAATTAAAATCTTTGGGATTTAATGGCCAGGTAGTCTTTGCACTAAAATTCTCATTCCAAGAGAATGTCCTGTAAGATATTTTGTTAGTTCCCCAATTTTTGTGTCCATCAGAGTCATAGAGCACACAGTCCATTGTCTTTAATGTTGGACTTTGCTACAGAAAACGTGAAATGAAAAGGAAAGTTGAGGGTCCTTCGGTTTTCTGCTTCCAATGTTTTTTATGAAAGAGCGGAAGAAAACGAAGAGAGAAATCCGGCGGCCTCCTGGAGGTCTCCATGGCAACGGCTCTCGCGAAGTGGATGAATAGGAGAGCTGGAAGGGTTCAGGTTAGAAAATTACGCCGTGCATTTAGATGTGTCTGTATTGATCTCACATCAGGTCAGATTAGCTTAGGAACGCTGGGACACGAGTGCCAAGGACCTCCTTTGAAACTCCAATGCATTTTTACAGTTGCTAATGCTTCCTTGGCAGAAATTTAGCTCCTTGCTGACTGACTCTGTACTGGGTAAGCAGTAGGATGGATGGATGGATGAGAAGTAGCTATCGCCACACTCGGTGACTATGCTGATTACATGATGTCATTGGCCATATTTTACTATATCTTTTGAAAACTCAATACAGAAATGTATGCGCAGGAGCCAAATTGATGAAAATGAAATATGAGTATTGCATTGCATCTATCCGACACGTTTAACCAAAGCAGTTTACAGTAGTGGGAAAGGTTGCATATTATATGTACACTCTGGCATTTGAACCCATGGCCGTTGTTAGCATAATGCCCAACTTGTTGAGCTACAGGAGCTGTTCAATTGATCCCAGACTGGCATCAAAACTATGTTAACAGAGTCGACTCTTGTCATTAATCTGAACCAATGCATCTAATAAGGAAGACGGATGCTGGACTAGCAACCGGTGCACATGCACGTGTCGCCGAGCGTGCCGAACTCACCGTTTGCTTTTCTGTTGCGATCTGATAAGCGCAGGGCTGCCGTGAACGTTGCCCAGTCCGCATCCTGCACAGGAGCGTGTGCGTGATCCAAATGTAATAAAGTGCGATATCTAAGTAAGCCGGCTTCAAGAGGCACAGCTACTCTGGATGCAGCCCCGCTCCCTTCTGCACTGTGGGGTCAAAGGGCACCCCCCCTCCTCTTAGCTCACCGCCGGCCAAAATGATAAATCGGCGAGATGTCTTGGTGGAATGTCTCGAGAGTCGAGATAATGTCAGAGATACAGGGGACGCTCAGTCACTGCAGAATGCATTACCCAAAGCACCTCTTTGAAAAACTTCCCGTCTGCTCTGTTATCTCCGAAAGCTGGGGAAATCCAGGAGAATGAGCAGAAAGGGTGGCGGGGGATTAGCCCCCATTTTAAATGACCCCGCTGGTCTTCACAGGCGCCATTAGGAAGGACCCAGCTGTCTGGGAGCCTCGCGGAGCGTGCAAGTCCAATGTTGGCCCCTCACCTTGACTGTTGCTCATTTACATGAAGTGCTTGATTAAGGAATCAGATTGGGGGGGGGTGTATCTCTGTGCTGTTGCATGATGGGAGTCCGGCTACATGGGACAAAGCATATATTGTAATATACAACCAGCTTAATGAGTCCACATGCAAGAAGCAAACCAGGCTGGACCGCAAAGCGGATCAGAAGTTGTTAAGAAGGGTTCAGAACGCGGACAGATGTGCTCACAGAGAAAACATGGCTACCTCTTTCTGACTTTAAATTAAACAAACAAGGGAGGTTAAGGCATTAAAGTGGCTTTGCTACAGGCGCACGTCGGAGCGCAGGCCTTCTGGGACAGGCGGCGGGCTTGATGGCTCGACTAATAATCTGCGTTTAGCTGGCGTTCAGGAGCAGGTGGAGAGGGAAGGTGGAGAACTCCGGTCAGCACCGCCAGATCTCCGCAGGCCTGCCTGGAGCACAAATGCTGCCACACCGAGTTTTTGCTGCCAGTTTGTGGCTTAAGCAGTTCTAAACGACACCGGCCCGCAATCGTCCACCTCCCCCGCCCCCCCCAAACGCTCGCGAGGCCTCATTAGCGCTGTGTGCCCTGCTTACGACGGCCGTGCCTTTCCGTCCTGCTGGCTCAGCTAATTTCATTCCCTGGGATTGAATTTGTGTTGGTCCGGACCGGAACTGGCCGGAGCACTAATGAGATTAGCCTCAGCTTGTCCTCATTTGGGTCCTGGAGGTGCGCGGAAGGCTTAAGCAAAGCACTCGTACGGGCGGAGCGAGAGCGGCCATCCCGCCAAGTAACCCTCTCTTATTGTTAGTGACTTAACATGGCGATGAATCTATTAACGCTGGTTAAAACACAAACATTGTGCACTTACTTGCCTTTTACTTAGCTTTGAGTTGACAAAATTATTGACTAAAGCAATGTGCCAACAGACCATCTTTGATCCAGCACAGGCTTGCGAGGGCTTGGGGCACATATGACACGACGCAGGGCCTCTGGGTGGGATGCTGGTCCATTGTACGACATACCCACGCACACAGTGCCATGCGATAGGCGCATTAGAGATGCCAGTTCGCTTATCTGCATGTCTTTGGACCGTGGAAGGAAAGCTAAGTATTCAGAGAAGACCCACAAAACCACAGACACACACACACACAGACACCTGTACACATCTTTGTGGGGACCGTCCATTCATTTCTATGGGCGCATCCTAACAATGACAACCTTAACCCTTACCCACTTTAAGTAACTAAACAAAATACAAGCCCCTTGGAATTCTTAGTTTTGATTGCATTCTTTATAAAAATGAGTTTGCCATTGTGAGGACTGAAAAAAAAATGGTTCCACAAGGTCAGATTTTTATCACATTGAGGGGACCCCTCCCTACACACGCACACACAGCCAGGGGCAAGATTTGAACCTTCAGCCCTGGAGATGTTAGGCTGTAGCGCCGCCCACTGAGGCACTGGGCCCTATGCAATATTAATAATACATTTAATAATACATAATACGAAAAATACATTTCTGAGATAGTACATGCAGTTGAATAATAAGTATTTTTGTTGGATGTTGATTATATTTTTCCTGCTCACTTGGTTTTGTTTGAACTGAAGTGTAAACTCACTGAAATAGTTTTTCGTGTTAAAACAATCTGTGGATGTACTCTTGAAGAAGGAATGTTACTTCAAATTACTGAGACATTTAAGCTGCTTTGGGAGAAATATAGCTGAATACGGGGAAGTACCACAAATAATACCGTAAATCATCATAAATATTTTATTTTTGGTGAACTCATAAAGTTACTTAACTCTCAGTGACTTACTGTAAGCGTTTGTAAAACAAGACAACTCAGCATTACACAGGACGACAGCCAGACCACTCAGTTAGGCTTCCAGAAGGTTCCTCCACCATTCAGTTGTCAAACCTCCAGCAATTTAGCATCTAATGAAACGGTAAAGATCTGGAGTATATGTATCTCCCTATCGAAGTCCCTGCTGGCAGTAAGTGTCACAAGCTGATCTCATTTAGATCTTTATTCTGTTCCGATGACATTTTGTCCATTTCTCTTGTGTGGAGTTTTTTTGTGCCTTGTTCAGATATGTGCTCTTTGACCTTTGCGTTTTTCAGATTATCCGACGGTGATGGAAACCCAAACACAAAAGCCTGCCCTAGAGAAACAGTATTTATTTTTCTGGGTGCGATTTCCTTTTTAGGGACAGGATAAAACAATCTCGGATCACAAATTGGATATAACCCTGTTTGATTTTCTTCAGCCCCCACCTAAGTTCCACCCCCCGGACGGCCCCGGATTTCTGTAAGCCCCCTCCGCCGGGTTCTGCCCGCCTCAAGCTGCCGTCGTGCCGCGGCCGGCGGCCACAGGGTTCCTCACCCAGCCTCCTCCTGGGATAATCTGGCTTCCGGCGTGGCGTGGATGTGGGAGCGCAGCCCAGGAAGCCGCTTCTGCGTCTCCCTTATGACATAATGCTTCCAGTTAACGGCCCCCACCAGCCGCTAATATTATTAAGGCGGAATAACAGGGATTCTAAGCGGCCAGGACCCCCTTATTCGTGCATTGGTGGGACTTTATGAGCGTGCTAAATCCCCCCCCCCCCAGTAGTAGCTGGGATTTAATACTGTTATCGCGTTTTCTTCTTTTTCTTTGTACCTCACTGTCCTTTTCACCCCCCCCCAGTATTCAGCTGTTGAGCGCCTTGTATCCGTACCATTTTTATCTGCGCGTTTCCCATCCCCATCTCACCCCACCATACTCAACCCAGTCTGCGATTTTCTGTGCTGTGAGAGCTCCGTCCAATTATCTACATCAATTAATAGAGGAGTATTTAAAGGCTTTGTATCTATACCATGTATATGTCTGGCACCTCGTCAGAAAAAATGGTTCCCTTTCAAAGTTTTTGGGAAATTTTGAGAGTGGTTCAGGCTCCTAATTTTACTGTCTTATTTTACTATGTGGCTATGTGCCTGCGTAATATGACAATGTAATATGCGAATATGTCTACCTGTGTCGAGGCCTGTGGTTAAACAAGATGTGACGTGACAGACCACTGGGAATCCGCCACCCGCCAGCAGGGGGCGATCAGCACCATGCAGGCTGGCGGTGGCTCTTGTTTCCTGGCAGTAGGCTGTGAGGAGTGAGAACAGGAGGCGACCAGGGAAGGGTGAGGGAGAAAAGGACTGTGCCAGTAAATGGCACCTGCCTTCTGTGTCCCTGTGAATAGGCGGTTTGGCGGGCGGCCGCCCTGAAGGGACTGCTGGTTCCTGGGCCCATCCATTTGGGGGAAATGGTGCCCCCCTAGCTCCTTTGTCACCACCCTCCTAAATAAACCTCACTCCTCTAGGGGTGTTTGCTGCCCCCCCCCCCCCCCCCGGGCCGCCCCGCCCGACCGTGCTTTCCTTCTGAAAGCTGCATCTCGTCCATCCTTCGAGCACGTGGCAGTTCACCTGCTACACATCGCAAGGTCCTTCGTAAAAAAAAAAAAAAAAAAAAACTTAATCTGTATTTGCGAAAAACATCCCGTGAAATTCCCGCCACCCAGACTCTCCTACGCGGCGGCGGCTGCGGTGAATTTCGCGATAGTTAATAAGAGATATACTAATCTTGGGCAAGCAGGAGGAAAAGGACAAGGATTTTCTCTCATAATTAACCCTCCCCCCATTTGCCCCAGCTGCCTTTCATCTCCAGCCAACTGTTGCATAGCAACCTTGAGTTGTCCCATAATAGTCCATGTTCTGTAGTCTTATCAGCATTCTTATTAACACAGCGCATGCCCTCAGCAGCCTTATCAAAAATCTTATTGAAACCTGTGGTTCACTGAGTCCTATTGGCTCGTCCCCAGGCCTCCGGAATGTAAAAGAGGAAAATCACTGGCTCTGAGCTCCCAAACTATATCGTGCTGCATGTTTATGGGCGGTGGTGGTGGCTGTGAGTGAGGATTTCAAAGGTAGTTTACATGAAACTTCAGTCAGGTGGTTTAGCTGGAGAATCCGCGTGGATTTACTCGACCCTGGTTCTCCTTCTGTGTGTCACACCGTACCTTAAGCTGTAAGAGTAGCATTTATTCCCGGGCAGTGGAAGGAGACACGCTACTCAGTCAGGTCTTGAATCATTACTGTCTGTCTGTCACATTCTTCCACTAAATTCTTGCACTGATGCTTTTGTGTTTTTTCCAGTTATTATGTGCAGTCGTGGGGCGGCATGGTGGTGCAGTGGTTAGCACTGTTGCCTCACACTTCTGGGACCCGGGTTCGAGTCTCTGCCTGGGTCACATGTGTGTGGAGTTGGCATGTTCTCCCCATGTCGTCGTGGGGTTTCCTCCGGGTACTCCGGTTTCCCCCCACAGTCCAAAGACATGCTGAGGCTAATTGGAGTTGCTAAATTGCCCATAGGTGTGCATGTGTGAGTGACTGGTGTGTGAATGTGCCCTGCGATGGGCTGGCCCCCCATCCTGGGTTGTTCCCTTCCTCATGCCCATAGCTTCCGGGATAGGCTCCGGACCCCCCGTGACCCAGTAGGATAAGCGGTTTGGAAAATGGATGGATGGATGAGCAGTCGTGTACAGTTGAAGCTGTGGTTTCATGGTGATGATTCGCATAGTCCAGTTTTTCCCAATCCAGTCCTTGCGGACCTGCAGAGGGTCCAAGTTTTGAGGGAGCAAAAATGTGGACTGACTGTGGGTCCCCGAGGACTGTGCTGGGAAACACTAACCTGAAACAGGACCGGACTGGGAGACACTGGCCTAGTCGACTGAAAGGTACCATAAAACTCAACAGACTGTGGGGTGGCAGCTTTGCTGGATTTGCTGGTTTTAAGGAAAGGAGGAAATGCAGAATATGGAGGAGTAGCCTAACAGTTGGGAATTGTTGAAAGGGGGGTATCTATTTTACATTACATGGAGCCCTGAGCCCCATGGCTCATAGGATTCCTGTAACATTTTGCTGTGAACATGAGCCCCCCCCAAACAAACTGTGGGTTGTGAGTCAATGTGACCAGGAGAAGTGCAGCCCTGAAGGACCTGCTCATGACCAGCGTGGTGACTCCAGGACACTGGCATTACCTCAAGCAGGCAAAGTTCAGGACCTAGCAAGGATCTAGACTTGGTTTACACACTGATAGGGACCAAATCAGTCCGAAATCCCTGCCCCTTTAAAGACACGGTAATCCCACAGTATTTATAGGTACATGTCCCTACGTTCCATATCTAAATCTACACTCCTGACTTAAGTGAGAGTTCAGTTTTTACTAGCTGTCATGTATCAGCGCATTTCCAAAACAACCGATGTTCTTTTAAATGAAAAATGTAATACTTAAGGAAAATGCAAATCCAGCATTTTCACATTTTTTTGTCGCTTGGTACATTTCATAAAATTTCCCTTTCTACACATTCCTTTATTCAGTTTACGCTTATGGTTTATACTGAAATTAGATCCTGATTTACGATGAAATTCGATCCGTTAAAATAGGTTAATGGCAATGTGAGTCTTTGTAGACGGATGTTTTCGACTGGGAGGCAAAGCTGCTCGCAATGGACCTTTGACACTTGTCAGTATGGGCGTAAAATTATGGGGGAGGGTGGTTGTAACCCCTTTAATAATCATAACCCGTCAACACAACCCCCTGGACCCCCTTAAATAGGTGGAGACCACAACCACCCCAATACTCAACCCAAAGTTAAGCCCTTATTGTCAGAACAGTGGAGGATGTGAAAAAGCCCAGGAACATATCAGCTGTTGAGAAGAAGAGGCAGCAGGTCTGCTGGATCCAGTGATCTTTCATGAAGCCACTCACCTACCAAGCAGTCTTCTGCAAAGTGCCCTGCACAGCCACAGAACATCTCCTGTAAACGCAGAAGATACCGAGTGGAAGCCTTCCTTCTGACAAGCAGCACGATTCTGACTAATTTCCAATTACCGCTCATCAGTTCAGCCTAATTATTCTTCGGCTCTCACCATCCAACACTTAATTCATATTGGCTAATGCTATGACTAATTAAGCGCGTATTCATTCTAAAGGAAGTGTGAATTTATCAAACCCAGCAAGCCGTGCTTCAAGGACCGACATCGACGAGGAGCCTCCTACCCCAGAAATCCTCCTCGCTACAACCGTGACACCTGAGATTTTTCAACTTCATGTATAGCAGCCATTTTTCAATAAAAAACAGCTGCTAGTTTATTTGCTGTTAAAGTTACCTGAAATTACAGAGCTCATCTGATCAGCGTGAAGGACCTTCTACGAACATGTGTTACTTTCTTCAAAGGGGAAATGGTTTGGCAGACAGCAACAAAATATTAATATTACACTTTAAGTAAGTAGCTGAAACTTTAATTCAAAGCAACTTAATTTTTTTCCCACCAATGTATATAGCTGCATTTTTCACTAGAGTGATTCAGATTAAATCCTTTTCTCAAAGCTCAAATCCCCTCGTGAAGACATGTAACATGATAACATTCAGCTCCATGGCCTGCTACTGGCTCTTCATACCCTCCTGAAGCTCCTCTTGGAATTTACCATCCCCTATTTTGCTATTTTCTGGCTTCTTCGGGAAGTCAGGCCTGCAGAACTGAGCTGCCCAGCTGGGAGAATAAAATGTCTTTGCAAATAGTCTGGCTTATCAGTAACAAGCAGCACTTGCGGGCTCCTTCCTGATTGGTTCCCACATGGAAGTGTACCAATATAAGGGCCAATCGGATGTCAAAAATAGCAAAGGGGGTGAGGTGTGGTGGTCAGCGGGCAGCGTAAATATTGAAACCAAAATATTGCCAGGTCAGGACAACACTGAGGAGAACGCTGCCCAGGGGCGTGAACTTCTGAGCAAACTGGTAATCATGTTTAACTCCACCATTGCTTTCGCACAGAGTGACCAGGCAATAGAAAAGAAGCTGAATTTAAATTAAAATGAGTTGCCGCCTTGTTGACAGGATATATTTATTGTTAATTAATGTGCCGGGCTGGGGAAGGGGAGCGGTGTCAGGCGGCCTGTGCCCTTCTGCCAGGCATCTGCCGTTGACGGCGATTATCCGGCCGCGGTGCAGGCGGGGCCAGCTGGGGCTGCTGACAGGCCGGGCGTCACACGGCAATGGCGTTTGCGAGGAATGCGGGGCTCTGCATGCGGCGTGAGGACGGCCACACTGGAGCTGCATTTTATAAGCTGGAGTCTCAGCGTTCCGACCCGTGCATCGTCCGTTACTGCTTATCCAGTGCAGGGTGCAGGGGGGGGGGAGTGGGGAAGGCGGAGGGCACAAGGCAGGGGACACCACGGGCAGGATGGCAATCCATCACGGGGCACACGCACACTCACGTGCACACTGTCAGCGTCTTAGAGGCCATCCAGCTACCGTCCTGTGCAAAGTGCACATGAATGTTACTGCTGCTGCAGTAATCAATATGTAAAGGAACAGAGATGATTAAAACCTCTATTAAAAGATATTCTTTACAAATCAACTTCATCCATCCATCCATCCATCTGCCAATCGTTTGTCTTGGTCACGGTCATGGGGATGGATCAACTAATTGAATTGTAGAAACTGCCTTCAAATACGGCAGAGATTTTCAGCAGAGTTGCACTTAAAATGCATATTTATTTCCATCCAGCAGAAATGAATATGAATCAAGGCGAATCATCACTGTCGTTTTTAATTTTTTCTTAGTCACTGCTCAAACAACAAAGCCTTCCAATTTTTGTATCTCAGGGCACACTGAAAAGAGAGCATCACTTACAGAATTAATTGAAAACTGAAATGAAGACGACAGGAATCTCTTCCATTCCACAAACCCCCACACCAGCATTATTCCCGAAGGGCCTCTTCCAAAACTCTGTGTACCTTCCCGGGCAGAATAGTGGCATTTCACAGCATCCAGAACAGAAGACTGTGCTACTTTTCGGTGAAACTTTTATTTACAGGCCTTTCATGCATAATCAATAATAAACTAATTTCCAGACGTAAATCTCAGAAATTAAAAATCAATGTCATTCTAAATAGAAGCTCTGCTGTGCCCCTTTTCTCCAACAGATGGCAGTGTCGTATCCATATTCCGCTAACGTGGACCACTCCTTTCCTCCGTGGTGATTTTCTGGCATTTGGCCTGTTCACAGCATAACCCTGCTAGCTGCTCCTTACATCGCTAAACCGCGATGCCTCCATGTTTTTCCCCTCTGTGTGATGCAAGTATGTAATCGGTGCATTTAGTCTTGGTTCTACGCTGCTAATCCACAGGTTTAAGATGTGGTAACACTTGTATCAAACAATGGGACCAGACTATTCATGTGCAGTTATAATATGGAACAATACATATTTATGGGATTTTTTGATTGGAATCGATATGCAGTGTGTGCTGTAAGCTTTATGATGTGAATCACACCGTTTATGTAATTTTTAATTTAAAATGATGTGTTTTTAAACACCTCTATCTCTTTCTAGTGATGCTCTTAGTCCTCCTGTGAGGTTTTAGCAGAGTGCGTCTAGTGATGCCCTTAGTCCTCCTGTGAGGTTTTAGCAGAGTGCGTCTAGTGATGCGCTTAGTCCTCCTGTGAGGTTTTAGCAGAGTGCGTCTAGTGATGCCCTTAGTCCTCCTGTGAGGTTTTAGCAGAGTGCGTCTAGTGATGCCCTTAGTCCTCCTGTGAGGTTTTATCAGAGTGTCTAGTGATGCCCTTAGTCCTCCTGTGAGGTTTTATCAGAGTGTGTCTAGTGATGCCCTTAGTCCTCCTGTGAGGTTTTAGCAGAGTGCATCTAGTGATGCCCTTAGTCCTCCTGTGAGGTTTTAACATAGTGTGGTGCTGAGCGCAGTCTTTGGACTCTTTGCACTGAAAATGTCCTGTGCACAGATGCCGGATGCCAAGCTCTTTTCACCTGGGATCAAATTCTCCCCTCTTTTTTATTAATGATATGCAGAGACCAGATAATGCCCCCCACCCCCCTCCAGAAAGACACCCCCCACCATTATTTGTGCTAATTTACGGGAAGCTGGAAAAGGCTCATTCTGTAAAACGCTCGTTACCCATCCAGTGTGTAATAAGCGCTTCAGAGGACGGCGATAACAAATCATCGGGATGCGCGGAGAGTCCGCCTGCGGATGAGGAGCCCCGTTGCCAGGCTGCTGCCCGCGTCTGCTCACACAGAGGGAACCTCATCCCTCACAGTCTCCGGGGCTGCTGGCCGCGTCTTAGGCGGCAGTGTTCGTTAAATCTACCCGTCTGTCCATTTTCCGCTCGGCTAATCTGGTCCGGGGGTCTTTGCTTTTCTCGCTTACTGGAGCTCATTGGTATTCCTGCGCAGGAACCGGCGCTCATTAGTCTCACGCTCTGCCTTTAAAAATGCAGCAAAAAAAATAAATCAGAGACGGTGACGCAATGATCTGCTTAATTGCGAAATGCGCCCCCCCCGTTGGCCCTAATGTACTTACTGGCGGTAATGACCGCTCGTACACCTGCTCACATCCCTCGGCTTATGGGGACCGAAGCTGATTCGGTGACCGTGGGCTACCACTATTTCTTAGTGCCACTTGTTAAGAGCTACTTGTTGGATCCTCCCCTCTTTCTGTTTTTTTTCGTTCCCCCGCACAATACGTGTCAAAGGCTGGAGAGAGTAATGTGACTTCAAGTGGCTTAATCTATCAGACTGTCACAAGATTTGTCTGTGGATGTGCAGTCTGCCCATTTTTTTCTTTCCTTTTTCTAAGCCCCCACATTCAACTTGCTTTTTTTTTTCAGAAGGGATCTTCACGCTTGGATTCTTTTACACTTGGCTTATCCCAGAAATTCATTCGCTGGAATTCCATTGTTAATAAGCTTACCGGGGCAGAGGGTGAGATGCCCCGGCCAATTTTCGTATGAGAAACAGTGGCCGTGGTCGCTTGCTAACCGCTAATCCCTTTTAAACAACAGAACAATGGCTTCATTATATCTCGGGAGCCTGGACAAACAGCGCCAACAGCCACCCACACGCGCCCACTGCCTCCCTCCCTCCATCCCTCGCTCCCTCCATCCCTCCATCCCTCGCTCACTTGCACGCTGGCCCTTGTGCGTGGACATGTCGCTAATACCAGCGCACCACGACGTTAAGCCGCCAAATTAGCCGCTTAAATCGGTGCGTTATCGATGTGGGGCTGTGCAGAAGGAGTGAATTGAAAAATGAGCTAAGTAGACCTTTGGCGCATTCGTCCCAGTTTGAGTCACTCTGTGGAGGGCGGAGACTGAGACAGGATGAGGGTCCCGTGACTGTGGGGACAACGTAGACCTGGGGTGGGCAACCTCATCCGCAAAGGGCCAGTGCATATGCAGGTTTTTGGGGTAACCGTTAGGTCAGCTGTTCAAATAGAAGTGTGATGACTCCTCAGTCAATCAGTCCTCTAAGTAATCATCTAATTAGGGATTAGAGTCTGCAGACACACCGGCCCTTTCTGGATAAGATTGTCCACCCCGGATGTAGACGCTGCCTTGATGTGACCACCAGTCGTCCAAGCTTCTTTGCCGCTCCATGTTCACCGCTTCCACTCTTGGTGGCTTTTGGTTTTCTTCTAGAATGAAATCTTAGGCTTATTTGGCTTCACCCACAAAGGTTCTTGATCTTTTAGATATTTGGACACTGGCTTGAAAAGCTGTGGGTAATCCAGTGGTTCTCAGTCCTGTTCCTGACGCCCCCAGTGTCAGAATGTTTACATTCCAGCCCACACTGCCCGAATAAGGACGTTACGAGCATGAGTAAGGTATGGTTGAAATGAAAACATTCTGGCATGGGTGGGGAGGGGGTGCCAGGGACAGGATTGAGAACCACTGTGGCTAACCCCACCTCGAGCGGTCTGGACTTAACCGATCATGTAACCTTCGAAGGCCCGAGAAGGCCGAGCCGCACCGACACTCGCCCTCGCAGGACCCCCTTGCTTACTTTACCTAGATGAAAGAGAGTCTCCATTAAAACCCATTTCCACCTTCACTGGTGTGTCCATTGCCATGGAAACCAGCTCATGGAGATGCCTGGGGTGCCCCCCCCCTCAACTCCACTGTCATACACATCTCGCTATGAGGAACGGTGGGGGGGGGGGGAGCCCCACTTGGAACGCCTCTACAAGGGAGAGGAGTCCTCGGGGAAACTGGGAGCAGCGACAGTGGGCTGGACAGGAACCTGTGGAGCAGAGAAGTGGGAGTCAGTCTGGATGTCAAGTGTATTTAGCACGGAGGTAAGAAGCCTGGCTCCCAGTGGACGATCACTGTTAAACAGATTTCAACTCACCCAGGAGGGTTTCACATGTTAATGACAATTAGTTGAAGTATTATTATGGTCATTATTAAGTTACTAATGCTTTTGTCCACCGTGGTTTTCCCACAGGTGGCCATTTCACTAGAGACTCTTTCACAGGAATCATTTACATGCACGTCGCTCTGGCTGCCACCTGTAACGTGGCATATTTACATATGCATACATAAAACAGCAAAACACTGCCAGACATGTACCTGCAGACGTTTCGATATGAATTTCATGGATCTCGGTGTGACGCTCAGACACGTTAGCCAAACACCGCTAGACAGACTCCATCCGTTTGCCTGTGGCGTTGCTGCTGACGGCCCCCAGAGCTGAGGACTGTGCTGCATCATATCTGTCTGTATCTGGCGCTGACTGTCTTGCACAATCCCCCCGACCCACATTTTGCCACCTCAGACCCTGCTGACTGGCCCCAGTCACACACACACACATAAAGGATTGTAATTATATCTTTGTGGGGACTCTCCATTCATTTCTATGGGGAAAACTCTAGTCCCAACATGACGCCCTTAACCCCTATCCAGCCCTAACCTTAACCATAAGTAACCGAACTAAATATGAGACTTTTGGCATTTTTTATTTTTTTGATCGCATTCACAGATCTTTGTGGGGACCGGAAATATGGTCCCCATAATGTAAAATTAACAGGTTTTTATTACATGTGGGAAACATTTGGTCACAGTGTAATATAAACCTAATACACAAACACAGACAGTACCTGCTTTGCTGCATGGTGGCCCCATTGTCTCCCTTGGCCATGTGGTGCCTATTGCCCCTTGACCCTAATCAACGCCCCACATCACCTTACAGTATATAAAGATAATGTGACTCCAAGTAGCATCCTATATGAACACCTGTCTGAGTCTGTCTGAGTAGCTGTGTGAGTGTATGTGTGTGTGTGTCTGAGTAGCTGTGTGAGTGTATGTGTGTGTGTGTCTGAGTAGCTGTGTGAGTGTATGTGTGTGTGTGTCTGAGTAGCTGTGTGTGTATATATATGTGTCTGAGTTGCTGTGTGTGTGTCTGGGTAGCCGTGTGTGTGTATGTATGTGTCTGAGTAGCTGTGTGAGTGTATGTGTGTGTGTGTGTGTCTGAGTAGCCGTGTGAGTGTATGTGTGTGTGTGTGTGTCTGAGTAGCTATGTGTGTCTGAGTTGCTGTGTGTGTGTCTCAGTAGTTGTATGTGTGTATGTGTCTGAGTAGCTGTGTGTGTGTATGTGTGTATGTGTCTGAGTAGCTGTGTGTGTATATGTGTGTGTATGTGTGTATCTGAGTAGCTGTGTGTGTATATATATGTGTGTCTGAGTTGCTGTGTGTGTGTCTCAGTAGCTGTATGTGTGTATGTGTCTGAGTAGCTGTGTGTGTATATGTGTGTGTATGTGTGTATCTGAGTAGCTGTGTGTGTATATATATGTGTGTCTGAGTTGCTGTGTGTGTGTCTCAGTAGCTGTATGTGTGTATGTGTCTGAGTAGCTGTGTGTGTTTATGTGTGTGTGTGTCGGAGTAGCTGTGTGTGTATGTATGTGTCTGAGTAGCTGTGTGTGTGTATGTATGTGTCTGAGTAGCTGTGTGAGTGTATGTGTGTGTGTGTCGGAGTAGCTGTGTGTGTGTATGTATGTGTCTGAGTAGCTGTGTGTGTGTGTGTGTGTGTCTGAGTAGCTGTGTGTGTGTATGTGTGTGTTTGTGGGCAGCTGACTCAGTTTAAAGAGCTTGAGTGCCCGTCCGCCTCTCCTTGTCTGCCCCAGTGACCCCAGACTTCACTGAATGATCTACCTGACCAGCACTGGCTATAAATACGAAGCCTTAAATGGGAGGCATGAGCTCCACAGAGCCGGTGACAGCCCAGGCTAAATAATCCACCCCTGCATCTTGGCATGCACGCCATGGCAGACTCAGTGGCCGAATTATGCCCGTTTCGGCCAAGTGCGGACTTCTGACGCCATGGCTGCCATGTGCCGAGATGAGGGCCCAGGTTCTGCCAAGAGTCCCAGAGCATCCAATCTGCTTTACTGGTACGTCTAATGTTGGGGGTTTTCCCAGTTTTTCCTGCTTTGCTTCCTTCACTAGGAACACATTTTATTAAAACTTTTCATCCTCTCAGGATTGTTGTCAAAGGGATGTTAGCGTAAGTTTCATCACAATGTTGGCCTGTCTGTAGAGTTGGTCTAATGCTGTTCCTGACAGCTTGGGGGGCAGTGTGTGACCCAGTGGGTTAGGACGCTGCGCTCGTGATGGGAAGGTCATTGGTTCAAATCCCGGGTTTGGCAGCGTGAATTCACCCTTGGGCCCTTGAGCGAGGCCCTTAACCCCCAGTTGCTCCAGGAACTGGCTGGCCCTCTTTCTCAAAAAAAAAAAATACACACATGTCACTTTGGATCAAAGCATCTGCTAAGTAGCTTAAATGTAAATGATCAAGGTGGCTTTTGCTGTACAGTGTGATAGCTGTTAGACATCAGTATTCCCAGACTGAACATGGTAGGGTCTGAATGGAATGGCTGGGTCCTCCCAAGCATGTTTCCCAGCCTACCAGATAACCCACATTTTTGCACTGTGAACTACCTGGGTTCCCCAAGTACTGAATTGGGAAAGACTAGTCTAAGGTATCAAGACCACATTATGGCTGCGTAGCCTTGTTCTCCGATGGCTGTGCATTCAGGAGACAGGTACCTCTGCAGTCACCAGCCACCACAGCCCCTCCCGGGGGGGCTCCGGCACCCTCTCAAGATGAAAGAAGGTTCTGGCAGGTTTCCCGCAACAGGAAACTCCGTACAAAAAAATGCAGGTGTCCATCTCACCGGCCTCCCAGGGGCTCCGCGGGAATGACAGCCCCCTGTCCTGCTTGCAGCTTGGGTTCGGGTTTCTGCGCGCTTATGCCTCTCAGGACAGAAGAAGGTCACATTAAGCACATGTAGGAAGAAGATGCCTTAGGTGCACATTCTGTCCACATACTGTCTGTAATGATCCGGTCCAAGCTGGTGTGCCGCTGCAGCTCAGGGAAGCCGCAGTGTTTTGTGTGAAAGATCTTGCATAACCAATCTGAAAGTCGTACAAAAAAAGACTAAAATCATAGGCACTCAAAGAATTAAATGCTTTATCTAAAACATTCTTTTGTAAACGCCCATTTTTTCAGCATTATTCTTCATTTAAAATGACTCAGTTACACAACATAGATGGGCTTTAAAATGAATACCTGGCACAAGAAGATTTATTATTATCATTATTATTAACTGCCCAGTTACCTCTTTGACCCTGTTAGCTAGGTGCTAATTAGCGTGCAACTTAACTAGCTGGCTCTCAGCGCTGGCTATGCCTTTCCTGGAAAACACTGACTTGGGACACCTTGACCCCACTGTTCTCCAACTGGTCACATGTCCCTGGCAGCCGTGTCACTGGGATGATCTCAGACCGGCCGGCTTCACATTCGCTTCGACAAATGGTAGGTAATGAGAGGCGTCCGCGCAGTGGAATTTGACGCTTTCTCATTGGGGTTTTGCAGGATCTGAAACTCTTTACATAAGGCCCACACGGTATATCATTACGAAAGCTCGCACAGCTCCTGGCTGTCCCACCTCCTCGCCGCCCGCTGTTTCAATGACGCCGGAAGCAGCAGATGACTCACAGGCTCAAGCTTACCCTCATGTGACCTGGAACATTCCGGAGCACTGGCGCAGACTCTCCGTGAGTCAGCGTATGGCTGGTGGGTCCCATCAACAGAGACTCTGAGCCGGGGACTTTGGCAGTGGCTTTGGGAGCTATAGCCGCTGTGCGGCAAGGTCCATCTGTTCATCTGTGCCCCGGTTCTGGCCCGTTTCGCTTGATATCTGTCTCCTGGCTGCTGAACTTGGCACCGGCCTGCATTGGGCTTCATGTGGGTGACTCCGGGATTCGGCTAAATGCGTCGATGAAACGTCATCGTCACGCTTCCGGTCCCCCGCCACGCGGGTGGGCTGACCTCCTTGTGCCACTCGCTAGGGGAAACACGGCCTGGTGTGGTCCCCGTGACATCCCCTGATCCTAAGTGTTTGTTCTTCATAAGTTCCTGATGGTCTACAGTCACGCGCTTGCGAAGCTCCTCGGATGGGCGCCTTTCTTCCTGAGATCTGGGGACGTCACCTGTTAGCTCTCGGCTCCAGATGGCGCCGCTTTTGGTAGGTGGACTGGGACCGGCGTGTATCGCCTGCTGGAGAAGCCCCCGATGATGGGGGTGAGGAAGGTGCAGTCTAATTGCACGGCCTTCCGAAGTATCGTCAGCCGAGGCTGCATTAGTCAGGCTTCCCTCTGGTCGTTACGATTCAGCTTTGGCTAATTAATTACGGTCCTACCGGGGAACTCCCCTTCCCGCACTGCACCGGCACGCAGCAACGGCCTCCCCAGAACTTGAGCTAAGGCTGATTGTACCGTAGCCACTTCCTGCTTCACGGCCGTCACATGCAGCCCCTCCCCTGTGCTCTGCTCCACTTAAACTCGTTAGATCCGTACCCGATGTTATCCCCCGTAACTAAGCCGTTTCCATCCATATGCTCCTGTTCTACCTTTGCCATCTCTGCGAAATCGCCCCAGGACTTCTGGGTAGTCATCCTGGGGCCAAACTGCGTCCGGCACCCCCTTGGGGACGCTGCCTCCCATTCGTTGAGGGTGGGGTTTGCTGACAAAAATGTGTCACATGTCCGGGTGCTGTGATGCAACGCGCGACTGTTGCTCGTTAACGCGGTTCTGCCCTCGTGGCGAGCTCACGGCACAATGAGACGCGCGGCTCGCCGGTGACACCACTAAAGCCCATTAAAAAACATTCCCGTGGCTGCTTGACATCAGGCCGGGGCCATTCGTCTCGCCGTGACGAGTCCTGATGATTTTATCACCCAATTTTGCCTTATTCCACAGCTGACGGAACACCTGAATCAATCATCGTTCTGTCTTGCCTACCACAGTGTAGCCAAGTAACTGTAAGTCTTTAACCGGCTATACCGGCCTCCAAATGTCCAGGGACATCATTACCAAAATCCTATACTCTGACTCCATATGTACATCAGAATTGAGCTTTTTGCAATATGGATCTGGGGGCTATAAAATCCTTCTCCTTGGCACGCCCTAGATTGTGCTGTCTAGGTCACTTATCTCATGCAAGGATGTTATTATACCCCCCTCCCCCCCCCCTCACACACACACACACACACACACACACACAGCCCCAGGGCTGAGCTTGTCTCACAGACTCCATTCTCTCAACCAGGACACCGGATGTAATGACCGTCTCAAGGAAGTAATTATGGGATTAATTCATTCCCACAAATGTAGGCTCCTTGGCAGAATGCAGGTGGAAGCGAATCCTGCTCAAGGTCCCCTGGGTCTCTGCATCCCCTTAATCACCACAAAACTGTCCCCTTCAGAGAGCAGGGCTTCCGAAATTGCCTCTGGGAACGCTGGCTCACTTCGGCCTCGTTTCGTCTGAAATTGATTCTCCAAAAACAGTAACTTCAGAGGTGTTACGGAGGATGAGGAGATTACTGCGCGGAATAAACCAGTCGAAGCACAGTTTGACACAGTGCACCTTGACCTTCCTCGTGAAGATATCAGCCCCTGTGTAAGAAGCGTGTCGGAGCAGGCCGGCCGAGCGCTAATCTGTTAACCAATTGATTCAGCTGAAAATCCTCTCTGCTCTAGAGGTTTCGCATCTGTCAGAGGCTGTGACCATTGACCTTGTGGGAGGGGGCCTTCGGGCCAGATTATTTTGGGAGCGTGGCGAATCGACGTGTTTGCATTGACGTGTTCCTCTTCCCAGAATCCCCGGTGTCTGTCCGAATCTCAGCTGAAATAGGGGAGAACGTCAAATTAAGTATGACAGACGTCGCATCTAAAAGGCATCAGAGAACCTCCTACCAGTTCTTCTGGCTGCTGATGTCTTGTCAAGAAAACTGTTGACCTTAAATTCATGAGAAAAGGTAAAGAATAAAACAGGATTCAAAAAGAAGGAGAAACGCAGCCAGGTACAATCGCATAATATGTTTGCAGGCTTATCCCTGTATTACACTGTTTTTTACTGGAGAAACTTGAAGTTAAGGGGTGTCTGCACAGAACTTTAACAGAACAAACTTTCCACTGCAAGAAAAGTGAGGATAAAAATAAAAAAAAAACGACTTGGGCATGTTTAGCAGGCGTCGTTTCCCGTGTGCTGGGGCAGGGTATTTAGATTCAGAGTCCGGTTCCCCAGCTTCCTGCCGGTCTTTTCATCTTCTTCCCTTTTCATCCTCGACCCCGTGTCCCTGACAGACAGCAGAGGTGAGTTCAATAAGCAACCTTTCCGCTGAGGTGCTTGTGCCGGAGCGGCCGGGTAGGGGGAAAGGGGGGGATAAAGCCCGGAGCTACTTTAAAAGCAATCCAGCAGCTCTCCGTCTGGACTGGCCGTCGACGTGCCGCAGAAGCCCTCGCTAAACACGCTGTGGCTGCCGGCCTGCCGCTTTTCGCATTCCCAGCCGGTACGGTTTTGTCACAGCTATGATGAGGTTATGCGGTGAGGGGGGGGCAGCGAGACGGGTCAAGTGCATAAAGCTGTATATCTCAACAGGGATGCATCAAGTTAAGCCGCGAAAATATTGATATCGGAAAGATAGAGGCAGAAGAAATCTGTAATGTAAAAGCAATTTTTAGCCTCGGGGCACTAGAATAATGATACATAAAATGGGTGTCCCTCATTCACCATAGTAATCGTCTGTATATGGAGGCGTAGTGGCTCAGGGGGGTGTCACTGTTACCTCACACCTCCAAGGTTGGGGGGGTTTAAACCCTGCCGCTCCGCGTGTGTGAAGTTTACATGTTTTCCCTACATGTATTCATGCCAATTTCCACATGTAGTTCAAAGACACGCATTTGGTGTTTCTAAATCGCCAGTTGGCAGGTGTGTATGTGTGGCCTATAATTGACTGGCATCCAAGTCAAGGCGGGCTGTGCCATGTGACCTACGTTGCCTATAGATTGGGATGGATTCTGAGCTGTGATGTGATCCAATAATAGTTTAGCAGATGGACGATGGTGGATTGGATTGATTTTCTATATATAAGTAAATGCATGCTTAGAGGGTCATGCTTGAAAGTACCATTACAGACCAGGTTGGGAATTCTGAGCAGGGGGTTTGCGGACTGGACCCCCTTATAGCAGGACCTTCGGTGGGCTAAGGTGGGGCAGCGTCTGAATTTTTTGGTGCGTTAGTTAGGAAAAGTTGCCACTGGCCGAGAGCAATGATAGCCAGACACTTGGATTATCGTTAAGACACAGAACACACTCTCGTTTGAAACGCGAGGCGAAATCCCAAAATGAGGTGGATATTTTAAGTGAGCACGACATGCCAAGACTCCCTGGGGAACTGCACTAGCTGCTCCTCTTGGCTGGTCCAGGGGTGTGAAGAGCACGGGTTAGGGGGCCGCCGGGCAAAGCATTGCGGTCACTTGAATCGCCGCACAGATGTGTCAGCTGGCTGCCCCGACCTCCAGAGAAGACGCATCCTTTCTGCGGATGGAGGCTACCTGTATTCCTGCTTTAGCCAGTGTTCTTCTCTTAAAAGGCAAGGTTAGCACTAATTACTATTTAATGATTTAATAACAGCCCCGGGTAATCAGTATTCCCATGGAACAGCCCACTTTTCCTGCTTGGAGTGGTGTGTGCTTTGTTCAAGGCTGGGAATTCTGTCCACGGTGTGGCCGGGAGGTCGAACTCAATCCTGAGGTTGTGCACATGTCACACGCCTCAGCCACCACATCTGCACCCAAACAGTGGTTTATGGGAGAGCCCTGAAGTGCTTTTCCGCTTCCATCAAGCTCAAGCGGGCCGAGGTCCTCTGGCAGAGTACTGGATTGCATACCGCACTGGCTTTGCGTGGTTACACAATCAAATCAGTGTGTATGTATGTGGTTGTGTTATTATAAATAAAGGGACGTTCAGTGATTCCAACCGGGTATTAGCTAGTTATGAAAAGATTCAGGCATGGAGACGCAAACAGAGTGCAAACAGTGAAAGGGATTCATGCCTCTATCATCTGAAATGAAAAATTCTAGCCTTCAAAAGGAATGTATTTCATCACAGGGCATGAGGCCCGAGGATAGCTTGAACTGGATGTCAGTCCATCACAGGACATGAGGCAGGGGACACCTTACACCGGATGTCAGTGCATCACAGGGCATGAGGCAGAGTACACCTTACACTGGATGTCAGCCCATCACAGGACATGAGGCAGGGTACACCTTACGCCGGATGTCAGTCCATCACAGGGCATGAGGCAGGGTACACCTTACACCGGATGTCAGTCCATCACAGGACATGAGGCAGGGGACACCTTACGCCGGATGTCAGTCCATCACAGGGCATGAGGCAGGGGACACCTTACACCGGATGTCAGTCCATCACAGGGCATGAGGCAGGGTACACCTTACACCGGATGTCAGTCCATCACAGGGCATGAGGCAGGGTACCCCTTACGCCGGATGTCAGTCCATCACAGGGCATGAGGCAGGGTACCGCTTACGCCGGATGTCAGTCCATCACATGGCATGAGGCAAGGGACACCTTACGCCGGATGTCAGTCCATCACAGGACATGAGGCAGGGGACACCTTACGCCGGATGTCAGTCCATCACAGTGCATGAGGCAGGGTACACCTTACGCCGGATGTCAGTCCATCACAGGGCATGAGGCAGGGTACACCTCACGCCGGATGTCAGTCCATCACAGGGCATGAGGCAGGGGACACCTTACGCCGGATGTCAGTCCATCACAAGGCATGAGGCAGGGTACACCTTACGCCGGATGTCAGTCCATCACAGGGCATGAGGCAGGGGACACCTTACACCGGATGTCAGTTCATCACAGGACCTGAGGCAGGGGACACCTTATGCCGGATGTCAGTCCATCACAGGGCATGAGGCAGGATACACCTTACACCGGATGTCAGTCCATCACAGGGCATGAGGCAGGGGTCACCTTACACCGGATGTCAGTCCATCACAGGGCATGAGGCAGGGGACACCTTACACCGGATGTCTGTCCATCACAGGGCATGAGGCAGGGTACACCTTACGCCAGATGTCAGTCCATCACAGGGCATGAGGCAGGGGACACCTTACGCCGGATGTCAGTCCATCACAGGACATGAGGCAGGGGACACCTTACACCGGATGTCAGTTCATCACAGGACCTGAGGCAGGGGACACCTTATGCCGGATGTCAGTCCATCACAGGGCATGAGGCAGGATACACCTTACACCGGATGTCAGTCCATCACAGGGCATGAGGCAGGGGACACCTTACACCGGATGTCAGTCCATCACAGGGCATGAGGCAGGGGACACCTTACACCGGATGTCAGTTCATCACAGGACCTGAGGCAGGGGACACCTTACGCCGGATGTCAGTCCATCACAGGGCATGAGGCAGGGGACACTTCACGCCGGATGTCAGTCCATCACAGGACATGAGGCAGGGGACACCTTACACCGGATGTCAGTTCATCACAGGACCTGAGGCAGGGGACACCTTACGCCGGATGTCAGTCCATCACAGGGCATGAGGCAGGGTACACCTTACGCCGGATGTCAGTCCATCACAGGACATGAGGCAGGGGACACCTTACATCGGATGGCAGTCCATCACAGGACATGAGGCAGGGGACACCTTACGCCGGATGTCAGTCCATCACAGGGCATGAGGCAGGGGACACCTTACGCCGGATGTCAGTCCATCACAGGGCATGAGGCAGGGTACACCTTACGCCGGATGTCAGTCCATCACAGGACATGAGGCAGGGGATACCTTACATCGGATGGCAGTCCATCACAGGACATGAGGCAGGGGACACCTTACGCCGGATGTCAGTCCATCACAGGGCATGAGGCAGGGTACACCTTACACCGGATGTCAGTCCATCACAGGGCATGAGGCAGGGGACACCTTACGCCGGATGTCAGTCCATCACAGGGCATGAGGCAGGGTACACCTTACGCCGGATGTCAGTCCATCACAGGGCATGAGGCAGGGGACACCTTACGCCGGATGTCAGTCCATCACAGGGCATGAGGCAGGGGACACCTTACGCCGGATGTCAGTCCATCACAGGGTATGAGGCAGGGTACACCTTACGCCGGATGGCAGTCCATCACAGGGTATGAGGCAGGGTACACCTTACGCCGGATGTCAGTCCATCACAGGGCACACTCACAATCACACACTGGGCTATTTTGAGAAATCAGTTTCCCTAAACCACAGGGTTTTGAACTGCAGGAGGAAATGCAGAAGAAAAAAAACCCTCGTGATCACTGGGAGAGAAAACACTAAGTCAGAAACAGCACAAGGCAGAGCTGGAACAAAACTAATTACGAAAGATCCAGACACAGAGGAAGAGCAAATATTTTGTGAAGAAGATGTCTATTTTAAACGGCGCTAGTAGACATCCTGCCTGTCCCTACCTATTAGCTTCTTGCTTGGGATATGCAAGTGAAAAGCCTGCTCAGCGTAGCCTCCTAACCACAGCGCTCTAGGGGCTGGGATAGAAGCCGGCTGGAGACACCTGACTGTGTGTCTCTCACATTCCCTGAAGTCCAGGAGATGACTTTCTGGAACAAGCCCTCTTCTTGGTCAAGGTCCAAGAGGTATTTTTAAATATGTCTAACAATAAAACTAAGAGTCACTGAATGCATATATTACCTTAACTACATTACATAAAACGAACAGGAGGAAAAGGCAGCCTTGATAAAAATGAAAATAGTTAGAACTGGTTATAAATATAAATTGTGTGGTACCCTTCAGTGATCGTCTTTGGGCAGGGCACGAGGCAGGGGACACTGCGGAGGGGATGCCAGTCCATCACAGGGCTTACAATCACACACAATCACACGCTGAGCACCACTTAGACAGAACAATCCACTTACACTGCACGTCTTCCAATTCCATATTTTTTTCCATTTCCGCCAGCTTAATTGGGGTGACATGCAAGTCGTACTGCCAGAGCATTACAATAAATGTGTAAAAGTTTCAAAATGATAGTGTAATGTAAAACGGGCACATTATAAACGTGATATTACTGACGCATTCTTATATAATGCCCGTGAAAAATGGGCTTATGTTCCGGCTATCTGCGAGCCCGCTGTCGGTGTCCCCCCGCTCCCCAAGCCAGTGACAGGTACGTATGCATTACGCAACAGCACATTCCTCACCCAGAGGGACAGCCAGTTCCTCTGGCTCTTTGCTTTTCTCTGTTTCCACAGCTCCTGTCTCTGTGATAGCAGAGCCTGTCTTCCTGTGTTGCCTGGTCTGCAGGGTCTCTATCTGCAGATACAGCATCTGTCCCCTCTGTGTAGCCAGGACTGACTGTGCCTGCCTGTGCTCGTGGAGGAGCTGTGTTCATTGAGCCTGTCCCCTCTGTGTAGCCAGGACTGACTGTGCCTGCCTGTGCTCGTGGAGGACCTGTGTTCATTGAGCCTGTCCCCTCTGTGTAGCCAGGACTGACTGTGCCTGCCTGTGCCCGTGGAGGACCTGTGTTCATTGAGCCTGTCCTCTCTATGTAACCTTGTCTGCCTTTTGTAACCTCTCTGTATAATACCATCTGCCTATCTGCGGAGAACCTGTGAACAGTAAGTCTGTCCTCTATTTGTAGCCTAGGCTACCTGTGTCTGATTGTGTCCATAGAGGGCCTGTGATCATTTAACCTGTGCTTGGTCAGGATCTCTCTCTGGTGTGATTATGCCTTGTTGGTGTCTATTTCCTGTTTATTATCCAACAAGTTTATTGCCCTATAATCCTGATAGCTGTATATTTTATAGGGCTTTACCCAATGTTTTGTAATTGGTTAATATTGTTTCTAACTGTGAGACAATGATGACTAGCTCTTCTGTCCAGAGCTGTTGGGTTTTTAGGACTGTGAGTTACAGAGAGTCTGTGTGTTTCCACAGCACATGGATCGAGAATTCTCTCGCTTCATTCTGGTATGGGATGTTGGGATTTCTTAGGGCTGTGTTTCACTGTGTGTCTATGGGCCTTGACAGCATGTGCATCCAGAATTTTCCGGCTCCTCTCTGGACTGGAATGAGCAGCGGCTTTCTGCCTAATCCGGCACTGCATGTATTACTGACTCTTCTTCTTTACACAAACAGGATGTTTCTCCCTCTCTCTAAATTCAGTTTCAATTCAGTTCTACAAGCTATACTGGCAGAGTACAAGTACAGGTATTTCTGCCAAAAGCATTACAATTCAACTGTCAAAACTAACAACTATATAACACTAAAATGAAAAGTTACAAATGTGAAATTATTCTTATACATTCTGTTCACTCCCCATCTCTTGCCTGTCTCCTTCTTCTCTCCTCTTTCCTGCTCATTTCCCTTTCCATTTCTTCTCTCTCTTCTCTGTCTATTCTCTCTCCTTCTGCATTTTCCTTCCATTCCTTTTTTCTTTCCTGTTTCTCCATCTCTTTCCGCATCTCCCTGCTTCCTCTTTCCCTCTCTTCCCTCTCTTCTCTCAGTCTCTTTCTCCTTCTCAGTTTTCTTTTCTCTCTGTCTTGCTATCACCCTGCCACACTCCCCACAATAACAGTGCCCCCCCTCCCACCCAGCATCCAGAATTCCACTGTTTTATGGCCCTGACACAGACCCACATCAGAGAGTGGATAGTAAACACACAAGCAGAACTTTTTGTGAGTCCGTCATGTGATATTTAACACTTCTTTCCATTTGGAAAGGGCAGGCTTGTCAGATGCGTTTATTTTTGGACAGGACAGGTATTCTGCTGCTGGTGAAAAGAAACGACTTAATTAGAGCTATTTTTTTTTTTTACTGAAATTGGCCAGAATCTTGTTTACATTTTTTTTGTTTTGTTTAATTTGCTTGTTTTAAACACCCGTGATCCAAACAAAATACTCCAGATATGACGTGAATACATTTGCTCCCTGCAGGATCGGTTTTGAGAAAGATGAATTTCTGTAGTCCTGATGAGATCTTGAGCATCAGGGCGTGTTTATATCACAAGGTAATCGGGTTTCAGGACACAGGACGCTCCTTTTGGAAGTGACCGCAAATACGCCTTGTGTGGATTAGCCATAAAATCCTTAATGTGCTAGGAAAAAAAATCCCCCTTGGCAATATCTCAGCACAATACTGCATTCAAATATAAAATGCACAAGAACACGAAACACATGTTTGTTTCACATCAAATAAGCACTTTCCAGAGGGTTTGGCGTCTCGGCCAGGCTGAGATATTAACTTGGGAATTTTCCGCAAAAATGGCTTTTTCCACGAAGAGTCAGGAAATCAAGAACAAACATTTAGGAGAAGGTGCAGCGAGCGGCAGCGTGTTTTGAAGGAATCACACCCAGGTAGCCGAGCTACCTTGGAGCTACTCTGGACCATAACTGATTCATTAGCTTTTGCCTTTCTCTCTGGGCATTGCTGGGCATCCATTGAAGGCCCCCGCGTTAAGCTTAGGGTTTAAACGCCAACAGAAGCTACCCTCCTATCCCTCCCACCCCCCAGTCACAGTGTGAATAGGTCCAGCTGCTGCAGTCTGACCAATCAACTTGGGAGAGCTATGGCAGTGATGATCCCCACCACCCTCTATACTCACTGCACAACCCAATGCACACACCCTGTTTACATTCAGAGGTCCGACCCAGAGAGCCAGTCTGGTCTGCTTTGTGCGATAGTGGCCTTTAATAATAACACAGCCTCTGCGTTGGAATTGAATTTCATACTTGGATGGCTCGACACTGCATTCCCTTTCTGAATTCGAGAAGTGGAGCAGCCAACCTGAAGATTTCTGTGTCTGTGAGAGTGACTGTTTGATGCACCAGCAGTCCGCACACCAGGCCGGTATATACAGCCAACGTCTCTGCTGAATTAATCCTACTGTTACCTTTTTTTGTTGGGGTGGCGTGGGGGGGGGGGGGGGGGGGCTTTCATTTTCTTTGAAAGGCTCTGTTTTGATGCTGGGGAGGAATGAGAAAATTCTGTATCTTCCTTGCGGAATCCAAGCGGTCTTGATTTAACTTTATCTGTCTGGTGGTTTCTAAGGGGAGTTGAGGAGTTGCTGTTTTCAGTCTGACTCCTGAGCCAGACAAAGGCAGAAGGGCCCTTATTTGGGCGCGGACGTGGCAGTGGCTGATATGAAACCCTCAAAAACAGCCGACTTCCTGACTTACGTCGCGCTCAATGGAGAGTTTGTCAGACGGTTGACTTCTAATCTCAGGGGCTGCCGGTAAGCGCTTTTCCTTTCTGGAGAGGAGGCAGGGTGGAGATGTGGTTTAAGGTCTTCCCTCCTCAAAGCTGATGTGTGAGCATGCTGGATGTTAGCAAAGGTGCAGGTGTCCTCCCTGCCGTGCGAGAAACGTGCCCCATTGGGATCAGGCGGGACTTCGGCTCTCCTGAGAACGGAGTCTGTGCACCACCAGCTCACAAAAATACATCATATCAAACACTGAAAGACTGAAGGGTGACATTGATAAGATGGCGGAAAATGTGGAGGGAAACACAGAAAGCTAATGAGGGGCAATTCATGCCCAGCCAGACGCACTGCGGTCAGACTGGCCACCATCTTCTAGTGCCAATGTGCCAGGCAACCGTGCACTTTGATGCTACGCCTGGGGTGGCGCTCTAGAGCAAAGCTGCTGCTAAAAGACGCATTTATGTCATGTGTGGTAAAACGAACCTTGTACTATGTACTTACAGCACGTAAGGCAAGTTTATTATCATTGAGAAAAACATTTCCATAAACTAAAATATAATGAAAATTAAAATAAAAGAAACTGAGAGAACTATAAAAATTGCTTCTGAAACAAACTTAAATAAAATAAAAGGCAATATCAAATACTCCCCATCACCATTTTAAAACTATTTCGCTAAAGTTATGGTTTGTATATTTTTTGCCTGCTTGTGCAAAGCACTTTAACCATAAAAATAGCCAAAATAGCCTATGGCAGTACATCGTGACACTTTGTAGAAGCCAACAAACTCCTACAATTTTCCCTCTCTCCCTAGAAATAAAACCACTAAAGCCTAAAGTAAAATATATAGCAATTAAATAGATGTACATGTTCAAAATAAAAACTAATGAAAGCACTGATAATAACACCGACAAAGACGTACACGGGATGTTGTAGGTTAAATACATTTTATTTTTGTTCAAAGCCATCTGGGAGTCTTTATATTCACGTAGCGCGAAGTCAGATAAATGCCGCTATTTCCGGACCTTCTCAGTCATCCATTCTTCAGAGCCGCCATTTCTATTACCATTCTGATCACTGAGGGTCGAAAAGGTATTTATATACAATCATTGGTCTGACTACTTTCTAACTTCCCCTGGCCTAACCGGAATGATCGAGGTTCGCTTGCATCGCTAAAACCTTTGAGTATTGCCCAGCCTCTCGCGCGGCAGCCCTACGCCACGTCCAAGGCCGGCCCCTGTGACGAAAATTCCGCCACAATCACCACGTCCGGCATGTCTGCATGAAGTGCAAAACCAGCCCTAAGTCCCTCACTGAGCGGTACATAAGCTTCATCGTCCCAGACCCGCAGCTTTCAGTATGTAATTCAGCCCTTTACCCCTTCTGCCTGCTCTTCTGCAGCTCGTTTCATCTTCCATCTGAATGTGTCAAGGCCGAATGAAAACAAAGCTCATTAAGCGGGGAGAAAATACTCAGCTCTTCAGCTCTATTACAGCAAAGAGAAAAATGAACATGAAAGCATAGCTCTGAGCAGCAGGATGAGTCAGTGAGGGACTTTTACAGGAATGATAGCTAAGGATAATCTGCCTGCTAACTTCCAAGGAGCAGCAGAGACGAAGGGTGACAATGGGATCGGGAAAACCAGAGGTCATGATCCCATAACTGCCTTGAACGTGTCCTGGACGAAAAACCCGGACCAGAACATGAACTCCAGGACTGTGAGCCCCTCGGAGGGCACGAGAACGGCTTCCTGTGGCACATCTCTCTAGTGCACATCATTCTGTCCAACCCGAAACCTGACCAAAAACCAAAGAGATTCTCTCACCTTCACAGCTGCGTTGCTCAGTGGCAACAAAAAAGCTGTCAGTACTTTAGCGTTTCCAGTTTATAAAAAAAAGGAGAGAAATTCCTCACTGTTTGTGTATGCGCCCGCGTTAGATGCCAGGGATATCATTCGGAGCGTGACGTTTCAGACTGAGTGATCTGATCTCGGATCAGGTGACACGTGGAATTTTGGGCATGGTTGAGTGTCTTGGTATATCTCCTGTCTCTATCTCTCTGTTCATCTCTAAAAGCAAAAGGAAACTTGTGGTCATTTAAACATGGTTTTACATCGTACCAACGGTTACCTTTGCCTTTCTCAAAAGGCAGCTCAGCATGAGAGAGATGCCCCCCCGAGAGAGAGCCCCCGCCATTGCATTGCCAGGCTCCTTTTTTTTTTTTTATAAGCCGTGGGTGTTTGAGTTAAAAGACGACATTCAGATCTCCAGGCTCCCTCCGCTTTGTCAATGTGGCCTTGGCCTCCTCGCTCCCGCCCTGCCACGGAGATCGTGGAGATAGACGCGCAGCAGGGAGGGACAAAAAGGACTGGGGAGCGGAGCGCCGGAAAAGGTGGCTCATGAAAAAGGAAGGTTTAAAGAGAGCTGAAGTGGAAGAGCGTGAAGGGAAGATTGAGAGCGTGTAGGTGTGTGCGTGTGTGTTGTGGGGGGGGGGGGGGGGGATGAATCACACGCAAAGCCTGTTTGCCGGCTCATTGGGGAGCTGATGTGTCGAGAGCGGTGGATGGGGCGTTAATGAGGACGCTGTGTGAGACGTGGTCGGGGCGAGCTGAGGTGTGAGTAGGGGCATGGGGGTGGGGGGGGGGGGACATTAGCATGAGGTATGCGGTCTGGCCATGTTCACGCGGTGCGTTCATGTAAGGCAAATCTGGGCGCGCTTTTAAAGACAGCTACTCTCCAACAACTGACACGCATTTGTGATTTTATCACAGTCAGAGGCTCTGGCCGCCGGGATGCTTAACATCTCAGTGAAACTCCCCCTGCAATAAGGGCAACAGACAGAGTGATAGAGATAGAGACAAAGAGAGGGAGGTAGAGAGAGATAGAGAGAATGAGAGAGAGAGAGAGTCTCTAGGGCAGATGTTCACGCATCCAGTGCTGACAACAATCCTTCACTGGAGTCAGACTCCATTGTGGTTTCCAAACAGCACCTTCGGCGTGATTAAGCAATACGTTTCCATGTAGGGGGCGAGGGATCGATGCCCTAAATGTGATTTCTTAAGACTGGAGCACGGCTTGACACGTCTGCCCATTAACGAGTCAAAGGGAGGTGCCCTCACTCGACAAGAAGTCCTAAGACCTTTTAACTAATAACGGAAGCGATCCATAGCAATATCCCAGCCCCGTCTGTTTATTGAAGCCTTATTTAAGGAAAGGTTAAGCTATCGCCAGGAAGAAAGCAATAGCATCGTCTTCCGGGGCCCCCAGGCTGGCGATTCTGAGGCAGATAGTCTCTCGCAGGTTAATCTGACACGGGCAGGCAGGACGACGGCATTGCCTTCTTAATGTGACCGCTCTGGGTCAATGTTCACCGTCCATCACTGTTTGCTCTCACACTCCACAAAGTCAAGCTCTAAATATATCAACAGTGAGAGATGGCGACTCACAGATGACCCCTGTAGGCCGTTCTTCCGTAACTGTGTCATTGCGGACTACATTCTGCCATTCTGTCCTTCCTTCAGGGACAGATGTACAGGCTAATTCCCTCCCGTCATCCTTCCTTTATGTAGTGAGACCAGGATATAACGGTAAGCAGCTATACTGGTTTCGCTCCATCACCTGTCTGGATCGCTTTATAATGGAAGAGCTGATTCTCTTCCCGGGAATATGGCCCTGTCCTGTCAGGATCCCCAAGAGACCTAACCGCTCCTCAGTAACTCAACAGAAACTCTGTGTCTTCGTGTGCTTGACAGAGAGCTCTATGAGATAAACCACTTGGACCATTTTCATAGATCCATCACTCTAACTGGGGTGCATGAATTTTTGGGCAACCTCCTGGGACGCAGATGGTAAATACATGTTGCTGAGATCATCAGTGGGTTTGCCTCTTGTTCTTGAGGTCTAAGCTGGACAGCTTCCCTAAGCTAGGTACTTCGGTCTTTAGATTGGTGGACTGCTAATGCTGCAGGTTTGATCCACCCGACTTCCATAACTGCTTACGCAGTACAGTGTCACGGGGAATCTAGAGCCAGTGGCCGGATATGAGGCAGGGGACACCTTGAGTGGAATGCCAGTCCATTGCAGAGCACACACACGGTCGGAGTTATGTGCTATTTTCAATTCAGTTAAACCACATGTCCTTGGAATGCAAGAGGAAACCGAAGCACTCAAAGGAATCCCACGCAAACCTCCGCACACACCGAGCCGGGGGTGGGAATCGAACCCACATCCCTTGAGATGTGAGGCCACCAGGCCACCAGCAGAGTCATGTAGAGTTATAACAAAAATGTCTGCAATCCAGGAAAGCAGAGTCCCGTTAGTGCCCATGAATCAACCCCCCCCACCTCCGTGCACAGGGGAAGAATCCCTTGGTCTTGTTACCCCCACCACAGTGGTCGTGTGGCAGGCTCATGGTAAGGGATGGGGGGGTCGCCGTTTTCAGTGCTGCCCTTGGTCTGTTCTCGTGTTGTGTTTCTGCAGCGTAGTCAAAAATCTGATCCGTGTTTGGGGGCAGGTTGGCTGGCGGGCAAACCGGTCCTGTGCTGCGCTCCGGTGATTAATGTGTCAGAATCACACCGTTTTACACCATTTTAAACAGATGTGAACGTCTTTTATCCTTCGCCGGAAATGACTGCACCCATTCAGTTATGCATTGTGGTCTCCGAACAAAAACATTTCCTTCTCTGAACTGAAGTCAAGAAGCTTCAGAAAGAGAAACATGCGAGGAACAATATTAAAAGAAGGAAGTGAAGGGGAAGAGACAGTCAAGCTCACCAAAGCTAGTGGCAACTATACGGTAGCTTGTCCAGAGTTTATGTTAACTTTTGGTATAGAGTAACTGAGATCGTTTGCTTTTGTCTAGTCCATCATCCAACTGGTCCAACTGGAACCTATTAAATTCCTTAAGCAGGAGGTTTGATTTGGAGGCTCCAGCCAGTGTGTGTCTCTGGCCAGAAGTGAGTTTGACCTTGTGACAGGCAGTTTCACAAGTAATCCGAGAATCCGTAAGGAGAAAAAAAATGCTGAAAACATCCACTGCTAGGCAACAGGAGCCGGACCATTAGAGCAGCAGTAGCAGCAGGGAATGGAACTACTCATTAAATAATACCCCTATGGCATTATGGGAGAAAAAGACAGCACTGAAATGATCACAACATCCTTGTCTTCCTCCACAAATCTTTTGTATCTGAATGCCATAGGGATCAGGTACGTCTTATCAAGGTGACAGATTCATCTTGTTCAACCAGTTCTCCCTTCAAACTGCGATGGTGTTCGAGAGCTCCTGATTACTATCCAATTATCTCAGCAACTGCACCTTGCTTGCTTGTAATAAGGGTATTTATGGTGGTTGGTACGGCAACCAAGTCACCATTTGAAGACAAAGTGATTAAATAAACAGATAAGTGCCCTTGGAAAGCGCCAAACAAACCATATCAGACCAGCATTATGCTTGTATTCAGGTTCAAGTAAAGAGCTACTTTTTGTGTAAATAATAACATACACAGTGGGGGTTGAATTTTAATTATTGCTTGTAATTATTGCTTGATAAATTGCTGATTGAAAAGTGGGAGGAGCTAAGAGTGTCACGGGGGAGCTGAGACAGTGACGAGGGCTAAACTAAACTGCTTCACCTGCACCTCCCTACTGGTGATAAATAACTGGTTCTTGTTTTTACTCTTGGGCCCCAGGACACACAGTTAGTCCCTGAAGACGACGGGGGGGGGGGCACACAGTGCCTGTGATCAGAAAGTCACACATTTGAATCCTGTGGTCAGCAGAGTGATTTCTCCACTGGGCCCTGAGCAAGCCCCCTCCTTACTGCTCCAGGGACAGGCTGACTCGACATTCTCAATTGTAAGTGACTTTGGATAGAAGTGTTTGCTGAAAATAAATGTAGTGCGAGGTTGGACATGGGCTAAAAATCAGCCCTGGACTTTAGGAGCCAAGAATGGAGGGAGGGTCCCCATGACCATCCCACATATTAGAAAATGCCCAGTACACCACAAGCACCTGTGGTCCTTGCCCATCCCTGTGTCACACGCATGTGTCACGTGGTGAGGTGTTTGCGCACCTCCGGTTCCTCACCATCGCCAAATGGCACAGCAATGCTAATGCTAAATAACGCCGCATCCTCCCCTGCACAGCCGATGGTCTTTCTGTTAGCCTCACGCTATTCCCTTTCGGCCATTAGATCGTTTTAACTTTTCATGCTTGCTTGAATTAAAGCTGATTTTTTTTTTCCAGCTACGCCCGACTTTTAATTAGATTATATGTGATGGTTCATAGCTATGAAGCAGGCTAAGGTGAGCGCTAGTCTCTGACGGGGGAGAAAGTCGCACTCCAGAATCAGGACGACAGCACGCTCAGGGGCTGAATTTTTTGGGGGGGGGGGAGCTGATGTTCCTGATGCGGGTGCGCTGTAGCCATGGTGAGCCGAACTGCGAATGCCTATGGTGGCCTTAAACATGCATGAAATTGTTTTTCCAGCGTGAACGGTAAGCCCGCCAGGCCCCAAGGATTTCATAATATCAATATATAAAGACTGCCCTGGTTATATCATTTAAACTGTGGAAAACTTTGCAGTCAAATAGATCGGTATAGTGGGTAGGGGGAATCCTTGTTGGATAGGGCTGTGGCAGTATTAAATTGTACCGTGGCTGGATATGAGGCAGGGGACACTCTGAGTGGAATGCCGTGGTAAAATACTGGTAAAGCAAGGGTTACTGGACAGGAAAAATGCTGGTGGCTCATTCCTGGCACTAACAGTCGTGGCCTATAAGTCTTCAAGTCAGGCTTTTTGGTGTATGTGTGCGACACAATGAAAACTTCAGAAGATGTTATTCGTTAATAACATCCAAAACGTTAACTCCTTTAACGTTAGCGGACCGTCCTCGGTCAGGTGGTGAGGATGCAGCATCAGTCACACTGGATTGCCCTTAACATCAAAGGCTGTTTCACTGAAAGGGACGGCAGCACATCACAGAGGGCCACCAAAACAGGCCCGATGCTTGCTGGGAGGCGAGTGACCGTGCGACTGGGTATTAGGACACGCTTTGGCGGTTTGGCCCAGGCATGTGCTCTTTGGCTGACAGGTGGCAGCGAGCTGAGTGACATCATTACTGCTGTATGTTCTGTTCACTTTGCAGCTCTGAAAGCTTCTCCTGCTTTTCAGCCTTTGGACCCAGATGCACAATCTGAGCTTTGGGTTCTGTTCAGAGGGCAAAAACAACCTTGAAAATGTCTTAGAGATACCTGTACTTCAAAATGGACTTTACTTCTATTTTTTTTTTCTCCATCCCTCTAATTGGATGTCATCCAATTGTCATCCCATCCCTCTTCAAAGCACTTATCCTGGTCTGGGTCACTGGAGATCAAACATATATAATTGGTTAAAGATCTGAATGATTTGAAGCAACCGCTTCTCTGATACTGATCAGAAAGGAGGCTAGTAAAACACGGAATGCTAAAACGTTCTCCGCCAGGCTCCTCAGATTCTAACTGTGATGGGACGTCAAGGTAGTCACTTCTCCTGGAAGGTGTCTGCACTGGTCTCCATCCTAGCGGCTTCAGTAGCCCACAGTGTGGTGACCTGCCCTGACTGTCACCAGGTTTCCAGGCACGCGGTGACCAGGTGACATAGGACAGGTCTTTGTTGGGCTCATACTTTCTTCATACTAAAGTTTAGTTCTGTGTTTTGTATTTATTTTTCTTGCCAGAATCACATGAAGGATCTTCTAGTCTCAAGGAAAGACTCATCGCCTGATTACTTGCCAACTGGTGTGTTGATTTATGTCTGTATACATCTGAGCATGTGCGCGCGCGAGAGAAAGAGAGAGAGGGACTCAAGCATGGCGGTTCGATGGGTGAGCAGGATTGCAACAGATGGCTACGGCAGTGGGAGGCCACAGCTAACATAACAATATATAAACACACAAAGCGCAGAGTTACAGAGTACACGCACTGAGTGGGAAGAAAGCCAGTGTGGAATTCGGAAGATTTAAGGGTATTTAATCCGCATAATTACACCTTCCCAGTAACTCATCAACCAATCAATTAATCAAGGCGTTCATTCATCCCTCTGTGACTTAATTATTTATCTATTTAACTAAAGTATTCCTGCAAAGACATATCTGTTTTCAGTCTTTACAGTCAGATGGATGCTCACCCAGAAGCCCGGGACAGATAAATCCTCTTTTAAAGTCTACAACGCTCTCCTCAGGATTGTAATACACGCTTTTGACGTACGTCCTCTCTTGCTTTTCAAGGAGCGATGGACACCTTATATCTTCCCCTATTTGCCCATGAATAATTTCTCCCACCATCAGTTTCCAATGGACTGTGGCAATGCCATATTCTAAAACCATTCAGACTAGCCCTTCTCCACCTCCCTTCTCTCTCTTACTTTTCCTCTTTTATTTTCTCCCGCCTGTCCCCTCTTTTTTCTTCCCTCTCTCCGTCTCTCTCTCTTTCTCTGTCTCTCTATCACTCCCCCTCTTTCTCTGCTAAGCATGCAGGTGAGCTTAATAACCAAACAAACGCACCACTTTAACTGAGGCCTGAAAAACTTCCCCAGTGAGTAATTTGTGACGTTTTCTTTAATTTATTTTTTTGATTGCTGGGGTGCCTCTTTAGGGCTGCTATGCTGTTACGCCGGCCTCTCTGATCTGTCTGGGGATCGTGACGTGCCGCTTCCTTATGCTACGGGCTCATTTGTTAGGACCAAAGCGGCGCTGCGTCTTGCCTGGGACGGCTATGGAAGATTCCCGTCAGAGCAAAAGTCGGATCTATATGAGTTTATTTTTATTCAGATGAGCTGCAGCTCTGCCGAATGTGGCTGACTGTGGTGATGTCTATGAAAAAATCTGTCAGATCTGTAAAACTATCCAGAGGAATGCATTTTAATTTTCAAAAATAAAAACATATCTGTTCTACTTATTTTTTCATCACTACCTCATTTCATTCAGAATAAATAAATACATCCGATATACCAGAAATGGACCTTCAAAGGTCTCATGAGACAAAAAGCAAACAGCTTTCTGTGCCCAACTGCACATGTACTTAATCAGGATTTATTGACTTGTCGATTGAAAACGTCCCACAGGTTCAAAACGAAAGTCAAGCTAGTGGGTCTACTTCTTCTGATTTGACAATAAGACTTACTCAGATACTTTCAGAGGCTCTGCACGTCTTCTTGGCAAATGCATTGGCATAACTGGCATTAAGAAATCTCCGTATGGAAACATCGTCCAAACAAACACACAGGCCAACTAATCATTTTGCCAGGCGTGAAAGGGGCGTGTAAAGCTTGTCACAACAAGTGATTACTGAGATCCGTAAGTGAACTGAGTGATACACCTGCATTGGCCTCAGTGAGGTTGCCAGCAGGGGGCGTATGAGTCCAGGTGGGCTGACTGGGTGCCAGTATGGTTCACTAAAGCCTTTACAGCTGCAAACTGTTCTTCTGTGCCTTGTAACACTCAGCATCATGAGAGTGGTATGATACGATTGTAGCTGTTTGCTGGCCTGCGCTTATCATTGTAATACATCCATCCATTTTACATAACCACTTATACACAGCCTGGAGCCCAGCCCAGACAGCACAGGACACAAGGCTGGGGAACACCCAGGATGGGATGCCAGTCCATCGCAGGACTCACTCTCACAACTGTACAATAAGAGACAACCTAACCCAGGTAGAACAAGCGGTAGGGCTATTGCGTTTCTCATGAAAACTACCTTTTCTTGGAACTAAATTACGGAGTGGAGTGGAAGACTTGGACCAGCCAAAGCTATTAAGCAACTACAAATAAATATCATATAATATGACAGGACATTGTAAGTATACAGTAGTTGAATTATTATATTATATTATAGATTACTATTTGCATATATTTTATGATAATAGAACTATCAATATTGAAGCTATTTATTTAATTTTATTTAGCCTTATTTCATTATATTCTATCCCCGTTTATGTTCACTGGCAGCTGGCAAATCCCGTTTGTCTCGTGAGGGTTATAGCGGGGGATAGGTGTTACCATGGCAGGTAACGCGGGAGGAACCTTCTGACAGGGTTACAGGGATATTGAAGCACTGACGTGCCAGTTTCACAAGGCGGCGCGGCTTCGTTCAGACGTTCGTAGATGCATCACTAGGGTAATTGCTGTACGCTGCTCAAGCTCAAGGTGGAGCATTACATTGGAGTCTTAATGCAGCGAGGGAGGCGAGATAGAGAAGCAGCCGCTGGGAGGGGCACGCGTGAGAGATGGGAATTTGGGACAATTCTTAATGCTTAATGTTTTCCTAAACCCTTAAAGTGTCAGTTTTATTTTTCACACTCATGGTTGAAGTTAGCATTATTTTGAAGGACAAGTACATGATTTACCGGCATATTGAAAACGACACTTGGAAAATCATCTTTCTCGGATATTAACGTTCTTGATACCTTGCTGTGCAGAATCATTTTAATATGCTTGTGAAAATCACTACGGCTAGACACCATATATAAAACAGTAGGCCTATATATTAATGCCGAAAGTTAAGCTTATCAGAGAAGCTCGGTGTAGGGCGCTGTTGCCCTCATTCCCTGTCACCCAACACCCACATACTATTGTGCCCGAAGAGAGCCATCCGCGCGCATGGATCCCCTTACTGTTCGTCACTTAGCAACTTATCGGGTTTGCTTATCAAGGGCTTCTTTACAATACACGCCATTGCCAGTAAGCATAAACTGGGACGGAAGGGAACCACAGCTCAGCTGTCCTCCCACCGCCACTATATGGAGGCACTTGAACGTGAACGCAGTGCCCCCCGTAGCAATGCCGTCCCGCTTGGCCGGTGCTTTATGTCCATGTTTCATTTATCTCGGTGCCCCAAGTTCAGTCTTTTCATTTCTGCACGTACAATGCATATTAACGTAATGGCAATTTTAGACATTTCTTTGTAAAGAACATGACATTTTTCTCATTGCTTCTAATTAAACGCCGGTATTACCTGTTAACATCTTCACGCATGAACAACATATAAAAGGTATTCATCCACTTTTTCTGCGTTGTTCATTCATTGGCTTTAATGTATCCAGCCTTTGTCTTTGAGCATATATTTTCAGTCTGCACTTATTTAATCGAATTTTAAATGATCACCACATACCCGATCAGTATAAGCGGTCGGAAGATGGATGCACGGATAGATGGATTTTGAAACGATTATTCTAAATGGGTTGTCAGGTACATGCGGGCCTCCATACAGCCGCAACCTTAAAATTGCCCTTTTAAGTGATGAGCAGAGACTCCGCGGAGCGCATGAGTGCGTCCAGCCAGCAGTCAGTCAGTAATGCAGCGCAGACCGTAACCCCGCACACCACCTTTACATCCTGGAGTAAAAGCACATGTCCTTTATGTCCAGGTTATGACACTTCTTATGCGGTGCCTTACACTGATGCTGGGGGAAAAAAAAATCAGAATTCATTTAAAAAAAATCGGCCATTTGTAAAGCCATCTTAATTAAACCGGGCGATATTAAATCTCCTGTGAGTATAAATATTATGTATGCAATATATATATATATATATATATATATATATATATATATATATATATATATATATATATATATATATATATATATGCATAAATATGTGTGTGATAATGTAAAAACTTAATTTTACGAAGAATCGTTTTTTAAACCAGAAAAGTACCTCATAAGTCGGGGCATTACAACTATAGGCATATACAGTTTATTAATGTGCCTATACATTGAGTTATAAATTCAACATTCACGTTATCCATATAGCAGTAAAATAATTACACACTACCTAGAGCTGTGGGGTCGCACTGCAATAATATTCAATAGCATGATGCCGTTGCCCTTTTAAGCCGATCCGTCGCCTTTTTACGCAGGACCTCTCGGAGTATTTTCGGCAACGCCGCCTACAGGCGAAAGAGGGCAGTGCGGCGGCGCAGCGTTCGCCTCTCAGAGCGAGGCTGCCTGTGCATTGGAAGCCGGCAGCACGTAGCGCTCCCTTCACGTTGGAGGCTGGACGCCGACGGCAGCGGAGCTCAGAGAGGGTTCGCCGGCTACGGCACTGGGAATGTTTGCAAGTTTGGGAATTTATGTATGGATGCAAGGATATCTGACATAAGGACGTGATTCTGTAAGTATTATATGGATTCTTCTGCTGATCCTTAACGTTGTTTTGGTTTAGAATGTTATTTAAGTTGGTTTGGATTGGAAAATGTTCAGTTTCGGAATTGATGAAATTCCCCTATCTTGAAGCCTTGTTCTTTTTTTGCGTTTGTGACTTTTTGCTCTTCTCTTTTCGTGTAGCGATTTTTAAACTGTTAGGGGCTTCGGAATGTTTTGGGAACGGGCAGTACGTATGTGTATATTTTTATGTGGTTGTATGTGTGAGAATTTGTTTCGTGGGAGAATAATGAATCAAAGCAGCATTTAACCCGGAGCAGTAAACTTTGCATTCCGCGCTCATCGTGCCGCAGTTTGGTCCGGCGTCCGTGGTCTCCGCTTTTCCCTGAAAATGTTTGCGGGAGTTGGCGTTTCGGCAGCCGCCGGTCGCCTCGGTGCTGCGCGCAGGGTCTCTGCCTCCGCGGCTCCCAAGGAATGCGATCATTTCACTGCGGAAACCCGGAGAACCGCCGCCGATCCCGACTCGCTTATTTGCTTATTTATCCGCTTAGAGCTCATCTGTTTTCCTTAATCCGAAAATAAGACGCGGCAGCGATAGTTAACCAACATGAGGTTTATTTGCTTTAAAACAATCCCAGGCATGCCGCTGCCCCCAAACCCATTTATTTTGGGTATAGTTAAAAACAACAGGGTGTGTTTTTTTAACAGTTATCAGCGGTATTTAATATATTTGCACCTAAATGCAGTTTACGTGTGGATTAATCGAAAACTGCAGAGATGTCAGTGTTTTATGATTTGTAAAAGCACGATGGCATGCGGAGTCTGGCGTGTCCAAAGACTGAACACCCACTGCCCAAGTCGGCATCTTCCTCGGCTACACTGTCGGCTTCAGTGTTAACTCCTCGTTGCATTCCCATCGAAATGTTATAAACTATCGCAGAACAAACAGGATGCGGATTTGGACATGCCTGAAATCGGTGTTTTTATCCAATCGCCCCAGGTTAGGCTACAAACTATTTATTTTTATGTACCGGGGGTGTGACTGGTTTCTCACGGGACCTCTTGATCGTTTTGATTTTTACCCCCCAATCAATGACCTTATTACTCTATTATTATAGCCTTATTATAGCCAGCAGTGGCCGTAATTTTTTGAACCTGCTGTTAATCACTTGTCCGACTTAAGCAGTATCGATCGACTTACTTACTAAATCTCTCTAGCATATTAGTGATTCCGTGGCGGTCTGGATCCGCGCGCAGACCGTGCATCCTCTGCCTGCCTTATTTCTTTTTGTCTCCTGTCGTCTTGGTTAATTTGCCTACCAAGTGTTGTAATTGGCATACCGATCGGTTGACTAAGGTTTATATAAATGTAGCTGTAAGTGCTTTCGGGTTTGATGAAATCCTGCGGTTATTCATTGTGAGCTTATTGGTTATTTACAGATCATAAAGTTGTATTATTGATTTCCAGGTAATCTCTGCCTTTAGATAGGTCATTAAATGTTTGCATATGTTTTCAACGCATACCTTGCATCGGATACCGTCTATTGAGGATTTCTGTACGGTGCAAGAGAAGAAAATTTTTAATTTACTTTTGCTTAATTGTGCATTTTAAATTTGTGACCTCTGCGATGGATGACACATATTAGCCTATATGTTGTACAAGATAAACCCGTATTACAGCAGAAGACACCAGAAAAAGTTAATCCTGGTGTCTAGTTTTTGTGATGTTAAGCCTTTGCGTCCCGATCTGATGCAGTTGGGAAAATGAGGTTGCACAGATATGAGCGCAAAGTGGCGGATCTATGTGTACAGGATTTGGACAGGGGCCACTGCGCCGACACTGTGGTTGAACTGGAGAGCTGAACCCGACTGCGTTAAGTGGCAGTGCTTGGAGTCTTGTACATTTTAATATACTAAAAGCAACGCGTTTAGTAGGGCGATGGATGCGGTCCCTGTGGAAGATCGGACCCACATCTTTGGGAACATTTGGATTTGGGTCAAGTAAAAATTCATGGGGTGCAATTTTATCTATGCATGTCTCTCCCAGTTGTACCATCGGCGGAGTTTTCCCACTTCCCAGAGAATTGGCTTCGCAGGGCAAAGCAAAACTGACTGGTTTATTGACCTAATCAAAGACTGATCGTCTTGTATTTTAGATAAATGTCAGTGTTATGAAACTTTATTTACGTATTGTAGGTATTAAAATCACTATAATTACATGGAATGAATAAATGGCCAAATACGGAGGGGATTTTCTACATCTAATCCCGATGTCGTACCGATAAGGCGCTCGTTAAAAATGAAGTCGAGTTACAAAAGGGATTAAACTGACAACTAGCGGTGTAACCATGTGGAACAGCATCTGACCAATGGTTGAAATTAAATTAATATATACAGATACTTAATGGCCTAGTTGAGTTATTGGTTTTGTAGCAAGTACAGACGTAGTATTAAATGCATTTGGTTTTGTAAATAACCCCTGCACATCTATAGTGAATCTTTTGGTCAATATTAAAGTAAGTCACTAATTGCACTTTTATCTCTCCAGGATATTAAGGACCCATTGAGTTGTGTGATGATATGCACTATTCTAGGCTTGATAAATGACTTTCTGCAGCTGTCGGTATGAACGTGGCTACCGTTTTAAAGCGGAACATAAGCAGATGATGAAATTACTTCAGTCAAGATACTGTATTAGCATACTGAGATGAAAAGTGCTATCCATCATTTCGGTATTGAAGACGCTGGATCCGGTATTGCCTAAGATCCCCTGCGGATGTTTGATTTAAACCTCTGCAGCTGGATGGACTGTGGAAGCGAGACGGCATTGTTTAGATGGTAGGCTTTCCCGCTGCTTTGTGGTAAATGATTTTGGACAGAAGACTTAAACACGCATGCAGTGGCTGTAGTTTATAGTCTGTCCGTATACGTTAGTCAGGTCCCTGTAATCCTACGTCGGATCCCTAGAGTTTTGAAATCAAAGTTTATTGCTGAACTCTTCGCCTATCAAAGCCGGGAAAACCGAAGACTAAATTAAAACAAAGTATGTCATGCACTTATTTAAAGTATTATGAAGGTGGATGAGTAATATTAGACAACGAGTAGGAAGGGCTTGGATACGGTGATGTGAAATCTGCGGTCGCTTTCCGTGCGGTGAGCAGTTTATTTGCTGCTGATAAGCTCCCATGGCAGCTGCGATAGCGCCGTTTACACTGGTTTAATTAATCGCCGCAGTCAGTGTTTGCGTTGCTGTTACTAATGCCCGGCGTGGCGCGTTATGAGACTCGGCGGCAGCCAGAAGCGGGGCTCGCCGTGCGCTTCGGCCATTGCAGTCGTTTGCACTGCAAACACAAACACCTGTACGACGTTAAGCGGCGGGCTGTGCGGTCCAAACTAGCTGACCAGGTGGCTCCTGTGAAGCACCTGTAATTTGGCCCTAGGACAGCTCTCCCCTCCCCATACCCTTACCCTCGCTTTTCAGCACACGTCTCCCACACCGCGCTGCGCTTCCTTGCCCCGGCGCTGTCTAATTGCTGCGACTCTGGACTTGCCTTTTCGTACTGCGGGTTAGCTGCTCCTAATTGCGGTTTTTCCCTTCCCTCCCCCACCGCCTCATTAGGTGAAGGCTCCAGAATCTGGCGGTAACTACTGCTTTGATTACGGCCTCAAATAACCAGCTGGTTTGTGCGTGTGTGGTTCGAGGTTTTATGGTTGTCGGTTATATAAATTGCTCTTCATGGCATTGATATTTATTCATGGCGCCCGGAACGCATCTGCGCAAGAGGGGGTATAAAGTCACGTGAATTTGTCTGATTTTGAAAAACAGATGTAAGCGGATAGGAATATACTAAACGATTTTATTAATGAAGGTTAACGGTTTGCATCAAACTATTTGTAGGTAGGTTTTCGTGATTGTTCACATTTTCAGTGATGCTCCAAAAGTTACCGCCCCCCCCCCCCCAGTTCATATATTTCATTATAAACCCCTACCCACTTACAGCCAAATGTTAAACTGAATTCTTCAGGTGTGTGTTGAACATTTTTACTCTGGATGGTGCCTGGTTGAGGGAATGGTGTGTGTCTGTCCCATCGGTGGCTGCCTATTTTGCCTATAGGGTTGACTTGCTCCCAGGGCCTGTGCTTGTCGGCGAGTCCTGTTGGTGCATGTCCCTTTCGTGGTGGACCAGCCCCCTGTGGAGTAGTCTCGCTCTTTGGCACATGTTCACATGCGTTTCTGGCATTTTCTCAGCTGCCCGGGAATGTCACCGCTGCATTCACACACGGCGAGATCGTGGCCGTGGCTGCTGGCAGTGGCTGCATGCTCAAACAAGTACCACTTCCTTAGGAAAAAGTTTTTATTTAAAAAATATAATATTTTTTGCAGGGGCTGGAATGTATAAGCAAATATTATGCTGTATTTTCTGAAAACAATACAGTTCATAAGGTAGTTTTGATGCCTGTCATTGCAAGGAAAAGATAATGGAATCTTAAGGGCGCCTTGTGTGATGTCATTCATTTTAATATGTTTCTTTCAATTTTCCTGTTCCTTTTGAACATTTGGTGAAGATTCCCCCACATTCTGCATGAGCGGCGAGTTTTCCTTTAAACAGCTGACGTTTTGATGGAGGTGGCACTTTGAAGGGCATCCAGATCAGTAAAATGTCAAATGTTACCTGCCTCCCTGCCTTGGAGAACGGCGCCCATTTGGCAGAAAATAAACACAACAACATGTAGTCTCAACACGTCTGGTTATGGTCAGGCTTTTGTGAGAATTACAAGCTTATTTATTTGTCTGGGTAGTCTTTGTTCTTCTCTGAAAGCTCATTGTGAGATCGGTGCCCCCGAATACATGCAGCATTTCAGCAGAGCGCCCTCCTGTAAGGATGCAGGCCTGCTTGAGCCTGGAGGTGGGAAATGTGTCTGTGTTCTCCTGGCCTGTAGAAGCACAATCTCATTGCAGTACTGGTTTTGTTCTACACTGCAGAGCCCCCCCCCCCAACCCCGTGGTTTGCACACTATACTATTCAGGTCATATTTTTAGCTCTGGGTCTGGGCCAACTCTAGACTCTGCCGTGCCCCGGCCCTCCCTTGCATAGTTCTGTGAGACAGATCTGTCTTCTCCGACGCCATTTGCTTTGCCTTGTGTGGAAGTAATGAGTTGGTAGTTGGAAGAAGTTGGGAAAAGGCTTTGGATTGCACAGGTCTCCCCTTTTTGGAGTGTCTTGTAGGTGTGAAGGGCTTCCTGTGTTTCGTTGCGTAGGAGTGGGGCATGCTCCCTCCACCATCAAATCTTCTCCCACATCTGGATGCCAGCTTCTAGCCGTAACCTACAGGGACATGGCAGGTGATGTTTGGCCCCGCCTCCGCGCATATGTTAGTTTACTTGCTTACATATGGACATTCTGTTGTCTTGGTGCGAATTAAAGGCTTGATTTGGTCCCGGTTCCTCCCCCTCAGCATCAAAGTGTGAGAGTCAGCTTTTATACTAGACTGTGATAAATGAGTGGTCGGCGTGAGCTTGTGCCCCTATACAAAGCCTCACCTGCTTAGACAACGTTTTATTTATCTGAGGGCAAGAGTTTGGTTTCATGTTGACTTTCACGTTGGTCTTCTCAGTCTTCGATGCTGTGTGGACCACTGAGATGCATTGTCCTGTGTGCCAAAGTATGCTCAATGTTAATTTTTTCGGTAACCCTTTTACTTGATGGGGCACAAATAATATAGTGTTACACAATTATGTATTAATTTACCACAAACTTAAGTCTTACATACTGATCTCATACTAATAAATCATTAATTAATCGTGACCCATGTTTTATCTCAGGCAGCTACTGTATTTACTATATCTAATTCTGTAAATCTTTGAACTAAGGAACTACTGTAGGAACAAGTAAAAAATAACACCAGCAAAATAATGATGCACAAACTTGAGATCAGTAATGAATCACGATGCATCTTTCATCCACAGCAGCTGTTATATTTGTTACTGCATTTAATTTTGTAAAGCTCTACAAACTACTGAAGGAACTACCGTAGGAACAAGTAAAGAATAACACAAGCAAAATACTGATCTCATGTTTGTTCATCATTAATGAATCGTGACACATCTTTAATCCCAAGTAGCAACTATATTTGTTCATGATTTGTTTATGATTGATACTTCAGTAACAGTCGAGTTGTTAAGTATTTGTGCCCTGTCAAGTAAAATGTTATAATTTTTGTTTGTTTAATTTCCCAAATGCATTTTGAAATTTTTCTTTTATGGTCCAGAGCAGGGGGTAGCAGAATCTTTGCCTCCGGCATGATCGTGATTCTTTGCTACCCAACATGCGATTTCGCATTGTCCACGTGGATCACGAAGATCCGCAAGCCCCTTTACACGCGCCGTTGAGGTGTTTTAGCAGTCCTGAGACTTGTTGGTCGTGCACTGCCTTTGATGAGCTACTCAAGAATCTCCCTTCACCCCCCGACTCAGAGTATATTGTGATCTCTGCCTCTGCAGGTTTTTTTTTTAGGTTTTTATCGAGGGGAATTTAAATAATTCAGGAGTCCAAGCACCTGCCTGTAAATAAAAGCGATCGAAAACAGCGTTTAAGGAAGACTTTTGCCTGAGGGAAAAGCAGCGCTGTGAGATAAACCTGATAAACCTGGCCCCCCCATGAGGAAAGCTGAAGTGTGCTGGTTTTGTGGGTTGGGGGCTGCCTGCAAAAGCCTGCCACAAAGTTATCCAAGCCTGACCCACGGAGAAGCAGCTCGTATCTTTTGGAGTTTGGAGCTTATATTTTGACTGTAGCCTGGATGACACTTGAAATAATTGGCAAGGTGACTCACAGGGCCAGTAATTATGTGAGAGTGCAGAATGGAGGGTCTGACTGAAGCTGCTGAACTCTGGACCTCTGGAACCAGACCTGGATCGCGCTGGCTGAGATAAGCACAGAAATATGTTGAGTTGGTCTCCCATGCTGTGCTGTCTGCCAGTGGGGTTGGGGAGGCAGAAGTGAAATGGATTGTGCTTTTGTGAAGGTGGCCTCATGTATAGGGGCTGAGATTCATTTCGTCTCCAGTCTTCCTGGACTTTGCTGTCTGTTTATTCTTTACAGTCTTGCACTCCAACTGCAAAGTAAAAAGCCCATGTTTGTGCAGTAACTGTCTAATTAAAGAACCACCAATGTGCTTTTGTTTCTTCCAGAGTCGGATGTGCGTGTAGGTACCGTACTTCATTACATTCCTAGAAAAAAAAAATTGTCTCTGATTTCACATCATTGTTCCCCACCCAGTTACTTTTCTTCCCTCCCAAAGCTTGGAGGTGATTCAGAGGAATTCCTGCACGCTGGTAAACTGCTCTCTTGGCCCATGTGCCGTGGCTCTTCATCTTGCTGTCGTCATTGTCTGACTCCCTTAAAGATGTTGGAAACCATTGGCTTTGTGTTTAGGAGGGTCACCGTTTGTTTGCTGGAAGGTGTCCGACGGGGCCCATAATTCAAGACACGCAGAGGAATAGACTTTGCTGGGGAGAGTGTGAAATGGCGCAGGGCCCACCCCAACCTGCTTCTCTCTTTCTCACTTTCTCCTCCTCTCCGTTTTTTCCCTTCGTCCCGTGTGGGCCCCCTGAATCCTGGGGGCCTCAGTGGTGGCCCATTGTGCGTGGCTCAGGGGTTAAACAGTCCCGAGTGTTGGTCTTCCAGCAGCCCTGGTTATCATTGTGACTTGGTGTGTAGCGTGACACGCCGTTTTTAGCTATTCTTATGTATGAAAGGGTTAAGGCATACCTGTTGCCATGGAAACATCGGGAAAGCAAATGCAGAGCCAAGGGAAATGTGATAAAAATGTTAACTTTTTACTTAACAAATAAGTTTGGGGCTAAAATCCTAATTCCCGTTAAATATGTAATGTGTGTGTGTATGTTTAAAAAAAAAATCGTAAAAAGCAAACAACAGAAACCTTGTTGGCAGAGGAATTCCTTCAGCATGGACCAGCAGGGAACTCACATCTAGCCTTTCAAGTTGCCCCCCCACTGCCCCAGGGGTGGGGTTTGACCCGGCCAGTCTGGGAATAATTAGCCAGCACAGACAATGTGAGACTCTGGGGAGTGGGGAGGGGTCTGCGAGGTTGGGTGGGTAACAGGGATTGTGGGGGGTCACAGGGTGCTCTAGTCAAGGTTTTTTTTTTTTGGGGGGGGGGGGAGGCATAGGGCCAATCTACGCTTGGCTTCACCGACATTATGATCCTGACGGCACTCTGTGACCTTTGCTCTTGTCCCAGCGTGCGAAATACCATCCGATCCAGAGAGGCATCAACATGCCTGACAAACCTTGAGTTATTTGCTGGAGCTCTGAGGGCGGGGGGTCTTTCACCCACCTTCTCACTGCCGTATGGCATCATGATATTGTTCAACTCAACCAAGCGATCTTAATTTTCCCCTTAGTTTTTTCTGTTTCCATCGTGTCATGTAAAATATTTTACGGATTTGGCCTGGGGGTGCTGCGACAGTCTGGTTTTGGGTGGTGCTCATACCTATTCTTTTCTGTTCATGACGCTCGCCACTCCTTTGCCTGGGGAGGGGTCACTTTGTGTGTACATGGAACCTACCCCCCCCCCAACCCCCAGTTTAGGTACCTGTTCTGTGGGACGGGGAGAGAGCATTGACCAAAGTTTCATCTCCAAAAAGAGACACGAAAGGTCGAGGGTCAGGCTTTGTCTGGCAGGCTGCAGTACACTCTGAGGCTGATTGCTCTGGGCAAAAAAAAATATGTTATAGTATGCTCCCACCGAAATAGATGCCTGTTTTTGAGTGTCCTGATAATGGTTAATTTCTCATTTAAGTTGATCATTTGTAGTGCACATCTCCCTGCCCTGCAGTTGAAAGTTATATCTCAGGTGAAACATTCAGGTTCCCGTTAAGTGTTTAAACATGTTGTATGAGAAAAGGGGCTGAGCATAAAAGGTTTGTGGGTGCGAAGTGCAGGCAGAGAGAGTTCAGGAACCAAGGGCCTCTCTCTCATACGTTCCTCACAAAGGCTATGGTGTGCTGCTCTTGTTTCAAGAACCTATATTTTTCCTCTGCCTTTTATTTTGATATTCTGTGTTATTGCTGAGCTAAATTACTGTCGAGGAGGTTGAGGATGGGTGTATTTATGAGGTAGGCAACAGAAACCAATAGAAAGGGTGACTCGTACAGGCTGCACAGTTGGGCCTCATTCTTGTTCACGCCCTTAACGAGAGTTGGAAAGCCTAAAGTCTGAGGGCGCGTGGGCTGTCAATCAGTCCATTCTGGAAGCGCTTTTGAAGCACAGATAGATAAGTGGTTTGTTCCTGTTCTAATGTAGCTGTTGCAGTGGCTCCCTCCCACTGCCACAGTGCCAGATGTGAGATGTTTTTCCCCAGCAATGTGCAGTGGTGATTTGGATTTGGAAAGCAGATTTTTAAGCCTGCCCCCCACCTCCCCCCTAATATTTTTCCATGGGTTTGGGCCAGAGAGGAATGGGTGGGAGCTTGGCAGCATCGTTGCTATGTTTCCAGTCTCGCCGTTACATGAGCGTGTTATTGGGCGGACTGGGTGGTGACGGGAAACCTGACTCTCTTTAATTACACCTCCCCCCCCTCCCCAAAGGTATCTTCTTGATATTTGCATGTTGGATAGATTTAGTTTTGGATAACTGAATGTGGGAACAATTTTGAGGGGAGAAAAAAAGGTAGCCGGGGGTGCAACATCTGTGTGTATGTCCGCATGTAACTGTATATACAGGGCATCTCTGGTAGTGATTCGGGGAACCCTGACGGCACATAGCTATGTCAGCGACATCCTGTGTCCACATGTCTTATCCCTCCTGAGACAGCAGCCTGGTGTCTTTCAAAACAATACCCGTCCACACATGGAATGTGTGTCTATGATAATGACATAGGCATATTGAGCTCTTCTTGTGGCTTGCCAGGTCCCCCAATCATTCCCCAATCAAACGTGTGGGATCTGATATTATAATCATTGCGATATGGTCACATGACCTTTCACCATGGGCAGATTCATGTCATTTCCACCACTCCGCCTGGGTGCTTAACTTTTTGTGACACGTGTGTGTGTCTCATATATATATATATATATATATATATATATATATATATATATATATATATATATATATATATATATATATATATATATATATATATATATATATAAATAAAAATACACACGCACGCATATATATATGAAATGCTGATGGACAATTCTGTTTCCAACTTGGTCGGAACAGTTTGCGAAAGACCCTTTTCTGTTCCAGCATGATTGTGGCCCAGTGCACAAAGCAAGGTCCATAAAGACATGGTTGGGTGAGTTTTTGTGTGTGGAAGAACATGACTGCCCAGCATACAGCCCTGACCTCAACCCCATCGGACACCTTTGGAATGAACTAGAATGCATATTACGAGCCAGGCCTTCACGTCTAACATCAGTGCCTGACCTTCTGGATGAATGGGCAAAAATTCCCACAGACACACACTATAAACTTCTGGGAAGTCTCCCAATACTTCTGTCAATATAGCATGTGTAATATAATGAATTGTTTGTCTTTTTGGTCTGTGGTCATACTTATGTTTGAGTGTGTTCCATGGGGGTCTGTCGTGTACTTTTGTACCCTTGAACCCTCCTGGGTGGTGGCAGCACAGGAGAGGGGATTTTAGGTAGTCTGCCCCAATGCATCCCTCCTCAAGCAGCTCTTTCTGCGCCTGCCGGGGGGAGAGGCTGGCCTGAACTGGTCCCCGTGTTCATCCCCGATACGCTCTGTGGCTCTGACAAGATAAGCTGCCTTTTTTGCAAGCGCATCACGGTGCTGCTTCCTCCAAGGCCCAGACAATTTCCTGCCATCGGCAAGGCTCAGCTTATCCATTACTGGACCTCATAATGGGCTTTGCATCATCCTGAAGGGGCGCTAGCAGGCTGGCACAACACTAGCGGGGAGAATTTGTCCTTTGATAGGCTGAGGGAGCGTCGTCTGAGGTAGGCAGTGAGGCCTGGGTTCCTCCTCCCTTTATTCCTACCTCCCTCTGTCCCAGGGGTCTATTCTTTCATATTCGCTTAAGGAGCCCCTGGGCTTCTCCTGTTCTTTGCTCCTCTTCACGGCAGCCTGTTCTGTTAAGGGCTGGATCCTTAACCTTGATCCCCCACTTCTACTGGTGGGGAGGGTCAGGGCTGTGTTACTGAGCCTGCAGCTCACCTTTCCCAGGGAGCACTGCAGCAGATGGACTTCTGTACATGCGAAGGGACCCAAAATAACACCAGAGACGAAAATGAAACTTCCCGCTAGGCAGGTAGCTCAGAAGTACTGTTCAGGCTGTTATTCAGCCAGGAAGTGAATGAGGGCGTCACCAGCAAGCAGGGCTGCCCTATTCCCATTGCTCACTCTCACTCTCCAAAGTTAGCGGATGCTTTTCTGTGGAACCGTCGGCGGCGCGCGAGGCGGCTCTGTAGCGGAAAAGCTGGAGAGACGTGAAAGTTGGCTCCGAACAAACAAGTAGGGTGCTGTTTGAACATGCGTGTCGCAGCTAAGTGGTGCCCCACCCCTGGTTTCGCAGACAAAAATGCATCACTTCTGCCCTTGAGGCCCAGAGCTGGGTGTGATGTCAGTGCTGCCTTAACCCCCTTTTTCTCGCAGTTAAGATCTATTTCATTAACTTTGGTCGTCAATTGGAGTACAGCTGAATCTGTCCCAAGCCGCTCCCCCCCTCCTATCACTGTTATCGCATTATAGAAGGTTAGAGAATGATGGGAAAATGATAAACGCATATGGAAATGACTGGAGAGGGTGACTTCCTCTGTTCTAATGATTATTACTTCAGTTAATAGGCCTTTACTCAAGATAGCATGCTAACTATTTAGTGGGGGTCGCACTATTTATATACACGTTTTGTGGGCCTGTAACCTGATGTCGGCAAGTTTGTGTAGGCATGCGCGGCAATACGATATGCTGTAATATTTTCTATGCACTATATTTTAGTACATCCATGCCATTTTGAAATCTTGGTGACATAATTTTGCCAAATTTTTATCGTGCGGGAAGTAGGGATGAGTACCGAAGCACGGTGCCAACATGGCACCGGTTCCTATATGATCGGTACTTACTGCACCATACTGTAATGCAGGTTTCGGTGCTACTTACCCGCCTGAGCTGTCGATTTTGAAATATTTACCCTCTGGTGCTCAAGCAACAGAAGCCTTACCGCACTTCATGTGTCATCACTAGTTAACATTACTGTTGCACGTTAGTAGCTACCTTAAACATGGTTAAAATGCCGAAAACTCAATTGTCTGGAGTGTGGCTGTGTTTCACTCAAAAGGATTCTGACACCAGGGCGTCGTTAAGTGAATGTGAAAGTGTTTTGTTTTTAGTTATATTTACATCTTTAATCTTTGTGTACATTCCACAGGTCACTAGCAACCGGAATGTTGACAGCTCTTCTAGGGTCATATGAGTCAGTGTGGAGGCTGTTCCCGGGGTAGGTCACGTACTTTTCATCTGCAACAATTTGCTACCAAATAATTTATGACAAAATAGTTTAAAAATCGATGGTATATGGTCATTTGGCAAAAAAGTAGTGTTGGTTGTGTTTGTAATCCGTGCTCGAACAAAAACTTGCTTTTTTCCCATAATTTCATCTTTACAAATCAGAATTACTTAATCACTGATATAAAGTCAAAATCATTAGAAGTTTGCTTATATTAACCTTTTTCCCCCCATATTACCCCCACTTCCACTCTTTATCCCAAAACTGCAAGGTGTGAATACGGCATTATCTCGTGGTTGTAATTTTTAGCAATGTATGCTCAATTTAGCCCGTGGGTAAAGAGCAATAATGAATTTTGATTAGGGCTGCTGCGATTAGTCGACAATGTCCATGAATGTTGTCATGAATATTTTAAATTGACGTATTTAAAAAAGAAAAAAAAATATTTAATGAAATTGCGTCTTCTGAAATACCTTTAATTCATTAAAATAAATGTTTTCTTTCAATATCACTCCACGTTATGGGAGGTGTGTGTGTGTGTATATACGATGCATGTATGTGTGTATACATTGTAGTAACTGGCAGATGTAGGCCTCACCACAGGAAGCAGATGAGGCAGTTTTGTTTAGCAAGAGCCACCTTTATCTGCAGCCCCTAAATGGACAAACACTGAACACCAACTGTTCAGCTCTGGTCATGCCTATCATCCAGCTTATGATGCTACCGGTCTAGGTGGGCCTCCATGGTGCGGCATGCCTCGCCTCTTCATAGGTGAGCAGTATCACCTCAGCAGCCACAGCTTGTTGCCTCTGGTGGTTGTGCTCAAAACTAGAGTCGCAGCGTGGCTGGTGAATGGTCACACTCCCTGTGAACTGTCACCTTCCTTAGTCTCTGACGTCATCTCAGACAGGGACCTAGCAGACTGGCAGGTGTGGCTTAAGGGCGTGCTGCACGGTTTTGGAGTGCTTTGACGGGATGGCGGGGGAGATTTGAAAGCATGCTGCATGGGCTCGGGGCGTTTTCAGAGGATGGGGAAGCACCTCCATCAATGCGTCGCCCACCCCCCACTCATCTCTTGGCAGATTTGGCGTGGGCTTCGGGGCAAAGTTGCCCAATGTCCCCTCTCTGAGTAGCACCAGCAGACGAGCTTCCTTTCTATCAGCTTGCAATTCTGAGCCAGCCTCAACGCGAAACGGTTGCCGCTCCTTCTCCCGCTGCACCGTTCCACAGATGCCCACAAGTCTGCCAGGCTGGAGCGAGCTGTCAGAGTGATGTCCAGGAGGATACACTCCAGTAGCACCAGTGGGGCTGCTTCTGGCATCCTACTTCTCGCACCAGAGTAGTAACCAGCAGACCTACTTCCATCATGGCAGTAGGAAGAAGATGAGGCAGTTTCGTTCAGCCGGAGTGCTTTGTGTTTGCAGCCCTTCAAATGACCAAACACTAAAGCACCAATTGGTCCCGACACTCATTGCCCACTGTGCTGGCCGTCCTGACCACTCCAGCAACACATGGCGACACACACACACACACACACACACACACACACACACACACCCACACCACTTTTACAATTATCATTAACACTACACATACAGTACAATTACACCACAAGACATGACAAATACATTATTTAAAGGGCTGGCAATGGTCCAACATTCCATGCTTTCTGACTGGTACCTCCAGTGCTGCTGTATGTATGTATGTATGTATGATATACTTACAAATAATTTGTGTGTGTCTAATATGTCCTAAAGACCAAAAGCATGTAATAGTGTTTCCTGAAAGTCCCACGAGCACATGGGTTAGTGTTGAGTTATTTATTGTTGAATTATTGTAGTGTTAGGGTTTATTTACTGTGAATTTAAATGTTTTGTATTTATGTATTTAAGTTAATATAGGCCTGTTGTTAATTTTTAAGCTCAAATTAGCCATTCTTTACTGTCATCGACCTTTGTTTTGTGCATCCCCTCTCCCTTAAAATTACTGGGTCAGGCACCAGCACTATTTTAAAGGTGTTGTTTTAGCACCGGTATCTGAAAAAAAACCCGGACAATACCCACCCCTTGCAGGAAGGGGTGCTCTGCAAATTTTATTGCAGATATTTCACGGTACCAGAATAGTATTGCTTTTGAAAATAAAATGCCATCAAAATACTGCATGCTGCGATATATCCGGATGGTATGACAGTATGAAAAATACCTAGCTTAAAATTTCTACGTTAACTGTTTAACCATTGAAGGAGTTTGTAATCTGAATTGACTAGAATGCAGCTGGAAAAAATGCTGGTTATTTTTTCACTGACTGGCAATGGAAATGAGAATGAATATTTATGATGTATGATGACAGTTTCCCAGTACAGGTGTTGGGGTGGATGGATTTCATTGTCATCGGCATAGATTTAAATGTAGTGGATACAGGCCTGGGCTACTTTGCCCCTATATAATTTGACCACATCTTTCTGCTGCATTTTCGGGCATCATATGACGGCTAATGGTCCTAAGTATTTAAATTAAGCCTTTGCAGATTGTTTGAGTCTAGAGGTGGGAAGAGGGCTCACTTTCCACATGAGATTTCATTTGATTTTTGAACTCCCTGGTGGCTATACCTCCACCCGCGGTGTTGAGAAAACATAACGAATAGTTTGCCGTTGGTCAGCTAATGAAGACCACATCTTCAGCGGGCTCTGCACTGAGCGCAGTATCTGCTGCCAGCACACACACGTGTACACACACTCATGCAAGCCGCAGTGCACACCATATCATATGGGTCTTCACGCTGCTTTTATTTGTCCCCTTTTACTGAGTGGTCACTTGCTTGGGTCTGAAACTCTATGGCCTGCCATGTGACGTGATTCAGCCAATCAGAGCATGACGTAGTCCAGAAGAGAACCAGATGTTACTGTCCAAGCTGGAATAGCTTCAAGTTTTTTTTTTTTCCTCTTCTGGTGATTCCCATCTTCTGTGTATCCATTTATGCATTTGAGAGTTGCAGCACCATCTGGTAATCTGTCCCTTTTGAAATGTGTGTGCCATGGATCACGTCAAAGGTCACATCAGCGGTGAATCGTGTAGATTTTTATTTTGTGAGCCAGCGTTATTAGCTTGTGCATCTGGGTTTTAATTAAGACTTTAGTTTATATCTCAGATGCAAATCTAGCCTTTAGATTTAAAAGGCTAGGAGAAGCGAATTTCTACAGCCCCCCCCCCACCCCCATCTCTGCTGGTTGTTCATTAGTCTGGTGTAATTGTGTTGGCACAAACAGCAGTGGAATAAATGAAAGGCTTTCACTGCAAAGGTCAGTACCGAGCTGTGGATCTAGGACCACCATGCAGCCAACCAGCTGGAAAACTTATATTTTCCTGCTTAATTTTTGCCAAAAATGCCATAATGTTTTCAGAAATTGATTGATTTCCCTGAGTCCATTTTGGCATTTGCACGGCACTACGCCATTTCAGATTTGGCACTCCGATGCGGATCAGGACTGGTCCAAGTATTGGCCTGGTCTGTGACCAAGCTTTCACGTTCTGGCCCTTTTTTTGGAGATGGACAAATTAAAGCAACAGAACATTCAAAAGCTAAGAATGAATAGAAATTAGGCTCAAGGTCAAGTCATCTGATGACTTGGGGGCAGAGGTGGAAAGTTCAGGTCCAGAAAGTGCAAATCCAGACCAAGATTTTGTTTCAACCAATCCATAGAGTACTCTGTCACTGTGACTCTCTATATTCAACTGATAGGTTGAAACAAAATCTTGGTCTGGATTTGTACTTTCTGGACCTGAACTTTCCACCTCAGCTTGGGGGTGGGGGACAAGGGGCAACTGAAGGAAAGTTGTGTCACCTCATGCCAGACTTCGGTGAGCCACGGGAATTGTGGCTAATGCTTCTGCACCCAGGAGAATCGCAACGCTGTTACCCTCTGGTTCCATCCAGACGTGGTAATTACAGTCTACTCTAGAATCGAGTACGGGAGGGGTTTCTGATGGGAGCCGGCATCTGGTAATAGGATTAAAACAGACGTATGGTGGTCTACCGTGTTCTCTAGCAGCTATAAACAGCTGCTGCTCTGCAACTGTAAGAGTTTCGGAAGGGGCACATGAAGCCCGACGGCCTGTTTCCAAAGCCGTTAATTCTCCGGCAGTCATATGTAGTGAAACCGCCAACCGTCCCTTGAACCTTTGCACCATCTGCACAGTCAGAGCCCTAGAGTTCTGGTCAGCATCTCCTTTCCGTCCTTCTATAAAGCGTCATTGCCCCTTCTCTCCTCGATGACTAAGGCTCTAAAGCATCTTCTGAATTACTTGCTCAAGCTAGTGGCCATGCCTGCTTGTAAATGCCCTCTCCATGCGCTGCAACTACTATTTGATAATTTTGATAAATCATGAGAATGTCACAAATAAAAAACACTAACGCGCATTATGTGTAATGTTGATCTGTAGCAGTTACTTTGGCATTTCTGCAAATGGGACAATCACAGAACATTCCAATTTCACTTTGTAAAGCAGAGTGGCAGGGAAGACGTTTGTGGCACGTCTGTTAAAACTGAGCGGAAGAAAAAGACAGAGGGAAAGCAAGAAAATCAAGCTGGCTAGTACTGGCAAAAAAATTTTTCACACAGTAGTTCTGTATGCAGTAAAATATGCAAAATATAAATTGGAATGAAAGCCCTTCTTTTCAGCAGTATGCTTTGTGAAACAGCTATGAGGCGTTTTAATGTGTTTTTTCGGAGGTGCCAGGTTTTGGTTAAAGACCAAAACTTGAATGATTTAACTGATGGTAACTTTTGTAATAAAATTATTCAGCTTGTCGATGCTGTTCTGTCTAATACTGTATGCTCTTCATTAATATATTCAGCATTTTAACACTTCAGGATGTTGCAGTGAATTATATGGGTTTATAAAGACAGTAGTATGATGTAATAATCCAGGTCTAATGGAAAAATTAAATATCAAAATATTCAGTGGTTGCAGTCTTGCTCTTCCTGCAGTTTTCTGCTGGAGCAGTTCTGGTTCAGTCTGCTGTTTGATAGCTAAGTGTCTTCTGTGACCTGAGCCATCAGCGTTTAAGCTGGGATTGCCGCTGTGTACTGAAGGCCATCAGTGGCTGGCTGTCCCACTGAAGTTGCAGAAATGAGGATCGATGTGTCTCTTGAATATCCTGTTCTTGTTTGTGCAAATCGAAAGGATCAATGCTGGTGTGAAGTCTTGAAAACACGGTCAATTCAGCAGTTAACCAGATTACTAGTTCCCATCTTGCTGCCCTGGTGCGTTTTCTAACCCCATTCCTTTCAGTCTCTATTCGGAATGTCTGTCACCAAAGAGTAAACTATGGCCCTGCCCCTGTTATATTAGAAACCCTGTTCCTTCTGGGGCTCCTTTTGGGCAGGATGTTGCTGCAGGTTCTCAAACTTGAGTAGTGCTTTCAGCCTCTGTGGGATGGTGTGGTAATCACAGCTGGGCCACTAACTTCAGGTTTGTGGGTTTGATAGGATCCTGCTAGTCAGCCATCCTGTGGGGGATCCTGCTAATGAACCGAGTGAGTATGTATGTACGTGTACGTGTTCCGGCACTATAAGTATGGCTTTAACAATTAGATGGGAGTTCAGATAATGCCATTGGTGAGGAATTTGCATGAGTCATTGGTGAAGAAGCCTGGGTGCCCCTGGCTGTATGGGAAAGGGTGGAGTTCTTGGTGATTCTGATCATTTACAGCAAGTGAATGCTGACAGCTTCCTCTCCCTGTCATGATGTATGGGCTTAGTTTTGGACACACTGGCGATTGCCGTTACCCATTGATGTGCTGCCTTGGGTTTATGCGTGTGTTTGGGGATCAGAGGAAGCAAAATTTACATGTTTGTGGGTCTGGACATGTCTTTAGCCATCTGGGGTTGGTGCACCTATGCTGGACTCCCACAGGCCCCAATCCCTCACGTGGTGACCACACTTACTGTTGTGCAGAGCTAATTTCTCTGCTGATTACCATGGGACACTTACTGAGAGAACTCTAAATAGGTCTGGTTTTCAGTATTGTGTAGTTTAATTGCTTGGGTTGATAGGATTGAGCCCTTTCTTGATGGAAGACGGAAACTATTTTCCTCTTCTTATTTGATTTCCCTGTTGTCTGCTCCTGTGCCCCTGGTCTGTAGTATCATATTTCTTCAGCGTCCACCTCCAGAAGGGGAATGATATGGGTTGGAACAAATAGCCTTTAAGGGGCCAAAGGTCCCTTCTCATTCCATGACTGTAGCTGTTTTCCCACTGTGAGGTAACTCCTTTTGTTCCTGGTATGCTTGTTCATAGAGCTGTAGGGTATAAGGTCCCAAACTCATGTCCTTAATAGCCCCACTTGAATTGTGGTGGCCAGCTCATAAGGTAGGCTGAGGGTCAGTGTCATTCTGTCAGCTAGCTTGCCTTAAACGCTTTTTGCGAACACATGGATTCTCAGCATAGAGCCTTTGTCCTATGGCCCTTGTTTCAATCCTAACAACATTTGTGATAATTTACGATGCCAATAGGGATAATACTAGAAATGTCCTTGTTAAAATTTTATATCTATTCCTTTTTAACACACACACTTCATTGACCTCAGGGGTTCACACAGGTGGTTATTAAAGTAGGAAATTGTAAGAAACAAAGCAGTACAATCATAACCCCCCCCAGATTTGACCTTTTGATAATTACAGAGTGTGTTCATAGGCTGCTCACTGTATAATTTGTTTCTCCTGTGGTAAATGTTTGCAGCGAACACACAAATGAGCTAAATATTGGTATTCACGTGGATGTGGCAGGATGGAAAGAGGAGCTGCAGTCATGACTGATTTTTGGTGCCAAAAACACCGAGAGAAATGATAAGCAATTGGGGTACATTTAATGACCCCACCCAGCCCTTACATATCTGATCTTATTGTGAGATTTCAAGTGACACTTGGCACACTCACGGTCAATTTGCTGGCTCTTCCAGGCTTGTGCCATTGCTTTAAAACTGCTCAGTTTAAATGATTGTGTTTCTGTGATGGTATGTAACTGCGGCAGGCCAGTCTTTTTTGCCATTTTTTGTTCTAAAATGCATCTAAGTAGTAAGATCGGAGAGCACAGTTTAGTGGGACAGGCCTGGGGGGCACGAGTCTTATCTAACACAGCAGTCTGTCAGTCACATGGGTTGGTGCCTGACTCTGCAGGTTAGCACTCTGTTCTGGTAACTGAAAGGTTGCTGGTTCAAATCCCATGCCTGGCTGAGTGATGTCACTCTTGAGTCCTTGAGGCTGTTAACCCCAGTTGCCCCTGGGACAGTGTCTGACCCAGCTGTATGATCTTCACTTGTATATCACTTTGGACAAAAATGTCTGCTAAATAAGCAAATAATGTTTGACATGTGAAACCAAATGCCGTCCTTAGTTTTCAGGATTTTAACTGTTTATTACCTGCTACCCTTTGCATCCCAGAGAATATATGCAATTTTATTAAAAACTTTAATGATTCATCCATCCATTTATTGGCTTCTTATCCCCGTGGCAGTATTGCAAAGTTGAGTAAATCAATATATCACTCAAAACGGTCTTCATGCCGGTAAATCCTGAATGTTTCTGATCATCATCATGCTATCACTGTGTTCATCATCATTATAGTTACCCCTTACTGTTATGTAGTAGTGGTTTTTATATATCATTTATATGACATTTTTTTAAACTATATAAAGTGTATGTAACCCCTGTCGTTCATACATGGTGTCTCTGTTCTCCCTACTTTTGGAAGAGTAAGCCTAACCCAGCAGTATCCTTGATGTGGCCAGTAATTTATCCCCCCCGAAAAAACCCTAGCAAGAGGCTGCATGTTAGATTTGTTGTCCTACCTGCAGCCAGAGAGCCGAGGGTCATAGATGGAGTTTCTTTAGTCGGGTGCAGATGTTTCCTAAACGTCAAATCTTCACACCAGTCAAGCAAATCAGAGACTCTTGGGAACGTTTTGGTGTGAGAGGAGAGAGAGTCTCAAAATAAATTTGTCATAGATTTAATACTGGGGTGTCGAGCTGAATTCCTGAAGGGCCTCATCTCCCTAGGCTTCCAGGCTCGCCTCTTACTTACCTCATTATCTCCGTCTTTGTGATATTTTCCCATCAATTGGCAGCTGCTTACTGCATGTTATGCGTCTCCACTCCAGTTAAGTGCATGTTTAGCGACCGCTCCTCTGGTGTCCCGTGGAACAGATGCTGGTTGGATGTGAGGTTTTGCATCTGTGGGGGAATCTTAAGGTGTATCCAGTATAGATAATTAATCGCTAATTGGGCAGTTTAAGCCTTGGGAATGGGATGTGATGACAAACCCAGCAGGCTAAAAGTTCTCTAGAGCCCCCCCCCCCCCCACACACACTTTTACACCCTTTGTTCATTATCTAGATAATGATATGTATTTAATAAATATCTGTAACTGTCAGCCAGTCTGGCTTGCTAACAAGATTGTTAGCATTGAATCTACTTACCACTTCTTCTGTCCCGGTGGCCTACCCCTGGGCAGCTAAGTAAGATGTAATTAGGAGTAAAGGTTAGAGGGGCAGCAAAACGGGTGTGGGTTTTTTCTCCTTTTTTTGTTCCACCCCCTCCCCCTTCAACCGCCCTGAATACCCGGTATAAATCTTAGATTTTTTTTCATGATTTGCAACACAAGTGCATAAACGGGCTGTGCAAAGGGATGGTCCATCACCCACCGCGTGGCATGTAACCCTATTTGGGAGGGGGCAGTCTCCCAGGCACCTGCCAGACGCACACCCCCACCATGCTCCCGAGAAAGGCATCCTCCTGGCCCTGCTATTCCAGCTGCCCTGTGGTTTAGTCTGGCTGCCTTCCCTCCCTTGGTAGGGCTCCAAAGCTTGCAGTCCCGACTTGATTTATATTGTCAGTAAAAGTGACTCTCGTATTGAATCGCCTTTTTGTGCAGTTCCTTCATTTTCAGGGCTGGCTTTGTCAATGTCAGCTTTTTCTTCACGCAATATTAGTGCGGGCAGCGCCTGTAACGGTCATTAACGCCGCTAATATATCTGTTGCACAGGTTCTCTGGAAGCTGTGTGAACATAATTTTTCCTTTTCTAAAAGAGATCTATATAGCAAAATTGTTTAAAAACGGACTCGTCTTGTCGGCGTTGTCGTATGGATTTGATTTGCTGCCCCCGACCCTAACTAAACACAGCATTCCCCAGCTCTGAAGTCGTTTTTTCCCTCCCTGGTGTCACTTTACAGTATTTTTACGCCAAGCCGGCAAGGCGCAGGTATGCTGTTGTCTTTACTGATAATTACAGGATGGCACCTGCCTCGGGGACCCGTCGTCGTTAACGTCTCCAAACCAGAAGCGCCTCGTTCCAGCCGCTACGCCCAAATGCAGCCCGCATGCCCTGAGCGGGTAGCGCGAGTTTCCTCAGAAGTGGGTGCGGGGCGTGGCTGGCGGACGCGCGCGGGCGCGGGGCTGGGGGGTGTGTGTGGTACAGGCAATATGCGACCTACGTGTTAAAAATGCAGCGTGTAGAAATTCCGTTTGAGTGCCAGTCGCTCTTCCTTGTGCAGGGCGCCGTAATTGATATGCCAAAAGCAATAAATCACCGGTGCACTGTGGCTCTCTGGCTATTATCTGGGAAGACGGGTTTACCGGCGCTGTCGAGAATCTGTGACTCCATGCATTCTCATTTATTTATTTCCCCTTTCGGGGGCCGGAGCAGTGGGGGTGGGATTGACGTTAGCTACGTTACTACAGATTTCTAAGAAGTCCAATCAGCGTGCCATACCAACCAATCCCCGCTTTGTCTTTTATTTAATATTTTTTGTGCAGTTACTTCGCTGTATCTTTTATGTTTACAGTAATTTACGTACGTTGCTAGTAGTGAGGCACCGATTACTACTGGCCGATACCGATTGTTTGGGAGGTTCTGCTCAAGTAAATTTAAAGGGACACTCCACCCAAATAAATAAAAAATAAATAAGTTACGTTCAAAAATAAGAGAACGTATTTATTTTTGGTAAAACACCATCTCTGACATACAACACTATATTTTATAACTGTATACATATTATGTAATTATAAGAGAAGGAAGGGCTGATAATCAAGTATGAATAACTCCGCAATTTTCTGAGTAATATATCTTTTGGTTTTGCATTGTCTGTACTGAGTTCTCTTTTGCTAGCACATTTTTGCGATACCGACGGACAATCGTTATTTGGCAGTATTGCAGCTTTGTTTATTGTTACGGATTTGTTTTTCCGAAACTCTTCATACTCTTCACTGTCTTGCCTTAAGGTGAGGAATCAATTTTGTTGTGTTGGAATGTCAGTAATTCGTTCCTCCTCCTGAAATTTTAGCAGTGTTTGCGTTTAGTGTTTTCGCTAACGTTGAAATAATTTTACACTACAGAAAAATTAACTATTTAGTGCAAAGCAAAATAGATCACCATTTTACAGGGATTTAGGGCGGTAAATATCCGCTCACTTTGAACCTGCAACCGACGGCCTGCTGTTGGTGTATCAGCCGCCTATAGTGGCGCAAAATCGGTGCGTGTTTAGTTGCTAGCCAGCATATAGCGGCCAGAGACCTGCCCGCTGGATTAGAAGAATATTGCTATTATACCGCTAAGTGGAGGCACTTTGGTTTTCCTCTGCTTTTGATCTGCTACATAAAAAAGATGGTCGAGACACATGTCGTTTTCTGCTAAAGTGGCTGTCGAATTGGGTTTTCGCTCATAAATGATGCTGACTATCGCGGTTCTTATCGGACTGTTTCCCACGTATCTAAAGAGATTTTCCCTCCAAGCTGGCTTCATATTTTTCATTTACTTATATTGGAATTTGTCAGTGGAAGTCATGCTCTGTCGATTTTTTTTTATTCTGAACGCACGCCTTGTGTTCGTGATAAATAATAAACTTGTGAACAGCTAATTATAAACATTCTGAGATTAATGATATTTATGACTCATTGTTTGGAGAACCCACTGCTCAGCGTCAACAGTTGTCAACTGTGATTGGGCCTTAGCATTTCATTCCAAAGCATATTTATTAATAAATTGTTGAAGTAATTAAAGCCCCTTTCCCTGGCTCCAGTGTCCCTCTGTCCTTGTGTTTTAGTTGTCTGCAGTGTAGTGCTGACTGTAGACCGACTTATTATGGTCTCTGCTCATGAGAAGAGCATGTTGCACTGTCTATATGATGAATGTTTCACTAGATCGTGGAACACTTATTTTACAAAGTGTTTTTGTCCAGCACTTCACAGGTGACATTTTTCTCCTTATGTAACCAAAGCAGCCATGGTTTGTTGTCTCTTACTCTAGATTTTAAAGTTCTGGATGTACTGTGGTTATGGATAGAAAAGGGAATTAAATCTTTAGGATGGGGAACGGATTTACAATGTGAAAACATCCTGTAATTTTTCTAACTTCTTTGATCACACAATATTGCACTTCAGTTTTCTCATTCTTGCGCAATTTATTTATTTATCTATTTTATTTTTTTATTTTTGTAGGCTTACCCGGGCAGTTCACTTTGACAGCTAATGTTATTTTTTTTCCAACGTTACTGAGCCACCTTGGCAGTGGCAGTTCGTCAGACTTTAGTGGGCTAGAGTCCATGGTAAGGGTGTCGTTCTCCAGCAGGTTGCATTAAGGATCCTCCTCTCAAGTAAGATTGTAGCAGAAGAGGAGTTATCATGTAAGCATGCTCTTTGCTGTGCGAGTGGATTGAAAGAGGCTCCTTGCCCCCTACTGCAGACTGGAGAGCACATTTCTAATCAACACAGATTGGCTGTTTCTGTTCCAGAAAAAAAAAATGTAGCGGATATAAGTTTCAATCAACTGACATTAGCCTGTGGAATTGTGGGAGTGTGTGGTTCCTCTGAGCCATGATTGGTTGAGTAGCGTTTCTAAATAGTGTGAAAAATGTCTTTCCTTTCCTTGTGTTATATAATTGTCTGTAAGGGAAGAGGGACTACCCCTAGTCTCCAGTTGCTGGTTGTTTAATTTACATTTCCATCTTCAGTATTTTGTTTTGCCCTCTTTTTTTTCCTCGAAACAGCTCCCCATAGAATTTCTATACCTGTATCTTAATCCAAGGTTAAATTGAGCTGAGCTTATGAGAACCGTCAATTCCTTGTGCTGACTCAGCATTTACAGTAACACCAATCCATTTATACCTAAATGTGGCTAAGAAAGCTGTGATGTTTGATGTGCATGATGTCATTTTGGCAGTGGTGGTTGTTCTGCAGTCTTCCTGTTGGTATGCACTTTTAGTTATCTTAGTTCAGTTGATATCAGTCTGCAAAAGCGCAGCCTTGACAGATCGTGATGTTCTGCTTACGTTTTCTCTTCTGAGTTTTTTTCTTGCCAATAGTAGCTGTCCTCTCTGTGGTGAAAGAATTGGGATGAAGTGCAGCTGGACTCATGGAGTCCCTGATCTCTCGGAGTTGTGTCTCGTGGTAAACGTTGGCTCAGATTTTGTTTTGTTCTGCTTCTGGCTGTCAGTGCTAGGTTGGCGCACCAGGCGATTAGCATATTAGTGCCGGGGCAGGGTAGAGGGAAGCTTTTGGCTGAGGTGTGAGACTCTCTGCATGGGAGACCCTCAGGATGGCTTTCTATCTAAGATTAGGAAGGTGGCAGCGTTGAGTGCATTTGTTTATCCACTTCCTGTAAGCGAGACTGTCCCTTACCGGCACCAAAAAGCATCTTTACAAAGGAGGACTTTGGCTCAGGTACGAGGGTTCGAAAGTCACTGTGGTGCCAGAAATTCCCACACCAAGGGGGGGGAAAAAAACACCGTACTCGGCGCTTCGCCCGAATCCTTTTCGGAACACTGTGCTAATTAGGAGGAGGAAAAGGGCCGTTTATTAATACGGCATCCATTGGCGGTGGCTCTGCTCTGAGGGAGTTGGCAGAGCTGCTGGCTCCATGTAGCATCTTGTGTTCCTCGCCACCGTCTCCGCCGGCTACTCTCCAACTTTCAAGCTAATGGGGGGGGGGGGGGGGGTGCTGCCTGCATGGTTAAACCTGCTATTCTGTTATGATTTTGAGCAAAGTTTTTTTTTTTTTTTTTTTTTTTTTTTTTTTTTTTTTTAAAGGAAAAAAAAAAAGACAAAATCTGCTGGTCTCTCTTGCTGTCTACCCTGATAATTAAATGTTGTCAAGAATTCACCCTCGGGTTCCTTTGTCGTGTTTTGTTTGTTCCGATTTTTAAAATTCCCCTCTTTCTTCAGAATACCCAGCAGGGCTTCCCTGGCGTTTCAGTCTCGACGATGTCTAATCGATAAGGGAATGTTCCATCAAATGTCTTGTTGAATTTTTTTTTAAAAATCTATTGTGCTCTGTCTTTCAGGGCTTTCAACCGCGCTGCCGCAGATGTCATAGATGACAACTCCACACAGAGAGAGGAGGACGTTGGATCATTGAGCGCCCCACCCAAATTTTTTTCTTTGATAACCGCTAACATAGGCTAGTAAGAAAAGAGCAAGTGGAAAAAGAGGTTTGTCGGGCGACGACTTTCAGAAGCGACGCAATCATGCGACTATTCTGGGGGTCTCCATACCTCAGCCTGCGATTTTTGGTCATGGGGACTCTGGTTACACTGGTGCTGTCCCAAGTTGCATCAACATCATTTAAAACCTTCTCACCCCCTGAGCTGGGCCTGACGAACATGGTGATCCACAACAAGACAGGGGAGGTCTACGTTGGGGCGGTCAACTGGATCTTCAAGCTGTCCAGCAACCTGACCAAGCTTCGCAGCCACATGACGGGGCCGGTGGTGGACAATGAAAAGTGCTACCCACCACCCAGCGTGCAGTCCTGCCCACACGAGCTGGCGCAAACCAGCAATGTGAACAAGCTGCTGCTAGTGGACTATGCTCAGAATCGCCTCATTGCCTGCGGGAGTACCTCCCAGGGAATCTGCCAGTTCCTGCGGCTCGATGACCTGTTCAAGCTAGGCGAGCCACACCACCGTAAGGAACATTACCTCTCCAGCGTGAAAGAGTCAGGCACCATGTCAGGAGTCATTATCGAGGGCCACGGAGGGCTCAACGGCATGCTCTTTATTGGCACGCCCATTGACGGCAAGTCCGAGTACTTCCCCACCCTCTCTAGCCGCAAGTTAATGGTCAACGAGGAGGACGCCGACATGTTCAGTTTCGTCTATCAGGATGAGTTTGTTTCCTCGCAGGTGAAGATCCCTTCGGACACACTGTCAAAGTTCCCAGCTTTTGACATCTACTACATCTACAGCTTCAGCAGCGAGCAGTTTGTCTACTATCTCACGCTGCAGCTAGACACCCAGCTTACGTCCGCCGATGCCAGCGGTGAGCAGTTCTTTACCTCCAAGATCGTCCGGCTTTGCGTGGATGATCCTCGGTTCTACTCCTACGTGGAGTTCCCCATTGGGTGCACGAAAGATGGCGTTGAGTACCGGCTGATCCAGGATGCCTATCTTGGACGACCAGGCAAACAGCTCGCCACTTCTCTGAGTGTGTCAGAGGATGAGGACGTCCTGTTCACGGTCTTTTCGCAAGGTCAGAAGAACCGGGCCAAGCCACCCAGGGAGTCTGTACTCTGCCTCTTCACCCTGCGCCGCATCAAGGAGAAGATCAAGGAGCGCATCCAGTCTTGCTACAAAGGCGAGGGCAAGCTGTCTCTTCCCTGGCTTCTCAACAAAGAGCTGTCCTGCATCAACTCGGTGAGTCCATGCAAGCTGCAAGCACCTTACCCCCAGATATGCTGTCTGCTCAACCCCAACATTCCTGTCATTCTCTAGTACCAGAGATCTCGGGTGCCTGGAGGCTTTAGATGACAGAGATTAGCTCTGTGAGACCTTAGGTTAAAGCAATTTAACTAAACAGTGGTGTTCTTGATGTTCCACAGGCCTTGAGGGGGCAGCAGGGTGCATCATTCTATGTTCTTATGAGGGTGCATCTCTGCTGGGGAGGGATTACGGCGTCGTTATTAACTCTGAGTTCCAGTATCCGTCCCTGTTGTTCTTTCTGACTTATATCCTAGGTGCGTGATTGGCAGGTACTGCAGTGCTGCAGGTACTTGCAGACTGGGCCAGCACCTTGTGGGAATGCAGGGAATGTAGAAGTGTGAGATGACGCTCCAAGGCAACGGCACACATCTGACCAAACAAACATGATTGGTGACTCTACATGGGAAGGGAGCCATGATCCTTGTCTCGCTGCCAGCCTGTCTACCTGGCACATAACGACCTAGCAGTCAGTTCACGTCTACGTCGAGCACTATGATTCATGCTCTAAAAACCGCCGTGGCTGCTCATATGAAGGTCAGATTTTTTAATGAGACCATTATTACCTAAATGGTGTTTGGCTCCTCCCTGGGACTCATTTAGTGTAATTTTCCTGGGTTTTGAAGCACTGGCGGCTGCAGGTGAGATCTGAGGATGGTTCGGCAGCTGTGGAACTCGAATGTTGATAGATGCTGCATGGAGGGTTGGCTTGTCTCCAGGGGAGAACTGATTTTTAACTCTGCCATTTCACATTCTTTTGGTCCCTCGTGTGAAATGCACCCCACTTCATCTCTCTAAGTAACTTCTGAGGTATGGAGCAGCCGGTCCAGTCCACACCTTGGGCGCAGGCCTCCTCCCCAGGCACAACCCTGATGCAGATGAACCTTTCAAACTGGCTGAGCCGCAAGTTATTGGCTGGTTTTTCTAACTTCCCTTTGGTTGTTTAATCGGTTCCCATCAGGTTAAACCGGGCATTTGACTATGTGCGGTAATCCCTCCCGCAGCTTATTTCCATGCCTCGCCCCTCCCATTAGCAGTCTCTTCCCCTCCCGACAGTTTTGAATAATTGCTTGCGATTGCCACGCCGTGTGCGGTTTTGATGTTTTGAATGCTAGATGCGGGCAGCAGCCTGCTTCCTGTGTGATGAAACACTTTGCCGGCACCCAGACTGTGCTTCTGTCGCATTCGGCTCGTCGACCACAGCTGGGTGCTTGTGGGTAATGTGTACTGACAGCAGGCCAAGTGTCTGAGATTTGGACTCGATGCCAAGCCTTCGAGCAGCGGCTTGCTTACGAAACGGGGCCTCGTCCTATTTTTTTTATTCTTTTTATTTTTTTGTGAGCTTTGCATGTGTTTTCAAAAGCTTTTCATATACTCAGTGCCCTCTTTTATTAGGTATACCTATCTAGTAGCTGGTTGGACTCCTTCTTGTCTCAAAGGCTTGTTTCGAAGGTAGAGGTTTTCTGTGTTCAGTGCAGTCTTTTTGCATGCCAACAAAGCTGTTTGCATTCGTGGCCTTCCTGTTAACTGTAAGGAATTTGGCCATACTCCACTGACCTCTCATTAATGAGGAGTCATTCACTGGATGTTGATTTTTCTGTAAACTCTTGACACTGTAGCACATGAAAATCCCTGGTTAGTTGTTTGAGATGCTGGAACCGCCATGTCTCGTACCAACGATCACGCCACTTTTTAAAATTGGCTTGGATCAGCCAAACCTTAACTGAACCTCTTGACCTTGTCTGCATGCTGCATATATTCCATTGCAGCCACATGTTTTGCTGTTTGGAGGTGCAGGATATCTGCTTTTGCAAGCAGGTCTGCCTAATATATTAGCCATTGAGTGTGTGTGTTCAGCGTAGTACTGTTATGGGGGAAGTAGACAATGATTTGTTTCAATTATCCATGAACATGTGGAATTCCCCATGAATTGAATTGAGGACTGAGGAGATTAGTAGCTTAAAATCCATTGTATTTTCACAGCATCCATTACAGTATTTGTGCCAGTCAAATTAGTATCTATTTATCCATTCAGAGTAACAGGGTTATTAAAGACAGATACGCACGTACACACACACACACACACGCAGATTAAGTATCTATATCTTTGTAGGCACCCTCTATTCCTTTCTGTGGGCATAAACTGTGACCCCTACCCTACCCCAACTGTAAGTAATCAAACAAAATGCAAGACTTTTGGCATTTTTAGTTTTTTGATTGCATTCACAGATTTTAATAATTGAGAATACCCTAGTGGTTACTGAAAAAATGTCCCCTCAGGGTCAAAGTAACAGGCTTTTAATCACATTGGTCTGCACAATGTAATTTACATAATGCATGCATGCATGCACACACACACACACACACACACACACACACACACACATAACCTGAAGTTTGCTTGGTCCATGCCTACGCAAGGTTTTTTTTGTTGCACCCTTATTAGGTAGAACTTTGAGGAGTTTTTTTCATAAGCCTCATCTGAAGATGATGGAGTCCCTAGTTTAGGAAACTCCTTAATAGACAGAGGTGAGATGGTGAGCCCCTGAACCTGTCACACTGGTGATAAGGGGGCATCCTGTTGTGTACATGGCGACATCATACTAACGCTTTACACTGCACAGTAACACAGCCAGACAGAATAAGTATTAATCTTAACTAGCTGACAGGAGCCACAGGTAGGCGGGCATAAGTGGGGTGCCACATTTTGTTTGGCTGGCCGTTGCTGTGTCTTGTGCATCGTGTGTGGAGTGGCGTTCTGGCCTGCAGGGGGCATGTGCCATGCACTTGGTGTGAAGTGGGTGTGCTCTTCAGGCGTGAATTTGACAGTGGGGAGGGGGTAACTACAGGTGCTGTGGGTAGGGATGATGCCCTTCGGGTGAAGTGCAGTGGCAATCGTCATCAATTTTGCTTTCTGTTTGATTCGTTTCATCTTGCATTTAGTGTTGCTGTAAAACTATATGCATTAAAAAACTATAAACGTTCAAAAAGGTCTCGTTATCTGAAAAATGGCTTCGCTTTTAATACCATCCACTTAAAACTGTTAATGTCCTGGAGTGGATGTGAGCAGCTCCTGTTAACCGGGCCTCTCTGATGTGATCGTGTGGTGATCTCAGCTTAAGCTGTTTAATCTCTTATCAGTCATCTCTCCAAGTATGACTTGGGGTCTCATGGCAGAGTGGGAGCCCCTCTTCGCGCACGGGGTTATTTGAAAATGTTTAATTCCTCCGTCCTCCGTAAGTGCCACTTGCTGGCTCTACGGATGTGAGGTGGTTTGTGGTTCGTGGGGAAACAGGGGCAGCTGATTGGCTCCCTGATACCACCCGTTAATTGTAGGTGTGTTTGGCTTGATGCTCAGTCACCACAGATTTTGCAACTCAGTCATCATCTTCTTGGTATTAATCTGATTTGCTGGAGGAATTCTGGATATATGGGGTGGAACGTGCCTTGTGTCCTCCTGCGTCTGCTTTCCGCTCTCATTGCCTGGATCAAAGGCATTTGAGTGAGGCCTCGTAGACTTACAAAAATAAATAAATAAAAATGAAAAGTGGCTCTTTCTGGGAAGGCACGATGCCGAATCAATACAGTTCCGCGTGGGTGTTGCATCATGGGTGAAAATGCCTTGCCTGACCTCTTATCTCCTATCTGTGAAAAGCGTTTGACTCGCGAAGCCCTAACAAGGCGGTTATGATGCTAATGATGCTAATTGCCTCTGTAATTATTTATCGATTTCCAGAGATTTGCCGTGTGGGTTGTGATCAAATGGTGGCGCTGCTCCGTTAATTTGTTCTTTATCTCTCCCTTTTCAGTCATGCATGCATCTGTACATGCAGCCCCCCCACCCCCCCCAATTTCAGTCCCTTGCGGGTCTCTCCCCAGTAGTTTCCGCCCCCCACCAGGCTCTGGCCCCTGGTTAGGATTGCTCCGTTTACTCTCGTGTTTTTGGGGAACTGCTGACTGATGCCGCATGTTATGGGGGTGCTTTCTTCTGGAATGTTCTGGAAATCACCGGGGCATATCTCATTCATGCTGCAGTGAAACCCTCAAGGACAAACCTGCAAATTCCTCACGTCCATGCAATCCCCCCCCACCTCCCTCTCCCCCCCCCCCAAAGAGGGAGTGAGAGTGAACAGCAGTTACAAATAAAATCAATTCTGATGGGGGGGGGGGCACGGAATGAGCACAGCTGGTTTGCACTGATTGCATGCTTCCGTTTTCTAAGCTAATCTTTATGTATGTTTTTTTTTGTGTGTATCAAAATCCTTCTGAAAAACGCTTGTGCAATGCTGATTCTAAAGGCAGCAGCGTCTGGCTTTCTTTCCGTCGAAATGCAGTTTGATTTCGATTAGGCTTTTGTGTGCCCCCTCCCCCCCATGGATGCTTTGCAGATGCTGCCTTTGTTCAGGTAAATTTAAATCTACAGCCTGTACCTTTTTTGCAAAAAAATAAAATAATAAAGAAAAAAAACCTGAAACATAATTTGCACTTTTATAGCAGTGAGGCAGTGCTGCCTGTGATACGGGATGAATCCTGGTTGACGTTTGTGGGGTCGATATGCAAAACACCCCCCTCCCCTCTTTATTCTTATGGTGACCTGGTACCTTGGGACTGGTAATGGTTGCAAGTGGTAAACAAGTGCTGAACGTGGTCCCTTTGCTAGCCAGCTGTAATTGGCTATGTTTAGTAAAGCTTCAGGGGGCTTGTGGGAGTGTGTGAAGTGGGTTTTGCACAGTAGGAGCCGTCCTGTGGGGCCCAGGTACCAGAGGTGGGACTTTGGCTGCCTTTGAAATCTGTTGTCACGGTTACTGTCATTTTTCAGGCATGTTTTTCAGACAGCCGCCGAATGGTGCGTTTCTGCCTGAGCGTAGGGCCGGGCTGCGCAACTGTTGGTGGTCCTGGTGCTGTGCAGCCTCACCCCTGCATCCTAGCCGGCTCCTCACTGTTGCTGTAGCCGATAGGGCAGCCCAGCGACGGCACCGCCCGCTTCTTTCTATCGATAGACAGCTGCCTTGTCCTGTGACAGCGCGCACCAACCTCCTTATTTTCGACACTGCTCGTCTGTGTTAGACGCAACATCGCAGCTTTTCTGTGAATGTGGCCAGCTGGCAGCAGTCACATTTCTTTTTTATTTCTTTCGCGTGCAATCACAAGCATCATATTTAACTCGTTGAAATGACGTGCCGTTGCGATTCGTGGTGTGTCTGCGGGGTCCCAGCTCAGGCACTTGCACAATTGGGCCGTCCCCCACATGTGGATATCGCTCTGTCTGCTGCTTTTCCGGAGTTACTCCGTCAACCCCCCCACTACAGCGACTGGTTCCTCCCCCTTTCTGCAGTTGAGCCCGCAGTGCTGTGCTCCTAGACACCGGAGCTTAAATATCACGCAGTGCTTTGGGAATAGTGATGTGGAGAGCTCTTGGTCTGCTGCTTCTCCAGAGGTGAATACACCCTGCACCCCCCCTCCCCACCCCCATTGTGATGTATGGTCCGAACCCCATTGCCCAGTTACAACTCGTAGACACTGGAGTTTGAACATCACAGACGGCATTTGTGTCTGATACCAGGACATTTGATTCAGAAGCCAGTGAATGTCAAGCCTCTGTTTTCTCTGCGTGGGAGAGATTCTCTCTGTCAGATGTGTGAATGCAACAGCAAGAAAAACGGGAGAGGAATGTGGCACTCGGTTACCGGGAACCGCGGCCGCGCCGGCGACGGGCCTCTCGGCGAGTGTCTAGCGGATCCGGATCTGATTAGCGGAGCGTGTGGGGATTGAGACGAAAGCCCCAGGGGTCTGTCCCTTGGGGGCGACCATCCCTTCTGTCTACTCATTAGCTTCTCATTAAAGGTCATGTCTCTTGTTTGCTTGTTTGGACTGAGCTAATTGCCCCTGGCAGGGCTGTTCTCTAAGCACCATTAAACAGTCTGGAATCGAGAACAGACAGCTATTACGGAAACCTCTCTGCCGTATTTTGTAGTCTCTTGAAAGTGAATGCAACCTTCATCTCCATGATAATAAACTGCGTGTGCGTGTGGGGATGGGCGTAAATGGTGGTGAATGCAGAACAGGGAGTGAATGTCACAGGAGTGGGGAGACGAGAGGTGTGCTGATGGGTAAGCCCCCCCCCCCCCCCATTCTCCTCCCCTCCCGCCCTAAAATTTGTGGTGTAAGGCAGGGAAAATGGGGTCACCAAAGAGCAGTGGAGGAAGGAGCCTAGACAGGTCTTCTGAAGTTGTGTGCAAGGATCTCCATATGCGTCAAGCATTTCCTATGCCAGCCACGAAGCGTTGCTTCGTCTCAGCGGGGGTGCGGCTGGGATTCAGGGCCTGCAGCAGTCGTCATGGTGTCAGGGAACAGTCTTAGGTGGGATCTAACATTGTAAATGAATATCAGCGGGGGAGGGAGCTCGGGGTTCTGCAGCTCGGGGGTGGGGCAGCTGCAGAATTACCTGGCTTTGTTTCTGCTCCTGTCTGTGTAGATTGTAAAAGTTACTGTGGCAGATGGTGGCATAAACTTCCCATCAAGGGGATTCGGAGTCAAAGACGAGCAGCCCACGTCGTTTGATATAAACGACTCTAAAACACGGCTTTGGGTGGCTGACGAGTGTTACCATTTCAAGTTGGCAACTCAGCCCCCCCCTAATGGAAAAAATTCTGCCGTCAGTGGTCTCTTAGCTGGGGGAGCGTGTTTTGTCTGCTACCTGTATGAGTGTTCTGTGCTTTTAGCTTTGACAGCAGAGTGTAAGCCGCTCTCTGTATGTTTGTGTGTGTGTGTGTGTGTGTGTGTGTGTGTGTGTGTGTGTGTGTGTGTGTGTGTGTGCGTGCGCGCATTTCCTCGTGTTTCACATTCCCCCCGCATCCACCGATCCCTGGGTCCCGCGGCGATGGCGCCGTTTGTCCAGCCGTGGCGAGGCGAGGCCCGCGGATCGTGTCGCCACGTTTTATTAATGCCTCGTCCTGAGAGCTCAACCCAAAGGGGTGTTTAACCGTCTCAAACAACCCGAGAGAGGAATTAACCCTCGGATAGCACCGCTTTCCCCCCCCCCCCACCCCTTTGCGGTGCTGAAACACTCCATTTCGTCGGAAGCCTGTGGCGCTTAGATGACTGGCAGCTGATGCGAGCAGGAGCCCGGCACAGATTTCTTGGGGAGGGGGTGCCGAGAGCACTCAGCTGGTTGGCCAGCACCCACCCCCACACTGGGCCGCAGGCTGACCTCTCGCTGTGTGGGCACTGATTTACCGAATCCTACCCAGATAGTCTCACCAGCTGGTGCTGTCCAAGGATTTGGTGGTTGGGTGTTGGGGTTGTGGGTGGGGGAGGTGGGGGGGGGGGGGGGGTTGACATGTGCAGCCTAATGATTGTAAGGGTTTGGATTATTTTAATTTTCTCTTCTTCTGCTTCATCCCTCTGATTTCCTCGTCCTTGTAGCAAAACTGAGTGTCTTGGGTTTAGTTAAGGAGGAAGTGAAAGATTATGTGGGGGGGGGGGGGGGCAGTTGCTGTGAGAGTGAAACAGGGGAATCGCTTCCCTCGCAGTTAGCGGATCGCACAGGTGCGGGGGAGCTGAGCTGTCAGAACCCGGTGACATTATGACCCTCCCCTCCGTATTTACTACTAGCGAAAGGGCCATGCTGGTTTACCTGATCACCAGCGTGATCCCAGAAATGCATCCACATGCTGACCCCCCTCCCTGATTAGCCGTTCGCTGTCCCTTTGCTCTTATTACTTTTCGAGACGTACGTCATTAGTCTCGAGCCGCTGAGCTCGACATCGACGGCGCCGTGATGTGGCTCCGCGAGACGCGGCTGAATGAAGTTTACGGTAATGAATTTGCCGACAGCCTGGCGCTGTGGCTTTCGCCGCTTTGTTCTTTAACTGGCCATTCCCTGTGTTTAGGGGGCCGGCATGGGCGGCTACACGCCTGATCCAATTTACCTTAGTGCTCAGATTCATTTTTAGGAAGTTTTCTTGGCTGTTAGCGATGCCGTGGCTGCTGGCACTTTTGAAAGAGGCGGACTGTTTGACTGAGAGATGGACGTGAATAATTGGGTATTTTTAGGGGAAGGAGCGGCGTGGCCGATGTGTGCCCCATTACCATAATCAGCCCGCCAGTCCCAGGGCGGCTGCCGTGTCATTTGCAGCCAGTTTCTGAAGCTTCTCTTTTTCCAATCGCACTCTGTCCTGTGTCTCTGGGGAGGGCAGGGGCACCGGCTCTGTGGGGGCTGCTGGCGGTGAGCAGAACGGCAGCAGCGGCTTCTGTTTACTCGAGTGGCTGTGCAGTGATCCAGGCTGCTAACTGGGAAAGGCTAGCAGCTAATGGATAATGCTAATACACTGCCTCCGAGGTCATCGATGGGCGATCTTACTCCCAATTCTACTCCACTCTGCCCAGTATCTATAGCCCAGCTGGATCCCTCAGAGGTGCTAAGTCCTGCTTGTTTTCCTTCCCGTTGAAGGGGTTAGGGTTAGCGTTAGCATGGGGAAGCTGGGAGGAGAACATCAGGAAACGCGGAGGTGCCTTTTGCGACCAGAGGGAGAGAAATGGGCATCACCATAGTCACTGATGCCTCTCAACCTGAATCTTGGCAGCTGGGGAAAGTGAAAGATGTTTTACAATGGCAGCAGGACAGGAAATCTAGCGGGATATCGTACGTTTTCCTTTTCTGTGTTTCCTGCGGGTGGCCTTTTTCACAATAATAAGGCAAGTTAACGGTGTTTGCAGTGTGTGAGTCAGTGCTTAGCAGGCGTCTGTGAACAACACAGGTTTTCCTCGCCCTTTAAAGTGGAGTCGTTAACACTTAGCCCAGTCCAAATGGGGGGGGGGGGGGGGGGGACCTCGAATAGCCTCAGGAAGGGAAAGCATCCTTTGGTGTGTGTTACTGATGCAGTCTAAATGAATTCCTGGTTTGTGTGGAATTAAATGATTCATTATTTGCACTTTTCACACGGTCAGGTTAAGTACTTAGTGCCCTTTCAGGTGGATTCGATACCACCGCCCCCCCCCTTCCCCCACTGCAACTCGGTTTCATATATTGAAACTCCAACATCCAAATCTCCATCTTGCTCGTGTTTGCGTGTGTTCCCAGAGTGCACTTGCTCCTGAATGAATTACAGAAATGTGAAAGCCTGTGAGGTTTTATTCACAGGATCGCAGCCTGCTAGCTGAGCCGTTGTACGCGGCGGTTCCTTGCGATGTGGTTTCTGCATGGTTGGAAATGCTTGTCTGCTGACGTCTTATTCTCTTCGCTGGTCCGCAGCCCTTGCGCATCGACGACAACTTCTGCGGGCATGACTTCAACCAGCCCCTGGGGGGCACCACCACCATCGAGGGCATCCCCCTCTTCGTAGACCGGGAGGAAGGCATGAGTTCGGTGGCAGCCTACAATTACCGTGGCAACACTGTGGTCTTTGCCGGCACACGTGGCGGGAGGATGAGGAAGGTAAGAATTCAAACCGGACCATTCATTCATTCATTCACTCACTCATTCATTCACTCAGCTTTTCATACGATGTCAGTGCTTGCTTTAGTCCCCATTACTGTTATGCAATGCTGCTGTTAAAGTAGGCAGTTTTGAAGATAGCTGAGCAGTGTGTCATTATTACTGACCGATGTGAAAGTTTGTTTATTTATTTATATGTATATGTTTAAATATTAAAAATATACATTTTTATTTTTTGGGAGGGGGGTGGGTATTTTCTTCACATCAAATACATTTTTTTATGTGTAAGTGTGACTGTTCAGAATGCCTCTCCTCCCCAAACTGAAATGGGTTATATTCGTATATATATTCGTGCGATCACTGCAGGGCGGTGCGTGTGTGGGGGGGGGGGTGAGTGACAGAGCAGAAATGGTACACTGCTGTCACCATAACCCCCCGCCCCCGTCACATCCGTTGCAGTGGCACGACGTCTGGTGCCGATGGCCTGGGTCTTGGTGTTTAGTACTTACCCTGAGCAGAATTGGAATGCTATAGCATTTTATATAATGACACTGCATTTCAAATAATGCTACAGGCAGATGCTGCTTCCTCCTTTTGGGCATAGGGAGAGGCCACGCTAACTTCCTGGATCTTTGTGCTGTGGTACCTGTGTTCTGATTGGCTAACTTGGGATCATTGCCTAGAAGAATTGAGAATGGGCGTGTGCTGCCATTTTGCCTGCTGGGGATGGGGGTGGGGGGGGGGGGGTTTCAGGAAGCAGGATGTTAGAGGTGGAGGAGGTGGCGAGGTCCTGGTTCCTGACAGGGCTGGGATGTGGGGAGAAGGCTGGGATGGTGATGGGCCTAGTCTTTAGCACAGGGATGCTGCTATCTGTGGTCGCTCTTGAAATGTATCATCCATGGGTATGGGGGGGACTACTATAATAAAAATATAAATTGATAAATTAATTATGTAATAGTAATTGTTTAATATAATTATTATATGCTGCTATACTTAAATGAAGTAGGCGATACATGGCAGAGTGAGTTAGGACTCGATATAAATCTGTGTCCGCGATCTAAAGGTCGCTGGTTCATATCCCAAGGATGGCAGAGTGATGTCACTGTTGCCCCCCCCCCCCAGTTGTTTCAGTGACTGGCTGACCATGCTTTCTTTACTGTAAGTTATTTCGAATAAAAGCGTCTGCAAAAAAATGTAACACAACTCTGATAAGTATGGCTCATCATGCCAGTTGATCTACCCTGAGCAGAATTGGAATGCTATAGCATTTTATATAATGACACTGCATTTCAAATAATGCTACAGGCAGATGCTGCTTCCTCCTTTTATCCATACATTCCCCCCCCCCCCCCCATTTCGCCAGGAGATGGAGGGGAGATGTGCAATGGGACGCCAGTCCTCTGTAGTCAGGAACACGCGCACACACACACACACACACACACACACACACACGCACACGCACGCACCCTCGCTGCAGACGATGTGGAAAAGACTCTGTGTCCTTTGGCTCAGTGGATGGACACAGCGGAGCCATTGGGAACTACGGTGCCAGCAGTGATTTCTGGGTATTGTCAGCTCTGTGCATGTATGAGAAGTGTCACCCGGGGGGAGGGGGGGGGGGTATTGAGATATTGACCGCTGTGCTTTCTCTGTCACTCAGTGTTTTTATTGCTTGTTCTTGTGCATTAAACCGCCTGCCACGTTCTAATGAAATGTTAAGCTTATGTCTATCGATGCAGGGCTTTCCGGCCTCGCTGCAGGCCTTTCTTATACCCCCCCCTCATCTCCCACAGCATTATCGATTCCATCCTATTATGAGCGGCTGGAGGGGAGTGGTGGTGGGGTATTGGGGGGGGGGCATAGGGAGAGGCCACGCTAACTTCCTGGATCTTTGTGCTGTGGTACCTGTGTTCTGATTGGCTAACTTGGGATCATTGCCTAGAAGAATTGAGAATGGGCGTGTGCTGCCATTTTGCCTGCTGGGGATGGGGGTGGGTGGGGGGGGGGTTTCAGGAAGCAGGATGTTAGAGGTGGAGGAGGGTGGCGAGGGTCCTGGTTCCTGACAGGGCTGGGATGTGGGGAGAAGGCTGGGATGGTGATGGGCCTAGTCTTTAGCACAGGGATGCTGCTATCTGTGGTCGCTCTTGAAATGTATCATCCATGGGTATGGGGGGACTACTATAATAAAAATATAAATTGATAAATTAATTATGTAATAGTAATTGTTTAATATAATTATTATATGCTGCTATACTTAAATGAAGTAGGCGATACATGGCAGAGTGAGTTAGGACTCGATATAAATCTGTGTCCGCGATCTAAAGGTCGCTGGTTCATATCCCAAGGATGGCAGAGTGATGTCACTGTTGCCCCCCCCCCCAGTTGTTTCAGTGACTGGCTGACCATGCTTTCTTTACTGTAAGTTATTTCGAATAAAAGCGTCTGCAAAAAAATGTAACACAACTCTGATAAGTATGGCTCATCATGCCAGTTACTTTTACAAATGCTTTTCCTTTGTCTCTGTGTAGCCTTTAAGCTTGACCTTTGACCCTCCACATGCGGACTTGAAAGGCATTTTAAGTTGGGACCTAATGTGTCATCTGGTGTTGGGAAAGGTCCTCCCACGGGAGTTTAATTGTGGAGTTTCATAACATGTTGAAAAGTAGCCTGGGTAACGAGTCTGACCGCAGTGTATCAAATGCTGAGCCACTTAAACGGCGGAGATGGACTCGGAGCTGGCAGTTTAAAGGCTGCCTGATAAGGGCACAGATGCTAATGCTGCTTGAAGAGAAGCCTGGAGAGATGGTATCGCCGCTCGCTCGATCGGCATCGCTGCTAATTAAGGTCACGGCAATGCTGAGCGCCTTTGCTGGGTTAGGGTTGTGGCAGTTTTTTTTTCTTTCTTGCAGGTGTTGCGGTTTGTGTCATTGTACTCTGTCTTACCACGTTGCCAGTGCAGGGCTCTCAGTGCATGGCTATAAACGGGGGTAGTAATTCATATGAGAGACATGGTGTTTTGGCAAAATGTTTAGCGGTTGATGTGTGTGACTATGGGGGAGCAAATCAAACTTTCTTTTAAACTAATTTGTGAAGCACTTTTATGTCCCACGAGGATGTGAGCTGTGCCCTGTTGCCGGGGTTACATTAGCCCCCAAGGACTCCTGTGTGGCCCGTTAGTTTGTTCCCCTCTGGTTGGGAGTTTTCTACAAAGGGAAAGCAAACGGCTTAGAGGGAATGAGGAAAAGAGAAGCAGTGCTTTGATTTAATTTTACTCCCACTTCTTTTCCTTGGCGAGTCTCCTTCATGGTACAGAAAAGGTCCAGTCTGGGGCGTTTCTCTTATTCCTTGCCCCGCTGACTGAATATCAGATGCTCCGTTTCTGTGCCGTTGGGATCGAAGGTTACGTGTGGTTGTGTTTAAGCTAACGAGGTGAAGGTATCTCCTTAAATCGAGCGGATTCTGCCGTTGACGCCATTTGACGCGGAAGTCTGTCGTGCAGTCGTGACGCATCCTCCTCACACAGCTCAGTGAGGTTGACTCAAAGCTGTAGCAGCTTGTCGAAGATGGAACTTTTAGTGACAGCAGCTGCTGTGGGAGCATGAAGATGTGATAGTCACCTCTGAGTGGCAGCTGACGTCTCACTTTTCTGCTACTGCCTTTGTGTCTGTCTGTGTGTGTGTGAGAGAGAGAGGGAGAGAGAGATTTGACTTTGCGGGGATAACCTCTGATGAAATGACCTCCTGAAGATGGTAGCTCCTGAAAAAGTTTTTTTTTTATATATAGGCCATTCTCAAAAACACGTACCCTTCAGTTACCAGAACTTTTTGTCGCACTACCGCTTGGGGTTGGACTAGGGAATTGTGAAGCACATCTATCCCCAGAGGCAGAAATGCACGTGTGGGGGAGTGTTGGAAAACACCAGGACTTTGTGGGCCGTGTTCTTTACACCCAGGGAACAGCTGACGTCCTCTTGGCACAGCTGTCATCTAACTTTTGACCTCGGTCACAACTGCATCTCCCCACCTGTGTTAAACAGAGGACGGCTACGCAGCGGGAGTTCGATCTGTCCCGGAGATTCACGGTTCACACAAGAAGTCAGAGTGCAAGGTTTGCTCGTGGCTGTTTTGTGTTCCTTCATGCCTATTTATGGAAGCATTTTATTGTTCTGCCCTGCCAAAATCTCCAGGAATTTCCAACCGTACCCCGTCATCGAGGCCCTCTGTCTGTGTCTGCGGACAGGCCTACATTCTCTTCCTTTTCCGTAAGTGGCAGGGTCACCTCTGAACGGTGTGTGCGCCAGGTTCTTGCCGTCGCCTCCCTGGGGTACCCCAGGGCAAGGTTACATTCTCCTCAGTGTCCTGACGATGTGCTAGTGGGCGCAAGCTGTGATATACGTGAACTTGGTGATTCTGCACTGCGGTGACATCTTACCTGTCAGGTTTGTGTCCTACGGAACACACTGAGTAAATTCCCGTCTCTAGACGGTCATGTCCTTCCTGACAGAAGAGGCTTGCCTGGCCATCGCTTTCTGCTTTGATTGCCTAGATTTTTGTTGGGGGTATAGGGGTGGGAGAAGTGTGACGTGGTAGGAAATGGGGGCGGTCCTTGAGGTTGCGAATGTGGCAGTGTCTACGACCCACTTCGTGCCTTTTGTGTGCCGTCGGCTCCAGAGGTGAAGACTCTTTAAGCTATGAACCTTCATTCATTCGATCTCCCACCGTCTTTAGAGACAGCCCTGTTCTTCTGCCTGGTGGCAGAAAGGTTCCCTCTCAGAGGGGAGGGGTCGTGATGGGGAGGGGTGGGGAGTTGGGGCCCCTCAAGACCCCGGAACCTGTGGTTCTGCTCCGCTCTGCGGGCTCCTGATTGTCAAGTGGCCTTTATGATCTTCCAGAGGATTCTGCAATCAGCCTACAAGGGCACTTGAACACAAAAGACACTAAAAGAGATGGTGGGCAGCCTCCTGTTGGCCAGAGCTGGGGTCCTTTCTTCCCCACACTGTCCTTTGTCCCGGAGCCTCTCTGTGTGCCTGCGTCAGGTACTCTTCCTCAAAGTGGGACTCTTCTAATTGGCTGGCCTTCTGGACTTTTAATGAACCGCCCTACTTTCCAACTATACCCAGAATCGGTGTTCAGAGACATCACCTACAGGCTGCTGCGGTAGTGTAGTGTTCCTTGTGAGGCTTTAAGACATTTCCCTGCACTGAGCTGCTGTTCTTTGGACACACGTATCAGTTGTATTGGACTGCAGTTCATCCTATTCTGGCAGGTCCATGATTTACCACAGAGCAGTACAGTCTCCTCCTCCTGTAACGTTGAGAGGCATAGGGGAATCATGGAGCAGGGAATTCTGGGAGGCTCCCCCCCCCCCCACCTGTGATAGACTGGCAGTTAGTGCACAATAAGTCTCATTTCCTCATTAATTAGCTTGCAGTTCTTATAATGGAACTCTACTAATCTCACTCTTCTGTGTTTTTCTTGTAGCTGTGATTATTGCTAATAATTTAATAATGAGTTTAATTAATGACATTTCTAAGCACCGCATTTACATCCATGTATGTCTCTGTGTATAATATGGTGACCGATTCAGCATTTCGGTGTGGTTTAAGCAGGAATTCTATATGCTTAAGTATCTGAGCGCAACTTCCTTGGGGGGGGGGGTATACCTTCCAATTGCCTAAGTACATCTACTTCAAAGTGCAAAGTGGGTTAAGTTCTCTAAGTACCCTGTGGTTGGGATCATGCGAGTTGACATGTTGAGGCACTGCAGCAGAGTCTTCAGTGTTCTTTACTGTCCTTGCTAATTTCATCTTTACCATCATTTGCTAATTTCTCCTCTACAGTCATAAAACTTAATTTCCCCATTTTCTTATTTTCGTTCTGTTTGCTTGCTCCTGTAGATGGTAATTTGGATTCTCGTCAGCTGTTTCCCATAACACATGCCATTTCGTTCCAAGCAGTTACTCTCCCGAAATAGTCTGGTTTACAGCGCGTAACATTTTTTTTTGCCGCATGTTTATCTTTTCAGTCGCGTAACTTGCATACATTTCTGCCTCTTATTGTCTTGGAGTACAACTGATCCTTTGTTATAAAATTCTTCCAAACAAATAGTTTCCCAGTAGTTACACGTTCCTCTACATTCGGCATCGCTGCGTGAAAAGCCCCGATCCTTTCGAATGGCCGTATGGGGACCCAAATTGGAGTCAGAGCGCTGTGTGGGGGCGGCAGTGCATTGTGGGAGTTCACTTTTGCAAGACTGTAGTCAGCGCTTTGGCTCCGGTTCTCCGGATCTGATCCTATGAAATGTCCGGGAACTCGGGAACATGAGACACAAGGTCAAACGGTATGGCGTGTAGCTGCCGGTGCCCCCCGCCGAAGCGTTTTTGCCCATGCATCTCAGCACGGTCAAATCTCTTCAGAAATCGACTTCTGTGGCTTGTTAGTCTAAAAGGGGCATTACAGTAGGTGGGGGGAAAAAATCTATTTGCCAACAGAGAAACTTTCCTTCCGCATAGAGGATGCATTTCTGTTGTGTAGTTAATTCTACTGTGCCCCGTGTGCTTTCCACTTCACCCTTCACCCTGGAAGCAATGATGTAATCACTGGAACTCCCCCATTACGGAGAGAAATTGGAACTGTGAGCCGCCCAGCCTGAAAAGTGATTTTATAGAGTATAAATATGATCAATCTGAGACGGTGTAAATCTTTAGTTCCTGGGCGATGTTAGCCGTTTTAGACGGTAAGCGGCACCTCGAGCTTTGTGGAAAAATGCTGAAATTCCTCCTCGTTATGATGCATCAATCATGTGTGGCGCTGAAGCATATGGTTTTAATGTGAACGATCCGTTTCCTGCAAACATGTCGTTTCCCACATGTTAATACGTCTGTACTGCAGCTTGCCGTTATGCTATGGCGTGGAGGGTGTCGATCCATCTCCCTAACCGGCAGAGAGATGGGGGGGCCGGCTTTCTGCATGGCTCCTTCTCCATGAGGCCCGGCTCAGTGGCAGCTCCACCCCCCCGGCTGGTTTAGTAGTAATGTGAACACAGCGCCCCTCCTGTCTTTCTCTCCCGGGGGGGTCTAACTGAAACGTCTTCTCCAGACTTTGGCATCCCACCCCCCCCCCCCACCTCTCCCACCTTCTCTCCTCTTGTTTGTGATCAAAGATGCTACTTGTTTTTCTGCCTTTGTGGATCACTGGAGCTTCCTCTTCCTCGTTTATCCCTGCCTTCATTATCGTGGTGTTGGTGATCTTGTGCTCTGGGGGTGGGGATGGGGGCTGATCTGGAAGGGATCCAATGTAGCGAGGCCAGCTGTGGGCCTCCCGCTCTGTCTGATGGGGGCCTCGTTAAACCCTGCCTCTGCCAAACCTTCAAAAGGGGGCTTCGTCCCCCCCCACGCCCGGTCTGCAGATCTCTGTCCCAAAGGTATTTGGTCTCCAAGGTCATGAATAATGAATGTATGTGCTGGCGTCTGGCCTCCCAAAACCTGGGCCTGTCGGCGCGCCTGAGCTCCAGTCCTCCTGGGCACTCTGGCCTGGTTGAGCTTCTTTTAAAATATGCCCCCCCACCCGTAACCCCTTTGTTGTGATTCATTACCAGTCTGTAATTTATCCATCCTGACAACAATGATAGCAGTTGGGAGGGGGGGGGGCATTTAATGTATTTATGAATTCGTTTCGATGACTTAAAAATGCACGTGTGATTGGTAAAAACCCAAGCCCTCCTCCTCCCTTCCTTGATGAGCAAAATTTTTTCCACGGGGGAGAAGCTATGCAACATGCCATGCGATTGTCTGAGTGCCAACCGCTCCCCCCCCCCCCAGCAAACATGCATACCGGCTGCGTGAGCCACAGGCTCCGACGCTGCCAGACCTGAGGTGGCAGATTACCTTCTGGCTCACTTCTGGTCCTCCAGATATGCACACAGCCCGTTCTCATGATATGCCTGTTCTCAGACTCGGCCTGTCAGACAGGGGGGCCAGTCTTCCGCGCGGCTGGCTGCCGTAACTGAAGTCAGCGTCAAATGAATGCAAACCAGACACGGTGTACAGTTACGTAAATATGACCACTTTGGTGCTGCTGTGCCGTGCGTGACCCCCTAACTGTCCACTGGCCTTGGTGCCTATAAACTACCCACCTGTCTGGACTATTGTTGTTTAATTCCTGTTTTGCCCAGCGGTTTCTGCGGTGTAGAGAGGGTGTTGGCCATTGAAGAATGCAGGAAGGTGGCTGAGAGTGCCGGCCAGCACCTCTGTGTGACAGCAGGCCTTCAGGAGTCCCGGGTCTCTGTTGTGATGCCAGAAGAGACTGAAGATACTGCACCTTTTTCCCAATCCGGACCTCGGGGACCTGCAGCCGGTCCACATTTTTGCTCTGTCCGAGCTCCTGATAGGGTAGCAAAAAAAATCTGTTTGTGGGTCCCTGAGAATTGGATTGGGAAACACTGGATTAGGGGGCGCTGGCCCATGTGTGAGGCACTATATTACCAAAATAAAATCTGGGGAAATTCACCACTGGGGAAAATGTGTGTCCTTGGGGGGTGGGGGCGATGTTCGCAGTCGGGTTATTCTGCTTTCAGGTGCTGGTTGGTTCTGGACTGGGTTTTGGCAGTGAGGGTCCTGTCACAGGTAGCTGTCTTTAGGGGAACCCGCATGTGCCCTGTCACCTCTCTCTGCCACCTTGTTCGGAGAGGTTAGTGCTCTTCAGTCAGGCTGCTGCTGGAGGGTTTTATTAGCCCCCGGCTGTGAGGGATCGGGGGCAGCCGGCGCTGCGCAGACTTTCTGGCGGGTGGGGGGAGATCTACGAGGAGTTGCACCCCAGTTGACCGTCTGATTTACATCTTTATGTGATGCTGAATAATTTTGGTTGCACATGTTAGACATAGGTGGCAGTGGGTGAGAACTGTCCTAACCTTCATCCTCCTGCTTCTGGTACTTGCAGGTTTGTACCATTCGCCAGGGGTGTCGGGACCATCCTATTTAACCTCATAACAATTGTTCTTAATTAAATTATTTGACTCTCTTCCCCACTCAGGACTGGGGGGGGGGGGGGGTACCTCCCTGGTGCCCTGCTTGTTTGACAGCTGCGTCCCTCGCACCCGTTTGTGGCCTGAATCATATGCCAATCTCAGACCACCGTCCCACCCCTCCAAAAGCCAGCTGATGCCCCCGCCCCCCCCCCCGCCCTTTCTGCTTTTCTTGCCCTCTGTTCTGTTCGCGCCGTTAGCATGATTCTGTTGCTCGCCGTGGAGCTGCAGTCTGACCCCATTAAACACGCAGCTTTGTGGCGGCGGTCGCTCAGCAGCGTGTTGAAAGATAGGAAGCACTGCATCTTCGCTTTTAACCTCAAAACCTGGCTCCCGTTTCACAGTGAAGTAAAAATGCACCTGACTGTGAAGCAACTGTTTCCTGATTTATGTGGACATTTCTTAGTCGTTCGTTTGTGGTTGTTTGTTCATTTTACTCTGATGCCTGAGTTTCTTGACCCCCCTCCTGCGTGTTATATAGCAGTCGGCGTGTTTGAACCCTCTTTCTGTCTTCATTTCTTCTGTAGGTTTCTGAATTAACTGGGTTTGTCCCAACAGAAAGCAGAGTGTGATTATCCCTCTCTCTTTCTCTCTTTCTCTCTCTCTCCCTCCTAATGGCATTTTTTGTAGTTTCATTCCTGCCAGTTTTCGCGTTGAATTCGGTGTTATTTTTGTTGTTCTTTCCATCCTCTCCTGCCTTTGAGTCCTGTGCGCAGCTTTGATGTGTCTTGTCGTGTGTGTGTGTGTGTTGTGTGTGTGTGTGTGTGTGTGCGTGTGCGTGTGCGTGTGCGTGTGCGTGTGCGTGTGCGTGTTGCGTGTGCGTGCGTGTGTGTAACTGAGCAGAGCTTGAAAGATGCTCCCATACAAGTCAACCAAAACATGAAGCACTTGTCACTCTTCTGCGCAGTTCACATTACATGGTTAGAGTTTGTTTTAATTAATTGGTTGGGGGGATGTTCAGGCTGTACCCACGAACCTCTCAGCACCCTAGGCCTTGCCTCGGATCTCCTAGCTGGACCTGTGCTCTCACTGCCAGGTTCCGCATGTGAGAGAGTCTCGCGCCGGAGCTCACAATGACGCATACGTCTCTGCTCCTTCAGTTCCTGTCTCATTGCTGCAGCCCACGTGCCGTCCGCCAGCTTTCCGCTTCTCTGCCACTGCAAGTGGGTCTGCTGGATGGCTCGCACTATTCGCTAGAGGCGATATAGTTCAAGTCCGTTATAACTGGAAAGTGTAGCCACGCTGACCTTGTAATGCCGCAACAGAGACTTAATAAACTCTGTAGATATAAACAGTAACGCTTCCCTCTTCTGTTTGATGTCTTTAAATCGGCAAGCTCCCTTGACCTCTGCCTGTCTCCCCTCTGGTCTTATTTCCATCCTTCTCCACTCCCTCCCTCTCTTTCTCTGGCTTGTAGCCAGTTATGACAGCGTGCTCCCAACTAAGAGGCAGCAGGCACCCTTAACAGCATGACGTTTTGCGCTTGCGATGGGCAGATGGAGGGCCGTGGTATTTGGAGGGTCCGTATGTCAGGAAGAGGGCGTCCCCCTTTTACCCGCACGCGGTCGTGTCCAGCCTCGTTCTGCTGTTTCACTTTGATGCCAGGGTTTAAGTTTGCTTGTCAGGCCGCTTTGTCGTCGTTGGGGGGTGGTGGTGAAAGAATGCCACAGCGCTTCTGAAAACCCCGCACCCTGGTCCCCCTCTGGTACGGGGTGTGAAGGCTGCTGGGAAAGGTCCTGGGGTGTTTGCTGGGCTGCCGTTTGGAGCAGCGACCTGGCGGAGCTGAGCGTCAGTAGGATTAAGGGAGACGGCCGTCTTCACGGGGAACCGGCAGCTGCCGTCTGCCCTTGAGAGCAGCACCGAGGTCTCCATTGATTCCGGGGAATTTTTAAAGAGCTGTGCTTCTCACCAGTGGACGTCTGCTGTCCTTGATGCCGTAGCTGTCTTGAGTATAATGGCTGCTTTGGGTCACTCTGTGCTTGGCATGTCTGGGGTTAACTTCTAGGGTGCCATGCTTCACCCGGTGAGGTCTCAGAGGTTCATGGGTCCTTTCCCACGTTCGGCGCCACCCCGTGTGCTGGGGGGGGTGGGGAGTGCTCTCGATGAACCTAGCCAAACTTTGGACTGGGATGAAAATGTGCAACCCTGGATTTCAGGCTTAATTCTGTTCGGGGAGCCATATGGGTGGGTCCTCCTCCCCCCACCCTGGGGTCTTCTGGGTAAGGGATTCCATGGCTGTTGACATGTGTTCCCCTCCCAAGCCTCATTGTGGGTCCTTATTAAGCCAGTTAAGACTCTGCATTGGGTGGCCAGACTGGGCATGCTGTCCAGATCATATAGCTCAGACCCATAAATGTGCCAGCTCTGTACCTCCGTGGTTTGCTGTTGGTGCCTTAATAGCTGTTCCCTTTCATTATGACTCTGTTTCTTCTCACTTTCTCTGCTCCCTGATGTTTTCTGCAGCCTCTGTGGCCGGGGGGGATTGCGGGGGGGGTGGGGGGGGTGGTTGCATGTCAAAGGTCAGGGAAGGAAATATGCTGTTTATGTTCTCCTTCCGTGGATTCAAGGGTTTTTCTGCCCTTTCTTTCCTACATTGAATGGTTCTCTGTCCGGCACGAGGCGGCTGAGTGTCAGTATCCTCTCGGGATATTCCGAGGAGTCGAATCCAGGAAATTCGAGGAGCACATTAGAACTGCACTAGTTGGAGGTGCAGTTGGCACTTCTCCTCTTCTGCAGAGTGTAGGTGTGTCGGTTGCAGTCAGTGTCCCCTACGGCCCCCTCCTCCGTGATGGCCGTCTTTTGGGTGTCCGGATCCCGGCATTAATCACTGGCAGTCGCTGTTCATCCACACTCTTCTCCACATGCTTGTGGGGTTTGATGAGCACTGGGTTGATTTGAAGCTGATGGGTCTGATTTCTCTCTCAGTCCCCCCCCGCTGTAATCACTCTATAATTATACCATTTTATCTGTAGCATGAATTGTGACATTGGCCTGTGACCAGGAAAAACCCCCTTCGTGTTTTACATTTTTTTTCCCCCAGTGAAGCTTGTGGGGAATGTGAGGAAATGGGTCCTGGTGGGGTCCTGAACCCTTCTAGAGCCTTTCGCGGAGCCCTCTGACAAGCAGAGCCGCCCCCTCAGCCATGTCAGTTAGTGCATCAGCCACCGGGACCCCAGATACCTGCCCCGGCATCTCCATGGTAACCATAGACGGAGCCGAGGCGGAAATGCAGGTGCAGCTCGAAAGAAGGTGTATCAGTAGTGGGGGGGGGGCTGTCGGTGTGGTGCACGCAGGCTGATTTGACACCCTCCAATTACCATGCCCTCCCCAATAAATAAATAAGTCTGTTGTTGCGCGAAGCTTCTGACAGAGCTAAGAATCACCACAGTGCAAGTGTTTCGGGGTGGGGGGTGTGTTTTTTTTATTTTTTGTGAGGCCTGAGTTAGCGTCTGCCGTTTTGCTGCCACTGCGGCTTTCATCGCATGGGCCCCGTGGGGCAGATAGGCAACAGCAGTTAGGCTTGACTTTCCCCTACAAAGCGCTGAGTACAATGACAGCCAATTTGTGTTCTAACCTCAGGGATCGGCGCCATGCCTGCAGGCCTGCTCTTAAAGGCACGGCGCTCCAAAAAAATTAAATAAATAAATACCCCGCAGTCGCCCAGCATCGTGAAGGCGCTCGCACGTACGGGCGTGTGGCAGACATGCGCATGCAAGGCGCTTGTCTGCATGGGCCATGAGAGGGGAAGGGAGCGACCGAGTGAGATGGAGGAGACCCTCACGCCATGTCAGTGCTGTTGCCCGCGGTGATCGCAGCCCTGTAAAGGGAGATTTGCATAATTACACACCACCGATGTTCATCTTTAACCAGTAAAGTAGGGGGCTGTGTTTCTGCAATCGCTTCTGTGTCTTGTGTTCCTGCAGTCTGCGGGTGTCTGCTACCATTGGCTTTATTTGCGGGTCTGTATGAGGCGGATGGAGGTGTGGGGTGTCTCAGAAAGCCGCCGTATGTTGGAACTGGACTGTCTGCCTCTCACAACATTGATTAAATGTTGGAGGAAGGTTTCTTCAACTGCTGCATGAGCGATTTGTCCAGCTTGCAGCCCTGTGTGTTTGTGTGTGTGTGCGGTGTGTTTGTGTGTCTGTGTATGTATCTGTCTCAGTGTTGCAAGGGGCGTCAGCAGAGAAATATCATTCCTGCGAGCCGATTGCTGGCTTATATTCTCAAATGCTGGCTAATTTTGTTGATTAGCATTGAGATTATTTTTTTGTTTTCTTCTGGATTTGAATGAGCGGAGAGAAAATGTCCTTTTTCATTACAATTGTTGTGTTCTGCTCTTCCAGAAATAATTGGAAAGCACATATTCGGTACGGGGGTGGTGGGGGGAATCAAATGTTGTTCTAATCTAATTTCCTGGTGAACAATAGTCCAGGGACTGAGGTAAATTCATAAAAGTGGCTTAATGCGATGAACTTTAATGAGGTAATTTGTGATACGCTGGATGCATCGCTCAGCGGTCCTGCACTACTTTAAATGTACGAGGGATGACGTTTCTAGGAGCTTAAGTTGATGAGGCAAAGACTTATGGGTGTGTATGTGTCTGTGTGTGTGTGTGTGTGTGTAAAAGATCTGATTTTTCATCAACGCATCGGCTCGTGAAGTTTCTCTTGTGTGTGTTGTGTCTCCAGGCCATTGGGCCGGAATGCATCTCCCAAGCCCAGTGCACAGGATTGGGTACCATGGCATCAAGACTGGCACCCTTCATGAAACGCCCCTAGCGGCTTGTGATTGGCCGCGATCTCTCCGTAGACCTAGACTTAGCGACTCTGTCTCTTCGCCCTCCTCTCATTTATTATAAGCCGTCCTCAGGCCTAATTAATGCTTTGGCTCATGACTTGATTTATGCTGTGTTGAGTTTCCCCCAATTTCCCTGTTGTTGGCGACGTTCCCTTTTATTTTCTCCATATTCCCGCCGCTCTGTCGGCCGTGGTCTGGCACAGGGGCAGATTAACTGCGTCGGCTTCGCGGAAGACACTCCTGTCACTGAGTGAATGCGGAAATCTATGTTTTCATTAAAGGGTCAGTGTTCATGTTGGCTGTGTAGTATGGATGCCCTAGGAGTCAAGGGTCAAGGAACCATCACGATGTAGATGAGGGACATGGCCTGGTGGGGGCGGAAGAGTCAGAGAGCAGTATTTAGAGCATGTTACAACTTGGGGCAGAATGAGGTAATGATATAGTGGTGCTGCTTGCCACATAAATGAGTTTTTTCCTCCCCTTCTATGCCAGAGAGACTGTCGTGCTGCTTGGGAAACCTGTTTCAAAAGAAGTAAGAAAAAAAAAAACCAAAAACGGCATGCAGGGTGACAAGCAGGACCGGGGGGGGGTGTCTTCATGGCTCGAGTGACACCTGCTTCCGTGTGACAAAGCAAGTAGGGCTCTTGTCCTGTCAGTGGCTATTTGTCAGGTGACAGTAGTGGGGTGGGGGGCAGTCTCATAAGAAGCAAACCCTTGGGGATCAACTTGCACGTCCACCTGGGGCGGGTCGGCTCCACTGGAAGCTGACTGAACCCACCGCACCTTTCCGGGCTGATACCCCAGACTCGGCATCAATTTTCCATGTGCTTGCTATTTACGAGCGCTCAGTTTGCAGAAGATTGATTAAAAAAATATATATATATATTTATATAGAGACACACACACACACACACACAAGACTTGCATGTTACATGTCTTCTTAAATAGAACCTTAAGACGGTTTCCTTTATTTAATTTCTGCCAGCTGATGTGTAGTGCCGTCTTTTCTGGGATGTGTTTAAGGATAATTGTGAATTCTGAAGACGGAACCCGGGTGGATGTGGGCGGCAGTAGGAATGGCACTGGGATGAGAGCGGAGCTGCGACCTTTAATCCCGTTGATTGCTGTTGATTTTTGCCTGCTGTTGCATCATTCCTCTAATGCATCATCTTCCTCGGCAAGCCGAACGGACTTGGGGGAGGGGGTTCCCAATGATTGACAGGGGCTTCTCAGTCTTGATTTATTAAACAAAAGGGGGCGTCTGGAGACCGGCAGAGGTCGGACTGAAGACTGCTGTGTTATTTTTAAAGATAATGAAAGTGGTAAGCGGTTCCATTGGGATGGGCTGGTGTACGGCCCCAGCCGCTGGCACAGTCTCTGTGGGTCGGGTAGAAGGACCCCCCCCCCCCCCCCAATGGGCTGGTGTCCTAATTAGCACTTTCTTTAATATGTTGTTTCACACCATGCTCACAAAACCGTCTCCTGTTAATTAAGTGTACACGGTTATGGGATTATGCCCCTCGTTCTTCCCAAACAAGGCCTGTAAGGGTACCCCCCCATGCCCACGTTTAGTATTTAAATGGGAGGAGAGAGACAGGCACATGGAGGTATGAGGTAGGCGCTACTGCAGCTCAAGGGAAATCTACTTGCGCAAAAATGTTCTGAGGGTAGAAAGCAAAATGATTGGTTCAGAGAGATAACCAATTAGGTTACATTGGTGGGTCCAAAGAACTAGTGGAGGCAGGACTGAGATGTCTCTTGTAGTAGCTTGGACACACCTCCTCTACAGTTTTATTGGTTATCTCTCTGAGCCAATCATTTTTCCTTCTGCCCTCAGAACATTTTCATCAAAGTAAAACTCCCATGAACACTATGGCGCAGTCTGTTAACCGCAATGCATCATGGTGAAGAACCACAAAGGTAGGGCAGCAGCTAGCCTGTGCCTGAGCTTAATTTTAAAATTGGGTTGCTTGCCTCCTTTTAAGTTTGTTGTCTCTTAAGTTGCAGATCTTGGTTTTTGTCTCCTTTATACTTCGTTTCACTACAGAGCTAAATGTCAAATGTCTCCCTAAGGACACACGTTAACCTGCACGTTAAAAGGAGTTTCAGTCGTGACTTAGGGAATCTGCCAATCAGTCATGGTTGAACAACATTTCAGTTAAACCATCGTCCCATGCTTGTGTGCATTTACCAAAAAAATATTTGGAAGAATCTCCAAAGAATCTCTTCACCTACAGCACCTGAACCTCACAGATCTTATGGTGAAATGATTCCGACCTGTGAAGGGGCGTTATCGTCTCGAGTCTCCAGGCTCCCGTTTCGGTGCCTGTGTTTGCCAAGGCCCCATCGATTACAGATCGCTGCGGGACAAAACGCTGCACTCTGAGAAATCCAACTCCAAGATGTTTTCGGTCCCAACACTACTTCTTTCCGCTTTCGGGGGGGACCAAGTGTCTGCTGGCAGTAATTATGACGGGCGATTTGGCTTCACGTCTGACTAAATCCACCCTTGCCCCCTTTGCCTGATGGAGGGGGTTGGGGTAGGGGGTCATTGCTTCATTTTCCCTTTGACTTCCTGAAGCCAGCTTCTTAACAGTACGTCTCCACAATAGGCTGGTTATGTGGGAACCCCACCCCAAACAGACACAGCAAGACAATGGGGCTGGGGGTGCAGTCTCGACACATAGGGATTGAGTACCTACACTGAAGTTTAGGACACTTCAGCATAGTCAAGATTAACACCAAGAACTCTCGTGTCTTGGTCTCATAAAGGAGCATTCGGTTAAGAGGCAGGGTTCTCATTTTGCTGTAGATGAGTGTTAAAAAGTGCTTTTGACAGCAGCCTATGTGGTAGAGTGTGTATAAATCCCCTCTTCTTTGTGAAAGCTCAAAAAGACTCTGGCAAGATGTTGCACAATTACTGTCACAGCATGGTGTTGGGTATTGGAGGCGAGCTCTATATCGTCACTACTAAACCAGGCCTTTGTGCTGTGACAGACTCGCTGGATCCGTCCTGTACCCGCTAGCCGCGTCCGCTCGCCCGCCATCTGTGGCGTTGGTCTCGGTGTTGCTCGTGCACGGAGAGCCGTCGGGACCCCTAGATATCCCGGCGTTCGGCGAAGCCCCACGGCTCTGAGGGGTCATGGCGGTGGCTGACCAGACTGACGGGCAAATGGCAGCGGTACTGTGCTAATCGCAATTAGCAGAGCTGTGTGTCTGCCCCGAGAGATTGCGTTCGACAATGAGGAGGAGTCGGAGGGGTTCCTGCTAGGCCATCTGCGAGGGCGGCGTCCAGCAACCCCCCCCCCCCCACACCACTGTCAGCCTGTATCTGTGCTCCGTGATTACGACGTCCATTTGTACCCCGGGGTCTTTGAGATTTCTGGTGTGTCTGCTATGAGCATGCAGACAGACGGTTTTACCAGTTTTTGTGTGGGTGGGTGGGGGGTTAACGCCTTTGAGGCTGGGGGGCCTTAGCGCATTATGGACCAGAACGAGACATATAAGCCACCTTCACAAAGAACTGGGTTTTGCTGATCCCAGGAATGACTCTCAGATTTATTTGGGAGGCCTCTGAGGACTGTTCCACATCCTCCAGCCCCCCTGGGGTGTAAAACAGAGTGTGGCCAGTTTGTCACGGTATGTTAAATTGTTTTTCAACTTAATTCAACTTCAGAAAACTTTTCCATCAGGTGACATGGAAGAATCTTCTAGAAAGTGCTGTCCTCTACACGAACTAATGGTCAGCTGGAAGAGAGAGAAACACTCATTTTGTTCATTCTGCAGTCTGCCTGGTGCTAATGAAATGGCTTTTGTTTCTCCTCAGGAAGTTTAAAATAATAATAAAAAAAACCGCTTAGAAAGAGGAGATGAGAAAAGAGCGGCAAGCTGGATGGATTCTCCGTTCTGGCTTTTTGGTGTAATTAACAGGAGATTAATACATAGCCTTCTGAAGGTGTTTTCTGTCTATTTAAGATTCACTATTGGCACGATTTTGCCAAGTTTGGCATTTCTTGAAGGAAAAACCCATCTTGCTATAAAGTTACTGGAGGCCAGATGATATTTTAAGACTATCTTGAGGTGTTAATTAAACCATTTTTTAAAAAGAAGTTGTATATCAAATATGGCCAAGTGAAACTTTCGTGTTCAGATCTTCCTTCTGTCTGTCAGAGCTGGCTGGCTTGGGCCGCTGGTAGCTGGTTTTTAATTAGCTAATTGGGGATTTTTTTTTTTCCTTAACGCGTTGGGTGTAGTATTACGGATTTTCCCATCCACATAAAAGGAAGTGTGTCTGTTTTTGTGAAGAGCTGGGAACAGGAAGAGAGGAAAATGGTGTGGTGACCAGTTATGCGTCCTTGTATTGATTACGGACACTGTATATCAGTTCATAAACACGTATGACAGAGGTGACCCATTTCCGCAGTGTGAGGTTTTTATCGGGATGTTCCTGGCCATCTTTGCGCCGCACTCCTGTCTCTGCTACAGATCTTCGTTTTCAGCTGCAGCCCCCAAATGATGGAAAGCATAGCAGTAATGTAGAGCGTTTGGCTTTCTTTGTATTCCAACTCAACCCACATTACCCTTCCTTCCCTCAGTGAGTGTCGCCCAGATGGTCTGGACCACATGCAGTGCCCCCCACCCCCCAAAGTATGGAGGTCCCGCACCCATGGTCCGGATGTGGTGGCTTCATTTGGGTTTGGTTTTCATTTTATTCCGACCGCGAAGCATGTGACGACCGCCAAGCCGTGGGTCTGGCATACGTCGGTTGGGCACCCTGGGGGTGGTAGCACAGCTGATGGGCCCTGAACTGAGGGGTTTCAAGGCCAGTAACCGAGGGCCGGACTCTGTGGTTTAAACTCCAACACTATCCATCTCGTATAAATGGGTTTTTGAACGAGCAATACGTCAAACAGCCAGTGCTGTAAATCACCCTGTCTTACTGGTAAATAGGCCACCGGCTAAGTAAATTAAGTATGTAAGCAGGCTCCTGGATTGGGTGGGGCTTCAGGAAGAAGGAGGGGTTTGTGAGGTGGAGACCCTGCCGAGGAGGCGGGTCTGAGGACAGGCGGGGGGATTGGGCGAGCCCCCCTGGACACCTGCGCTTCATTCCCCATCACCTCATGGTCTCTGGGGGGGGGGGGGGGGGGGGTGGGGGGGGTGGATATGAGACATGGGAAATGAGCTGCACTGACTGGGAGGAGTAATTAGCATTTCATAGCATGATTTTTTCTAGTTTGAATTTTATCTTTAATTCACTTTGTAAACTGAATTATAACTTAAGGTCCGTTTTTCTCCCTTATTCATCAGTATTAAAGGTTTAACGCTGCCACACTCAACATTAAATATTACGCTACACAAAGGTGCCTGATAACGTTTATTTAAGCTCAGCGTTTGCATTTATTGCCCCTTTAAATTGCTGACACTGCGTTGAATGGCACTCGATTCGCATTCACCCGAGCAGAACTGGAGGCGGCCGTGTCGTCCAGGCGACGGACTCGCGGTGCATTGTCCCGCCCGTGTATCTGATGAAGCTGCGGCTCTTGTGCCGGTCGCCATCAGGGCCTCGTAGTTGCGTCCGTGCCACTCAGATGTGCGAGATTTGTGGGTAATTTTTGGATTTGAATTCGGAGAGTGTGCAGAGAAACAGGAGACAATGGGGAATGAAGTAAAGCGACTGTGACAATGGGAATAAGGAGACCTGATGCTGAAGGACAAGGCTGTTAACTCGATGTCAGGACTCCTGGGAGAGAGGGTCAAACGTTTATACAGTCCAGTTAGAGGTTTTCCACATGAGTCCGACTCCATGGAAAGGGCAGGATTGTGTCCAGCGCTGTTAGGGACACAGGAGTCTCGTGGAGACAGTGACGCACTTCATCGGCCGCATGAAGTGCTGTTATGGCAGCGATGCTGGTCCTTTGGTCTAGGCCAGCTGACAAAATGGTCTCCTTTAAAAGAGGCTCCTTTGCGGAGACCTTTGCCCCCGGGTGTTTGGCTTCCTGTTTTCACCATGAGCCTTTAGTTCTTGGCTCAGAAAAAAAAGTCAAAGTCCTGTGAAATCACAGGAAATCAAGTAATCCTTGGGTCCACCCGTGTGTAATCTGAGCTCTGCTCTCTGTGAGTAGTGTCAGTGCGGGAGTTAGCGATTCTGCTTGCGTGCGCGCTCAGAAGTTTGGTAGGCCTGGAGCGGAATAAACCCAACTTTCAGTCGGAAGCCTAGGCTTGTTTTTCTGTCAGAGTTGTAGTTCCATCACTGCAGTCATCTCTACTATTTCCCATCAATGCAAGGACAGGCAGATGAGAATGTGCATGTGATCGAGGTGCAAGGCGCCATCTTGCAAACCTGGCCTTAATGATCAAAATATGTCAGTTCAATATTTACATTTTAATAGTAATAAGATAATTGAACTGAAAACAGTTGTTATAGCTCAGGTGGCCCAGAGACCATTTCACGGTTAATTTCTGACTGTCATCATCATCCTCATAGTTTTATTTATTCCATCTGTCATAAAAGCCAGGCAGAATTAACCCCCACCCCACACCCCAGTCTCTCACTGTTGTGTCTTGGGAGATTAAGTATCATCTGCGGATTGAGAATGTTTGTCAGCGGTGCCCTTTCCATCATTTATCAGCTAAGTACAGAACGAGTCAGGAGAAGAACGTATGGCGATTAAGCAAGAAATCTCATGAGTATCTTTTACTGAGCAAACAGACTCGTTGGAAACCTTTTAAAGTTTGAATGCCGTTGTTTTGACATGGAGTTAAGGATCCAAAGTTTTCCCACTTATACAGTGAAATTCTTACTTGTGCTTTAACCTTCGGACTCTTAATATCAGAAGTACGGAGAGAGAGAGAGAATACAGTAGACATTAAGTACGGCGCAGCTCTGTATGATGTGCAACGTCACCAGATTAGGTAAGACAGCGTGCTGAGTGACTGCCGCAGTAGCTGGATTATGTGACGGTACAGCAGTATTAGTGCTAAAGCGTAATATATAAATCAGTGTCTGCTGAAGCCTTATGACCTTTGGATAAAAACTGTCCCTGAATCTTGATGTCTGGGTGTTTATGGTCTTGAACTGCTTGACAGGGAGGAGGAGAGCGAAAAGTCCCTAGAGTCCTGTAAGATGTGATCTGTTTTTCCTGTGGAGTAAATGTCTTTCGGTCTGTAGCAGTCCTTTAAAACAAACACATAAATAAAAACCGTATAAAGCGCTTCCCAAATGAGTGACGGAGGAGCTCGTCCCACACAAATCAGCAAGTCTCCTCGCCTGGGACGACATTCCTGACCTTCTGCGGCTCGTCGTGTGTCCCCAGAAGAGGCCGAGAGCTCGGGTCAGACGCAGAGAGCTGTGATGGACTGGCGGGGGGTGGTGGCTGTGTTGTGGTGACCAGCCTGGTACAACTCCACCGTGCAGTCAGAGGGGAGTTGGGGGTGGGGGGGGTCCATCAATCAGCCTGGCCCCTCTGTCATCATATCTACTTATATTGGGCTGTGTTTCTGTTGTTGTTTGGTAAAGTGTCTCAGCTGTCGTCTTTGGGTGAGATTAATTAAAGACCATGTGTTTACATCTCATTGCTGTCCAGCTGGTTGTCTGTACAAAATGAAATCAAATGTAGTTAATTTTGGAATGTTGTTCTGGTCTTTTTGCAAAGTTCCCCTCCTTTCTATCACACCCATTTCCTTTTTTACTTCTTAAAAGGAGCATCGATTTAGTGTGTTACACCCAAAGACATCCTTGCACCCACGATGTGGCATTCTGTTGGGGGGGACATCTCTTTCCTGTTGGAACAAACCACCCTTTATGGGTTATAAACAAGGTCCCATATGAAATGAGCCCCCACCTCCCAGCCCCCCCCCTCCCCATTCGAGCCCCCTGTAATCACGCTGAGCTACGTTCCTACCCGGCCCCATCAGAATAGCTCAAATGGGGACAGTTAAAATGAGCTTTTCTGCATGTTTGCTAGGTCAGTATTTAAAGTTTTTTAAGTTTCCCTGTTGGGTCACAAAAGGGTAAAAAAAAAAAAACAACGGTTTGCAGATGCAGCCCTGACCCTCGGGATGACATTTTGTCACTGTTTGTATTGAAATGCAGCTGCTTTTCCTACTACTTCTCAGGTTTTTCAGGAGATCGTCTTTGTGTGGGCCTTCTGCCATTCGCATTACTCAGCTCCACTGTTTAAGTGCAAGCACCCCCCTTCCACCCTCTTTGGAAAGCCCTACTCTGTTTATGTTGTGACTAATCAGGGTTTTGAATTGGTGGGGGGAACAGAATGAGCCTCCTTAAAATACGCCTGCCTCCCCGTTAGACTCTAAAGCTGAATGTCGGTGGTCAGCCTGCAGTGCCAGCTGCCTTGTTTGCTCTTACGTGCTAAGAGGTCACCGGCTGTTACGCCCCTAGTGGCCAGTGTGTAGTCCACAGTTATTGGACGCAGCCATTCGGGTGGCAGCGTGTTGAGCCAATGGGCCTCAGTTACTAAAGCTTGAGTTTGTAAATTTGGGAATTATTCCACCAGAGAAATGTCACATTTTATTGTGGCTCAGCGGTGGCTGATGTTAGTGGATGTGCCAGGAGAAGTTGTTTTAAAGAAGCTGCACATCTGATTCAGCTAAATGCTGGCAAACTCGCCGCTCGCTGCGGGTGCCGAGATGGATTGGAACATGGGTTGGACTCAGAGTGTGGCGTTTCAGCTGTGTCACCATGTCTTGTAGAGTTTGTGGTGCTTTGTCCTTGTTCTGCTGTGTTCTGAGGGGGTGTGTGAACGTTGCTCACCCTGAATTACTAATGGTGTTGCGTGCAGTTTGGGGGGGGGGGGTATGTTCGGCCTTTGCATAGCTCGGTGGCAGACTGCGGAGACAGCAGGGGAACCCCTGACAGAGAACCAGTGGGTATGATTCCTCCATGTGAAGTTTTGTTTTATTCCACAAGTTCCCCGTAATCTACCAGTGACTTTATCTATGTGGAACTGGAGCGGGAAGTATTTTTAAACGGCTGCCCCGCTTTCCTTTCTCGTGGCCTTTGCGGAAAAACAGCCCTCGGTCTCCTTGTGACCGCTGCTTTATTTACTCAAAGCCCCAGGAAGTTTTACCTGAAAGGTTTGTTTACTTAAATCCTTGAAGTCGCTAGGAGGGAATCCCTAATCGCTACTCGTGTAGCTCCATGGCCTCCTTGGCGGCTGGCCCCCTGAGCCCTTGGAGCCTCACCCTCTCCTCGGGGGTCAGTCCAGCGGCCCTCTGGCTCTGCAGTTCAGCCGAGACGGTTTCTGTTAGCCTCACAATCAGGCCAGGTTCTTTTCGCCTGTTAAGTTTAAGCAGAGAGTTCAACCCCCCCCCCCCCCCCCCCACTGCTTTTTTTATCTGTGATGTATGCCAGACAGGCCCCTTAATTGTTAACTAAAATAAGCAGTCACACTGATCAGTTTTATATCATCGGTGATTTAATGCCATTTTCAGAAGCTTTGAATGTAAGGTTACTGTGAATATGTTAGCTAAATGTTAAATATTCTTTTTCTTTATGTAACTTTCTTTTAATTTGTTTTTTTTTCTTTACGAGGGGAGATGCATTTTGCAAAAGGGCATATGGGCACAGCGAAGGGAAAATGAAATAAATGTCAAACTGAAGCGGTCGGGTTCAGATTACTCCTCCTCGCGGAATCGGCAGACACTCGCTGCACTGCTGCAGCGACAAATGAAATGTTCTTTCCTCGCCGGCCCATTCAGGTGTGTTTAAGGTTATTCCCAGACGTCGCCCTGCCAGGACTAATGCCAAGGGATCTTTCATTGCCGCAGACCCCCCCCCCCCCACCACCACAAAGTAACGCGTATCCTTTTACAGCCTGGGGTGTCCTGCTCCCGGTTGGACAGGTCCTCCTTGGGCGACATCATGCATGTTTCTACATTTATTTATCAGGCACTTTTATTGAAAGTGATGTAATTTATTATTATTTTTATTTTTAATAAAGTGAGTGGGGTTAGACGATCCCTGGAGCTGTCGGGGGTTAAAGGCCCTGCCCAAGGGACTAAGGGGAACATCATACTGCCAGCCATGGGATTTGACCTGACGACCTTCCGATCATAGCCGTGCCGTCATAACCCACCAGTTAGTAGGCTGGCTTTATCTCGGTTGGTTTGTCTCTGTCTCTGTCTGTCTCTCTCTCTGATTCTGTCTGTCTGTCTCTCTCTCTGATTCTGTCTGTCTGTCTCCGCCTGTCTGTCACACAGACCTTAAATACCTCACCTGCGGTTCTCACACACAAAGCCAGCCGGATTCAAGGATTAGGGTGACTGGGTCACAGATGTTTCTTTTGTGTGTCTTCCTGGCTGAGCCCCACCCACCAGAAATGCACACCCTCCCTCCCATTAATCCCTCAGCACGGTGACTCTCTTCTTATCCCCCCCCCATGTGCTCACAAGTAGATCATGTGCTTCGTTCTCACCTACCGACGGGAACGAAGGAGTGGGCTTCGGCGACGTACAGTGGGCGGGGCCACCACGGTGCATTTTTATGCTGGGTGGGGTTGAAAGAAATGGGACAAGTGTACCAGGTGGTGTTAGCTCATGGATTACGACATCACTTCCTGAATGCCCCCCCCCCCTCCGTCTGGATTGGCTTTCGCCATCGCTGTGCTTTCTGCTGTCTGATTGTGCTAAAAATTTAATTAAAGAGCTCATAAAGCAAGGAGGCATTTTATTAATGCCTCGTTATATTCCTGGAGCCCTGGGGAGGAGGTGAGAGAGAGACGAGCATTACAAAGAGTATCTCCTGGCAGCGGAGGTCTTGTGGTTTCAGTTACTGACAAGGCAGTGGTCGGGTTACCACTAAGAGCAAATTGAAATTAATGCGAGGGCTTCGCTCTGCCCCTTGATTGATTAGATATACGTGTAACTGTATATGGTCTCGTCTTACTTTGTAAATGAAGTGGCTGAGGCTCGGCTCAGACGCTGGCTTATCGCTCGGGCTAATCGGGCGAGACACCCCCCACCCCCTCCCCCTCCCCCGGGGGTGAGTCCTGAGCCGCCTCGGGTCGACTGTCTGCTCACAGACTCCTGGAAGGACACTGTCAGATGGGCTGGGACTCAGATGACTTTGGCAGCGCCGGTCCAGAAATTAGGCTGCTACCCCTCAGTGTCAGGGACCGTCTGTCTGTTTGTTTGTTTGGTCATTTGTTTGTTCCGTTACTGGTCATCAGGTTTGTGATTACAGGTCATTCATATTATATGTTTGTTCTGACAGTGAGACCCTATTGTTTCTGCCGCTTCAGTTGTGGACCTTGGTCCGTTTCGGACCAGGCCACTTGGTCTGCGGTCCAGTGGGATTGGACTCGATCTACAGTACAGTTACAGAATGCTTCTCCACCCCTTCCGAGTCCTGGGCATGCTGTAAGCAGGCCTCTCTCAGACCTCTGCGCCTGTGTTCAGGTGCTGCACCCTGTGATTGCTGTGCATTTGGCTTTTGTCAGCAGGCTGGGAAAGGGTGAGTCGCGTTCAGTGCGTAAAGTGGTGGGGGTGGGGGGGCGGGCAGGAATGTGGCATTGTTTAATTACGTACGGCTTCCTTTAAATAGCAATTTGAGGCATCGGAGCATCTGTAATCAGCCTTGCCGTCCCAGCGGAGGGTCCTTATCACTCTTTTTTGTAATTAGAGAGCTGCATGCCACATCCAGACTGATGGTTTAACTTTGCTCGCAGCAGCCCACGCAGTCCTCAGACGCAGCCGGAAGGGTCAGATCAGACACATACACCCCACCCGCCTGCCCCAGGCCTCCCTCTGCAGTGAGACCCCCCTTGAAATGTCAGCATTACCCGATCGGGCTGCTGTCCTCAGGCAGCTCCCGTTGGTTTACATCCGGCTACTGAAATACATGATGGCAGTTAAGTAGGGGTTAGTCTCCAGCTAAATGATTATGTGTAATTAAGCTAGTGTAGTATGGTATATTAATCAGTCCCCAGTGATCAAACAATTTTTAAAATGGAATTAATTCACTGGACATTGATTTCTTTATGAACATTTTATGTGAAATTGCGTCCTTCCCATTCAGATACAATCAGCTGGAGAAGCTAATGATCCAGTTTGCCTGGACTCCCTCGTCCTGTCTCTTTATTTATTTTGTTCCATCGCTGTGCTAACTAGTGACCTACTTAATCCCCTTGTCAGACTTGAGCTATTGAGGATCCTTTTGGATTCCCCCCACCCCCCCGCTGGGCACCCCCAGTCTGCTTTTCCATGGCCCACGTGGAGATACCGAGGAATTCTGAGTGATTAATCAAGCTGTCTGGGCCTGGGACACTTACTCCTTCCCTGCTCCCCCTCGGAATAAATCTCGACTGAAGAGCAGGCTGCTTAAAGTGGGTGAGCCTCGGCTCTTACCGGGTGGGGGGGGGTGGGAGAGACGCGTACTGAGGGCTCCCACCCCCCTGATCATAGTGTCTGGACAGGGAGGGACTGTTCCCTCCTCATACACTTTATCATGAGCCAGGAGACGGCCAATGTCTGCACACGGTGACGTCACCCTCCTGCCCCTGGGATTTAATCCTGCGACCTCCTGATGTCAGACGCAGGGTCCTGACCCCCTGAGCCGCATACCCCCACCACTGAGAGCGGCGTGTCTTTCCCTTATGTCTGTGTCCCTGTACCGTGTCTACTTTTTTTTTTCTTCAGTTCCCTGTGATTGTGAGTAACGATTAATGCAGGTCACTCACTGGGAATTGTGGGTAACGGCTAACTGTGCTGTGATGCATGGACCAGGGTGGGCGGGGGACAACATGAAGTCGCTCATTTTATGATGTACAAGAATGAATCTAGTTCTCTGTGGTGTGTGTGTGTGTGTGTGTGTGTGTGTGTGTGTGTGTGTGTGTGTGTGTTTTTTTTACCAGGGGTAAACATGACAAGCGGAGCAAGAAAATGAATGAGCTTCTGAGGTGATTTCCCTGCAAATGGAAGCTGTGCGTCTGCCTGTCGTGTCCTCAGCATGTCTCGTTAACGCGGGCAGCGGCCTCCTAAGGATTAAGTGTCCGCTGTTCTGGCCGTCCGGGTGCCTGTTACCCGCTTCCCCAGTCCTGCGCTCCTCAGCCATGCAGCACTTGTTAGACAAATTCAGTGAGGGGGGGGCTGAGGATGGCATCATTTCAGGAGCGCCTGAGCTAGAGCTGGACAGCTGGAGATGCAGCAGTGGAAGCGCGGGACGGTTTTTTGGAGACGGACTCATGCTTGGGCTCACCATCCAGGCAGAATGGGCTTCCCATATCCCACACGAGCTGCAGCCGCTGCCCAGCAAAGACACTCCGCAGGGACAGATGCCGGGGAAATTCTGTACCAATGCACGAGTGAGAAGTAACCAATGCAGCAAAGATCCGGCCCGCAAGGACTGCAATCCTGGGAATGGGATACTGCGAGCTCCCCTTCTGTTCCTAGTCTGCCTGGTTCTCTCAGTGCGAACTGCATGTCCAATTAGTGTGCAATGCAGAGGTATCCCTTGTCCAATCAGGATACAGGACGGTAACCCTGGTAACTTCTGAGCCAGTGCCGCTTGTATTCCTCTTTCTGTCTAACCTGTTTAAGGTTACTGTCTACAGGGGGTTGGACAGCTAGCTGGGCCCTGTCCCCAAACTGGTTTTTCCCTCCTAAAATTATCTTTAGCCCCCCCACCCGTAAAGCTCTTACAGGGCACTCAAGTTGGGGAAAGGTTCTGTATGGGGTAAGTTTGTTATGGCCCCCGTTGACAGGAAGCCAGGATGCAGTTTAATTTCCCCACTAATCAGTGGCACAGTAGCCTTAGGGGGCAGAGGGTCGGGGTGGGGGTGGGGGTCCTCTGGGTGTGTGCTGTTACTCTGCGCTTTGTCTGCGCACGTGTGTGTGAGAGACGGCATATGTGAGAATCCACTCCCCTCCCCGCGGTGTAATTTCTGAATGAAACTAATGTTAAGATGAGGAGATAATGCTTTGCTTAACTACCCAGAAAAGCTGGTATTAAGCAAATGCAATGTTGTAAGACACTGTTTACTAGATTCTTTATCTTTTTAAGGAGCTTGGCTGCAGTGTTTGATTTGCCTTGCCTTGATATTTATTTATTTTCTTTGTCATCTGTCTGTCTGTCTGCCTGCCTGCCCGCCTGCCTGTCTGTTTTTGTTTGGTAGTATAACATCCTTCTCAAAACATTTGTCCAGAAGAACAGCAAACGGATGTAAAGTAGAGCCATCGCTGTGGAGGGGAGCAGTTTGTTTAGTTTGTTTGGCGTGGGGGTTGGTTCTGCGTGCTTCCCTACCTCGGCTGGCCCCGCAGATGAGATTTACACAGGCTGTGGAGTCTCGTCACTGGAGGGCGGATTTCAGAGTCTCCGGAATCGCGTCTGGCGGCAGCGTGTGGATTTATGGCGGGGGGGGGGGGGGGCACATGTGAGACAAGGCGCGGGAGCAGGGACGAGGGAGGTACTGCGGACACCTGGGCTTTCGTATTTTTTTTTATACCGGACAGAGCTTGGGTGGGATGAGTTCTTACCCACGGAAGGACCTGCCCGAGTTGAGCTGCAGGGACGGGCGGTGTCGGGCGCCGCTCTCTGCGGGACCCGCCCGCGCCACTCACGAGAGAAACCGTCTCGCGAAACGCTGCCAAATATCTTACTCGGGTTACCTGCAAGTTTTGGCGCAGCTCTATTCCCGCGCGCCTCCAGTGTCTCGTGTTTGTTTATGGCTGCGTGTGGGGGTATCTGCATGGGCACTTGTTATGCTGAACGACGCGGGCTGCCGTGATCCTGCACATGGGAGGGAGTCTGTGCGGTAGCAGGACGCTGCCCCCCCCCCACTGCCGGCTTCTTCTGCTTCTCAGTCGGTGCCCAAGCTGCGTCTGTGTGGCACCTTTAATTAGCACGGCATTTTTTCTCCTTTTGCTTCATCTTATCTAGATTAGCCTTTATATACACTATTATAGCTATCGACCGTGCGCGTTTGAGGTATGTCCCCTGTCAGGCAGCAAGTGTGCCCCGCGTCAGCTACCTGGAAGGTGCATGCGTAATTCTCTGGGATGGCTTTTTTTTATTTATATTAAGTGCTCTCCAAAATTGTAAGAAAGTACTCTGTCAGGCAAATCAGTGTCAATATAATTTATTAGCCATCCAATACGTTCAGTTTAGGCAGAGCGGGAGAGGTTGAAAACTGCCTGAAAGAGGAGAGTGCTACACGGTGTAATAAAAAGGTGTTTGCCGAGAACGCGCAGATTACGCCCTGTAATGTTGATGGATAGTTTTAATTTGTCTCACCGGTCCGGGCTGCAGCTGTGCCGCATGCGGGTCTACGGATCATTCCTGCTCCCTCTGCTGGTCAGGCCGGTAATTGCGGCCTCCTCATCTAACTAATCACCATCTGATTAATTGTTTCCGAAATGCTTTAGTCACAGAATGATACTACAGGGGGACAAATTAATTTCTGTGGTTTTGTTTAAGAAATGCCGTCCTTGCATGGTGGCGGCTGCATGGTATGGGCTGAGGTGTGGTCTCTGTGGGTCTGAGAGGGGATATGACGAATATTATTAATGTCGTCTAATTTCAGTCCCTGACCTTTCTGTGCTGTGGTACTCCTCCCCTCACCATATTGTGGAGATCTGGCCCCTTTTCCATCACAGCCCTTTTCCATAGAAATGGTCAGCAAAGCGGCGTCGACTCTTTGCTCAGTCATGATGACGACCATAATAATACCACTGAAAATTAAATAATGGGTAATGGCCTAAAAGAGCGGCTCATCATGGCATTCGAGACCGAGTTCATCCAGCAGTCGCCCACCCCCACTCCCAACCACACCCTCTGGAAGCAGCTGGACTCCCCAGACATTCCGGTGGTGTGCGGGCCGGGTGTGAGACCTGCAGCTGCTCCTGGCCCCCGAACTCAGCAGGCTCAGGTCATAACCGCCTAGCCCCCCCACTCCCCAAGTCACGATCGCTCCCTCCTTTCGTCGATGCCATTAAAATCACAGGTGCTTGGCCATAGATGTTTATGCTTTTGACCTTTGCCACAAAATGCAGGGGGATGTTAATAAAATTTTAATTGATTCTGAGGTGCTGTGAGTAATGTATTGCTAACTTCAGCATAAATTATGCATGATATACACACACACATGCACATGGCCCCAGTGCTGCTCCGGGTCCCTGGGAGAGTGCAGCATGGAGGAAGCACACCTGACCTGTGTGCTGTCGGGTATCATGTTCTGTGAACTGGACTCCCCCCATCCCCCCCATCAGCCACGGGGGGGCTGGCACACAGCATCCAGAATCTCTGTTAAACTGCTACCTAAGATGAGGTCTTGGCATCGCCGTGATAATTTCAGTCTTAGTGCAAAAGCACCAGCAGAGCAGGTCCCTGAAATGTTAAGGGTTCCTCAGGGTGGGGGGGGGGGGGGGTGCGTGTGAAGGAACGTGTAGTGTTTGGCGATTGGGGGTGGGGGGTGCCAGTGGTCGCAATGGGTTAAGGTATCCGGACCGAGAAGGCCGGGTGTTTTTCGGAGATAAGTCCTCCGCCTTTGAAGTATGGTGTCTCCAGCGTAAACCTCGCTCTCAGCACCTCCGTGAGACGCGCGGGAATTAATCACCTTGCCGGGCCGATAAGGGTGCGGAGTAACAACACCAAAAAAAGTAAGGAGCAAAAAATAAAAAGCCATCGGCAGTGGGCAGAATTTATCACCTGCTCAATGGGGGACTCTTGTCCCGTCACATTGAAGCCCCCAGCTCCCGCTTTTCACACACTCCCCCCCCCCCATCTGCTCTTGTATAATTTATAATTTTTTTGCTGCGGTCGTCGAGCATAGCCGTGCCTGGTTACCGCGCCGTTTGCCTGTACACGTGCCTTGCACGCTCAGCCGGGCCCTAAGGCGTGCCGAGCCTCCGACAACCGTCTTTTGTCAGCGCTGAAATAACAAGGCTATTGTTGGGCCGTTTGGGCGCAGCGCTGAATTTAAATAGCTGCTTCAGCGCTTGGAATATTATCAGCCACGTGCACTTTTGGCCCTCTGGTTATTCAGTTGCTCCCCCACCCCAGTCGTCTCACCGGAAGCATTTGCAGCTAAAAGATGGCGGGAGGTGTTGGTGGCCAGCCCTTCTCGCCTTACAGTGTTGATGGTACTGATCTCACCCTAGTTGGCATGGGTTGCTGTGTCACACCTTAGTCTGGACGCTGACTCATACGCTTTCTTTGGCCAGCACCATAGGTCCCAGTGAGAATGGTGCGGGCTTTCACCTGCGCGTGTCAATTCACAGCGGAGCCCCTGTGATAACATAAGGTTTAGCGTCTCTGGGCCCCCAAACACATGTGCCGGTGCAGCTGTGTCACGCAAAGAGCCAAGTCTGCCCCTAGACTGCCTTTTGGAGTGCCCCCCCCTCCCCCCTCCTCCCGGGCACCTGCTGAAGCGTTCTGACCCCGGGAGGCCAGGAGGAAGAAATGCGAGCGAGACACGTTAAAATGCGCATGTGATTGCCAGACCGGGGGGGGGCTGGGGATAGTGGGGGTGCGCTGACAGTGGGCGTTTGTTATGAGGGCCGCAGACTTCCACGAAGGCCACGTCTAATCGCCATCTGAAGCTACCAGCATCGCCGGCTTCAGAGACGCCAGTGATAGTCGTAGGAGCGAAAGATGCCGCTTGAAACCGGATTTACGGCAGAGCAACGTGTGTTGGCTGTGGACTTCATTAGTGCGATTATCGCAGATAAAACTGGAAGATTCTCGTGTAAATCACTAATGTTACTGCCTTCAGATAAAGCTTCAGTATTTGTCATTTATGTTTCCAAGTCATTTGGGGCTGGGGGGGGGGGGGGGGGGTACAAATCTCTGCCAAAATGGACTTCTCTGTTGAAGATCTCATTGTTATTGCAAAGTGTATCTTCTGACTTTATGATGGAGAAGCATTCCTATCACACACATGAACTTTCTGTCATATCTTGTGTAATAGTTCTATCATCTCTCCTTAGACTTATATGGCATATTGCAGGGGAGGCGAATCTGATCCGTGGAGATCTGGTGTGGGTTAGGGTTTCTGGTATGAGCTGCTGGGATTAGCTCCTAAGATGTTAAAACCTTTTGTTTGCCTGAATGTCCAGGCTGAAGCCAGAAGTGATTGGTGGTGCTTGTTAGGGGGCGGAAGTGTCACCTCTCTGCCGGCTCGTTGTCCTAATAAGCGTAGCCGCGCTGTGCGGCCTACATTCCATAACCGCGTCGGCCATGTCCCTCGGGGGGGGGGGTGGGTGGTGCTCCCGCATGCTGTCCTATCCTACGGAAGCTCTCGGGGACACAGGTGACCGGTCTCCCCGCCTCATTGCCTCTCCCACCAGCCAAAACTAGGAATGTCATTTTTTTTTGACATAGTTGACTTAGACACCGCATGCATCATATGGGGAGATGGGGTGGGTGGGGGGGGGGGCAACTAAATAAACAAAAGTAGCTAAAGGTTTTTTCGTTTTATGAAGAGGCGATCAATAGCGGCTCCCTGTTTCTCCGGCTGCTGTTGAAGGCCTTGCGCTTTGGACGCCATGACTCAGTCTGGCTGCTTTGATTTTGCCCTCGGTATAAGGTCACGGTAAATGTCCTGTAAATGTCCTGCTGCCTCAGCTTCACAAAACATTCAGTACTGAGCCTTGTCAAAGAATATAGATCTCAACGATGTGCATGGCTCACGCTCGGCAAGCATAGAATAGCTCGGCTGGTCAACAAGAGGAAGGTAGATTTTAATTTTTTAAACTCCCAAGAGCTTGCTGGTATTTCGACAAGGGCTGAATCTCTCGCTTCTCTGAAGTGGAGTTTCGGATGAAACTGTAGGTGAGAAAAAGCTAATACCTGCTGTGTCCCTCCTGCTGGGAGAAGAAGGAGAAGAGGAGGGTTCTGGGTATTAGCATGACCTTTCGGTCAGCTATGTCTTCTGTGTGATGGTTCTCATCGCTTTACGTCGGTCTCCACAAGACTCTGAAGCCTGTGCGTTTGGCTGCACTGCTGATTATTTTGTGACCATTGTTCACTGTGGTTTTCCAAGGTAAGAGTAAGCATGTAACAGCAAGCAAACTCTTCTGCAGCGTCTTAGATATCAAATTGCCTTCGGTCGGTTGGGTTCATTTGTCTTTTTTTTTATGTATTTTTTTTCCCTTGAATATTGAACGAAGGTTCGCGTCTGACAGGTATGTTGAAGAGCGGGCAGAGGAGTGCACAGGGGTGGAAATCAGATTCGGTGCGGTACGAGCAGCATGAGGAAATACGGGATTTATTTATCTCCGCGGAGCTGGAGATTCAAAGATCTGTCAGATTTATCTGGTATCTGAAGCATTAAATGATTCCAAGCTCAAAATGGAAGCTGTTTGCACTCCACTGATATGAGTTGTGGAATCGGACTCAGTACCTGTGGTGTGAGAGATGGATTCCGGGCTCCCTGGAGAGGAAGCACCATCTCCCACCAACCCTAGCGCTAGAGGCAGGACCCGTGACTCCTGTCTACCTGGACATTTAGCATTATCCTCCTCCTCCTCACTGCTTGCTGAAACTATCCTCCGCTGATTATCCGCAGCTCCTAAAGTGATGTTCTTTTACCCTCGATGCTCTGTCGAATACCATGTTTATACTTCAAATCTCAAGCTGCTCCGTGTGTTGAAGGAGAGAGTGAATTGTGCGCGGAATCATAAAACCTTCCTCGTCTTTCATAGGAGAGAGAAAAGAAATGGAAGTGAACGAAAGAAGATGATGCCACTGATTGTTTGTGGTCAGCGGCCGATGCGTATAAAGGGGCCGGCACAGTCTGCTTTGATGGGGAGGCGGACAGTGGAGCTCCGACGGAGCTTGTGGTGAACTTCTGCTTATCCTTTGATGTCAGATACCATCTTCTGTTCGGCAGTTGATTTGTCTTATCTCCCACGCCACGCAGCCGCAACTCCAACTCGATCATCAAATAGTCTTACATGGTCTGTGGAACTTCTCTATTGCATTTCAACTTGTTTGGTTTCAAATTAAGTGAACGATTCTCAGCTGTGTCGGTGTTTGCGCTCGCTGGGAAGGAACCTGAATGATTTGAATTGGAAAAATGTTTAAAGGTGCTTTTGCGTTTTTCGGGGGATTAAAGCCTTAAATATCCCATTGTGGTTATTCACAGGACCTGTTACCTCGTGCTGGTTTTTGAATGCGTCGTCTTCCTTGTGCGCTGAAGGCCTCTTCCCAGGAATTGTTAATTTACCCTCCTGCGATTTTCGTTGCCATCTCGCCTTGGCCTGAGGTCTCGACAGTTGTGTATGTGGCAGAGGATAGATCTGTGCACAGAGCCAGAGTGGGGAGGGGGGCAGCCGTTGTGTGACAGGACTGCTTTGGCCCCTGTGGAGAAGGAGCTGGTGGCTGCCACGGATGGGCCTCTGGCCTCATTAATCATCCGTCCCGATTGTTCCAGCGCAGACGCGAATCTCCACTTCAATGGGTCGCACATCAAAGGAGCGGATCTGCTGTTTTCATTATGCATGGAGAGGCCTAGTTATGTCAAGTGCAAGGGGAGGTGCGCACTGTGGAAGCGGCAGGTCCGGGGGGAAGATGGTGGGGTGGGGGGGGTGTTGCTTGGGCGATTGGAAAATCCTTACCCATAAGCCCCTGCTAGGATTAAAGGGTTTCGGCACCGGCGTCGCAGGCAGCCCCCCCCCGACTCGGGGTGACGTCACGAGGGCCGCCTTGCTCACGTTCTGAAGTGTGTTCTGCTTCTCCATGGCCAAACGGATGCAGTCTGGAGGAGCCCCATCGGCCCCACATATTTATTAATGTCTGCCGTCGGCTTATCGCGCAGAAGGCCGCCAAGCCTAAATGCGGGACGCATCAGGCGTGACCTGCCCAGCCTGCTTGACGCATTCAGATGCTGTCAGTGGGCCGTCTTTGGGATCCTCCCTCTGGAAGGCCCAGATACGTCACGTCCTGTTGACCAGTGGGCCCCATTGTGGGGGTGGGCATTGTGGCATCATGGCAGGTGTTTAGTTTTTCCTGGGCTCTCAGGACGCCTGATTTAGTAATTACTTGGTTTGTGCTGTGCAGTACTCGCCACAGTTGCCTGAGTACTCGCCACAGTTGCCTGAGTACTCGCCACAGTTGCCTGAGTACTCGCCACAGTTGGCTCAGTACTCGCCACAGTTGGCTCAGTACCAGTTAAGCTGCTCCGGCTGTTTCTAGATTTTTCTGATGCTTCCCCTGCAGGGTTATGTGTGACCTGCAGATGGCCCCACTCCTCCGGAGCAGTCGGTGCTGGCCAGGGGGTAACAACAGTAACCTAGGAGGAGAGTCTTAGTATGAGTGGCCTTGGTAACCACTCATATCGCACGCATTATGGCTTGTTGACAAGGTGGTACGAGTTTGAAGCCGTTTAACGAGCCCCGTATGCTGCTGCCTCGGCTTTGGCATCGCCAATCGCCCCTTGTCGTGTCCACGGACTCTCCCATATCCCACTGCCAGCTATTGCTGCTCTGGGCTGGACTTCAGCAGCTCCGGGATGGAGCCTCGCAGAAATCGACCGATCCTCTCCGTCGGGCCCGAAGCTCGTTATTGCAGTTTGCCAAGTGACGCGCGTATAAATCAAACGTGCCCCTTCTGAAGTTAACGGATGGTAATTGCCGAGAGAAAAAGGTGAAGAGGAAGGGAGTGATATTGGACACGGCGCGTCCACAGCCCGGCCGTCTCATCGACCCGGCTCCCGCCATCGGCCGGCGTGTGCGTGAAATGTACGGGGGGGGTACAGACGAGGGGCATTGCTTCTGCGTTATCCCCGGCTCTGGCAGCCTAATTAAATTGGTTCATGTCTTGTCAGGAAAATACCCTGTTTGATTTAATTAGCCAAATGTTTCTATCCCCCTCTGAATAAATTGATTTTCAAGAACTGGGATTTGATTGGAGTTCATGGGCTCACCAGCAGCAACACATGAATCCAAAAGCAGGGACCTCTCATTTTCTATTAATTTTTAAAGTCTTATAATGCCCCCCCCGCCCCCGACTTATTTCTGTGTTTTTCCTGCTGATGTTGCCGCAGGCCTGGTTAGCTGGTTAGGTCTACCCAGCCTTCCCTGTCGGCTTGCTCCACATTCCTCTGTTTGTCTTGAACGTGCGATTCTGGTACCTGAGCGTCCGTCACCTGCGGTTACGGTCCATTTTCTGTCCCGCCTCTATTCCGCATGCCGGACCCCCTCCTGCACTGTGGAAGGACCCGCGAATGGGGACACCAGTGAGCAGCAGTCTAGACACTCCCTGCCCCCCTCCCTCTCTGTCTGATCTTTTCTTTGTTGACTCATCGGGCTCAGAGCCGAGGGGGGTTAATTATTGGTGGATCTCGGCAACATTGATGGCAGAACTTCTGTAGAAAAATACTCAGAGCTGGATTATTTATGTATGCATTATTTTCTTTTAAACATACGCGTACGATCTGGGAGGAGGGAGCGGATTCCCGCGGTGCCTCAGCCCGGCCGACATTCCGAGGGATCTGTGACAGGTTTGGACATGTCCTGGCGATGGGCACCTGTTCGTGTCGCTGTAGTGTGGTGTCTACTCCAGGGATACTGGTGGAGCAGCCCGGTCTGCTTGCCCGTGTCTCCGCACAGGAGCCGCCCATTGGGGAGTTGAATTTGCTTTGCGGCGGTCAGACTCGCAGGCTTTCATCTTCCGTCGTTGCCAGGCCCGGCACGCCGAACTGGGATCGGCTTCTTCCCGCTGAGCCGTGGGCTGCGAGCCAAGCAGCGGGCTGGCTGTGAGAGTAATCTTTAAACAGATCGCTGCCGTAACGTAGCGCGAGCGAGGAGGGCTGCAGCCAGCAGTTTAGAGTATGAAAACATTTCGGTAATTAGAACAGCAGATACTCCCCACGTTGGATCCCGTGCGGTTCAGGAGCAGAGAGAGGCCTTCGCCAGATGAGGGTTACTGACATCCCTAGTGGGATTCTCCCTTAATCTTTAATTATTTTAAGATCTGGAATCCTCCAATGAGCTGTAGTGTAGGTGTGTAAACATGTCAGCGCGTGAGGGCGTGAGACCTGTTCACTCCATGGTCCTTCACGGTCCCTCACGGTCCCTGGAGCCGGTGTGATGTCACTTCCTCGTCAGCCTCCTCTCCCTGACGTTCGTTAATAAGCCTTAAGAGTCCTACGCTGACCGTCCCTTTCTTCCCGCCGTCTCTGCTTCCATGTGTGCCTTTGGCTCGCATGTTTTAGTTCCTTCTCTTTCCATGCGACTGTCCCAATTGCAAAAGTGGGTCAGTGAGCCACGCCTCTGGGCTCCGTAGCTCCTGGAGTTTGCCCTTCCTGTTCCCTCTTGGAGGAATGTGGCCATCTGGATCCTTGAAACTCCCCCACCCCTTGGCATGCAGGAAGAAGGATGGACATTAATCACCTGTTGTGCATATGCTCTTAAACCCCAGTATACAGGTGTGTAGCTCAGACAGGAGAGGCCCTTATGCTTATTTCTGTGGGGCCCTGGGCTCTTGAGATTCCTGCGTTCTTCTCGAGCGGCAGCCCGCTGGGTCACGAGCGACTCGGCCTCCTGGCCAGCGTTTCCTTTGGTACTCCGTGGAGAGTGCACCGACCCATTCGCTCTGCCTAGAGACGTGTGAAAGGGGAACCACCTGACGTGAGAGGATTGTTACTTCATGTGCTGGATGCCCCTGGGTTGCGCCACGCTATTCCCTGTGCTTGGCGTTGGTAAGCGAGGGGGGTGGCTGGGTCCGTGAGCCCCTGCCTGGACGGGAGGGTTCCCTGGAGCTGCCCAGCTTGTAATGTGATGATTAACAGCCATCTCAAAGTGAAAACTACAGGATACCGGTTAGCCATCCATCTGCCTCGGCAAACATTATGAATACGATCCGTGGTCACCCTCACTGTGGAATTTGATGGTTATGCTTGCTTTGCTTAGTAATGGGAGTCGATTCTTCCTGACCTCCCAGCCTGCTTGTGACCGTACCGATCTCAGAATCTCGAGTTGTTTGCATCCTGATTTCCAGAGGACCTCTGCTTATGATTGGCTGTCTGAGTGCCTGGCCTCCTGGGCCAGGGTAGCGTCCGAGTTTGGTGCTGGATGGTTCTTTCTGGCCTCACTGGTTGCTGTGTTGCCCTCCATGTCGGAGGGGTTCTTGGGGATCTCGGTTTGGTGACTGCGCCAAGCCTGACCTCCTGCCCGTCCCACGCATTGCCTGTCCCTTAATGCACCTACTACCTGGACTGACCTGGATGTCACCTTGCCAGTGAGCAGCCTGCCAATTTGCCAAATCGCGATGCCATGGTGTATTAGGCTTGTGCCAGGCCTTTCCATGGGTCTTTAGAGGGGACACTGTGCTTCATTGCGGTTACTATGTTGTTGGTTTACTCACACCGTTGACCCATTTTGCCATTGTTGTCTGATTTCGCCCCCAGCCCCCATCTGGAGGCTCGGTCTTTGGGCTGGGGTGAACCGGTACTGAGAACGCGAGCAGTACGGTCTCCATCTTCCTCTTTTGGTTCATTTGCTCTTTCTTTTTCCATCTGTGCTCAGTCAGTCTGTGTGCCTGATCCGCTCCACTCCCTGTCTCCATTCGTCAAATGTGACACGTGCGTGTTTTTTTTTTTCCCGCGTGTCTCTGTCCTGAATAATGGTTAAGAGCCGCCCATTACTGTTGCCAGCTTGCGTACGGATTCCCGGCTGACCTGTGACCTGCTCTATTTTTCAGATCCTGGTGAACTCCGTAGGCCAGCCAGCCCTGCCGTACGAGAACGTGCCAGTCAGCGACAGCGTCCTGCGTGACTTGCTCTTCAGCCCAGACCAGGAGTACGTCTACACCCTCACCGAGAAGCAGGTACGCGACGCCTGCACCACGTCTGCTGCTGCATGCTCTCCATGTGGGGAACGGCTGCGGACTTCTTGTCCCGATTCAGTTCGGGTGTGGGGCGTGTCGGGTTAGCTGTGTCTGACCCAAGACCACCTTCCCATCACAGGAAGTCACTCTGTGTGTGTCTGCAGTTCTGTATTAGGCTTTCGGTCTGTCTACTTGTCTTTTGTAGTGAGTTTTTTGGCTGTGCTACTGTACTGTGCTAAGAAATTACCCTTTCATTTTTACTGCTGTGAATTAACCCACTTTCCCCACCTGCTGCTCCTCTGTGAAGATACTTCTGATGAATACAGCTAGGTTGTGTCTTCCCTGGGTCAGTCGCAATGTGTGGCCTAAGTGTCTGACTGTTTTAGTCCTCCTGGTTTGGTCTCTGTATAAATCCCTCACAGGTGTTTGGGGGGTGGTGTTACCCTGTATCCAGCGGCTTCCGTTATTTCAATTACCTTCCAACCAAAGCCTGCTCTGCAGCCAGCACCCCCGCCCGCACCCCTTCCCCCTCCCCCCGCCCCCCCCCAATTTGCTCACAGCTGGGATGCATACCCGTCCTACCCAAGAAAAGGTCAAAGATAATTGATTTTTGTGTTCAAGCTGTTTTTCTTGCCACAACCATGTGAGCGTATGTAAACAGCTTTGCCACTGCTCTATCGTTCTTTTTTTTCGGGGGGGGGGGGTGCATGATGAAAATGGCCCACCCACCTGTTGCCCATTTCACAGGGAGCTCCTTGTTTTGATTGTCTGCTGCTGTAGCGACGACTGCCCCCCCACCCCTCCAAGGTCGTACTCCTGTAGCCCAGGGCCTCTCATCAGGAGTGCACAGGAGGGGGCCGTCCCGGATTTGTTAGTGTTGTCGTTTCGGGACCCCCAGGTAATGATGCATGATTGTGATTGGCTGGCCGCCGACATGGCGAGCTCCTTCCCCGCATTCCCCCTTTCCCACAGATCTGGGATCAGTTGCGTCCTCTGAAGACTTTCAGTGTGACTGCGATCTCCTGTTTCTGTCCCTGACTTGCTGACGCCTCCTTTGAACAGTATATTGACATCAAGGCTGTCAATCGAGCGATCTCCCTCCCTGCCTTATATTTAGGCAGCTGGTGGGCAGCTAGAGATGAGCCGAGCCCACGGAAGGTTCTGGAACCTGCACATGGGCGATGCTGCTTTGATGCCAGACCTGTCATAGGCCCACGGCAGTCACCAGGCTGGTGCTTTCCCTGCTCGCCTTTTTGGCTAGGCCCGGTTTAGTGGCTCCCTTCCAGCTGCTCTCCTTTTTGGCTAGGCCTGGTTTAGTGCCTCCCTTCCAGCTCCTCGCCTTTTTGGCTAGGCCCGGTTTAGTGCCTCCCTTCCAGCTCCTCGCCTTTTTGGCTAGGCCCGGTTTAGTGCCTCCCTTCCAGCTCCTCACCTTTTTGGCTAGGCCCGGTTTAGTGGCTCCCTTCCAGCTCCTCGCCTTTTTGGCTAGGCCCGGTTTAGTGCCTCCCTTCCAGCTCCTCGCCTTTTTGGCTAGGCCCGGTTTAGTGCCTCCCTTCCAGCTCCTCGCCTTTTTGGCTAGGCCCGGTTTAGTGCCTCCCTTCCAGCTCCTCGCCTTTTTGGCTAGGCCCGGTTTAGTGCCTCCCTTCCAGCTGCTCTCCTTTTTGGCTAGGCCTGGTTTAGTGCCTCCCTTCCAGCTGCTCGCCTTTATGGCTAGGCCCGGTTTAGTGCCTCCCTTCCAGCTGCTCTCCTTTTTGGCTAGGCCCGGTTTAGTGCCTCCCTTCCAGCTGCTCGCCTTTTTGGCTAGGCCCGGTTTAGTGCCTCCCTTCCAGCTGCTCTCCTTTTTGGCTAGGCCCGGTTTAGTGGCTCCCTTCCAGCTCCTCGCCTTTTTGGCTAGGCCCGGTTTAGTGCCTCCCTTCCAGCTGCTCGCCTTTTTGGCTAGGCCCGGTTTAGTGCCTCCCTTCCAGCTGCTCTCCTTTTTGGCTAGGCCCGGTTTAGTGGCTCCCTTCCAGCTCCTCGCCTTTTTGGCTAGGCCCGGTTTAGTGCCTCCCTTCCAGCTCCTCGCCTTTTTGGCTAGGCCCGGTTTAGTGCCTCCCTTCCAGCTCCTCGCCTTTTTGGCTAGGCCCGGTTTAGTGCCTCCCTTCCAGCTGCTCGCCTTTTTGGCTAGGCCCGGTTTAGTGCCTCCCTTCCAGCTCCTCGCCTTTTTGGCTAGGCCCGGTTTAGTGCCTCCCTTCCAGCTGCTCTCCTTTTTGGCTAGGCCCGGTTTAGTGCCTCCCTTCCAGCTGCTCGCCTTTTTGGCTAGGCCCGGTTTAGTGCCTCCCTTCCAGCTCCTCGCCTTTTTGGCTAGGCCCGGTTTAGTGCCTCCCTTCCAGCTGCTCGCCTTTTTGGCTAGGCCCGGTTTAGTGCCTCCCTTCCAGCTCCTCGCCTTTTTGGCTAGGCCCGGTTTAGTGCCTCCCTTCCAGCTCCTCGCCTTTTTGGCTAGGCCCGGTTTAGTGCCTCCCTTCCAGCTCCTCGCCTTTTTGGCTAGGCCCGGTTTAGTGCCTCCCTTCCAGCTGCTCGCCTTTTTGGCTAGGCCTGGAACATTTTTTTTTTTAAATCCCAGTCAACAGCGAGAGTAATGAAATGTCCTGCTGAAGCAGTGCACCGCTCCGGGCCGATGCCAGGCCCTGCTACGGAACCGTTCCCCTATGATTGCAGCGTTTATTCAAGGCTGTCGATCTCAGCCTATGCCCCGCGGGCCGGTTTGTAAACAGCTCCCGGCCGCCATGTTGCCCACATCGGCCACACCGTCCTGCTGAATCGCCGGCTTATCGGCCTGTATTACATTCCACATTCCCCACACGACACGCTGGGTGTCTTGCTCTATAATGAGTGCGAGTGCTGTTTACACTGTTAGTCTTCATCCTTATCGTAATGGCTTCATCCTGTGATACCCTTAATCCAAGCGCGCAGAACTCACGCAAATGCACTGTTGTCCTCTATAGATTAGTCCTAATCTCCTCTAATCAATCAGTTGGCTGTTCTGAAAAAAAAAAGCCTTTATTGATTTATACAGATTGATTAAAAATGCTGATAGGCTCATTCTCGCTTGTAGTCTGTAGTTGGGCACTAATTGAATTGTAATTATTTAGAGTGCCTGTTCGCTGTACTGTGCTCATTACTCCTCCGAGCTGCGGATAATCCACGCACCAGAATAAGGCAAGCGGCATTGTGGGGGACCTCGCCCCCCCTGGGTGGCATTTCGTTTGTCGCTGGTGAGGCTGCGCTGGGAATCCTATGTCTGTCTGGCATGGATCATTTGCCTGCGGTATTTTTCATGTGAATTTCCCAAGTTCCCACATTCATGTTCACACACTTGTTTGTTTGTGTTGGTTTGTTTAGTACGTTTTTGTTTGGCAGGGAGGGGGGCCAGTGGGGAACATTTTAGTTGGGGCCGTTGCAACCTGGAAGGTAGTTCCCATGGCTCTGGGATAGCTCACTTGAGCTAGATACTTATCCTGAGTACCTCCAGGTTAATAAACTGAGACTTGTATTAAACTACGAGGTTAATAAACTGACAGTATATCAAGTCACTTTGGAAAACAAAAGTTATTTGCAGCTAAAAGTGTTATTTACAGGTAAGTTTTCTTGTTGGGGGTGCCTTCCAGATGCAGTAGTACGGAAGAATCTTTCCTAAGCGAAGGACAAACGATGGAGATGTGTTTCCGTGTGATGCTGTAGAAGCCGTGCAGCCACTTGTTCTTCTGGTGGGTGGAGTCTCATCAGGGCCATTTCCACCTCTGTCAGGTCATGCTTTGTGGTGTCGACACTCTCAGAGCCGCCCCACATTCCTGTCCGCTCAGTAAGCGGCAGGGCTGGGCGTCCGGCCTGAGATCCTGTCCGTATCTGCAAACTGATTTCGTTCACGTGCAGACAGGTCCTTGCTGTAGCTAATAATTTGTTAACTCTCGTGTCCCGAATTTCGAGCAGAGGTTTCGGAAGTCGCTCTGCATCCTGGATGGCTTTTCTAGTCCGATCGGTCTAAATAACTCCAGCCCCATTCTTTGCCAGCTCCTCAAAGGACCATCAGAGTGATTATAAATTTAATATACGTGGCTGTAAGAGCTGCGTTCGTCAGATCTGAATTGTCACACTTGATCTAATTGATCACACATTAAAGAAACTGTGGCAGTTCAAAAAATATCTGGTCCACTGTGGACTGAGGCCGAGCCCAGAGATTCACAGCGATTGTTATTATTAAAATTCACTAGGGGTCTTTGCCTGTAATGGAAGCGGGGACAGTATCTGTCTGGAATCACACTGGCCGTTGTATTAAGAGATTGTGCTCAGACCACTGGTTTAAAAGGCCAGAAGGCCTTGGATCAAATGCCTGGGGGCCCATAAATATGGAGCAGAGTCTTTTTCAGTTCTGTTAGGAACCGTTAAGCTTGGCACTTGGATTACCCTGTGCTGCCAATCACTGCCTAGTTTAACACAATGGGTGACTTAAACCAATCAGAGACTGACTGCACGGTATAATCCCCACCCACTTTTTGGACACTCATTTTACCCATCATCACTTTTCAGCGCTGACTTGGTCTTGTATTTACACCCCTGCAATGGGCATGCAGAGACCTGCCAATGGATCATGTGTCCCTGAAATCTTAAATGAGGGCTGACTCTTCCTCCAGATACGAGAACCCAAACGCCCGTCGATGATCCTGAACCGGACAGGCTTTTTTTAAGAAACAAAAAAAAAAAAAAAGAACGAAGACGAGATCTCGTCTGTAACTTCAGACTGGCTTTCATTACAATCTGGCAGGTCTGAAATGGAATAGAAATGAATTGCTTTGAAGTGATATGTTCCCCTTGCCCCTTCTTTTAAAACTCCCTTTCAGTGTGGGAGTTAATGGGATATAATCCCCAGGTCATCCATTTCGAAATGGAGGAGCTTTTTCCACTGCGGAGAATGAGGCCGAGGTACAGGGAGTAAAAGATTGTAATCCCTTTTGAAAGTGACAGCCGGTGAAGGAGATACAGTCAGATGGGATAATTTGCCGGCACGGCTGGTTTCCGCGCAGACCCCTAATCTCAGGAATCAGCTCCTCTATCTCTGTCCCTCTCCTATCTCCGGCTGTACGGCGGAATAGTTTTTTGAAGCACGGGTTTTTGTTGATAGGAGTGAGGGGGGCGAGGGCTGGGGGTGGCGAGAAGGGGGGGGCAGGCGTTTGAAATGTATCTGTTTCTCTGTGGATAGGGGCCTATCTTTCCACATCTACGATTACACAAAATAAAATAGGTAATAAAAACCAGTAAAGGACACTTTAAAATCCGCGGCAGATTCGTCCCGTCGCTTATCTCTCTTTAGCCGTAATTCCGCTCGAGTGTAATCCGGTGCCGTTTGGATTTTAGGGCGCCCCACCAAAAGGGAAGAGACAGTCGACGTTTGTATTAGCTGCCAGTGCTGACAGGTGTGATGTGAAGATGTATTTAAGGCAGATGAGACGGGCGGCTTGTGTTTCTGTGTGTTGTTTTCCCACTGCTCTTTTATTCCACTGGATAATGGAAAATGCCAGCATGCGGAATACTTCAGAATTCCCATTTACAACGCTGACAGTGTAATTTACCATTCCACATGTTCTCTGCCGTTCAATTAAAAGTTCCTGATTGCCAGATGTACACCTATCTGCCACAAACAATGGTCCTTTGGCGGGCGCCACGCTGAGCGCTTAACCGAAAGAATAAAGGTTCTGGTTTGTGCACATCGGAATTATGGGCTCTGGCTTGGAGGGATCCTTTATACTTGGTGCTTTTGTGGCTGAAGTTCAGCACAGAGGGCTGGCGTCCAAAAAAAGAAATAAAAGGACCATGAGGAGCAAATTAACTAGCATAATGTAGTTGGTCAGTTTGTCAACTCCTTTAAAAGTGAGTTTGACACTGTAAGTCGTCCTTGTTGAAGGTGATTCTTTTATATCGTGAAGAGCACAGGCTGGACTGTTGTTTTTACAGCACCTCTTAAAGTTAACGTTCTCTTCCTCAAAGATGTGAAGGCGCCCAGTGCCCAAGATCGTCAGCGGTTTTACCGGTCGTCAGCCTTGTTACTCACTGACATTTTCTTTCGTGGTTTAGAAAAACAAAAAGTCTTGTCTGGCTAAGGGCACGTGGTCTCCAGTAGACTTGGTTGTCATTTGGTGATTCCGACATGCACTTAATTTGGCTGCCTGGGTCATTGAATCGCATCTAGTAAACAGATCAGCACCCTTGAGGTCCGTCATGATAATCCAGGTGCATGCTCTTTATCATGTACCTCTGTGTTCATCCGCTTCTGTAGAGTGCGGCTAAGCTATCACACTGATGTTGAGAAGCTCCGGCTTTGGAAGGCAGTTTAGCAGTTCTGACAGGTAGAGACTCTCTGGAGGACTGAAAGCATCTTTAAACTTGCCGATTAAGTCTGGAGGGAAGCAGGCTGCTTAAACCTTCCTCTGTCCCATAACAAACGTCCAGCTACACCTCTGTGGGTTCTCTCCTCTGATTGAGGGGCTATAATGCTGCAGTCCCTTAGGTGGGATTCTCTTATGGAGAGAAACAGATGGGAGGGGCTTTGTAGGAGTGCTTGGGACAATCCCCCCCCCTCGCCTGGTTTGGAAAGCAATTGAAGATTTTGATGAGCCAAGGTGGCTTCTGGTTCTGTGGAGTCGTAGGTGAAGGGGCTGGTGGTTGTAGAGATGTTTTAGGCCGTCGTGGTGCTTAAACTTTCGTAACTGAAGCCAATGAGTAACTTGAGCTTCAAGTCTGACTTCAGCGTTCAACATTGGCTGCGTGGATTCTGCTATCGAGCAGGTTCCTGGTAGGCCATCAAGCGCAAATATGGCTGCCTTGACTAGTTTATTTCTTACTGACCCAGACCATGTGACCTGTCTATGATTGAGCTCACGTTGAAATTTATGGGGCTGTATTATTCTCCCGGGTTTCATTAGCCAGTGAATAATGTGTGGTTTTCCTGTAAGCTCTAACAAGGAGGCTCTGCGTGGGCCTTGGCACTGGGCCGGCCACTTTGTAGGGCCTGACTCGTGTCTGCGGATCATTCTTCTCGCCCCGCTATGCCTTACAGCACGAGCGTGTTAAATCCGCTGGATGGCCCTGCCAGCTCCTCTCACCGTCCTGCCTTATTGATGCGGCTACTTGCGTATAAATCAGTCTCTGTCATGACCCCCCCCCCCCCCCCCCCCATCTCCTCCGACGTCAGTCAGGCTCGCGAGTGAGACGTTTGAGCAGCTCCAGAGCTTTTCCCTTCAGGTGAGGGAAGGAAGTTCAGTTGTTTCTTGAAGGGCCTCCTGTTACAGGCACAGCTGGGTATTTCATTACATGTTACTTTGCCTCCTCATGTCCCGCCCTGGGTTGGACAGGATAGGTTGGGCGCCCGGTGATGGCTCCCAAGGATGACTCTTTGCTTCTGCGTCTTTGATATATGGGGTAATTCACCTTTCTTCAGCCTAGACAAATTTAAAAGCCTTAGGCCAGGAATGGGGAGGGGGGGGGAGATTGTGCCATTGTGTGTTGTGGAACTCAGTATAGCCTATCTGTCATGCTTTGGTGGTATCATGGTGCACAGCTGGGCCATTCACAGAAAGCCCGTGTAAATCGATCCAGTGCACATGACCTGTTTATGAGCAAAAATATTCATTTCCAGAATAACATTTTTTTGTGCGCCCCCCCCCAACCCCAACGGCTTTTTTTTTTTTTTTTCGTTTTGTTATAGACACCCTCCATGACCCAGATAAGAGACTCTTCCTTGGTTCTGGTGCTCATATGATGAATGTCTCTGCTCCTCCCGCAAACGTGGCATCACATCTGAAAACTGTCACTGCATCTTATTAAAGATGGAATAACGTTCCATTAAATCTTCTGTCATATCCTGTTTACCGCTTATTTATATATATAATGCACGCATGCACACGCGCGCACACACACTAAACAGAGTCTTTGTTCCCATGGAATTCTGGGTAGAGGGAGCCTTTTGCTGGCCGGCTTGGCGGTCCAGTTAAGCTTGAACATTCTGCTGCTTGTTGTATGTGGGTAATGATGGCGGCCTGGATGCCGCCAGTGCTGCACTGCTGCTGTCATTTCTGGCCGACAGTTCGATTCCGATAGTAAAGATAATTATGGTAATGTAACCCGCAGCACTGCCCTCCTGTGTGAGCATTACTCTCTTGTTTTGTTATTGGGTGGGTGAAAGATGTACAGGGTTGATGGGGGAGGGGCGTGGGTGGGGTTAGTGACTGGAAGTGTGTAACTTGAGCTTGCCTGGGTTTTTCACCCCCCCCACCCCTGAGATCCCAGGTACCCCGGCAGCCATGAGAAACAGACACACACAGACACAGACATTACACACAGACACACACAGACACAGACATTACACACAGACACACACAGACACAGACATTACACACAGACACACACACACGCACAGGCTGTCTTGCTAACTCCTCACCTTCTTCTCCATCTATCTTCCTTTATCTCTACCTGTAAAGTGAGATCCTTATCTTTCTGCCGTTGGCTGCCTTCCCAGTCGTCACGTTTTAATCCGGGGGGGGGGGTGGGCACAGTGTAAATACCCACTCCCTCAGCCCCTCTTTCCACACTGTACTATTCCATTCCTTTCACGTGTACTGATGGGGTTGGGTAGGGCTGCCAGTGACTATTAGCACATTTTCCACCACCCCTCCCCCCATCTCACTGAACCTATATTTTAGACAGATTTTTTTTGTGGTTGTTTTTGGGAATTGGGACCTTTGTAGACGTGGATTCCCCAGCAGCTCTCTCATGTGATACGGCACCAAGACTCCACCCGTAATTGGTGGCTTCTGACAGCGGACAGGTGGTGCTGAAAGCTAGCTGGGTTCTGCTGACTCACGCCACTGTGCAGATGCTGCACACACATTTTATATTTTTAACTGATGTGTTTAGCCAAAGCGACTTACATTCCAGGGAAGGGTTGCAATTTGTGTGTTCTGGGACTTGAACCCACAACCTTTGCATTTGTTTGTTAGTGCAAGCTGTAGCTTGTTCAGAGCACCGTCAAAGAGGTCTCCAGGAGTCCCTGTTGGGGTGGTCAGGGTGGGCTTTCCTGGGGGGATATCCCTGCCCATATGGAAAACGCCTTGAATTAAGCTGTCAACCACTGTGGAGCTCAGGCACAGCACAGGGCACCTGGGAGCATGAGGAAGGGTCCTACAGGGCGGGGTCAGCCCAGCCTCTAGCTGTGAGCTCCCTGATTGAGCTGTGGTACCCGTGGAGCCCCCAGCATCATCCTATAACGTGCCCCCTTCTCTCCTGTCCCCCTTTCACCACCGCAGGTGAGCCGGGTGCCGGTGGAGAGCTGCGAGCAGTACACCAGCTGCGCCGAGTGCCTGGGCTCTAAGGACCCCCACTGCGGCTGGTGCGTCCTGCACAACATGTGAGTTTCTGCTCAAAACCCGCCACATGCGCCGACGTTCGCGCGCGCTGATGATAACCTGTCCTGGGACGTGGCGGTAGATGGAAGAAAGTTACCATGTGTCATTAAAAGGGACACTATTCACGATTTTTGGATATCTTTTTTTAAAAAAAAAATACTTTCCAGAATTTTCCAGAATTGTACGCAACCCCCAACTGAAAAGCACTGTGGGGGGTAGGGGTAGTGGTGGGATACAGGGGAGTTACAGTTCAGGGCCTTTTCTCCTCAGTAAGACTTTGAGCATCAAGGTCAGCTGACCGATAATTAAAAATATTTTAGATATTAGGCTGAGATAGAGGCGGTGCTTACGATCAGGTGGTCCAATCATCTCTCAGTTTCTGATCGCATTCAGAGCTACATATTTACATGCAGTGCCCATAATTCTTTATTACTGCAGAAGTATCCCATTAAAAAAAATATTATCCCAATAGCTGGATTCCTGATCTCCAGCTTGCTGTGCTTTTGTTATTGGGGTATAAGTTCGGTCCATTGTCAGGCTGCCTGACTGATGGTGCTTGTCACCTGCCTCGCGGAGCCCGTCAGATTTATCACCATAGCGATAAGAAAATAAAATGTCACTGGAGTGGTTTGGAATGCGTTCCGCTGACTGGGAAAAATCCTGGAATGAGACGCGGGATAATTTAGCTCTTTCGCCCTTATTACCGCGTCTGTGACTGGCAGAGTGGGGAATACTGTGTTCGACTGAGCTCTCAGTTGGGGTCTGGCGTTCCCAGGTAGCAGGTGAGACGTCGGCCCTGCACACAGCCCTGTTAACCCCCCCCCCCCCGCCGTCGCCCGCAGGTGCTCCCGGAAAGACCGCTGCGAGAGGGCCAGGGAAGCACAGCGCTTTGCCTCCAATCCGACGCAGTGTGTGCAACTCAGCGTGCAGCCTGGGAATGTGTCTGTCACCATGTCTGAGGTCCAGGTAAGCCCACCCTGCTCGCCTACCCGCACGTCACCTCACCTCCCCCCTCTCTCCTTAATTTCCCTCTGCTCCCCCCCCCCCCAGCTGGTGCTGCACGCTCACAATGTTCCGGACCTTTCCGCCGGCGTTAACTGCTCCTTCGACGACTTCATAGAGAGTGAGGGCCGCATCGAGGACGGGCTCATCTACTGCCTGTCCCCAGCCGCCCGTGACGTGGCGCCCATCACCCGCGGCCAGGGTGAGCCCCCCCCAGTGATGATGTACACTTTTGCCTTATTGTTTTATTTCGTGACTAAGGGATCAGAGTGATCAGTGTCACTGTTGCCACTTATTGGAAGCCATCCCGCTGCAGGTGTCTGTTACATAGCTGCCCCGTTTGAATCTAGTGGGGGGGCAGGGGGGTCGTAAAACCTGATTGGCTCTTCGCATGACCGGCTCTGCGACTGCCATCTCTCTGCCACTGTTAATCACATCCTGGCAGTGAGGGTGTCTGACCCACCTTTACATTTTCTGAGCCTTGCACAATTCTGGTCGAAATAGACTGATCTGAGACCCTGCTCTCTGTGGTGCCCCTCCCCCTGCTCTCTGTGGTGCCCCTCCCCCTGCTCTCTGTGGTGCCCCTCCCCCTGCTCTCTGTGGTGCCCCTCCCCCTGCTCTCTCTGGTGCCCCTCCCCCTGCTCTCTGTGGTGCCCCTCCCCCTGCTCTCTGTGGTGCCCCTCCCCCTGCTCTCTGTGGTGCCCCTCCCCCTGCTCTCTGTGGTGCCCCTCCCCCTGCTCTGTGATGCCCCTCCCCCTGCTCTCTGTGGTGCCCCTCCCCCTGCTCTCTGTGGTGCCCCTCCCCCTGCTCTCTGTGGTGCCCCTCCCCCTGCTCTCTCTGGTGCCCCTCCCCCTGCTCTCTGTGATGCCCCTCCCCCTGCTCTCTGTGATGCCCCTCCCCCTGCTCTCTGTGATGCCCCTCCCCCTGCTCTCTGTGATGCCCCTCCCCCTGCTCTCTGTGGTGCCCCTCCCCCTGCTCTCTGTGGTGCCCCTCCCCCTGCTCTCTGTGGTGCCCCTCCCCCTGCTCTCTGTGATGCCCCTCCCCCTGCTCTCTGTGATGCCCCTCCCCCTGCTCTCTGTGATGCCCCTCCCCCTGCTCTCTCTGGTGCCCCTCCCCCTGCTCTCTGTGGTGCCCCTCCCCCTGCTCTCTGTGGTGCCCCTCCCCCTGCTCTCTCTGGTGCCCCTCCCCCTGCTCTCTCTGGTGCCCCTCCCCCTGCTCTCTCTGGTGCCCCTCCCCCTGCTCTCTCTGGTGCCCCTCCCCCTGATCTCTGTGATGCCCCTCCCCCTGATCTCTGTGATGCCCCTCCCCCTGATCTCTGTGATGCCCCTCCCCCTGCTCTCTGTGGTGCCCCTCCCCCTGCTCTCTGTGGTGCCCCTCCCCCTGCTCTCTGTGGTGCCCCTCCCCCTGCTCTCTGTGGTGCCCCTCCCCCTGCTCTCTGTGGTGCCCCTCCCCCTGCTCTCTGTGGTGCCCCTCTCCCTGCTCTCTGTGATGCCCCTCCCCCTGATCTCTGTGATGCCCCTCCCCCTGCTCTCTGTGGTGCCCCTCCCCCTGCTCTCTGTGGTGCCCCTCCCCCTGCTCTCTGTGGTGCCCCTCCCCCTGCTCTCTGTGGTGCCCCTCCCCCTGCGCTCTCTGGTGCCCCTCCCCCTGCTCTCTGTGGTGCCCCTCCCCCTGATCTCTGTGATGCCCCTCCCCCTGCTCTCTGTGGTGCCCCTCCCCCTGCTCTCTGTGGTGCCCCTCCCCCTGCTCTCTGTGGTGCCCCTCCCCCTGCTCTCTCTGGTGCCCCTCCCCCTGCTCTCTCTGGTGCCCCTCCCCCTGCTCTCTGTGATGCCCCTCCCCCTGATCTCTGTGGTGCCCCTCCCTTTGCTTTTCCTGATGACCCGCCCCCTGCATTCCTGATGCCCCGCCCCCTGCTCCCTGTGATGCCCTCTTTCTGTTTCTATCTAATGCCCCCCCCCCCCTCCCCCACCATGCACAGGGGACCAGAGGGTGGTGAAGCTCTACCTGAAGTCCAAGGAGACAGGGAAGAAGTTTGCCAGCGTGGATTTTGTTTTCTACAACTGCAGTGTCCACCAGTCGTAAGTTGAACCTTTGTCTTTCCTGTTCAGTACTCTCTGAATTAGCGTCCCCCCCCCAAGCTGCTAATTACACTGAACAGGAAGTGTGATGCATCATGCTAAGCACCTCATGGGATCAGCCTCCAAATGTGATTCCCCCAGTGACTCAGCGCTTCTGAGAAATTAGCCCTCCGCCCCACCGGGTCCCACTGCGGCCCTCCTTGTGCCTGTAAACTGCAGGACGTGTAAGGGGTGCTTGGTGGGGACAGTGCTGATGGTCTCGCAGCCCGACATGATTATTAATATCACAAGGTGGTGTTTCTGCCCCCATTTTCTCAAAAATGTTAAGCATCTTCTAAGGGGTGGGGGCCGCTACAGTCTGCATGTTTAGACTGTGTTATATTCTTTGGAAATGTAGCTTCTGTCTTTAAACACACACAAACACGCACTCGCTCCCCCCCCCCCCCCCTGTTTTATCAGTGTCTCGCCGTGCCTTCTGAAATGGCATAGATTTGCATAGCAACGTTAATCTAATTAAGAATCCAACTGTTCCATTTAAGGTTGTGGGGGGAAGGGGAAATGGAAAAGCACTTGGAGCTGTGATTATGACTTAATTAAATATTTCCACCCCCTTCCCCGTATAATGATTTATCAGAGTGCATGCGGCGAGTGTGTCCGGGCGATGGCTCCTGCGTGCTGCAGTCTCATGCCGGTCCCTCGTGCTAATCGAGCCCCTGATTGTCAGTACCGTTTGGTTTGTGTCGCTGTGTACAGTTAGGATTCGCCTTCAGTGTAACGGCGACTTTCCCCCGCGAGTGAGCTAAGCGCGGCAAACGAACGCGTGGAATTTCGGCAGCCGACACACCGTAGGCAGACCGGGAATGTCACAGAACGGTCCCAGGAAGCGGCGGGAGTAACTGCGTCACTGGATCTGAAAGCCTGCCTGGCAAACGGCTGATCTGCAGTGGCTCTTAACCAGTTTAGAGTTCCAGTGTGCCTGGAATGTTGGTTTTATGCACAAATGGCAAATAAAAATCTCGTATCTCGTAACGTTTAGCCTCGGCACCCAGATTTTTGGGTTTTTTTGCCAAGACTTACATATCTGAATCTTAAGTAATGACCTTGAAAATCTGATGATTGGGTGGGTTTTTTGTTTGTTTTTAACGCCGCACTCTGCAATCAACTGAAAATGGTCCCATGACCCTTTTTTGGGTCGCAGCCCTGCAGTTGAGAATCTCCCCTAAGTCACCTTTGCTTCACTGCCACCTGACTGTGGTTCAGTGGCCAGCATGCCTGGGCCATAAACAGGCTCTGCATGCGTTGCTTGCTCTCCCCTCCCGAAGCTGGCCTTGGTGCTGCTTCAGCTTTTCCAAGCCTTCAAACCGAGGCATCTTCCAAACCGCCGAGGTTCTGAGAGCGTGAATTTGAAACGGCCGGGTGCGGGCTGAGCTTCGGCTCGCAGATATGTGGTACATTTACAGCATAAATATAAAAGAATTAAACCAGGGCTGTTTTAGAGCTCAGAACGGCGCTGTGTGGAGATATTTAGCAATTGGCTTTTAATGGCGCTGATCACATGCGCGCTTTGCAGGCCTGCAGCTGGAGATGGGAGTGTGTCTCGTGTGACACTTTGGCAAATCTTTATATGATCACTGGAAGGCTTTTGCTTTGTCCTTTGATTGATTCTAATGTTCTAATCTTCTCCTCTGCTCTCGTTTGCCTGGATATAACGGTGCAGACTCTTGGGCTTAGCCGTAAGACTCTTTGGGGACTCTGACTCTGATCGTTGGTCTGATGTGCCGGTGGAAGTACTGTAACAGCTGCCCAGATTTTTCGAGCCTCCTCAGCCAGGTGAATGGAGACTGTCGCCTGACTGCGGATTCAGTGGAACTGGGAGTCGCGGGGTGGAGAAGCGGGCATCTCTGCCGCCCCGGCCGCTTTTGGATTAACATCGACAGGCAGCGGCAAGTCCAAGGGCAGAGGGGTGACATCCTGTAACCCCTCTCTCTGCGGCAGACGCCAAATCCCGCCACAGGCTTGTCCCGGGTCTCACCCCGTGGCACCAGAGCACTGGTATGATTCTGGTGAAGATCCGTTTCGGAATCACCCATCAGGAGCAGCCCGCCTTATTTCACTGCGCGGAGATGGATGGCCTCGTGCTCCCTGAAGCTCCTGTGTCGGATGTTCACCGCACGCCGCCCTCATCTTATCTCCTCCTCCCTTTCCCGGAACGCTGTCCCGCGGCTCGCTCCACATCCCGGTGCACGCTGAGATCCAATCCTTCATCGGGCTGCTCGCCAAAGACATTGGCGTGGTCCCGGGCGGGTGGGTAAGGGGGCTTACCACTGAAATGACTGATTTGCAGCATTTACACCTTTGAAAGATGGTGCTTTCGTGGGCTCCGAATGCATTATACCTGGGAATGATGCTGGTACTGTGGGACTGGAATGCCATGTGACAGGGCTGGGGTTCCATATGACACACGGCTTCCTCGACCTGCTGTTTCCGTGCTTTAGTTGATTGTGCGCTTTATTCAGTGTAGATCGTATTATAGGCAATCTCAGGTTATTTAGCCCAAGAGCAGAGGGTTCTAATTCAAACCTTCTCAGTCCTGTTGAGCTTGTGTTGACGGTGTCTGTTTATTGGTAATAGACGTAAGGTCAGGATCTGCATGATACGGAAGCTCATAACCCAGAGGGCATTGTCCGAAATGTCGGCAGGGACTGTGCCTATCGTGCCCTTCAGCAAGGTCCTTAACCCAGAATTCTCAAGGAAAACATCCAGCTCTGTGAAAAATAAGCTCTCCCTAGCACAAAGTATTAAAACAACTAAAATGTAAATGAAATGTATATTATTAGTTTAGGCTGTTAAGTCAGCTACCCTTTATATGAACTGCAAAATGGAACGTGTAGCGTTTTGAAGTCTGCGAGTGAAACAAGTGACTGTCATTAACCCTCCATGGTGAACTTTGTCATTCCCATTAATTCATCTCGCTCCTGCTACTATGCTGCATTCATAAATCAGTGCTTTCTTTTAGCATTGTTTGTTCCTTCAGGGCACAGATCCTGCCAGTTTAACACACATTCCTGAGCGCCTGGGCTCTCCTCACTTATAAAAAAATACCAGCCGATTAAAAAGGGCCATATATGTAATTGGAGTGATGGCTCTGTGGAAAGCACTGTGACTTCACGCCCCCAGGGTTGTGGGTTCGATTGGTGCTCTTACTGTCTGTCTGTCTGTGTATGTGAGAGAGCCCTGTGATTGACTGACATCCCAACCAGGGTGCTTCCTGACCCTGTATTATTATGTGGCATTTTGGGCGGGGGGGGGGCGGGGGATGGGTCTTGCTCATTGGCCCAATGACTATTCGTAACCCAGACTCGAAACGGAGACCTCCCTTGCACCAAGACCTAACCCGCTGTGCCACCCACCACTAAATGACTTGCAGTTTTAACTGTTTTGTTTCTATTGATTGGTTTACTGCCCGCTGGTCATCTGCTACTGAAGCCCCATATGCAGCCATATTAGTGACGTGCATGGTTGCATGAGTAAATGCGTCTGCCGGACAGGGTCTGCGTGTCGATGCGGAGCCCGGAGGTTGGAGCCGGGGGGAGATTGCAGGCTGCAGAGGCAGTTCTGTGCGCTCGCTGTGCTGCAGGATAAAGGGCTCTGCTTCATCCCTCCTGTCACGGTAATCCCAGTAACACCACCCTTAGCTGCTCCCCCCGCGGCTTGTTCATGTGAACGGGTGCATGACCCTTTCCTGAGCGGGGGCCCTCCTCGATCCTACCTGCTGCGCATCTCGGGAGAATGCCCCCCTCCGCACATTTGATCGCTGTCTTTCACTGGTCTTCTCCTTCCACCCTTTCCCACTCTCCCAGTGAACATGTGGAAGGGAGAGGTGATGATTCAGAGCGATGCTGGGGGGGGATTGATTATCAGGGGATGTCTTTCATTGCTGTGTGTGACTCTCTCTCTCTCTCTTTCTTACAGGTGCCTGTCGTGCGTGAACGGCTCCTTTCCCTGCCACTGGTGCAAGTATCGGCATGTGTGCACCCAGAACGCCAATGACTGCTCCTTCCAGGAAGGCCGCGTCAACAACTCTGAGGTCAGTGCAGCCCAGAGAGACACAGCACCCCCTGTCTGACGCTGTGTGGCTGTCGCTGCCTTCAGTGCGGCTGCGTGCAGACACGCACGGACACGCGATGCAGCTCTGATCTGCTCCTTTCTGTCGTCAGGGCTGCTCTCGCTGTGTCCCGTTGGGTCAGGTCTGGCCCAGTCCAGCCAGGCTCTTTCAAAGCATCCGGCGATTTCCACTCCTCGGTCCTGCCGAATGTCTATGCAAATGAGATCTTGTTCTACATACCCAAATGCTACATTAGCATAAAGACCATTAAAACGTAGTCTGCGAATGGAGGGAAACATAGAGGAAGTTGGGGGTGTGTCACGTGTTTGTTCGCTCTCTGTTGTTGTCCCCCCAACGCTCCCCGCCCCCCCCCCCCCCCCCAGCGCGCTAGCACCTTTTTTCTTGCTCTGAGTCAGAATCCATACAGTGTGACTGCTGGCCTCGCAGTGCTGAGCTGCTGAGATGATGTAAGCATTACAGCGATTACGTGCTGAAGCAGACCCCCCTCCCCAGCCCACCCCACAACCTTGTCTGCTGGGCTTCAAGCTGCTGACAGATTGTTTATCTCCCGTTCACCTTCCACAAGCAACCCCCCCCCCCCGTTTACTTATACGAGGCCCTCCCTGGTCACAGGGTGACACGGCCCCATCCAATCATGCGTGGCCTTTTGTACCTGCGTCTCGCCTCGGAGAGCAAATGACGCGGATTAGCGCATCCGTACCTGAGCGTGGAGGGAGGCCACACGACTAGTGTCAGTACTGCGGAGCCGGGAGTTGGGGGCTCTGAGGGGGGGCCACGAGAGCCCCCTGGAAATGCCACTTATGAGTCCGTGCTGTCAGTTGTTCAGTCAGCCTGTGCCGCCTTTTTTTGGCCGGGCTAAAAATGGATCCCCTACATTCCTATTTGATCCGCTTCCCCCTCCTGTTTGATCTTCCCCATCCGTGGCTGTCAGCGTCGCCGCTGTTTGGCCCTGCCATGGCCATACTGCTGTTAGGGGGTGGGGGGGGTGGCTGTCGCTCTCAGCCCGAATGTGAGGCTCTGTGGCCCGGGTTTCGCTCGCCGCGGCCGGCCGACCCGCTCACCGCCGCGGTCCCCCCGCCATGCCGTTGCCGCGGTAACAGACACTGGCGAGGGCCGTGCCGGCATCTCACCGCCCCGAGCACCTGGCCACTCCTGGTTATTTCTGAACGTCTGCATCCGCGGCAAAACAAACCAGCAGGAAAAAAAATCAACAGAAAGTCAGAGAATGTAATGAGGAACATTTCACAAATCAAATATATATAAATCAACATCCCACTGTGACAGTCGATATAAACAAAGAGGTGCATTAAATGCAACCAGGCAGAAAATTGCCTGAGTAATCCTCACTTCAGAAACCCATCGGAAGGAAAAAGTAAATCTTTTGTGCTCCGAAAGGGGCCCCCGCTGTCTGTCCTGGGCTACCTGCCCCATCGGACCCCCGCAGACTGGCTCGGCATTAGGACGAAGGTTCTGGAGATGTGGGACCGGGGATTGGTGGTAGGCTGGCAGCTTCAGAGTCCTTCAGTCGCTAACGCGTACAAAGAGCTGGGTTAAACCTTACACTGAATTTTAATCGAAAATTTCACAAAGGACTGGAAAGGACCCAAATAAGTAGAAATGCATAGAAAGCAAAGCCTGAAGAGTCTTGGTTGGTGGAATTATGAGCTGCAGATGTCTGGTCAGTTTATCCTCTAACCGCTGGTTATATTATCAGTGCACAGTGGGATTTAACCAAGCAATGACTGACAGCGTATAGCAAGCATTCACCTACGCGTCAGCTTCAGATCTTCCTCTGCATTTAAAATGTGTTTCCTATCCTGCTTTGGGTCAGAAGTCCCCCCCCCCCCCTCCCAAAAAACGGAGATGATGCTGCTCTCCTCTTGGTGAAATGATGAAACCTTGTCTCCAGGTTTGTGTGACCTGCTATAATGAGTGCTGAAGCGGACAGTGGGTGTTCACACTGGTGTTCAGAAAATCTCCCTCAAACAACATCCCGGGGCAGGATAAATGTGGAGAGGCACCTGTCTCTCTCGGCGTGGGGGCAGAAGCAGTGCTACCACTCTGTCCGCCCCCTTCGCCTGGCTTGGTGGGGTCCGCCGTCACAGCGAACCACTGACAGATTGAAATTAATTGCCCCAAATGTCAGTCCTTATCAGATTTGCATACTTCTTCCTTCTCCTCATATTTGTGTTATACTGCACGGCCAGAAAGTCATGGATATAACATCTGAAGAAGTATTTGACCTGTGATATTACGGCTGACTATGGGTATAGAGAAATATATGGAATGTTCTACTCACAAGTTAAAAGGACCACTGTCAAGGATGGAGGGTGGGGCTTCATCAGACTGTAGACGGGCCGCTGCGTGAACCTGCACGTCTGTTAAGTCCAGCTGGGCAGGATATGGGGGGGGGGAGGTGTGCACTGTGTAATTTATAACCATTAAATCTGCTTTTGTTCTGGAGATGATAATGCGTCGGTCTCCGGGTGAAATCGATCCTATTGGCGCTAATTAGACGATGGATCAAAGCAGCACAGGGTCCCGCTTGGCTCGATCCTGACGTTAGCGCGCGGGGAAGGCTGTGATGATGCCGGCGAGCTTAAATAAGTGATGAGCTCCATCGCAGGAAGAAGACGGAGCCTCTCGAAGTTCAGTTCTTCCATCAGCCCTTCTGGGATTCCCCACTGCGTTTGATTTTTATTCTTTTTTTTCCCCCCCAAATCCTTTTATTGTAGAGAATCTGTGAGGGTTTGTTTAACTAATTCCAGATGAAGGCGTTTGCCGAGTGAGACGCCTAAAATGTACCCGGAAATTTCTCTCCGATGTTTTGTTTCTCACGTTACTTGCCCCCCCCCCTCCCCCCCCCCCCGCAACCACTGATTAACACGCCTCAGAACCATATGCCCCCCCCAAATGGGGCTGTTTCTCCTCACAAGTTCAGCACCGGCGATGTTCAGGAAGGGTGGCAGACTGTTACTTGGACCAGGGTGCGCTGTTGAGTCCTGCCCCTGTGCCGAAGTGGGGTAGGCCCCCCCACCCAGAGGTTTCACTGGCCCTGGTTCCCAAAGTTGCTGTTCTTGCACAGGGTCGGGCGCGTGAAGGTTTTTAATTGATTGATATATGATTTAATTAGTCAACAAGCACCTGGCCGTTGTCTCTCACCTTCCGTATCTGATCCGTGACACCCCCGCTGGAGCTGCCGGCTTCCTGACTGCGGCCCCCACCCAACCTCCCCCATCCCTAGGGTGGTCAGAATGTGGGAATCAGAAGCTGCCAGTCGCTGTTGCCTTTAATTATTCAAAACATATTAAGTCTTAATTTCCAGATGCCTTAGCATCTGTCTGCTTAATGGGGGCTGAAGAAATCTTTTTCTGTGTGTTGGGTGGGGGGGTCATTGTGGCAAGCTCTGCTCTTGTAAACGGAAACATTATCGCTGTGGGGCAGGGCTCCGTGATCCCAGAGGTTCGGGAGCAGAAACCCAGTAGGCCTTTCCGGTGAGCTGAAATTGCACAAACGTGGAACTTGGCTCGTGGTCACCCTGACATCCAGGCGGAGAAAATCCAGCTCATCAAACCTCTAATGGAGGCTGGCTGAACAATAACATGAAGGGAAAAGCGGATCGCTGCTCAGGACAGTGCCTCCTGCCTTCTGAGGGACGTTTGTCCCAGAGAAGATGGACGTGATTCACAGGCACCTTGTGAATGGCAAATCTGGACCATTAACGGGCTGGGGTGAGAGATATGGCTTTGAGGAACTTTTGATCCACCCTGGCAGATTTGACCGCAGCCAATTAAGTTTCAGTTTTTTTGGGCCCCCATTCTGACATTCCAGCCCTTTTATAAAACACCTGCCCTAGATATGCGCAGTGATGTTCAGAGACCACCGGGGGTGGGGGGTGCATATGGAACCAACCTCGGAGACGGATCTGTGGCGGATCTAAAGGTTCCCGTTACGCGGGTCCCCCGGCGCCCTGCAGACCACCTTCCGTGTGGCACAGCTTCGCTACCCTGTTAGGCACGTGTGCACGGCTGGACCTTTTAACAGGGCGGCCGGTAGCCAATCAGATATCGCCTTGGGCCGGGATTTAGAGGAGGGTGCCGGCAGTCCTGTATGTGCTCTGAAGGCTGGACGTGGAGGTGAGCCGGACCCCAAACGCATGAGTAGGAGGTTAACAACAGTGATTGTGGTTCCTTCTCCTGACCAAACTCAGAAAAGAAAAATGCATTTAACTCATCCAGTGGACCTGAGAGGTTCCCTCCTACTGTTTACCCAGTGCCCCCCTCTTCCCCTATCCCTCCCTCCCCCTCTTGATTTTTTAAAAAATACATGTTTTTTTCTTAAATATGCTCTGTTTATCTGTTCTGCAATTAATTTTTGATGAATCGGTCGTGAAGCCTGCAGCGTCCAGGCTAGTGATTATTTATTCATGATCCACAGTGCTTTTTTTTCCCCTCAAATAAATATATATATATTATTATTTTTTTTATTATTTAATTTTTTTTTTTTTCCTGGTCACCACCCCGGTTAGCGATTAAGCTGCAGCCATGCGTTTCTGCGCATTCCTTTGCCGTATTTATATCTGCAGTGTCTCCACTTGGCTGACGCCAGTCTCATCCTGACGTGTCGCCCGCTGACCGCCCTCGTCTGACGGCTCTATGTGTGTCCTGCGGTACGCAGGGTAGCGGAAAGGACAGCCGGCAGCGAGGGGTAGCTCCCTTCGTCTCAGCCGCCCACCGCGCTGCATCGTCTGGCGCGATGTTGGAGTGACAATATGGAGTGACTTTGGATGCCGCAGTGGCTGCTGGTCGGTCTGCAGGATTAGCCCGAGGGTCTGACCTCATCAGCAACGCCTTGTTAATGTGTTTTCATTGGCTGCAGCTCCCACAGTCTTCCTGGAGCTTTGGTATTCATGGCGACAGCCATTCGAGGTTTTGATTTAGACAGGAAGTTAGCCAGCAAATAAGGAGCTGGATTTTGGGGCCTTTGACTGGGACACTGCGATGTCCTGCCAACCAGGCCTGACTTTTCCTTGCCCCTGATTTCTTTGCCCATCTTCCCCAGCTTCTCCATGTGGAAACAGTAATGCGGAAATCATTGGTTTACATTGACACCCCCCCGCATAAATGATGATGCAGGCTATTCATTACAGCATTAGTTCAGCAGAAAAACCTGTTTTATACAGCACTGTGTAAAAGTCTTAGGCGGTCAAAGAAAATTATGTTTAAATGATCTTTGTTTGGTGTGAAACTATGATGCTACCTCTAAGTGTCTGCTTAGCTGTTTGCTAAACTCCCCTAAAATTACCCCAGGATTTGTAACAACTGTCCAGTTTATCAGTGTACTTTTTGATTCGACCACTACCCCATCTTGTTTGACTAATCAATAACATTGACTTATTTATCTAATTAAGTTAATTAATTGAGCCAGTGCTGAGATGAATACTCTGAGATGAATGGTTGAGGTGGGCCCTCAGGGATGTGTTCTTGCCATCCAACAAGATTTCAGTAACTAGTTTTTGTTACTGTTGAATTGGATATGTTCAAATGTTAAGTTGTATTTTTTTTCCGAGAAAATGCACACTTACTACCCCAGTATGTTTACCGTAAAAAATTTTGACGGCCTGCGACTTTTGCGCACTACTGTAGCTTGACGCTGCTTTTTCCGCTCTTACATGGGGGTTTTTGATTTTTGGGGCCCTCCTGTGTTGTACAGTTGGCCCAAGTCCCCAGCAAAACCCACAGTCTAGGTCTCTGCACTGTGAGGATTTCAAATAAACATCATCTGAAACATCCTGCTCTCAGAATCCATGTAAAGTGAAAGCGATGTGGGGATGGTCGCCTCTGAGAGCTGCCCAGCAGAGCTGTTTCTCTGGGGCCACATGTGGGTCGCACTGCTTGCACCCTGGTCAGCGATTTATTTGCTGAATTTATTCATCTGTTTACCCGTTTGTGTATTTTTTTCTTCAATTCCAAATTATCAAAGGGTACGGGCATACTCACACTTGGCCCGGTTTGCTTTGTACCATGCCTAAGCATAATTGCCCCGCTCCCCATTGCCCCCCGGTCTGCGCTCACTTAGCACTTCGCGGTCCCGGCCCGAGTGCACCTCCATCATCGAAAACACAGAAAGGAAAGCAGTGTCATATAGCATAATGGAATTCAAGGTTAATGTCCTTATTTTATGACTTATTTGGAGTCATTGTGGGCGTGATGAGACACACAGGTTTATCAGGTATGCAATGCAATGATGTTTATTTATTCATGCTGCACCAATAAGAGAGTCCCACTTTTCCAGAATATCTGAGTTCATGAAGACTTGTGCTGCCCAGGTTAACAGTACTGAAAAGGTCCTGTGGTAACACATTTTTCAAAACTATTCAGCATTACATTTCTATAGTACCTATACTAATTGCATTTATAGCTAATGCTATATAACGCTAACCATCGTTTCAGAACCATGAACTCAAAGTATCCGAACCACTGCAAGCTCAGTTATACCCTATGTCAGAATTGCATGCGTCACACTATATAGAACACAAAAATGTCAGCTAATTAAAAATGATCTCCCGAGCTTCAAGTCAGAGATGTGTGTAAGGGATCGTTTGATATAACAAAATCTTATAATATAGCAAACAGGCTACATTAACATCATCAAACTAGCAACTGTATCTACAGGCTATCATGCTATGCGGCATATGCTTCATGCAGTGAGATAAGCATCATGTGCTACACAGGAAATTTTATGTTTATTGAGCAGATGAACAGAACAACGCAGAAGAAAACCGCTGTAACCTTTATGGGTGCTTATATTATCTGTTTGGTATTGTTTAATTTCATTTTTTTTTTTTACAATGGAGAGTAACGGTGATGAGTTTGATCGTAGTATAAATATGATTTACCGTTTTGCGTGATTGTGTTTTTTTTCTTTATTCGTAAGCACAGCGCACATTCTCAAAATCCATGTAACGAATCATATTCATACTGATCCCCCCTCTCCTGCCAACCCCCAGAACTCCCCATTCACACAATTTTTTGCAGTGCAGTTTTGCAAAAACATAAAATAAATGTAAAAAATGACACAATCTGCCCGATCTACAGCCACCCCAATGCGTTCCTTCCCGGCCCAGTATAGTGTACATGTGCGCATGCAGGTGTCAGTTGCATCACCGACGTCATGTCTGAGTTCCGTACTTGGGCACGGTTAGTGATCTCACTAGATGCTAAACCATTCGCAAGTCCGACTAACCGTGCTGGGGCCTACCTCTTCAAACGGGCCACTAACCATGCCAGTAAGGAACAATCACACTAGTCAAATGAACTGGACTTTTGGGGGGTCAAACGTGCTTGGGTACGGTACGGATCGGCTAGCACGAGTACAGCCTGAAGGTCCTGGGTGATTTCACTGTCCAAACACTGGGCTGATTAAAACTCCCATTTTGTCGACAGTTATCACAATGAGTAAATAACAGGCTGCCGTTTTTGCGGAACTAGGTGAGCTACCCGACCCAGCTCCTTCTGGACCACACCTTCCCCCACTTTTTACTCCATGTCTCTGGTCTTTCCAGGAAACACCATTGATCCTGTCAGAGGTTCAAAGGTCACCGGTTCATTCTGCCCAGGTGATGTGCTGGTGCCTTGGACTGTATGTATGCCACTCTGAACATAGACGCTCTTCTCGTTTCCCCTGCAGGACTGTCCTCAGATCCTGCCATCTACAGAGATCTATATACCCGTGGGGGTCACTAAGCCCATCACTCTGTCGGCCCGCAACCTGCCACAGCCGCAGTCTGGTCAGCGAAACTACGAGTGCATCTTCCGCATCCAAGGAGCAGTTCACAGTGTCACCGCCCTGCGCTTCAACAGCACCAGCATCCAGTGCCAGAAGACCACGGTGAGTACAATGCCATGGCAAGGGGGTCTTCATGTGTGCTGAACATGAGAGGTCTTTGCACTACACCGTTTATGCATGGGGCAGTTCATGCAGAGGTCTTGGTGAGAGTATGGAGGGGTAGTCTTCATACAGGGATCATGATGAGGTCATGAGAAGAGGTAGTCTTCATATGGGGGTCATGATGAGGTCATGAGAAGAGGTAGTCTTCATATGGGGGTCATGATGAGGTCATGAGGAGAGGTAGTCTTCATATGGGGGTCATAATGAGACTGAGGAGAGGTAGTCTTCATATAGGGATCATGATGGTGAGGAGGGTAGTCTTCATATAGGGATCATGATGGTGAGGAGGGGTAGTCTTCATACTGAGGTCTTGGTAGTATTTCTCACTCAGCTCTAAGTTATAAGTCATGGTGTCAGATGATGCTCCTGTTTAGGGAACACAGAGCAGTTGGCCGGCAGCACACATATCTGTGATCTAGTTCCTTCCTTCATTATTTTTTATCAGTAAAATAAATACAGAGTTCGAGTTCAGTCAATTTTCTGTAAAAATGTTCGGTGATGTTACCGACCAGCTGGAATCCCGCTGTGGACGGTGCCCTGATTCACCTCGCCTGGTGTTTGAAGTCAGCCTGCCACTGTTGATGTGGGGAAACACAGGATAAAGCTCATGAAATACTTTTTTTCGTTTGATTTCTCACGTGTACTGAATGGGTGGGTGGGGGGTTGAACTCGCTGCTTTGCTTCACAGGGGTGGGTGGGGTGTGATGGCTCTCATCCCTGCAACGTCAGGGTTTATCCTTCCTCAACTGCAGGCTCAGGGTGGATGATGGATTGGGCCTCCTTTGTGGTGGTGGCGGGGGGGGGCTTTACTTTCTTTTTTTGTGTGTCACTGCGGGTGACACACAACCTACTTGACAAGTATGGGTTTGAATCCACCCCCCTCCCCAGAAGTTGTCCTTCCTTCCTTTTATTTTCCCACCTTTGTCCCCCACCTCAATCGTTCTTTGATTCCTCGAGATGCTCCTGACACTCGCAGCAGGATGTCGTTTGATTGCAGACCTGCTCCGCTTTGGTCTCCCCCTTTCATCCTCCATTATCCCCCTCCCCCACAAAAGCCAAGAGGCTTCTTTAAATTTTCCCTTAAAGGTTTTACTAATTTAGATTTTTTTTTTAATGCCCCCCTCCCCAGGATTTTCAGATCAGACATTAGTTGCATGTAAAGATGGCGCCCTGTTCCGAGGGAGTAAACGGCCCCCGTCCCTGCAGAGCTGGTGTCTGAAAACAGGAGCATTCACTCGACTCAGATCTAAACGGGAAACTAGTACAATTACGCACAGCGGGCCAGGGAGGCTGCGCGAGGTTCCTAGTGTGTCTGCCGGTGACCCCTGCTGACTTCAGTGGTCGCCCTCAGAAATTCCGAATGTTTCCGAAGCCATTAAAGGTGGTCATATACTTCAAACGAAATTGATGGAATCGACGTCGATTTAGCAGTGCAGTATCATATGAGCTGTAATCACGGTAATCACCGTTTTGCGCGCACCACTTGTGCAGGGTCATTGGTTCTGATCCCGCCCACTCTCCACAATT